>NC_132786.1:113851000-114452750 GCF_048418805.1 Vulpes vulpes
TCCGTTCCTGTGGGTAAATACCAAGGAGCTCAACTGCTGGATTGCATGGTAAGAGTATATGTAGTTTTGTAAATAACCACCAAAATGTCTTCCAAAGTGGTCAGACCGTTTTGCATTCCCACCAGCAATGAATTAGAGTCTCTGTTGCTCCACATCCTCACCAGCATTTGGTTTGGGCTGTGTTCTGGATTTTGGCTATTCTAATAGGCATATGATAAGTATCTCATTGTTGTTTTGAGTTTCCCTGATGACATATGTATGATGTAGAACATCTTTTCATATACTTATTTGCCATCTGTGTCGTCTTTGGTGAAGTGTCTGTTAAAGTCTTTGACCCATTTTTTTTTTTTTAACTGAGCTCCTTGTTTTCTTACTGTTGAATTTTAAGACTGTAGGTATACTTTGGATAGCAATCCTTTATCAGATGTGTCTTTTGTAAATATTTTTTTCCCAGTCTGTGACCTGTTCTCTCTTTTTCTTGACAGTGTCTTTCACAGAGCAGTAGTCTTTAATGTTAATGAAGTCCAGGTTATCAATTATTTATTTCACGGACCATGCCTTTGGTTTTGTAAGGGCCTTGTCTTTTACCCTAGAAATAACTGGTTCTCTCTAAAGAAGGATGGCTGTCCTTTATGTGGTGACCTATTATGTTGGTGCCTAGGACATAAGACCTTTCATTCCTCACCCAGGACCCTTTCTGTAAGCCTCTGCAGCAATCACAAGATGAACTTTGGATTTTTCATCATGTTTTTAGTTTCAACATCTTTTTCCCTAAAATGATGATGGGAAAAGAACTCTGAACAAACAAGTTAAAATTTAGTCTGCCATTTAGAAATGAAGTGACCTTGGATACATGACTTAACTCTCTGAATTATATTTTTCTGCAATTTGGTAAGATGATATTTGTCTCATGTGAAGCCACCAAGTACCTGACATGAATTCACTAAACCTTATACCTAATCAATCATTCCCAAGTACAATGTCTACCTTGACCATGAATATTTGTCAAAAAACCAATTTTTAAATTTTACTCATTCACTTCTTTCCCTGGGTTTAAGTTTTCCTAATGGACTCAGGCACCTTGCTTTCTCACTTTTTCCCTAATGTCTCTAATTAAGTTTATGCATTCGATGGGAAGGGGTGTGCATGTGTGTATGTGTGTGTGTGTGTGTGTGCACGCACAAAGGCAGTTTCTTTGTGAGCAGTGGTGAAACAGGATGGAGTTGTCCAGGGAACACTGAGTATTGCTGCCAAAGCCCCTGTGTGCTACCATGTTAACTAGCCATTGCCACACACTCAAAGATTTTACTCTGGTGCCTATCCCATACCCTCCCTTGCTAGGGATACTCAAACACTTTGGACTACACATTTTAAATGAAGACTTGGCAGGTGGGCAGCCGCCTCCAAGGTGAAACTTCTTATTTTAAACCTGAAAATATAATGTGTTGCAAGATTAACAGTAGAAGCAGATTTTCCAACTGAATTTTGGAACTCAGGCCAGGTGAGGTCTAGCAAGTTTTCATCTCAAGTGTTTAGCAAGGGAAGTGTTTCAATATGGTCACAGTCACATAAGCTCAATTCTACAGACTCGCCAGAGACCGTAGATTAAAGGTCTGGCAGGTGTGCCACTTGACTGACCCACTCCAAAGAAGTTCCTCCAACCATATTCCTTCTCTTTAGGGCACACGTCTTGATTTGTAATTATACATTACTAGTGTGACTTCATCTGTCTTCCTTCTATACTATAAACTCCAAGAGAATAGAGCCTGTGTCTAGCACAGTGCATGGCACACGAGACTTTCTGTTGTACAATGGAAGAAAATGGACATTTGCTCAGTTTGTATTTATGTGTGTGCTAACTGAATGCTGAAGTAGAAAACAAATCATTACTGAATGGTAATGAGAAGAATCAAATGGGAAGAACATTAATATTTATGTAATTTAAATTTGTAAATTTTCTATCAAGCCCTAATTAACCATTCTCCCTTTATCGATTGGATCTTGAGTTTGTTTGTCCTGGTGCTCCAGTAACAATCTTGAATGCATGTAGGATTTGTATATAAAATAAAAGAACAGAATTGTGGATTTTAATATTTTTCAAGACATTGAAGAGGCTGCCCTTTTAAAATAAAAATATTTAATTATTTTGAAACCTCTATTTCCTCAACTGTAGCACAATTGGAGAGTGTTATTTTTATGTAGATGGAAATGAAATAAATGAAATATGGAGGTAAGTATGAACTGACCAGAACTACTCAGAAATCAAAGAAAACTCAATGAATGTAGGGAACAGAGGGTATGATTTAGGGAAGAAAAATCTCTTGAATCCATTGAATCCATGTTGAACTAGAAATCGAATAATGACATGAATAATACCTCATTGACAAAACATGAGAGCTATTGAAATAGATGGAAAAGGCCGGGTATGAAATCAAATACAATTCACTTGTGCTGAAAACAACCTTTAGCGGCAATGTGTCATACCACAGTTAATATAAAATAAGTCATTATTTGAAAAGAGAAAAGAAAAAAAGAAAGCTCACCTTATTACATCACATCAATAATACATTTTCTAGAAGCTCATCATGGTTCTTCCTATAAAGGCCAAATAATTCAGAGAAATCATCTTTCATGTCTGCGTCTGCCTTTCTGCCTGGGAGGGTTCATTTCATTATTCTGTTTGGTTCAACCTATAAAAATTCTCAAGGGGTTTTAATGCAGATGAATCCAGGCACTCTATGTAGCCATCTAAAATAATTCAGGACAAAAAGGAAAAAGTAAAATAAACAACCTATTCCTATTTCTACTCTCAATCTCATCCTCATAACAAGGTGCTTTTTGCTTTAGTTATCCAGATAATAAGCTCAATTCTTTTAGCTTTGCCTTTAGAGAAATTACCATAGACTATTGAGTATTCTTTTATTCTGTAATGATTACATTTACTGGGTGCTGGGGGCTGCTCAGGGTGATCCAAATCCTAAATTTTTGGACCTTCATCTCCTTATCTGGAAAAGGGCATAGTAATACCTACTTCATAAAATCTTGGTTAAGATTCAATGAGATAAATAAGATGCCCATGGCAGCATCTGATACATGGAGGCTGGTTCCATTCATTCTTTTATTTCATTATCTCTTTTGACAACAATAACTGTTCACTCATTAAGTAGTTTCTCATAGGAGCTTAGAACCTGGTGAGTGAGAAAGACAAGAAAACAGAAAATAATATGTGATTAATAAAGGGACGTAGGTATGCGTGAGGCACCTGACCCACCAAGCAGTGTATGAAGGGTGAGGGAGGTTTTCCAGTAAAGGAGTTTTGAGAAGTGAGGAAGGGACATGTGAACTGGAGCAAATGCCTAGAGGGGAGAGTGGGCTCTGCTGTTTATAGAGAACTGAAAGTTGTCCTATCCAGCCTTATTCAACTGCAGTAGAGGATGTAGTAAGAGAGCTGGCTTGTGGTAAAAGCAAGGGCAAAAGTCACAAGTATTATATATCTTCTAATGTACTTTGGACTCTTATCATGAGGGTAACAGAGGGCATCTCAGTGTTGTTTTTAAAAAAATAGCACTTTTTTCATTTTGCAGAAGTTATACCTGCCTGTTAAAGGGAATACAGAAAGGCTTATAAATAAAAATATAAATGAAAAGCCCCCCACAATCCTTTTGTCCTAACTGCTGTTAATATTTTGGTGTAATATTACTTAAAATTGAGATAATACATTTTATTTCTTTTTGTTGTTGTTACAAACATTGCATGTTGATTGTAAAAAAAAAAAAGGTTACAGATAATTAAAAACACACCGCAAAGCCCTTCACACAGCTACGTCTAACAGCTTAGTGTATATCCATCTGAGTCTTCTTCTCTGTGATTCTATTCTGTTAGTCTCTGTTCATTTCTGTTCAACATTTCCTAATCTATATGTTCCTTTTAATATATCAGGAGAGTATTTCCTTACCACAAAATTTCATGTACAGCATAATTAATAATAGAATAGATTATTTTGGTACGATTTAACCAATTTCCTATCATGAGCATTTATGCTTCCCCAAATTTTCACCTAAATGACAAAACTTTCAGAGCTAAACCTTTCACTAAAAGGTTTAGATTTTAGATCTCTAAAAATTCCCATGGAATAAAACATTTGCAGTGGCATTTAAGGTATTTAAAGATGTTGGTATGTATGCTGCTAAATTGCCCACTGAAAAATAGTTCCAGTCTTTCTTCTGCTCTATGTCGCCTCAACCACTGAGTAGGTATGAGGTTTTTAAAAAATTGACAGCTTCATAGGTAAAGCCTGGCAACTCACGGTCAATTGTGTTCCTCTGCTTAATTATGAAGTAAAGCCTATTTTCACGTACCAATTGGTTAATTTTATCTACCCTTCCAAATGTATGTTAAAAAACCTTTTATTATAATTTATTGTATATTTTTTAAAGATTTTATTTATTCATATATGAGAGACACACAGAGAGAGGCAGAGATATAAGCAGAGGGATAAGCAAGCTCCTCCAGGGGAACCCAATGTGGGACTTGGATCCTGGGGCTCCAAAACCACACCCAGGGCTGAAGGCAGACGCTTAACTGCTGAGGCACCCAGGCATCCCTATTATATTCTTTTCTTATCAGATCTTATATTAAGGATATTTACTCTTTATAGTATATACTGAAAATATTTTTATTTATTGGTAAATTATGTTCCTGGGTATTTTGTTGCATAGAAGCTATTGGAAAAATGTTTTCTGGAGTGCCTGGGTGGCTCAATCGGTTAAGCATCCAACTCTTGCTTTTAGCTTAGGTCATAATCTCAGGGTCTTGAGATCAACCCCCCTAACCCCCACCCCCTCCGTTGGATCAAGTGGTACCATGAGTTACCACTCAGAGGGGAGTCTGCTGGTGATATTTTCCCTCTGCCCCTCCCCTTGCTCATGTGTGCATGTGCACTCTCTCTAAAACAAATAAATCTTTTTTTTAAAAAAAGCTTTCCAATATTTTGATAACTGAATCTATCAATCTTTTTATGGGTTCCACTTCTGGCATTGGGCTTAAAAAAGCATACCCTACTGTATGATTACATATTACATGATTTATCCTAGTAATCACATTTTTTTAGCCACCTGGTATTTATATTTATGTAGTATATGAAGTAGAGCTCTAATTGCTTTCTCTTCCCCCAATTAGCCAGATGTCTTAACACTTCTTGCTTATATTTTCTTATATTTCCTAATAATTTATCTTTTGTTAATAGTTTTTATTTTCTCCTTGCTAATTGATTAACTTATTGAATATTTTTATGATTTACCATTAACTGGTTGACTTTTTTGAGTTATTTTCCTGATAACCAGTCATTATATATAGCATTATAAAGTGATGTTATATATTCTTTTTCTTTTTGTATTTGCTTCTGTTATTTCTTTTCTTGTACCAGTACTCCAGTTAGAATTTCCAGGCATTTTTAAATATGTAAGTGTGTTTATTCCTTTTTTCTTTTCTGTCACTTGCTGTTTTAACATCTATCAAAATGATCACTTGATCATCGCTTTCCCCTTTTCATATATTGACACTATTCAACATTTCTCAAACTGAGTTGTAAAGCATATTATTTCTAGCACTAAAAAAGATTTTATGGGGGAGCCTGGCTGACTCAGTGGTAGAGCATGCAACTCTTGATCTTCGGGTTGAGCTCAAGCCCCACGTTGGGTGTAGAGACTACTTTAAAAAAAATCTTAAAAAAAAAAAAGAAGAAGAAGAAAAAGGTTTTATGATCACCTAAGTTTGGAAGTAATGAAGACAGCTTCTCCTTGTATATGAACAAATCAAGGTTGTGAGGAGACTTGAAGCCAGGAAATTTCTTTGACTTTAATTCAGCTTCCCCCTTTTTCTTATTCCATCAGACATTTGAAATATGTTCAATTCATAAACAATATTACTAGAAATCCTAATATTAACCATTGAATTTCTAAAATTTATATTTCAAAATTAAATTCTCTATTGGGATTTCTGAGTTAGCATTGACAAATGAACATACAATGTGTTTTGGGTTTTTTCTCTCTGTGTGTTCTTTCTATTAGAATTAGGTATCAGGATTATACTAGCTTTCTAATATTAATAAGGAAGCTTTATGTCTGTTTATAAGATCAAAAAGAATTTAAATAGCAAAGAAATAATCTTTTCTTTAAGATCTGAACAAACATGCCTGAGAAGTAGCTCCCTTGGGGCCAGCAGCTTTTATGTTTTGACAACTTCATCTTTTTCTTCTATGATTATTGTTCAGCTCAGAATTTTTCCACATCTTGCTTTTAATTTGGTTTCTTATCTTTCCTAAAAGGTCATCAATATTAATGAAAATTTCAATTTCTCTGCAAAATACTTAGTTCTTGAATTCAGAGATATAATCAATTACAAGCATCACAAGCTTTATTATCAGTTTCTCAGGGGAAAAATCCTATTAAATTAACTAAAAAACTAATTTAATAATTAACAATGGCATACATCAGGGTGTCTGGGTGGCTCATTCAGTTAAGCATCTGCCTTTGGTTCAGGTCATGATCTCAGGGTCATGGGCTCTGCTCAGCGGGGAGTCTGTTTTCTCCCTCTCCCTCTGCCCCTCCTCACTCCCTTCCCAGCTTGTGCTGTCTCTTGATTGATAGATAGATAGATAGATAGATAGATAGATAGATAGATAGATAGATAGCATACATTTAAATGTACAATTGTGAACCACTTTCTTTAGTGTCTCAAAGTTAAATCTGTGATTCTTTTTTCTCACTGTCAAAAGGTTTCTGAAAAATTGTGCCCATGAGGAAATGATTATGTAGTATAACATGAAGATAATATGATTTTTACAGTCCAAGTCTAGAACTTGAATAATTTATCACATTTAGATTTAACAGTAAAATTTAAATAATATCAAATAATATTAATGTTTCTATCTGTATTTCTTGCTTATTTAAGGGGTCTGTTTTGCTTTTGCTCCTTAATTGGATAATGTCTACCAGTAAACAGCTTCTATTGAAGGTCAATCCTGTAACTTTTAACAAAAAGAAGTTCATTTCCTAAGTGATTAGACTCTGTGTATGAACAGGTCACTCTAACACATTTGAGTATTGAAATCTGTCTGATAAATCTGGAGATACACAATGACCAAAACAAAAATAAAAGCACAAATTAATTAATAAATAATATTATAAACCCAAAACTTAGTTTTTTAAAGAATACCAATATTGACAAACCTTTGTCAAGACTGACAAAGACAATCTTAGCTGGTTGAGCATCTGCTCAGGTCATGATCCCAGAGTCCTGAGATTGAGCTCCATGGAGGGCTTTTTGCTCAGTATGCTTCTTCCTTCCCCTCTACCCTTCCCTCTCTCTCCCACGTGTGCTCTCTCTCACTCTCTCAAATAAATAAATAAAACCTAAAAAAAAAAAGACTGATAAATACAATAAAGAGAGAAGGCACACATTCCTAACATTGAGAAGGACAAAAGAATATTAATACAAGGTTTAAGATACTAATAAGGTGATTATAAAAAATAATGAACAACTTTATGCTAATAAATTTGACCACTTAGATGAAATGAAAATTTCCTTGGGAAATGACCTAACATATTTTTCTAAAATAACATAAAATTAAATAGAAAATGTGAATAGTTCCATCTCTTTTAGAGAAATTGAATCTATAATTAAAAGCTTTTCTCAGAGAAATCTCCAGGCCCTAATGGCTTCAATGATAAACATTTTAAAAAGAAATAAAGCTAATATTACCCAAGTGCTTTTGGGAAACATAGGATGAGGGAACATATCAAAACCTATTTTATGAGGCCAACATAACCCTGAAAATAAAATGGCAGGCATTAAAAGAAAGAAAAGTTATAGACCAATATCTATCATGTACATAGATGGAAAAATTCTTAACAAGATATTAGGAAATCAAATCAAGAAATATACAAAAAGAATAACACATTATGACCAAGTAAACTCTATCTCAAGAATGCAGAGTTTAACATTTGAAAATCAATCAAAATAATTCATCATCCTAACAGAATGAAGAAAAACCATATGATCATCCTGATTCATACAAACATTAAACATCCTTTTATGAGAATACCTCTCAGCAAATTAGAAATAGAAGGAAGCTTTTCAAACTGATCAAAAGTATTTACACAAAAAAATCTACACCTAACATACTTAGGAGTGAGAGAATGAATGCTTTTTTCCCAAGTCCAGAAATAAGGCAAATTGCCCACTCTCACCATTTCTATTTTATATTGTATAGGGAATCGAAACTAGTGCAATAAGGCATGAAGATGAAACAAAAGGTATACAAAAGGTATGCAAGGGAAAGAAATAATTACAATGATTTTTATTCATAGGTGATATGATTATATATGTAGGAAATTCTAAATGAATCTGTAAGAACTATTGGAACTAACAAATAGAGCAAGCATACAGGATACAAGTCAAATACAAAATTAATTGTATTTCTTATTCTTTTAAAGATTTATTTATTTAAGAGAGAGCAAGAGAGAGGTGGGGGTTGGGGCAGAGGGGGGAGGAAGGGAGAGAGAGTCTCAAGCCATCTCTGTGCTGAATGCAGAGCCAGTTATGGGGCTCAATCCCAGGACCTCAAGACCATGACCTGAAGCAAAACCAAGAATCAGAATCTTGGCCAATTGTACCACCCAGGCACCCCAAAATTAATGATATTTCTATGTATTAGCAACAAATAATTGAAAAAAATCAAATTAAAAAAATACCATATGCAATAGAATTAAAAACCTAATATACTTACAAATAACATGTAAGATCTCTATACTGAAAACAGCAAGCTGTTGCAAAGAGAAATTAAAAATGACCTGTACCATAGATGTATATTTATCCCTAATAAAAATGCTTTATTAATTATAATTTTCCGATAAGATTTAAGATCATTTAAACATTTCTTTTTTTCTTTAAGATTTTATTTATTTATTTGAGGGGGAGGAGGCAGAAGGAGAAGGAGAAGCAGACTGAGTAGGGAGCCCAAGTCGGGGCTGGATCCCAGGACCCTGGAATCATGACCTAAGCTGAAGGCAGATGCCTAAAAATTGAGCCACTCAGGTGCCTCTAGTTAAAGATTTCAAATTTTTTCTTCTTCTAATGTTTTCCTTTTCAAGATTTTTTGGCTATTATAAGCCATTTGTGTTTCTTATAAATATTAAAATTGGGGGCACTTGGGTGGCTCAGTGGTTGAGCATCTGCCTTTGGCTCAGGTCGCGATGCCGGGGTCCTGGGATTGAGTCCCACATCAGGCTTCCTGCAGGGAGCCTTCTCTCTCTGCCTGTGTCTCTGCTTCTCTCTCTGTGTCTCTCATGAATAAATAAATACAATCTTTTAAAAAAATTAAAATCGATTTGTTAATTTTTACCAAAATGCTGGAATCGCGAATGAGATGATATTGAATCTATTAGTCATTTTGGGAAAGAGTCACATTTAAAAAATAATGAGTTTTGCAATATATTAAAGTGTATTTTTTGTAATTGTTTAAGTATTCTTGAATTTCTCCCCCCATTGTTCTATAGTTTTCAGTGAGGGGGTGTCCATTTTAGTTTTCTTTTATTCTATATTAATGACTCCTTTTTCCAACAGTGAGATAATCAGCTCTCAAAATCCCTTACATATTTACTGTTTGATCAATTCCTCTGGCTATAATCAATCCCCAATCACGGCTGCCACACTTCTCCCCCGCAAAGATGACTTCATCATGCTACTTGGGTGCTGACAATCTGTGCTGGGTTTCTCTTGTGCAGACATCCTCTACTCCCTGCTTGGGCTTCGACACCTCATTCCTGGCCAGTCTCATGTATATATGCCCTCCTCATTCTGCTTGGGACCTGTCATTTCATACTTTAATTCCCACACATGTAAATGTCTACCTCCCATTGTTGGGTTTGATTCCTAACACTGGGTAATCATTACCCACACGGATACCTTCCAGACCTACCTGGACTCTGATAACCTCTGTAAATCCTTTCCCTTTCAGCTTTTTCACCCTACTTAGCCTCAGCCCCTGACACTCTGTTCTACATGAGAATATACAACTAAGTGGCTTAAATGGGTAATTGTTTTCTAGATGGAGGAAAAAGAAGAGAAGAGCAAGATAGACTTTTTAATACATCTATTGGGATAATTAGATAGCCATTTGTAAAAGGACAACATTGATCTATCCCTCAACTGTGTACTAGCATAAATTCCAAATTAATTAGAAATTTAAATTTGAAAAGTGAAATTACATATACTCTAGAAGAAAACATGGATGAATTCCTCTATAGAGTGTAGAATACTTTTCTACTTAGGACTCAAAATCCAGAAGCAATTTTCATGTAAGTAAAGTAAAAAGACAGAAGACCAACTAGGAAAAAATACTGCTGCTTATATCACCTCATGTATAAAGAGATTCTAGAAGTAGAGAAGAAAACTACCAATAAAATTTCAGAGAAATAGCTGATTCCAGGTCATTTGTGACAACAAATGAACAACATAAACCCTGACACCTCTATCTTGAAAGTAAGGAAGTTATTTGAAAATCATTGGGGTCATAGCAGAAGGACTCTAGAGCTGACTTTAATTGCTTCCACTTGTCTCAAAAATAGGAGAATTGAACCATCAGTAAGGATAATAGCTACAACGAGGTGACTCATATCAAACATGTTTAAATCCATGAGTTCATAGTGATATTCTAAAAAGAAAACAAATTTGTAATCACCATTAGAAAATTATCTGCAACTCATCTCATTCAATCTGAAAACTGGTAAACAAAGTATCTTGCACTTTGTGTACAAACTATAATGTAGAATATATACATATGCCCACATATTCATATTCCATTGATGAGAAAATGTTCTTTATAAAATAATTCTAGGTGGAAACTGCAGGAAGAATGATAGAATTAGGAGTATCAACATTTCAGAACCTCTAATGAAAACTGGATCTAGGCAAAGGGCATAAAACACTATTAAAATCATCTAGTGAAAAGCTAATAAGAAACTTTACAGTGAATAGCTCAGGCTGACAACACTTGAATCTACAGATCAGTTTTAACATAACAAAAAACAGAGACAATAAGATACTATGGGCCTCCTGACGTGATGCAAAGGAGGTACCAAATGCCAGTGATGACGTATTCTTGCCAAACATTGAACCTGAACCTACCAAGCCTATACGTACCGCTGTACAGGAAACACAAAGGACAGAAAAGCATTTACACAATATCCCATTGACGTAGTAATGAGACGCGCTATGTCGAAGACTACAGAACAAATGGCCCACTTTCTTCAAAAGATAAATTGCAAATAAAAATACAAAAGAGAAGGAAACTATTGATTACAAGAGGCACAGGAGATATATCAACCAATGCATAATGGGGATCCTGTTTGGATTTGATTCCAACAAGACAACTGTGAGAATAAATGAAACAAAAAACAACGACCAATGAACCAACCAACAATAAAAGCATTTATATGACATACTAGGATATCTGAGCACTGATTGAATAAGACACTAAGGAATTTTTTTAAGGTATAATAATGGTATTGTGGTTATTTTAAAAGGAAGAGTCCTTATCTTTTAGGATTGATACATTCATAGATGAAATGTTATAATATCAGTAATTTGTTACACATAATCTAGTATTGGGGGGAGAAATGGTGGAGGTGTAGATGAAAGAAGACTTTCCCGGTTCAAAATGATTGAAGATTGAGCCAAAAAAAACCTTGAGGACTTGCCTATGTTGAGGCCAAACACCTTAGGGGATGTCTTTGGAGCAAGGTGCCATATAATCAGCACCCCTTTCCCACACCTATTAAAGTTTGGCTATCTTAGTTTTTCACAGTTAGCTAAAAATTCATCTCCATGATGAACACACATTCTTAATTGCTTTTACTTCAACACTTTCTCCTATTGGACTAAGCAAACACTTTTTTTTTTTTAATTTTCAGAATTTATTTCAGCTACAGTTCCCTTTTCTACGTGACAGAAGTGTAAAACATGTCCTCATAAGCCACCATGGTTTTTGTTTGTCTGAGGTTGCCCACATGTCATTGGGTCCCTCTTTTCATAAATGACATTTCTGACAAGCATTAACACGTGGTTAACAACAATCCTTGCTATGTATCCAAGGCTCACAGAAGTGCCTTAGGGAATGTGGAATAGCAGAATTACAGTCCTTCCCTTCAAGGAAATTGTGTAGGCAAAGTACTGGGCACATCATAGGAGAGCGACAGAGGTGATGCCCTCCTCTATGTGCTGGCTGTTGCTCAGAAAGGCAGGTGACACAGTCGTGGAACAGAGAGACCAGCTCATATTTCCTGGGTGTTGTATATATGCTGCCACCATATATATATGTATGTATATGTATATGTATACGTATATGTATATGTATATGTAATAGGTTTTTAAAATTTATTTATTTATTTATTTTAAAGATTTTGTTTATTTATTCATGAGAGACACACAGAGAGAGGCAGAGACACAGGCAGAGGGAGAAGCAGGCTCTTTGCAGGGAGCCTGATGTGGGACTCGATCCCGGGTCCCCAGGATCACACCCTGGGCCAAAGGCAGCGCTAAACCGCTGAGCCACCTGGGCTGCCCTGAATTAGGTTTTATTTTTTATTTTTATTTTTATTTTTAAATTTTTTTTTAATTTTTTTTATTTATTTATGATAGTCATAGAGAGAGAGAGAGAGAGAGAGAGGCAGAGACACAGGCAGAGGGAGAAGCAGGCTCCATGCACCAGGAGCCTGACGTGGGATTCGATCCCGGGTCTCCAAGATCACGCCCTGGGCCAAAGGCAGGCGCCAAACCGCTGCGCCACCCAGGGATCCCTGAATTAGGTTTTAAACCAAAGGATTGACCATGATGTACCTGAAAAGCATCCTTGATTTTTGTTCCAGTGAATACCCCTTCTAAGGGGACATTTCAGCATCATCCTACGTGGAGTTGAGGCATTGGAATATTAATGGGGATGAGTCTTTCTATTAGGTCATTACCAATACTATATTCATTCAATAAATGCACATCTGCCTACCATGTGCCCGGCACTGGACTCAGTACAGTGATAGAGAAGAAAACAGACATAACCTTCACTGTTCTGTAGCTTATGGTGCTGTGCAGAAGACAGATGTTTGCCAAATAACCACATAAACATATGCATATAATTGCAACCTGTGACAACTGCTTTGAAAAAAAAAATGTGGTTTTTGTTTTGTTCTTTGTTTTTAGGATGTGTAATAAGAGGATCCAATTTACCTAAGCAGCTGGCTAGGATCCGAAGGCTTCACAGGAACCTAACAAAGGGGTGGGATTGAACTGGGGCTGAGGGGTCCCTGGGGGTTGCTAGTGGGTTACAGAGCTGATATTGAAGAGCCTGAGACAGAAAGGACAGTTTGTATAAAGACACTGAGGCAGAGAACAAGTAGGAGATTGCCTAGAGATGCTATTTCAAGCATTCTAACCAGGAAACATACTCTGACCCTAACATAAAGGAAATCCAACTCAGTTCAGCTACTGAATATCCACGGGATGAGGGAATGCTGTGGGCTGATGAGCAGATGAGGTTGCAGGAGAAAAAGAGAAAAAGAATGGGTTTTAAGAGAATAGTACACATTCAAGGGAATGCTTTTCTCTTATCTCTTTTTTTGCCTTTTGTGTCTGTGACTCAAAAGGCAAGATAACCAACCTCTGAAACCCTCCAATTTCAGTTGTTTACTGTCTTGAGGAGAAGCCAGTAGCTTAGAGCCGACAGAAACGTCTAAGTCATAATTCTTATAGTAGAGGACAGGAGATGATGTTTTCTTTAAACCACCAAAATGAATTTTAAATTCAAATCAAAACAGAAAAGGGGATTTCAGAGCCATCCCAAGCATTTGGACAAAAATCAGGTTGAGGTAGGGAAAGAGGACAGAACCAAAAGAACCTAGGAAGCCAGCGTTTACTGTGCGTTTGAAACCCCAGTTTCTTTTTTTTTTTTTAAGATTTTATTTATTTATTCATGAGAGACACAGAGAGAAAGAGAGGCAGAGACACAGGCAGAGGGAGAAGCAGGCTCCATGCAGGGAGCCCGATGTGGGACTAGATCCCGGGTCTCCAGGGTCACGCCCTGGGCTGAAGGCAGCGCTAAACCGCTGAGCCACCCGGGCTGCCCACAACCTCAGTTTCTTTAACATTTCCCAACAACCTTCCCTGAAAGGTCATCACTGTAGTTGTTGTTACTTTTGTCATCATTTTACTGACCAGGAATCGTAACTAGTTTAAATTACCTGATTAAGTGTGTGCTATTTTCACTAAGCCTCATAGGAACAAGGATGGTGTGAGCTTCCTCAGCTGTTTTGTCCTTCTTGCCAATACTGGCCATTTGGCCCAGTAAAAGGGGCTGGCCCCTCTTTGCCCCTGTCACAGCCAACAGTCTATGTTACCCAGTGTCATGGTAATAAGAAGGACTGTTCTCCTCCGCCAAGGCCACTGGGGAAGCAGGTCTTTGCATTCTCGCAGTATACACACTTCTGTGTGTGGAAGAGACTGCATTCTCTGTAGATCCTGCTTTGCAAAGCATTTTGATTCTCCCCTTGGGAAATGTATGTGCAGGAAAGCCTCTGCTTATGAGCCCTTTATTGTGGATTGTTATCAGGTTTCCACATCTTTGGAGAGTGTTTAGATTATAAGCGGAAAAACTGTTTTTTTTTAAGCTGAAGTTAAGCCAGTACATCATCCCCTCAAAAGTGTCTTCTATTAAAAACAACAGACACAAAAAAAAAAAGGAAAAAAAAAAAGAAAAAACGACAGACACATACATCTCTCTCTCTCTCTCTCTCTCTCTCTCTCTCTTTCACACACACACACACACACACAAACACACACTATACATAGAGGGAAAAAAAAAAAAAACCTGCACTGCTGAGAGACCCATTATGGTCTTGCTGTGTATTAGAAGACAGGCACTATTTCTACCAGGCAGTAGCCTCCTGGTCTCCTTGGAGACCACCCAGAGGAGACAAGCAATGTGAAGTCAGGAATCTTGATGGGCATTGGAATAACCAAGGCTGACTATAGTCCCTTCAGGTGAGGAGCATTCCAGAGAAACAACATGATTCAGATCCAGGAGCTATAATTTTGACTTTACCACTGACCGGTGAAGGAGAATTTGCAAGTCACTGAATTCTTTGTGGTTCAGTTACCTCATCTAAAAGGGCATGGGGGCGGCAGGGTGGGGGCAGGGGGGTATATACTGACCCTTTCTTCCTATGCATTGATTATTCAAATTCTTAAGAATAAAAATATCATATTTTCCAAGTGATCAAATTTGGAAGGTCAACGAAGCCCAAGGATTTGGTAGTCATAAAACTATTTAATATTTGGCCCTTCTGAGCCTCATATGTAAAATAATACCTAGCTCAGATGAGATCATGTATTTGAAACACAAAACATATAATCAAAGAGTAAACACACTGGCACCCAGTAAACATCTCCTATATAATTGCTAATATAATAAGACAGAGCACAATGTAATGATTTTTAAAACACATGATTTGGAAACAGACAAGCCTGGGTTGGATTCCTAGTCTGCCCCCATTTGACATTGGTACAATAGTATAACTTGCTGTTTTTACATGGGGAGAATAGTTCTGTTGTGAGGAGTAATTATGTAAACCATTTGGTACCATCTCTGATGCATAGGAAGTATTCAGTATCTATCTGTCTACATATCCATGCACTCATCCATCATGTGTCTATATCTTACAGTGTAGCTTATCATGCTCTGAAACATCTGCTTCTCTGAGACCAAATCACATTAGAAATATTAACCCACTGAATTCATAGAGCTGCATCCAAAGTTTAACCCTTTTCCAAAGAGGGTAATTATCATAACGGCTTCTTGATAGTACTCAGGGTTTTTTTTTTTTTTTTCTCTCTAACACCAGATGTGTTTTTATTTGTGATAATAATTTGGACTGGTATCTTTGGAGTTAACTGTGCTATTACTAATTATAGATAGTATCACTGAGAAGAAAGCATGTTGGAGCTTTTGGTGTCCTAAATGTCTGAAATCAATTTATGAAGCTAGGACTAAACCTCATGATCAGCACATAGTAACTGGTAATGTTCTCTTTCCCCTCTAACTTAATTTGGTTGTCAAGGAAAGATGTAGTGTGATTTAAGCCAAAGGGTGATTATCCCAATAGGTGGAGTCTCATCGTAGCCACTATAACGGTCTGTCACACTTGCTTGGTTATATATGAATATATATATGAAGCCTGCATAAATGGATATATATATATATATATGATGTACTTGATTTAAAAATATTTCCACAGAGGATTTCCTCTAAGGTCCTACTCTTTCCTTAACTTTATCAAAGCTTTTCCTGATTTTTTTACTTACCCAGAATTAAATTAAATTAAACTAAATTAACTCTTAGAACAAAAATGTTTTTGTCATAAAAGATATCTAATTTTCAGATCCCGGAATTTCTATAACTGTGTCACATTAAAAACTTTAACATTTTAATACTGCTACAGCATAAAGGTTAAATATAAAAATACATTAGCTTTGATATGAGTATTGAATTCAGCACCTATTTGGCAGAACTATTTATACAAAATAATATATATAGTTCCTTCTGCTAACAACATAAAAATGTGAGCTTTGATTTCAGTTAATATAAAACCCTAGAATAACCATAGTCAACTAAAAGTTCTAATAATCCATGTCAACCATACCTGGTGATATAGAATTTTTTAAATGGTATTTTTATTTTTGGCCCAACAAAGCATTTCCCCTCCAGGCTATCTAATTCTGAAAGCACATACAAAATCAGGTGTTAAAAAATATTTGATAAAATGAGCTTCAAATGAGATCAGCATAAGTACAGAAATGGGGCTAAATAAATTGTATAAAAAGTCAATAGTTAGATTGAAAGTCACAAATTAAAAGGATGAATTTTGCTGATGGAAAAAAAAACCCTCAAACTTGAAGTATAGAACACAAGGCTAAAATATATCATTATTCAGTTAAATGATTAAATCGACAGCCATAGGTTTAATCCATTTGATTTTGCAACCTGAGAATGAACTCATGTTTACAAGAAAACCACTACTTAACCTATTTGTCTTTCTTGCTATCTGTGATGGTATCTTAAAGCCAAGAGAGAGAAAAAATTGCTTAGAAGTTCAGATGATAGTTGATAACACTGTATTGTGTAATTGAAATTCGCTAAGGGAGTAGAAGTTAAATTGTTCTTACCCCCACCCCAATAAGACAAATATGTGAAGTGATAGATGTGCTAGTTAACTAGATGGGAGAGAATCCTTTCACAGTGCAAACATATATCAAATCACCATGATGCACACTTTAAGTAGCTTATAATGTGGGGTACCTGGGTGGGTCAGTCAGCTGAGTATCAACTCTTGATCTCAGCTCAGGTCTTGATCTCATGGTCGTGAGTTCAAGCCACCCATTGGGCTCCATGCTGGACATGGATCTACTTTAAAAAAAATATCTTACAATTGTATATATGTCACTTGTAACTCAATAAAACTGAAGTCAGAAACAAAGTTCAGGCCCC
Source organism: Vulpes vulpes (assembly GCF_048418805.1). Taxonomy (NCBI): domain Eukaryota; kingdom Metazoa; phylum Chordata; class Mammalia; order Carnivora; family Canidae; genus Vulpes; species Vulpes vulpes. The sequence goes on from NC_132786.1 coordinate 113,868,594, forward strand.
CATTTATTGAATCCTTTAAGTCAATAATGTAATAGCTTTGAATATTCATTCTAAATAAATGACTGTCTTTTTTTTTTTTTTTTTTTTTTTTAGGAATCCTGAGCACCTGTACTGTGTTATCTCCCTATTCTCCGCTAAAGACTTTACTTTGGGAAGAAGTTTTTGGAAGATACAGCAAGACTTGCTGCTCTACAATAAAACAATTATATGAGAACTTCTGAGAAGTTGCCAAGAACAATCAAGAAAGATGTTGCTTTTTATGCAGAACACTCACTGAAGAATAGCTTTGCATCTTAGTCAATGAGCAGATTCTCATTATTTATTTAGATTCATCTAGCAGTTATTCTCTGAAGAGCTCATTAGAGTAAATTATTCCAATATCATATTCACTTACAGACTCATGTTATTTATCCCTAGGTTTATTCTCATATTTTTGCAGATTTTCCCCACTAAATATGTCTTGAATCTAGTCACATTTCTCTATCCCCACCACCTCAAGCATAGCCCAGCCTATTACTTTTCACTTAGATGAATACAATTTCCTGTAAAGTGGGTTCCACCTCCACTTTTGCCTCCTCCATCTGTTCTCTACTCCACAGTCCCCATGTCTTTTCTGCACAGAAGCCAGCTGGGATTTTAATAAGGATTACATTGAATTGGTAGATCAATTTGGGGAGTATGCTTATCTTAAAAAATATGAAGTCTGATCCATGAATGTAAATGTCTTTCCACTTATTTAGGTCTTTTCTAATTTCTTTCAACAGTATCTTATAGTTTTAACACTACACGCTTTGTAGTTCATTTATTAATTTTACTCCTACGTATTTTATTCTTTTAGATGCTATTGCAAGTGGAAATTGTTTTCTTAATCTCATTCTCAGATTGTTCATTATTGCTACGTAGAAAAATAATCGAGAATCCCTGGGTGGCTCAGCGGTTTAGCGCCTGCCTTCAGCCCAGGTGATCCTAGAGTCCCGGGATTGAGTCCCACATTGGGCTCCCTGCATGGAGCCTGCTTCTCCCTCTGCCTGTGTTTCTGCCTCTGTGTGTGTGTGTGTCTCATGAATAAATAAATAAAATCTTTAAAAAAAGTGAAAAGAAAAATAATCAATTTCTGTAGTTTGATCATCCTGAAACTTTGCTTAACTCATTTAATAGTGGATTCCTTAGGATTGTCCATAGAAAAGCTATTCCTGAGGGTTTTCTATATAAAAGATAATGTCATTTGAAACTAGAGATAGTTTTACTTCTCTCTTTGTAATCTGGGGGTCTTTCATTTCTTTTTCTTATCTAATTACTCTGTCTAGAACTACCAGTGCAATGCTGAATAGAGAAGATGAGAGTAGTCATCCTTGTTCTTGTTCTTTTTCTTAAAGGGTAAAGTTATGATATTCACTGTGAGAGTATAGATGCCTTTGATCAAGTAGAGGAAATTCCCTTTTATTTCTAGTTTATTGAATTTTTTTTTATGAAAGGGTGTTGAATATTGTCAAATGCTTTTTCTGTGTCTGTTAAGATTGTCATGTGGTTCTTGTCCTTTTCCCTCGCCATTCTTCAGATTATATAATCTCTATTGCTCTATCTCAGGCATATGCACAGTTTCTCTGGCCTCCTTCCCCAGGGACAGTACAGTTTTAGCCAGTTCTCTTTGACTGAACCCTCTAAGCTTCAGTCTGGTTATCACATCTACCAGTTAGTTTCCACTGATTGATAGCTGATTCCTCTATAGCTTTTGACAATACCCTGGGTCATAAATTGCCCCATAGTCTGATCTAGATAAAGCTAGCCTCCTTTGCAGGAGTAGTCTTTGAGGTTTGATTTACTTCATCGGGGCTCTTTTTAGCTATCTTGCTTTTTGTTTTCCTGTCATAGTTCTAGCTGCTCAACAATTTGTCCTGTTGTTATTAAGGAGACTCCCCCTAATTGTTCACCTCTGAGAACTCTACTGCTTTCATTAATGCTCTTGGACTTGAACTTCCTCATGCTGTTACAAATAAAGGGATGCTTTTCCTGATTTCTTTTTTTTTAAGATTTTATTTATTTATTCATGAGAGACACACAGAAAGAGGCAGAAACACAGGCAGAGGGAGAAGCAGGCTCCCTAGGGGGAGCCTGATGTGGGACTCAATCCCAGGAACCCAGTATCATTCCCTGAGCTGAAAGCAGATGCTCAACTATGAGCCACTCAGGCATCCCCCTGATTTCTTTATTTAAGTTGATATCACTCTCTCTCTTCATTTGCCTTGCTTTATTTTTTTTCATAGCCCTTACATTGACCCGATATTCTATTACATATGTGTTTATCTATCTCTACCATTAGAACAGAAGCTCCTTGAGGGTAGCTTAATGCTGTATACCTAGTTCTTAGAAGAATCCTTAGCATATAGTAGACATAATAAATAATGGGTAAATAAGTGATGCAGTGAATAGTGAAGGAATAAATGTCAACAAATACCACTATCAAAAGGATGAGGGAAAATTTATAGCAAGAGTCTAGCGTTTGCATAGAGATGACTATTCAGAGAACCTTTGAAGTTTACGACAACACAACAGTGTTGAGAAAATGACAAGTAGAGTGGGATGAGCAGGCCTAATGCTCTAAAAGAAAATAAACTCAAAAATATTAACGATGATAGCACTAATTATAGTAACAATACAACTCACACAAAGTGATGCTTAAAGTGGACCAAGCCCCATGCTGCGTTTGGGTCCTTTATTTTATTTAATATTCACAATGATGCTTTGAGGGAAGTACTGTTTTACAGATATGTCTCGTGAACACAGAAAGGTTAAGGAGTAAATTCAGGGCACAACTGGCAAATGGCAACATTCTGTGTCCAGACTGGGCAGTTAGACTTCAGGACCTGTTTTATTAAGTAAGCTATACTACTATGCCTAAACATACATGGTATTAGGAATGGAGAAAATGGTTAAAAGTAAAGGAAATAAAGTCAGAATCTTCACAGACCTTAACAGCTGAGCGAAAGGTGAGGTCATGTTAATATTAATTCTCAAATTAGTTGGGCCCACAACATTATCTTTTGTGACCTGTCTTCTGTGAAGTCTGCTTTCTACACCTCCCCACATAGGTTCTGAGGGATCCCTCTCAAGACATGTCATTTGTCTCACAATAATTCCAAGTGTGGTCTAGGCATTACTATTTTTCTGCACAGGTATCCACTGGGCTTGCATGACCTCCTGTTGAACATCCTGGTCTTCGTGGGTGTCCTGTGGCTACTCTATGGCCTTCATCATCAACGTACTAATTCACAAGACTAGAATCACAATGATTAATGAGTCTGGAGCAGAATTGAAGACCATGCTCATGGCTCTCACTCTGTGTTGCATTTTATCTATAGTCTGGGGAGCCAAGCAATGCTGCTTGTGCCCAATTCTGTGAGTGTTCCTTGTAAAGAGATCCCCCCCCCCCCATATGATTTAGTACTAGGCCCATGGATTCCATCTTGGGAAGATACTTGAAGTTGCACCCCTTTCAGCCTTTATGTATCCATATAAGCCTGCATGCATGGTCTCCTTTTTTCCTCTTTAACCAAAGCAAAAGCAGTAGCATAGATGGTTCTGTGAGAACAGATGTTCTTTAATTGCTGTTTGCTAATCATGATCACTGTTGAATTTCAGCCCTGACACAACCTCAGCTAATCATGATCACTGTTGAATTTCAGCCCTGACACAACCTCAAACTGGTTGCCCCCATTGTCTCCAAAGCTGTTGCCCTGATATTACATTATATTTTCACATCTCATTAGTATATCCAACTTGTATATGATCTTAATTTTGTGGCATGAGGAAACCAAGTAGAAAAGCAAACACGACACATGCTGCTTGTCCTCTCTAGAGTTCCAGTCTCTAAAACTCACTGTTGGAGTCACCTATCCAGAATAGTTTCTGACTATGAGAATGATCACTTGGGAAAACGCCTCAGGCTTGAGAAAGGGATTGCATGAGAATGCAGTTTTCTTTCATTTGCATTGCGAGACAGTGGTGTCTTAACTTGGAAGAATTAAAGCAATTGTTAGCCCTGGTGACAGAGAGTGGCAAAAAACGATGTAAACTCTGAAATCAGACACTCTGTGTTTAGAATCCTGTTTTTTTCAGTTCAACTGAATTCAATAGACACACATTGAGTACCTACTGTATATGTCAGCCACTGCTAGGCACCAGTGACAGAGATGAATAAACCATTATCCCAAAATGATAGAATTCAAAGTCTAGTTGGGCAAATCACTTTAGATAAAAATAGACAAAAAGATATACTAGGTCAAGTATAGTACAAAATTTCTTACTTATTTGAAATTAGATCCCATTAATTGAAAGTTCTTAAGCCTTAATTGAATTTCTTCATCCATAAAATTGATGACCCTAATACTTTAAAACATTATTTTAAGGCTTGGAAAATTGTGCATATATATGTGTGTATACAAATGCATGCATATACCCACAGAGACAGAGAAAGAGAGAAAGAGGGAGAGAGGAAAAAAAATAGTGCGCAAACCCATACATTTTTTACCAAGATTTGCCTTTTGGTAATAAGGTTAAATAACCTCTTGGAACTTCTGCCTTAAGTTGAAGGATGAAACATTTGCTTCTATTCTCTTCTGTTCCAAGTTTCATTGACATATCTGAAAAATGTAGTTTAAAAGAAATAATTCCTAACAGTGATGGAAAAAAATGGAAGTCTGCTATCAGGAAGGAAAAGTCGAAAGGCATTGTAATTATGAAGGAATCAGAGCTAAAAGAATACAACCCAAAATACAAGTTGGAGACAAGTGTCTCAGATGGGATCTGTCTCTCCCCAAACAGAAATTTTAGAGTCAGAGTCAACAAATGGAAACAGAGTCAACAAATGGAAACAAGACAACCATCAGAGGAGTTCATTAAAGGTCTTCCTTCAAAATAGCTAGGCTAGTTGGTGGCCCACTGCTTCTCTGCTCACACTGCCCACCAGGAAGAGCCCTGGGGATACTGTGGGGTAGCCAAAAAGGCAGAGCAAAGGTAGAGATAAAGCTGTACTTTTGGGGACAGCCAGGAATTAAAAATGGAAAAGGCAAAGTAGACACCAGGCTTTATCCCTAGACTAAAACCAAGGCATGAGTTTCTACAGAGACAGTTCTGATACAGAGACTCTCAGAGAAGCATTTGGGTAATAGGAAAAATGCGGAGCCCTACCCTATTATCTTAGGCTTCTGCACACTCTGCCCAGCCTCATCCACAGACCCCCTTTCTCAATAAACACCACTTGTCCATGGCCAGGACTTCTAGTCACAGCAGGGAGGTAGGAATTCTCCGTTGTGAATGAAAATAGACCCCTAACCAATAGAACTTTAAGTCTAAACTATCAACTTAAAATAGGAACATAGAGTTTTAAATCTTCAAATATTTCAGGAAAACTAATAATATGAAACAGAGGCACTGGTATCATGAAAACACAAGAAATACACAAGGAAGCAGAGTTAATCAGCCGGGGGTGAGGACAACAGAAAACATTAACAAAATTGGAACTGTAGCTGTTATAAATCAAGACAGAATTCTTGGAAATAGAAAAGGAAACAGGAGATTGCAAAGTAGATATGAGTGAAACACAAATTGGTGGTCTAAGAGACTGAAAGAGAGTCTCCCAGAATTCACTGCAGAGAAAAGAGTAGGTTGACATGGTTTCAGAGGTTGGCTCTGGCCTTATGCAAAAAAAAAAAAATTATCTGGGTCATCGCTACCACAGCAAAGCTAATGTTTGCTTTGTATTTGGGAAGCTGGACCAGGGATGGGTTTGAGATCCCAGGTGGGTGGGTTTTATTATTATTAGGGTTGGCTTTGTATTTTATAGGAATTCATTTTATTTCATGTTATTTCCTTCTCTACATTAAGGCTTTATGTCTAAGAGAGTAAGAGTATGAATCTGTTTGCCATTGTGAAGGGACCATCAGCCGCCACCATCCACTGTTCAAAATTCTTTTTTAAGATCATCGAAGCAATATTTGAGATGGATGTGAAAGGCCTCCTAATTTGGGCTATTTCTAAATATCTTCTGGTGGATGGCTGGGTATAATCTATATAATTGAACTAAGAATCACTTTCCTATACCTGGTCCTTCTGGAGGAGGGGAAGGCAAACTCAAAATCTCCGTTGGGGCTGCTAACTAATGGTGGATATAAAATACAGATGCTGTATTTTATTGGAGAAACTTAATTTTATGATAGCAACTCTGGGCCGTTTATACCATGAAAAACTCGTAGAGAAGTTTGCCACAATTTCATACCCTAACGATGCCTCCACAGACTTTATGGGAGTGTTATGTAAGATCATTAGAGCAGAGCTGGTTGGAGTATGTCCCCAGTGAGCTACCTGCCACAAGCAGCCAAGTTAGAGACTTGTCTGAACCTATGTCCCCGAGATAGGTCTTATGTGAAAGAACTTTCTCTGATATGATAAATATGTGCTTCCTCCCTAGCCTTTGCTTATGTGAACAAAGGGGATTTTTTTTTTTCTTACGGCAAAGTTCTCTAAAATGACCATGGCACAGACAGTTTTAAAATAGATTCAATCTCCCGAGGAGCTGTGGGTAACCAAAATAGGGATCATTTTGGGTGGGTGGGGGACATCTTTGGGAAAGGGATAGGAAATTGATTAGGGGATAGGTTTCAAAACTCTCTAAAAGTGTAAGGTTTTTTTTTTTTTAATTTTTTTTATGATAGGCACACAGTGAGAGAGAGAGAGAGGCAGAGACACAGGCAGAGGGAGAAGCAGGCTCCATGCACCGGGAGCCCGACGTGGGACCCGATCCCGGGTCTCCAGGATCGCGCCCTGGGCCAAAGGCAGGTGCCAAACCGCTGCGCCACCCAAGGATCCCCTAAAAGTGTAAGTTTTTAAAAGCCTATATTTAATGAGATCATTTTGTTTGTAATGATTCCGTTAAGGTAGGAATTGTTGACTGGATTAACAAGACTCCAAAACTTAAAATGAGTGAGCCTACAAGCTTAAAATTCATTTCAGAACAACGTGTCCTTCAAGATTATAACCGGCTATAGGCACTCACACTTCCAGGCAATCTGTAGTCACTCAGGCAAATTTCTGAGGGGCCTGGGACATTTTTTGCACTGTGGCTGGCAAGAGAACAGTTATGAAGCCCACTATGTGCCAGTTGAACATATGGCAGTCTGTAAGTGAAAAGAGAAATTTGAAAAATATTAGGACCAGAATTTAGATGAGATGTTTATTCTGGGAAAAAATAGTAAATCAGAGATTCTGTTCACTTTATATACTCAAAGATAGCCCAGAGAAACCACCCCCCTCTTTTTTTCCCAATCAGGTATATTTAGAATATCTATACCTACTCTCCCACGATATTCTGGGATAAGAGGTTAAGAATGGCAGTGCTTTCCTGAAATGTCTGAGGTGGCTCAAAGAGTTTAACAACTGGATCAAGATGCCAATGGTTTCAAATCTTTAGCAATCTAAAGATGGACAAAACTGGATCTTATGTAACACTCTCCAGAACTGCTTCAACATTTGTTTGCTCTAGAACTCTGTGGCTAACTACACTTGTTTCTGTTAATAGTAGAAGTTCACAGAGTTCAATCCACAGGCCAAATGTGGCCTGCTGCCTGCTTTTATAAATAAAATATCATTGGGACACAGCCGTTTGTATATATTGTCTATGACTGCTTTTGACTTTTTTTTTTTTTTTTTTTTTGCTTTTGACTTATAACAGCTGATTTGAGTAGTTGTGGCAGGGCTCATAGGACACTCAAAGCCTAAAATATGTACTATGTCGCCATTTATGGAAAAAGTTTTCTGACCTCTACCTAGAGCATCCCATAATATGACACAAGTTTCCTGAAGATGCTCATTCAAATGAGGGCAGACAAGTACTGAATAATAAAGTGCTACGAAATATGAATGAGAGCATCAGTGTGGACAAAGCTCATACTTAAAGTAAACTGCAGGGGTGCCCGGGTGGCAAAGTTGGCCAAGAGTCTGCCTTTGGATCAGGTCATGATTCCAGGGTCTTGGGATTGAGCCCTGAGTCGGGCTCTCTGCTCAGTGGGGAGTCTGCTTCTCTCTCTCTCCCCCTCTGCCTCTGCTGTGCACACGCTCTCTCTCTGTCAAATTAATAAATAAAATCTTAAAAAAAAATAAAGTAAGCTTTGTTGTGAGCCCATTCAGGAAAGATCCTGAAGTCTGCTGGGGTCACTACTGAGCAACCACTAGAGACACTGGCCACATTATGGTGTGTGCCCACAGATATCCCCGTCCATTGGCACCACAGCTACCGGAGGTTTCATCCTCTGTACATCTACATGGTCGGCTGTTTGGAGCCCAGTTTGTGCCATGGAGGAGATATGGCAGGAACCCTGACATAATGGCCATAGTTTTTCACAAGTTTCACCCAATCTGGTGAGCCACTGTCCTTCTAGCATCATCACCATCAGGCCTGAGAGATATCATTTAGATTTTTATTTTCAAAGAAGGTGCCATATTTAGTAAATAGAAAAGAAATGTGATTTATCTAAGAATAGAGTTGTGGGTTGATAGGTTTTCATGGAACTCCAGTTTTGTATGGCGTTGGTATCAGATCTTAGAGGCTTGTTTTGAAGGGACATGCAGGGTGACTCAAGTTCCCTGCTTGCTGAGTATTGAGGAGTTTTCTGGAAAGTGGGATTTCCATGCTAAAACTATGCAAGTTCTGGGCAAACCAAGAAAAATTAGTTACCCTAGGGCCGTCATTCGTCAAAGGAAAGTTTTGGAGGAGATTACCATCAGAACAGTGTGGGTTGTTCCTTTTCCCCCCTCCCCTTTGATTTACAACCAACGGGGCATCCAGAACTGAGCAAAAGTGCCTCTGCATAGTACACCAAAACACCTGCGAGATCCACCCACATGTGCACCCAAAAGTGGGTCAAGAGGACCTCGGAGGAGGCTACGCGCCCAAGGGAGTCTGAGGATGGTCCCCACTTGCTGCTATCAGGAAAAAGGTAATTTGGAGAGAACACGAATGGGAAATAGAGAATTTGTGGAGGACTAGCCCACCTGATGCGAGAACTTGGTGAGGCTTTGGAGACACAGACAATTCTGGAATCAGAGGAAAGGGAAGGAGAAGGTGAGGCAGCCCCATTCCCAAGAGCTAATGCTGCAACATGCTGGGATTGCGCTGGTGGCAGCGTAGCAGCTGGCAGCGGTTACCTCTCCGGCAGAGGAGGTGGCAAATGAAGTGTGTAGCATATTTGGCTCAATAAGGGACACCAAAAAAACTTGTGCTATAGCACCACCTCCTGGAAATAAAGAGAAAGGCTTCTAATTGCCTATTGTTGAACTGTTACCATCAAGGTAAGTGAAGCCTTCCATAAATAAGAAAGGAGTTTGCTACCTTAAATGTGACGGCAGAGGCGCATTTCATGAAACACTATGAAAAGTCATAGTAATATGGGGTCACAAAAAGAAGATGACAATTCAGCCACTGAACTCTAGGACACGGCATACTGCAATCTGACTGATAAAGAATTCAAAATAGCTGTTATGGAAAACAAGCTCACGGTTGCCAGAGGAAAGGGAAGTGAGGATGGGCAAAATAGGTGAAAGGGAGTGCTTCCAGTTATGGAGTGAATAGATCGTGGGGATAAAAGGCACAGCACAGAGAATATAGTCAATGATTTTGTAATAGCGTTGTAGGGTAATGATGCTGACTACACTTGTGAACATAGCATGACTTAGAGAGATGCTGAATCACTATGTTGTACATTTGATGCTAATGGAACATTGTGTATCAACTACCCTCAAATAAAAAATTTTTAAAACAAAAACACAAATCCCCAAATGGCTGTTATGAAGAAATTCAATGAACTACAGAAAATGCAGAAAGGCAATTAATTCAATAAACCCAAGAATAAAATTAATGAACAGAAGGACTACTGTACCAAAGAGATTGAAATTACTTTTAAAAAAAGAAATCTTAATTCCGGAACTGAAGAAGTCAATAAATAAGATGAAGAATGCATTAGAAAGCTTTGGTAATAGGGCAGATCAGATGAAAAAAGAGAATAAACCTGGAAGATAGGAATTTAGAAATTATTCAGGTGGATAAAGAGAGAGAAATAAGATTTTTGAAAAGTGAAGAAACCCTATGAGGGTCTCAGACTCTATTAAGAGAGGCAATCTAAGAATCAAAGGTGACTATAGTTAACAATACCGTATTGCACATTTGAAAGTCGCTAAAAGTGAATCTTTAAAGTCCTCCTCACAAGAAAAAAAGTTTTTGCAACTCTGTATGGGGAAGGATGTTAACAATTCATTGTGAACATTTCACAGTTTGTACAAATATCAAATCATTATTTTGTGTACCTGAAACTAATAGAATGCTACATGTCAATTGCACTTCAATAAAAATAAAATCAGGAATGATGGTATTAGATTAATCCAATTCATAGTTGAGTTCTCTTAGAAAAGCACGTCATTTAGCAAGCTATTTAATTGCCCGACATGATACGTAAAAGAAAACAAATACGTACATTTAATATTATCACAGTATGTCAAAACCTTGCAGTCCTATCCTAATCCCTATCAATAGTGGGAGATAAAGTCAGATTAATTTAGTGATGACAGTTTAGCCATCTGGATGACAATCTTTTCTAGTAATGGGGAACTGGAGGAGCAACTAACTGACATTTACTGATTTTTACTTACGTTGGATAATACCGCTTCCCGGAAAGCAGAAGCAGAGGTTCTACTTCTCGTGCTAGCCATGGAGAGAGAAGTGTGAACAAGTGAAAAGGTAGTGTTTCACACCTCACTTAAATTGTATGCACAGAGAGGACACTTTTGGATGCAATACTAAAGACTACATATAACAGACATAATAATGTATTACAGGGTTGCCTGAGGACTATATATAAGATAATGTGAGGAAAATACTTATGGAAGGCATAAGTATTCAACAGATGCTAGCTAATAGGATTATTAATCATAATCATTAATGCAACTCTAACAGAATACCAAGTAATAACAGCATTTATAAGCAACAGTGTTGGAAAGTTACCGTCCTATTTCTGAGTTTTCTTTCCCATCTAGAAAATGAGACTAATGACTCTTACCCCCAAGAGTTGCTGAAGAGATGATATAAAAAAAAATATGAAATTCTTATTTATTTATTTGAGATACAACTGACATATAACCTTATGTTGGTTTCATATGTATAACATAATGATTCAACATTTGCATATATAGTGAAATTGTCACCACAATAATTCTACTTTAACATCCATCAAACACAGTTATAGTTTTCTTTTCGAAGATTTACTCTTCTAGCCATTTTCAAAATATATAATACAGTATTGGCTATACTCATCACGCCGTACATTACATCTCTAGGGCTTATTTATTTTATATGAAATTCTTAATATCAGTCTGGCACATACTGAGCATCCATCCATCCATCTATACATCAATCCAACCATCCATCTTCCCACTAAGCAAACAATTATTGAGCATATGCAACGTGTTTTGTGCTACTGTGCTAAGTGTTGGTCAGTCACTGTATATACATTATACTCTGTAATTTCATAGAATTTATTTTCTGTTAAATTATAAACAAAATATGTATATTGACTTAAATTTGACTTTATTACAGTAGATAAATTAAGGTTTTGATTTACAAATTGGGAATGATAGCAAATGAGAGATTGTGTGTGAATGAGGAGAATTGTGTACCAAGGCAAAGGAATTCAGAAATAAATAGCATCTAGCCGACTGCTGGCCAGTATCATGAGGCCTATGATGTAGTACAAGGAGATGACAAGTTCCCCAGCAAAGGTAGAATCAAATTAATAGGCAGCTTCTGGAGCTGTGCTGGTAAGTACCTAAATACAATGGTAAAATAGGCATTTGCTGAATAAATTAATAAATTCATCCTCTAAGAGGCGCCTGGGTGGCTCAGTCAGTTAAGCATCTGACTCTTGATTTCAGCTCAGGTCATGATTTCAGGGTCTTGGGAACGAGCACCACCTTAGGCTCTGTACTCAGCAAAAAGCTTGCTGGACATTCTCTCTCCCCTTACCCCACCATCTGCTCATGTGCGCACACACACTCTCTCAAATAAATCGATCTTTAAAATAAACAAACTCATCCTCCAAGAAAAAAATGTACTGTAGAGATGCAGTAACCAAAATGAGGACGGAGACACAAATGTTAAGGAAACAGGAAAACATGGGATGATTTTTTAAAAAAATAAAAATGCAACGTTAGGAGCAGCTAAAGTAAAGACCCACTATAACTATCTATTAAGTTTCTCTGGAAAGAGCTGGTCATTCTCAGGAGAACTGTGAACCTCTCACTTGAGGAGTGAGTATTAAGGAACCAAGGAAACCATGATAGATGATGAGTTGGCTAGGGCTCAATCAGGTGGGAAGGCTACCTGGAACTAAAGAAGTCAAATCCACCCTTAACTACAAAAAGCAAGCACAGGGTCCTTCACGGGAGACAAAGCAAAACAGTTAAGAGCTAAGTGGATGCAGAAATGGAAAGCAAGCAAGGAAATTAAGGTTAAGGTCAGAGAAAATAAGACTATTTCTGTAAACAGGGTTGGGATGCTTGAAGCTTAAAATTAGGTGTTGGCCTGGCTTAACCTGGAATAAACATTTTTGCCTGGTGATTCAGTTACTAGATCTATCTGGTGTGTGTGTGTGTGTGTGTGTGTGTGTGTGTGTGTGTGTAAATTACTGGCGAATAAAAACATAGGAGATTGGAATTCTTCCCCCATATGCTAAGATTTCTTAAGTTATAATACCATTAGATTTCTTCTCTATAGGAGTGTGGTCTTCCAAAATACAGGAACTCCTGCTCTGCTTCTAGAAAAACAAGTTGTGCTTTAAAAATAGTCCTGTAGAAATTGTTTCCTGAGAATTACATAGGCCTTGAATCTAGTTCCTTGCTGAGAGGAAGTATAGATTTGAGGTGTATTCATGTTCCTCCATAAAATTCATCTGTCAACCCTAGCAACTACCCTAAAATACCTTATAATATCCAGACATGCATATAAATAGAACACCTCAAAGTCTGGAGGAAGCCAAGTGAATAACATCAGTTATTCTAGCAACACTTCACTTTAGGGTGAAGCCCCAGTTTGGATATCAGGACATCATCATCATCATTGCCATCATCATCATCATTATCACCATCCTTACAAGGGATTTCTTTACAGGTGACAATTTTTTTTTCTAAATAAGTATAATGTGTGGATGCATTAAATGGTGAAAACCTTGGGCCTCTGCACTGATGAGGATGTTTGATGGTCTCTGTTTCAGAATATTCTACTTGTGGAGTTTGAAATTCATGGAATACCTTAAAGGGAAAGTACTGCTCTAGATAAAGGCCATACAAATCATAAAACAAGCAAATTTTAAAAATTTGTGCATTAGAGGCACAGGCATTATCCCATTGTCTTAATTAGTAAAATGGGGGCTCAGGGAGTCTATGTGGTCTAAGGGCATCTAGTTCACTAAATAAAAGAGAGGAACTTGGAATGCAGCTGAATTTCCAAATCGTTGCATTCTACTGTGAATGAAGAATCCAAATCCTAATTCATGTGGCTGGAAAGTTACATTGCGACAGGGATACCTTGCACAGGTTACCAGAATGAAATTGAACAATATTCATTAGACACAGGTATGTGGTTTTCATCCAGGCATCTGGCAAGGTTGCTGTTGGCAATATTGACATTCTGGAAACACAGGCTGTCTGGTGTTTAGAGAGTAACTTTTCTGAAGGACTGATGCTCAAATGGAAACTTCTGGATGGGCAGAGACCTTGGACTTCAGTTCTGTTGCACATCTTGAATAAAGACGTAGTGGTCGTACTTAGGATCTAAAAAGTTCTGAAAACCCGTGTAGCAAAATAAAATTTAGGCAAGATCAACGCAAAGGTCTTCTCTTGTTTCCAAAAGCACAGGATGGAGGAGATGTGTTGACAGTTCTTTAAAAACAAACAAACAAAAAAAACCCACCACAGTATAAAGAGATATCATTTCACAGGTCTGAGCACACGGAAGCATTTCCTGGAGTTCTGGATGAATCCCTATGAAGAAAAAAGTTAAATGAACTGAAGGGTATTGAAAGTAGAGAGGCTAGGAGGCTGGAGGAACTCAAAGCCACACCACGTGAATATTTTTTAATAGATCACAGCCCCTGGCTTGGAGAAGACTCAGACTGGACAAGGCAAATGTCGCCAGGTCCTTGCAGGGCTATTGTGCAGGAAAGGGCTTAGGCTTTTTCTCTGTGGCTATGAGGGGGGGATTAGGAGATGTGGGTAGATAGTACAGTAAGACATTTCCGCTTGTAAGAAATGAATCACTTTAAATGTCAGTACTGTCACAGGATGAGCAGGCAGGCTGGATGATGACTTGGAAGGGTGTTTCTAGTAACTGTGTATCTTCAAACACTGAGCTGCTGAGCTTCACAGATCCCTCCCCTGCTCTTTAAATATTTGACGGGATATCATCACCAGCCTCATTTTTACACAGGGTCTCAATATTGAAAATCAATCCTTTAATGAGCTTAGGAGGATTTTGAATATCTGCAGCAGAGTTCAAACAGAGTTTACTTTGCGTATTGATTTAATAGGTAAGGGCAGGAAGCTCGCGAATGCTATATGCAAATTTGTTCCAAATGAGCTCCGAAAATGGATTTGGAGCTAATTGTTTTGGCACTTGTTTCACTGGGGATGAAACACTGACCAAACGTATTTCAAAGTGAGGAAGAGGCTCTGTGAGCATCAAACCTAGGAAAAGGAGCAGTAGCATGCAAGAAATTTGGAAAAGGAGAACACTCCATCTGAAGCCTCAAGGGAGGAAAAGGAATGTTGGCTGAAGTCTTATTTGGAAGCCACAGAACGGTGAAAATAATTAGTGTCAAACAACTTATAGCACTGCATTTCCAGTATGGGTCATTTTTAAACATGAACTTTTATTGTTTCAGTATAATCTATAGACAGAAAAGTGCAAAAATTGTAAGGGTAAAACCAGATGAATTGCCACAAAGCAAGCACATTATCTCCCAGATCAAGAGTGAGTATAGAAGTCCTCCTACTTTCAACCACTTACTTGTGACATCCTGTATCAGTTTTGACAGTATTTAAATTTTATATAAATGTAATCACTCAATGACTTCATTTGTGGCTGGCTTCTTTATATTATATTATTTTTTAATTTTTTTATTGGAGTTCAATTTGCCATGGCCTCTTTATATTAATACGATGTACTGGCTATGGCAGTGCATACACTAAAATTGGAATGATATGTTAATACAATGTCTGCAAAATTCATCCGTGTTTTTTGTACGTAGCGTTACCTCATTCGTTTTCGTGGCAAGAGCAATTCTGGACATTCCACACTTTTGTTTTTATAATATGCTTATTTTTGACCTCTAGGATGTTCCAGATTTGGACTATTATACCTACTGCTATTATGAACATTCCTGTAACTTGCTTGGTATACACACATATGCATTTTCTGTTGGGTGTGTAGCTAGGAATACAATTGCTAGTTCACGAGACATTTGTATGCTTAGCTGTAAAAACATCGCTTTGGTGTGCCACTTTTCCACTCCCTCTAGCAGTGTATGAAATTCTATTTATTCCATATCCTCTGCAATACTTAATGCTCTAAGTCATTACACTGTATTTAAATTTTAATCGTGAGGTATTAAATTCTATTTAAATTTCAGCTATCTGGTGTATAGTTAGTGGTATTGCATTGTGGTTTTTATCTGCAGTTCCCAAATCACTAATATGTGCTTACTGGGAAATCTTTTGCAAACTGCCTATTTGTGTATTTTGTGTATACTAACTTCATTGTATTATCGTTTTGTTCCTGATCCATACCTGATATGAGTTCTTTGTCAGTTTATGAACTATAAAAATCTGTTCCTACCCTATGATTTGCCCTTTTATTCTCTTGATGATGTCTTTGTTGGGCATAAAAATCTTATTTCAGTGTAGTTTAGCTTATCAGTATCTCTAGTGATTAGAGATTTCTGTATTCTAAAATAAATCTATATCCCAAGGTCATAAAGATACTCTTTGTTATCTTCAAAATAAAATATTTCCTGATTGCCATTTGTATTTATTCTTTATTGTTTAAATTACTATTATCAAGATTTTATTTATTTGAGAGAGAAAGAGCACAAGTAGGGGGGAGAGGCACAAGGAGAGGGAGAAGCCTACTACTCCTTCTTGAGCGGGGAGCCCAACTTGGGGCTGGACCAAGGACCCTGAGATCATGACCTGACTGGCCATCTAGGTACACCTAGTGTTTGAATTATTTAGAAGTGTATTGAGTAATTTTCAAACATAACATATAGTTTTTATTGTTATCTCATTTCATTATTGATTTCTAGCTTAACTGTATTGTTGTCAAAAATGTACTCTATATAATTTTACTTTTTTGATATTTTTTAAAAATTTCTTTTAGAGTCATCATTTGGTTAATCAGCTTGGCATTTGATGTGAATTTTGTATTTGTTGAATATAAGTTATGTAAATTAGGTCAAATTTATTGATTGCATTGTTTAAATATACTATAACCATATTGAATTTTTGTCTGCTTGATGTATCAGTTATTAAGAGACATCTGTTAAGATCTCCCTATGTTTATGAATTTATACCTTGCCTTTTAGTTTCATCATTGTTTTGCTTTATATAGTTTGAAATTCATTACTAAGTGCAACAAATTTACAACTATAATATTTTGGAAAGATTAACTCTTTTATTATAATAAAATTTCCATTGTTTATGCCCAATAAAGTTTCTTACCTTACAGTCTAATTTGTCTGATAAATATATTAAAAATACATAGCTATACTGGCCTCAATGTTTTTTCCATTCAATTTAGGGTTTTTGTGTTGTTGTATTTTAGGGGTGTCTTTCAATCAACATTGAGTCACATGTATTTTTTTTTTCATCTAGTCTAAAAAACTTTGTTTTTGACTGCTTACACATGTACATATTATTTCCTCTTTAAATATTACTTCTGCTTAACTCTTTCTCTTCTCTCTTTCTAGGACACGAATTATGAACATGTTAGAACTTTTCCCTGTGTATTCTTTTGTGATTTCATGTAATTTTTTCCCTTTCTTCCCTCTTCTGTTCTTCAATCTGGTATTTTCTTCTGATGTATTCTAGTTTCATCTTCCGTGTCTCATTGTCTATTAGTCCCTATTAATTATTTAATTTCATTATTTTATTTTTCTGTTTTAGAATTTCTATTTGAGTTTTAAGATAGATTCCGGAATAAAATATAAAATTCTCTATATTTCACCTTATTTCTTCAAACTATTAATCACAGTTATCTTAAAGTCCCCCAGTCTGGATCTCCTTATGCATTTGTTTCTGTTTTGTGTCTATTTTCATGATTTTGGCTATTAGGTTTTATCTTCTGACATGCCTGTTAATATTAATCGAAACTCGAGGAACTCTCCTTAACTTGTTGGGTGGGATGCTCCTTGATTCATGGGTCATTTAATAAAGCCAATTGTATCTTCAGATTATAAAATATATATTTACTGAAACAAACATTATGTATAAAAATTTTGAGAGCTAATTTACTGATCTAGATAGTGTTATCTTTCTCCAGACATTACTTTTGCTTGGGGTAGGAAGGAGAATCTCCTAATCAGTCCAATGATTATTTACCTAAGTTAGTTGCTTAGAAACTGGGCTTTAACTTTGTGATGGCAAAGTATTTCTAATTTATGCTTTCTCCAAAGGTGTAGTCCTACAAATGTCCCCCCTTGAAAGCATAATTATAAGGACATCACCTTCTTGGTGGTCCCTGAACTCTAATTCTGCAACTAACCCAGATGTCCTTCAGTTCTGAGCCTCCTAGCTACCCCTTTCTGCTCGATTTCTCTGCCTCTCAGTGGCCAGTTACAAATCAGAAATACCTTGCATGAAAACTAGAGTTGAAAATCACATTCAACATTTGTATTTCCCTTTTCCTGGGGATTTTGTTTTTCCAGGTTCTTACTACCTGGCCAGCTTTCTATACCAATAGATTTTCAAACCAATAGATTTTATATTCTATCCAATTTTTGTAGTTGTTCTCAGGTGGGCTTATATGGAACAGTCTTCTCTACCATTACTAAACACTAAAACTCCTCCAGCATGAGTTATTTTGAAACATATAACATTTCTATTCCTATAACAAACAGAGTGCACAGCTGCTGAAACTGAAGACTTTCCAGACAAAGAGGCCTTCCCTTGAAACTAAAAAAAAAAAAAAAAAAAAAAAAAGTCAGGTGCACTAATAACATTATGCTCAAAATGAGAAATGTGAACAATAGGAAACAGGAATTGCAAAATGTGTGCCTAGAATATTCTTCAGCATTGTACAGGAGACCAAAAATCATTGCAAATTACCAAAATTATCTTTCTAATTAGGGCCTTTAAAGTAGAAACAACCCAGAAATGGTGTGTTTGATGCTTGTGTATTTTTTTAAATGCAGAAATGTCAAATTAGAGCTAAAAATTGGAATATGTTTAAAATGTTGATATTTAATAAATTAGCATTTTTAACTCTCAGATTTCTATACATTATCATGTGATTTACACAATAATTATAATATTTATAGAATACTATAGTGTTGTATAATATGATAGGCAAATTTGAGCAGTTTGAGGAACTTATTTTTCTTAAGATTGATTTATTTATTTTAGAAAGAAAAGAAAGTGGGGCAGGGAGGGGCCAAGGGAGAAGGAGAGAGAGAATCTTAAGCAGACTCCCAGCTGACCATGGAGCCTGATGCTGGACTGGATTCCATGATTCTGAGATCATGACCTGAGCCAAAATCAAGAGTCAGATGGTCAACTGACAGCCACCCAGGGATCCTGAGGAACTAATTTTTCTTTCAATATTTGCCACTTATTTCTGTGAGTGTGTGCGTATCTTCTTTTTGAGATAATGTTGAATCTAAAGAGTGAGGCTATGGACAAACACACTCATATCACAGTCAATATAATATTATATATCAATGACAGATCTAATCACCAAAATATAAAAATAGTAGTTCTAGACCCCCAAGGGGTTACAGAATAATTCTATACATTTTTGTACAGGAAATATCATATATGTATAATCTTTCATCCCAAACACAGTACACAGTTTATCTCTCCTTTTTGTTTTTTCTAATATCACTTTTTCTCCTATTATCTACAAAATTTGGTCTGAATGATTTTTTTTTAAGTGGATTCTTGCAGTAGCCATAAAACTTTAGTACTTCTTGACAATCAGCCTTGCTGTCATTTTGCAACCTGGACTTTTCATTTTAAGAGGTTGATTTTTCAATGCTAGTATGTTTGAAATAGTTTTGAGGTTTTGTGGTTGCTGTCGACATTGCGGAACTTATAACACTTTGGTTTCCTTTTGCTTTAGTGAACTGGCCAGGCCTCTGGCATGCTCGCAGACCATGGAAGTGTCCAGTGGGCTTACTATTAGAAAAGAATCCTATACAGAACTCAAATAGGTGGCCCATCTCTGCACCTCCCTGAGAAGTCTGGCTTTTTCAGGTAAGTGCGGAAGACCTGGGGTGGAGGGCTCATGAATGAAAGTTATGCTTAAAGAGAGCATGCTAAACTTGCCAGTGAAGCTCTAATTCAGAATCTTCAGGGTGTCTGGATGGCTCAATTGGTTGAGCATCTCCTTTTTTCAGGTCATGATTTCAGGGTCCTGGGATTGAGCCCTGCATCAGGCTCCCTGCTCAGGTCATGATCTCAGGATTCTGGGATTGAATCCCCCATCAAGCCCTGCACTGGGCTCTCTGCTCAGTGGGAAGTCTGCTTTTCTATCTCTCACTGCTTCTCCTCCTGCTCATATTCTCTCTCTCTCTCAAATAAATTAAAAAATCTTTTTTTTTTAAAAGAAAAATCTTCAGCCTTGCTGTAAAAAGCAAGCTTATTTACTCTGATTACAATTCCTCCTTTAGAGAAAGAATTGTCTAGTTCTTCCTGTGTAGTACAGAAGGTAACACCTACTTCTTATAAGTGGTTAAATATGAACAAAAGTGGTTTCAGAATCTGTCAAAAGAAAAAAGAGAGTCTGGCTAAAACCATCATAGAGTTCTTCAGGGCATTTGATACTGCATTTATATATCACTGAAATGTTTATATTTTAAGTGGTATTTTTTTCACTATGAAAGTCTTTAAACTCTATTACTGGTAATATTCTCACATATGATTTAAAATTATTCTAGCAGCCCTAATAACAGAAAAAATCAATAGTAATCAGGTATTGGAATTTGTAAAAGAAGTATTTTCAAAATAACATGTGTAATAATGGTTATTGTAATTCTTTTCATTCTATTTTTGTAGTACTACAGGAAAGGAGGAATCTGAAAATAACACAAGAGTTAAAAACAACATCTGTTCAGATAATTTTACATTAAGCTTCTTTTCCACCTTTATTTCCTTTTTACAAGAAGTACTGCACATCAGATATGTGAAATAGAATATAATGTAAACTTAAAGTCAGTAATGTACAACCTGAGTTTGAGAGTTTAATATTGCTTCTTTTTTTAAAAAAAGATTTTATTTATTTATTTATGTATTTATTTATTTATTTATTTGAGAGGGAGGGAGGGAGAGCATGGGTGGGAGGGAGAGGCAGAGGGAGAAGGCGAAGCACACTCTCCACCAAGCAGGGAGCCTGACTTGCGGCTTGGGCCTAGGACCTCAAGATCATGACCTGAGCTGAAGGCAGATGTTTAACTAAGACACCCAGGTACCCCTAATTGCTTCTTTAATAAATATGTGATATACTTTTGGATAGGTCACTTAATTCCTGGATTTCAACTTCTTAATTAAGTGCATAATTATTTATCTAAGAAATTTTATTAGGGACTCCAGATTTACAACTCCTTGTTTTCTTTCTTATTGGGTTTAAATCAATTAGTCAATATTTTAACTGATCAACAGGAGTAAGGGGAAGATCAATAGAGGAGGAATCAGGTGGTATGAATCCAAGTCTTTTATTTTCTTGTAATTGGTTGAGTGATTTAGAAAATATTTTCTAACCATTCTAAGCCAAGGTTTGGCAAATTTTTTCTGTGAAAGACTGGATAGTAAATATTTTAGGTTTTGCAGGCCAACAGGCAAAATTGAAGATAATATGAAGGTAATATGAAACCATTTATTTTTTTATTTTATTTTATTTTTTTTAATTTTTATTTATTTATGATAGTCACAGAGAGAGAAAGAGAGAGGCAGAGACATAGGCAGAGGGAGAAGCAGGCTCCATGCACTGGGAGCCTGATGTGGGATTCGATCCCGGGTCTCCAGGATCACGCCCTAGGCCAAAGGCAGGCGCCAAACCGCTGCGCCACCCAGGGATCCCAATATGAAATCATTTAAAAATGTAAAAGCCATCTTAGCTCACAGGCAGTACAAAAATGGAAGATGAGCTATATGTGGCCTCAGGGCCATAATTTTCCAACCCCTGTTATAGGTAATAATTTTCATCAATTATAAAATGGAAGATGTAGGAGTTCATAGATGATACATAGAGTGATCCACCAATCCCCTAAAATTGTATACAAAAATCTGAGTGTATGTAAACATGTTATTCTTCAATAGGACAAAAGGTTCACATATTTCATCAGATTTTCAAAGGATTCAAAATCCAATTAAGGTCAAGGATCATAGAACTAGCTGATGACTAAAGATGTTCTCCAAATTTGAAATTTAGTGAAATATTTAATTAAGTACCTAGTATGTCTAAGCTACTGTGTTAACATTATAATAGATGTTAGCATATTATGACCAAAATAACATGTCAAAATATATTAAAGATTGTAATTTGCACAAATCAATGATATCCTTCAAAATAATAACTTTGAGAAAAATTCTGTAATTAGACATTTCTGAGATAGTACCTTGCAAAGTATCTTCATAATTCACAGTATAATTATGTCAAAATATTAATCAAATATTCTTATCACCTCATCTTGTTTTTGATGACAATGGCATTAGTGATGACCATTATAATCAGACTTAACCTAAGCAGAATTTCTTTCCTAAAAATATGATTTCCTTAAGAGCAGGAACTATACTTTTTTCATCTTTGTATTTGGGAACAATGTTTGCCACACAGGAAGTGCTCAACATCTCTGGAATGGATATATAAATGAATGAATGAATGAATGAATGAATGAAAAGATGAAGACACCATCATGGTAATTTTGTGCCATAGATACCAAAGGCTTAGAATCCAAAATGCCCTAAGAACAGTAGTCACTAAGGTCAAAGATTGGTTCTCTTTTTGATGTTGGACATAACTGTGATTTCAAAATACTTGGTCAGCTAAAGATTGCAGTTCCTGAATATTAAGTCACGTTTTCCAAAAAGAGTGAAGTTTGCTGAATGTAATTCACGTGTTACAGATATTCCAGTGACCTAGTCTGGGGGATGGGGTGATATGAGAGTGATGTTTTGTTGAAGGAATAGCAGCATGCTCAGCATCTAAGACATTCCTGCTGAGACCAAGTAGGAGGTGGTATCAGCTGGAGCATTATACCTAAATGGTAGGCTTTCTTGGGCAATCCAAAAGTCAGATCTAACAGAATTTAGAGTATCACTATGCTCCCTAAAAAAGAGGTTTAGCCTCATTTCCATTGCCTGGCCAATTGATGGTGCCAAAATCTGAGTACCATTCTCTGGGAATTCCCCAAAGCTACATGGGGAAGGTAGAGAATAACTTGGATCCAAAAGTACCTCTCTTCTCTATCTAGGAATAATTTCATTTTCTGAAAGAGAAACTCACGCTACAATAGCTGGTTTGTGATTCATTCACTTCTCTTGGGAAATTTAAATCTTAAGATTTAAAAAAAAATTTAAGAAATGTTAATAAAAAGCCTGCATAATCCTACATGTATCTGGAGTTATGCCTGAAATGTCCTTATTCAAAAAAGTACATCCTACCTCCTTCCCTGCCTTCACTCCCTCTCCACCTCTAAAAGCTGTTAGGGAAACAGCAACATACTATTCATTTTGGGTTGTAATTAGAGAGCTTGCTTGTGCAGTGTCACTCTGCATTAAACAGCACCATTTGTTCAACCGTTTAGAGGTTGTGCTAAAGTCATATTCCTGGATCTCCTTAGGGATTGAGATTAGTCCACATATAGGCCAAAACCCAAAACCGTTGTAAATGGGATCTCAAATATATATATATATATATATTTTTTTTTGAATGAATGAATGAGTGAATGAATGAATGAAAAGATGAAGACACCATCATGGTGATTTTGTGCCATAGATACCAAAGGCTTAGAACCCAAAATGCCCTAAGAACAGTAGTCACTAAGGTCAAAGATTGGTTCTCTTTTTGATGTTGGACAATACTGTGATATATATATAAGATTTTATTTATTTATTCATGAGAGACACAGGGAGAGAGTCAGAGACATAGGCAGAGGGAAAAACAGGCTCCACACAGGGAGCCTGATGTGGGATGCGATCCCAGGACTCCAGGATCACTCCCTGAGCTGAAGGCAGGCTCTTTAACCACTGAGTCACCAGGCGTCCCGGATCTCAAATATATAATCCAATATGTTCAAGGTCCAAGGTCTTGCTTAGGTTATGACACGAAGCCTAGTCCCCTCCCAAAGGATTTCTGAGACACTCAAGGAAGTGCTTTAGGAAGCCCAAGGCAGCAAGTGTCTCTCGTCTGACTGCTGCCCCAGGATCTATCTGCAGATCACCTCTGAGACTTTCTGGTCAGTCACTCCAAAAAGTGGATAAGGTGCCTCTGGTTCCCTTTCAAACACAACTAACTTGAATCTGTGACAAATTTTTTTGACAAACTTTTTCTTGAAGGACTAGACTAGGTAACAAATATTTTAGGCTTCAGAGGCCATACAATCTCTGACACAACTACTCAATTCTTCAGGTGTCATGCAAAAGCACATAGTGCATTAATACAAAACTTGATTTATAAAAACAAATGGCTGGTTCACAGCCTATAGTTTGCTGGCCCATGAACTATATTGAAGGCTGGATGACAACTGAAAAAGTTACAGTGTTGCAGAAGAAAATGAAAGTCTCAAAGTTAGAATCACCTGGTAGAGGCATCAGTACTGTACTTCTTCCTGGAAGTCCCCAGGAGCCATCTCTCCCTTGGCCCTGGTTTGTGGCCATGCTACTGAGGCCACTCATGAATCTGGGGCAGAGCTCTACCCTTCTTCCCTTTACAACCTAAATTCGGGTTTCTCCCTTCCTATGTGAAGCTCCGCTTAAATAATAAGTTTATAATATATATATAATATATATTATAATATATAATATATAATAAGCTCTACTCAAAAATAAGTTTGTACAGGGGCAACTTGGTGGCTCTGTCAGTTAAGTGTGTCTCTTGATTTTGGCTTAGATCATGATCTCAGAGTAGTGAGATGGAGCTCTGTGCTGGACGCGGGGCCTGCTTAAGATTCTTTCTCTCTCCCTCTCCCCCTTTCCCTCTCTAAAAAAAATAATAATAAATTCATACTACAATCATCTCTAAAAAGCAAGGCCTGTTGAACAGAAATGTGATCCATTTAGGTCTGAAGCATCTTCAATACCTTCCATTTATTTGTATTACTAAAAAGCTCACCAAAATTATCTTTTCTTGACTTAAAGGTAGACTCTGCCCTAAAAACAAATTATTTTCCTGTTTTTCATTTTTATTTTGGTAAAGTACACACAAAATTTACCATTTTAACTCTTTTTAAGTGTATAGTTCAGTGGCATTAACTATATCCACCTTATTGGATACCTTATTTGCATTTGTTTTACATGGACAAATTGTCATCAGCACTATCCATTTCTAGAATTTTTTCATCATCCTAAACTGAAACTCTGTACCCACCAGACAATAACTCCCTACCTCACCCCTGGTAACCACTATTCTACTTTTTGCCTCTTTCAAGTTGACTATTCTGAGTCCTTAACATAAATGGATTCATAGTATCTGCTCTTTTCTGTAAAGACAAATTCTTGCTTCTATTGTTAGAATCACATGAAAAAATAAATTGCCTGTCTCTTCTGGCTTCCAGCTATTTCTGGCTTGAAAATAGTGGGGCCTAGTCTGAGAAAACCTGGTGTGAATCATCTCCCACTATTCTCCAACCTGGTTCTCCTGTGTCAATTATTACAACATCTCACCTCTCCCCAAATTCACATTACACATTATCTCCTTTTTAATCCTGTGATCCATGCCTAGAATGCCACTACCTCACTTTCCTCGGTGGGACTCCTAGTCATCAGAACCAGTACAGCAACTACATGTTGATGTTGATAGGTGGAATTGTTCTGTCACTTGGTGCATTAGAAAAACTTTCCCCTCCTATGAGTGTTTTTCCCTCCTATGGGTGTCTCCTTCAGTACTAACACACAATGCCTCACCTCTGACACTTCTGGTTACCAAATGTATAGAGGCTTCTCCTCCCTCATCAAGTAATTCTCCATAACACCAGCTGGGTGGCCTCTAATTTAATTTAGTCTGACACTCTACCTAGAGATAGGGTCAGACCCCACAGGTTAAAGGCCCTGTCCCACCAAATGGTTCCCAGCTTGCCTCAGATACCAATCACAAGTACTAGGTCCTTATGATACCCATAACTCTGTCAGATTTGGCTGCAAATGGGGTTTCTACTATTCCCTCCTCAGGTCTGATTAATTTGCTAGAGCATCTCATAGAACTCAGAGAAATACTTACTTAATGTTGACCAGTTTATTAAAGGATATGATATAGGACACAAATGAACAGCCAGATGAAGAGATATGTAAGGCAAGGTCTGGGTAGGGGCCTTGAGCACTGGAGCTCTGTCCTTGTTGAGTTAAGGTACCCCTCCCCGCCCCCCAGTGTGGATATGTTCACTGACCCGGAAGCTCTCCAAAGCCCCAACTCCCCTACTCTTAGGATATTATAGACTTCTTCATTTGGCATGATCAATTATTAACTCCATTTCCAGCCCTCGCCGTGCTCTTGTGGATGGGGGATGGAGCTGAAAATTCCAAGTTTCTAACTGGGATTTGATCATTCTGGTGACCAGCCCTCACCGAGAGGCTATCCGCAAGCCCACCCAGAAGCACCACCATGAAACAGGATGTTTCTAGTACTCTTATCACTTAGGGACTTATAAGGGGTTAAGGAATCCTGTGTCACGGACTGAGGGCAGAGACAAATATATGTATTTCTTGTTATTTCATACCTGTATAATGGCACTCATGTAATTTATCACACAGTGCCTTAGATTATTTTATTATGCAGGTCTTCTCTTTTCCCTAGGTCGTAATCTCTTTGCAGAGCAGTGACCATATCTAGCGCAGACTTTATTCTATGCAAGGGCCTGATTTAGAGAAGCTTTAGCTGGGCTTTGGACAAGATATGCAACAACTAAAAAAATAAAAGAAATTTCTCATTCATCAATCTGCACGCCCCATCAGTCTCTCTCTATATACACCATTTTATGTATAATATATCCTAAAAACATCTCTACCAACAGCAAAATTGTTAAGTTGGCCTGTTCCAGATCTCTTCTCATGAAACAAATATCACATAAAACTTTTTAGGTTTTGGGGTGCCTGGATGGCTCAGTAATTCAAGCATCTTCCTTCAGCTCAGGTCATGATCCCGGGGTCCTGGGATTGAGCCCTGTATTGGGCAACCTGCTCAGCTGGAGTCAGCTTTTCCCTCTGCCCCTCCTCCTGCCCATGCTTGCACTCTCTCTCTCTCTCTCTCTCTTTCTCTGAAATAAATAACTAAAATCTTTAAAGAAAAAAAAATTTTTTAGGTTCTCTTGTTTTCAGGAAAAAAATTTTAATAGTAAAATAGACATTTTTATACTTACTTCACTCTTTATAATACTATAGGTAGAGAGACATGTAGAAATACTCAAAGATGTTTATGACTCCTTCTGTCTAGGAGACATTATTAATACATTTGGAAAGAGACAATTTGTTCATGTAAGACAAATGCAAAGATCATGTCATTATGGGAATCTATATTTGTCAAATTTTTTAATGGCTAATAAGCAGGAGATAGGTATAATAATCTTTATTTTACTATTAAATTTTTCCAGAAAATTTAATTAAAAGAACCTGAAAGTTTAATGTCAAACTATCTTCACTGAGAAGATCTGAAACAGGCCAATTCTAAGATGTTGCTCTTGGCAGAGACATCTACAGAAAAAAAAAATGGTTAGATAATTTTTATTAGATTGAATAAAAAGAAAAAGAACATTGAATAAAAGTCATTAGCTAAATGATGTATAGGTAGCTAGTTTTCTCTACCAGGTCTTAATCCCATTAAGGCTTATTAGAAAAAATTGAAAGCCTTTTATCAAGAATACTAATTGCTTCCCAGAAGAACATACTGAAGTGGATTACACAAAAAGCTCTCTTCCAGGCTAGGTTTAGATCATTTTTCCTTTACAGTGCTAATAACAGAATCAAAGATTAAGGTCACCTGGATACTGCAGCAGGTCAGGAAAGCGAATTTTATTAAGTTCTGAGTTTTCCCTAGCAGCCTCCATACTCCATGAGCATGATGTGGACTCCGAGTGCTGGGGTAATTTAGTGAGTTTGAAGGTCAATAAAGACGGAGAAGGTTGGGACTCTCAACTGAGTCTTACTAAGTGAAATTTGGAGGACTAACAAGGAATGTGACAGTCAGTTACATTAAAACAGTTTTTTTGTTTGTTTTTTTTTAATAAATAAGGTTTCATTAGAACACAGCTACATGCATCTGTCCATGTCTGATCTATGGCTGCTTTCCTACTGCAAGGATGGCTGAGTGATCCTGGAAGGGACTATATGACCTGCAAACCAAAAATATTTACTATGATTTTTTTACAAAAAAATTTTTTTGCCAGTCTCTGATAATATAGCAAAGGATTTTTTTTTCTGTTGTAAATAAAGTTGAAAGCTATTTATTTATTTAGATTTTATTTTTTTGAAGTAATCTCTACAGCCAGTGCGGGGCTCAAACCTACAACATCATCTTACTAAGTTACCTCATGGTTCCCCATGTTATATGTTCTCCCTCCAGGCAATGAGTAATAAACCAGAGTTATTCATCTACACAGGTCCCTGTGGTCCCTGTGGCCTTTTACTGAATGTCACTGACAGATGGGACAGTGAAATGGAAATAATTTCAATTTGTTTTATTATAAGAACTATAACCTCTACAGTGGCAGTAGGAGGGAAGAAGGGTGATGATTATTGAATAATACTGTGTCCTGGGCATATTCATTTGTTAATACTCTTGATCCTCATCATTCTTATTTGAGTTAGATGTGATCTCTTTTACTGACACAAAAGTTGAGGCTTATTGGAGTTGACCAAGGAGTGGGGCATAGCAGATGTGTTTGTCACTTAGAAGTATACAAAGGCTGAGAGAGTCATGGTTTTTTATAAAGAAAACCTAGCTAAAAGGAATAAAGCTATGTCTCTCCCCCTGGGGTAGCCTCTCTTGTATGTATTGAAGAGCGATGGGCACCTGGGCCACGATGCACAGATCATCTCTCTGAATATTTTAGAAACATCTCTATTCCTCCTTCTCATAGACAAGTTCTTGGGCAGCTGTTGGTTATGTCCTTGCTAGTAGCACTTAAAATAGAAGGTAAGGGGGTGCCTGGGTGGTTCAGTGGGTTAAGTGTCCCACTCATCATTTTGACTCAGGTCATAATCTAATGGGTTGTGAGATCGAGCCCTATTGGGCTTCATGAGTATTTGTATGATTTTATATTTAAAATTGAATATCACACAATGATCTTTTTCATGAAAATTAAGTCATAAAATTTATCCATTAATTTATACCCAGCTCCTACATACTTCTATGGATATGGCCCACTAGATAATATTATTTCTTTTGGAAGAATAACCTATGTTCTTCCTCTCCCACAAGCTCAGTTTAAAACCACCCTTAAATAACAATTAAGAAAATAATGATCTATAAATATTTTTTTCATACATTTAAGTGGGTTGTCACAGGAGGAAAGGAGGGGAGCCTTGCTTTGTGACACAAGGGAGACTTTTGCTAAGCACCATTATATCTCAGCACACCTCTGTCTTCCCTTTCATTTCACTTCTACACAGAGTTGCCAGATGTAGAAAACCAAAATAGAGGACTCCCAGTTAAATTTGAATTTTGGATAAGTGACAAATACTTTTTACAAAATATATATGTCCCAAGTATTGCATGGGATACTTGTACAAAAATAACTATTAATCTGGATTTCAGATCAGTTGGGTATCTTCTATTTTATCTGTCAATTCTACACATGAATTACAGCTCAGTTTTCACACGGTGACTTCTCTGGTTTAATAGAATTGAATTCAATTTCCTGCTCAGCCACATAGAGAGCCCTGCCTGGGCAACCTAGTTGACCTGGAGGTAATAATTCTTATTGCAGAGAGCTATTATAAGGATTACAAGGAGAGAATGCAAATAAATCTCCTAGGTTAGGGCCAGGAATAGGCAGCTACTCAACAAATACTGGCCAAATGTTTTTTCCTTTCTTCATTTAAATTCTCTCTCTCTCTCTCTCTTTCTCCTCTCAAATAATAAATAAAATCGTAAGATAAGGAGGAAAGGCATCTGGGTGGCTCAGTTGGCTAAGCATCTGTCTTCAGCTCAGGTCATGATTTTAGGGGCCTGGATTGAGTCCTGCATCGGTCTTTCCACTAAGCAGGGAGTCTGCTTGTTCCTTTCCCCATGCCCTGGCCCATATTCCCTTTCTCTCTCTTCTCTCAAATAAATAAATAAAATCTTAAAAAAAAAATTCTCTCAATTCTTCTCCCAGCCTCTCTTGAGAAGACGTAGGTGCTGCTCCCTTTTCCCTCACAACAGACGGTACCTTTTCTCTTCTTCTTCTTTTTTAAGCAGGCTCCATGCCCAGCAGGGCTTGAACTTACCATCCAAAAGTCAAGACCTGACCTAAGATCAAGAGTCTGATGCTTAAGAGAGAGCCACCCAGACGCTCCTATTTCTATTATAGCATTCATTATATAGAACTTCAGGCCTGTTTTGTAATCATGATGATATGGGCATATCAATTCCTTCCTTTATTTTCTGTTTTTTGTTTGTTTGTGTTTGCCTGGTGTAGCTTTTTACTACTTTTTTCTTTCAAACTTCCTAGGTTCTTTTATTTAAGGTGTGTCCTAAATAATGGGCTTCTAATGAATTTTTAAACATAAAGTCTGATGATCTTTTTATTTTATTTTTTTTAAAGATTTTATTTATTTATTCATGATGACACAGAGAGAGAGAGAGAGAGAGAGAGAGAGAGAGAGAGAGAGAGAGGGAGGGAGGCAGAGACACAGGCAGAGGGAGAAGCAGGCTCCATGCAAGGAGCCAGACGTGGGACTCAATCCCAGGACTCCAGGATCACGCCCTGGGCACTTAATCTGCTGAGCCACCCAGGCTGCCCTGATGATCTTTTTAACTGTAGAGTTTGTTCCACTTAAATGATTACTGAAATGTGCATCTATTCTTACCCTTCAATTTGTTGCTACTTGTGTACCTTTTTGTAGGTTTCATTTTACCCTTCCTTCCCTGGACCTTCTTTCCTTCCTTCCTTGATCTCTTTTCTTTGGAATCATTTGAACTTGATTTTTCTTTCTTTTTTAAATATTTTATTTATTTATTCATGAGAGACACACAGAGAGAAGCAGAGACACAGGCAGAGGGAGAAGCAGGCTCCCTGTGGGGAGCCCGATGCAGGACTTGATCCCAGGACCCCAGGATCACAACCTGAGCCAAATGCAGATGTTCAACCACTGAGCCATGCAGGTGCCCCACACTTGCTTTTTCTTTATTTAATTTTCCTCTTCACTAGTTTGGGAGATATACATTCCATTTTTATTCTTTTAGTGCTTTCAAAGAAATATGAACTTCATATTAGTTCAAAAGCCCTAAAGTTAAAGTGTCTTGCTTTCCTCTCAAATGATACACAGATCCTAGAAACACTGTCAGAAAATCCCCTCCCAAGTTTCTTTAAAAAAAAAAAAAATTATTTATTTATTCATGACGGAGTGGGAGAGAAAGAGAAAGAGAGACAGGCAGAGGGAGAAGCAGGCTCTGTGCAGGGAGCCTGACTTGGGACTCAATCCTGGGTCTCCAGGATCACACCCCAGGCTGAAGGCGGCACTAAACCTCTGGGCCACCGGGGCTGCCCCCCCCCTTCAAGTTTCATATTTTTGCCCAGTATTTTGGTTTTGTCTTATATTTTAACCCAACAAATTAGATATTATTATTGTTGTTTTATATAAAATCTGTTTAGATGCACCATATATTTACAGTTCCTTTGATTAGCAGTTTCTTTCCTTTGTGACTCAGATAGTGCTTCTTGTATAACTGTCCTTCTTTCTTAAAATTATCTTCCACGTGTTTAAAGATAAGTTGGTGTTACACTCTTTCAATTTTTGTTTATACACATTCTTCATTTTGCCCGTATTCTTGAAAAGATCATTTTGCTGGGTATACTTTGGACCTCGATAGTTATTTTTATTCTTGTTTTAAGATAATATCCTACTGTACTCTGGCCTCCACTGCTGCTTATAAGAAGCCACTGTCTGTGTAAAGTATTTTCCTTTTGGGTGATTTGTCTTCTCTACTGGACTGCCTTTAAGATCAGCAGCCTCTTTTCCTTACTATTCTGCAGTTTCACTTTGTTGTGTTTAAGTATGGATTTTTTTTTTTATTCATCCTGTTTAAGATTTTTTGAGCTTACTGAGCCTGATAATTGTTAATTTCATCAATTCTGGAAAATTCTCAGCCATTAGCTCTCAAAAAACTGCCTTTCTTTGCTCTATCTTCTGTTCTACACAAATTTAGCATCCAAGTCTCTTCTTTTTTATGATTTCTACTTTCTTGATAAGAACATAACATAGTTGCTGAGTAACTGAAGTCAGGCTCTGTTACTTAAATATAATGGCTCTCTTATTAGGTATGTAAATTTGTGCAAGTTACTTAACCTCTCTATGCCTCAGTTTTCTCATCTCTAAAACAGGGAAGCAACAGTATCTGCTTAATGGGATTATTGTGAGGATTACAAGAGAAATGATATGCAAAGTGCTTCTTAAGAAAGGTATATGGTGTGTTTGCTTTTAATAGTTTTCTTTCTGTGCTGCATTCTGAGGAACTTTTTAGTATCTATTACGTGGTTCACCAATTTTTGTTTTCTTTACCTAATATGTCCTTTGAGATGCTGGTTCTATTGGCATACTTTTCATTTTCAAAAGTATAATTTTGGCTATTTTAAAAATTGCCTGGTCCTCCTTTTAATCTTTTACTTTTAATGTATTCTTTTATTTCTTTATATTTTTATATTTGCATTGACAGTTGCTTCTGCAGGGTACCTTCTGTAAGACACCAAGAAACCCTAGGCCACTTTGAAAGTTGCTTATACTTGCCTCTCCTCACTGTGTTGGGAAAACATATTGAAGGAAGGGATAGAGCAGGGTCTCTGATTTGATAAAGCTGATTTGAAATGACTAAGAAATGGGTCTGACAAAAAAAGAAACCAAAGCCTGAGGTTGGGAATTCAATTTGAGATTGACACAGTGGCTTTTAATCTTTGGGTGCCCCTCAGAAATATTTGGAGAGCATTTTAAAAATATGGATGCCTAGGACCCTCTCCAGAAGTGGGAGCCAAGCATCAGTGTTTTTCAAGAGCTTTCCAGACAATTCTATTATGTAGCTGGCATCAACAAGAATACCATGAAAAAAACCTGAAACCACCCCAGGTGGTTTCTTCCCAAACAGGGAAGGATTTCATGTAGAGGATCAGATGCTGCAACACCATTGAGAAAGTCGAGAGAGTAAAGACTGGGGACAGCTGCTGTATTTTTTCTTTGGAAACTTCAGGAAATATATAGCATAGGAATAGGAAATAGGAAACTCAGAAAACTGCCATTGAAAACTATAGCTGCTTATGCTCCAAGAAGCGTGATTCAGCAGAAGCCTGAGACCCTCCTCCAGAATGACTTATCTGCTCTCTCCAGAAGCCCTAAGCCTGAATGCTGTCTACAAACGAAAGGTGATGGCTTCTCTTTAGTTTCACCATCAAATTGTCATAGGAAACCCCTTATTACTAGTAGCATCTAACTCTAAACTCTGGCCAGGAAGTCTAGAGGATATAGAGAAGGGCAGAAATGGTGCATATTTGTCAATATATTGAGAATCACTGGACTGACATAGGTAAACTTCCAAAACTCAGAGCATAGAGGGGGCTCAGGCTTATCGGTGACTCTGCACATCAAAATGTTTCTTGAAGCATTTTTCCAGATTCAAGAAGACTTGAGGTTAAGTTCTCCCAGTGGAGAGAATTTTTCTTGATCCTCCAGATTCCTATTAGCAGCAAGAGGAAGTGGAAATATTTTCTTCCCCCTACAATACCCTCAATTTCTGGCAGGGCTAAAGAATTCACAAATTAAGGACAAAAAAAAAAGGATCTAAGTCAATGAATTAAGGGAACATTTTGAATCTGGTATTCAAATGGAGGGTTTAATGTTGAATACCATGAAAATGCAACTATAAAAAAAGGAGAATATGTGTGGTACCAAAGCTCATATTCTTTGTTTTTCATGCCATTTTTAAAAGCAAGTGGTGGTTTGGATTATGTAGGGTTCTTTTTTAAATTTTTCACATGAATGAGCATGGATGAAGGAAAATACAAGATACCCCTTTTCGTGTTGGTGGCTCTCCTCTCCTGTTCTTTCTGAGAGCAACCTGATGTGTTCCCTGCTTCTCTCTCACTCCCACAGCCTCTCCGTCTTCCTCTTTCTCCTCTATGCTTCCCCAAGCTTTTTCTCTTCTTCCCTTTATCTCCTTCCTGTTAAAGTATCTGGCAGTGGAGCTGGGCAGAAATGTGGTTAGATACGTGTGGGGTTTCTTGGGGGGTGGAGTAACCTCAGACTCTGTGCCTGAGATTAAAAAAAAAAAAAATCCTAGAGGCAGACAGCTGCACCATGAGCCTCCCAGATCTTTTCCTCTCATAATAATAAGAAGAGATTGAATGTCTACTACTTGCCAAGATGATCATACTCAGGGTACCTAAATACAGCCCTTAGAACCATGTTTGCACATATTTAGTACCTTAGTGTAGTATCATTACTAAATTTTCACATCTTGCAAAGCAGATAATCCCATCATTCCCATTTTATGGATGAGGAAATAAAAGCTTAGAGGAATAAAGTAACTTGCTCAGTTTCAAATAACTAATATCCAGATCAAGTGATATACATCCCACCTATTCTGAGTTTTCCTGGTTATACAAGCTTATTCCTCCAGGAATAAGGACACTGATAAACCAGAGTGTCCATTTAGTCTGGCCATATGAAGAAGTAAAACATACCATCTTAATTACTCTCATGATAAACATTTATAGAGTGCCATCTCTATACCAAGTCCTATTGATTGCTTTATTTAGATTATTTGCATGCAAGGAAAACAGTACAACTTTATGAAATATGCAACATTATAATAATCCAATTTATAGATGAGGAAAATGAAGTATGGAGATATTAATTAAATAACTTGCCTAAGACAGCCCAGCTAGCAAATGATAAAGGCAGGACTTCAGTGCCAAAGCTTATTAATTCTACGCTATGCTGGTAACCGTATTTATTTGCCTGAAGTAAGGACAGAAGGGTACAGAAGTTGACAGAAAAGAGAAAATACAGGAATAGTCAGTCAGTTGATGAAGAAATATCACTTAGAAGGGAAAAAAACCCAAAACACTGAGAGTGTAAAACTCCCAAGAATAGAATTATAACTATGGTGGAGTTGTTATAGGGAGGTAAACTTCTATACAATATTATAAAAAACTCTCCTGCAATTATTTTTGTCTAACAATGCTATGGGCTGCCTTGCAAAACAAGAGTATGAATTCTAGGATGATGGAAGTGTCTGGATGTGAAAGAAATTTCCTAAATTGAAAGGAACATTGGCGTATATGTGACTTCCTAAATGATATGTAATGTCTAAGATGCACTGGATCTAGGAGTTAGCTTATTTAAACCATCATAGCAGCCCAGCAGATTTAAGGATGTAATTTTGTAAGTGGCCATGTTAAGCATGATGAGGAAAAATGGTTGAATCTGAATCTAGTATCTGATCCTGCCAGCATTTCCCTCAAACTGTTTCCTGACAAGTTAGTTGGCAAAAAAGCTGGCCCAAAGTAGTCTGTGTTTCAATTAAGCAGGACTTGTTCTTCCTAAATTTATTTTTGTGTTAGGAAGACACATTTCTTCCTCCACAGTTTAATAGAAATATTAACAGTGGTGACAAAAGAAGGTGCCATTTGCAGGGAGTGGAGAAAGCTAACCTTGACCTGGCAAGACCCAGGAAAATGAGTAATAATATCATGTCTGAGGGGAACAGTGTGTGTGGAAAGTCATGTATTCCTCCCAGGAAAAGGCAGATTACTTTAGGCAACTGGTAAGGGGGAACAAGGAGGCATGTGCAGGGTACTAAACCCATGCAAATAGGTCCTTTCCTTGCATAACCATTGACTTCCTCATGCAAGAGGATTAGAGCTGCAACAAGATGGCATAGCTCAAATGCCTTGCTTAAAGTGTATTCGAATGAGTATAACAATGGCTACCAGTCTTACATTTCATAGACTACAAGTCATGTTCAGGGATGGTATCTCACCCAAGCCTTCTCAACATTTTACATACAAAGGAAACTGAACTTAACGGCTTATACAGATTCTTTCTAGATAGTGTCTCATTTATCATCCAAGTGACCTTGAGATGGAGTTCTTACTAAACTATACTTTTAACTGAGCCAAGGAAAACTATATTAAATGCACAAGCAATAGCACCTATCCTGAGTGTATCTATAATGGTTGTTTTGTTTCTGTCATCAAAGTCATTAACATCAGGCAATTAAGAAGTATAAGGCAAGGGAAGAAATATTAGAACTAATGTTTAAAAATGTTTATGAGTATGAAAATAGTATTTTGCTAATCACAAAAAATTTTTACAAAAAACACTGAAAAGGTAAACAGGAAGAAATGAAAATCATTCATAATCCAACTGCCCAAACCAATTACTCTTAAATATTTGATAGAGCCATTTTCAATAAATACATATTCAGATTATATAGACATCAGTGTATAAACAGTCTTGTCTTCTCTATCACATGAATTTTCTATTTTATTTAAGCATTATTTCAGAGGCTTTATAGGTCATATGTGTACGACATAATTAACTTACCATTAACAGTCTCTTTGCCTCTAATCTGTACATTTTATACATATTGCTAGTATTGCTCTTAATAATTCCTAGAAGAGGGATTACTTCCTTAAAGAGCATAACTGCTCTTTGTGATCTAGCCATTAATTGCCAAATGGACATCTGGAAACGTGATCCCAATTTCAACTCTAATAAACAGTGTCACCTCATGTTTGCCAGCACTAATGACTGTCATATTTTACTTCACTAACTTTATAGGTGAAAAAGATCTTACCATTTCATTTTTCACTTATTTGAAAACCACTGATAACAGATCACTTTACCCTGTCAGCACAATTCATTAAAGGCACAGATAAAAGAAGTATCTGTAAAGGGCAGTCTTAAACTAGATGTTTCTGCCAACAGTATAGATCAGATCATCACAAGTAACTCCCAATGGGCATGGTAGACACCTAGGGGCGAAGGGCAAGGAAGGTTTGGGGATTGAATGTGAGAGCAGAGAGCACAGGAGCAGGGTCTCAAATGTGTCTGTTGGCCTCTCCTTCTACTTAAGGTATTTCGTAGTGAGTGAACAGTTGTTGGGTGCCTGTTGTGTGCCCAGCACGCCTGCACTAACACTCGCTCAGCACTTGTTTCATAGCATGGATTCTTTGTTCACAATGCCCTGTCTGCAGAGGGTAAAACAAGGATGGGTTCCAAGTAGAAAAAGTGAGAGCACTTGGAGGGACCCCCCACTGACAATGTTTCCTTTGGAGGCACTGAATTTAACCATATTCACTCTTCAGTATAGAAAATGGAAGTGTATCTATCTTTCATTGTTTGTCTTGGGGGTGGGTATTTTCTACCCTTATTCTTTTCTTTTCAGATTAACAATTAAAAATGCCATTATAGAAAAAAATGGAAATCTACAGCACAGCAAGGAGCAATGAAACCCCATGTACGTATTATCTAGCTACTCCCGCTATGACTTGAGTCACAACTCCGGTTTGATTTCTTCCTTTCCTTAAACCCTACAACCCAATCACTTTAAAGAAAACCCTGGATGTAATACCCATAAATATTTTGATATGTATTTTTAAAAAGTAAGGACTCCTTTTTTAAAAAAAATAACAATAATACTATTATCTTGCCCCAAATAATTCCTTAGTGTTTTCAGATAGTTTGTTTTTGTTGAAATATTCCTTATCATCTCATACTGTTTTCAGTTTGGGTTTCTTGAATTGGGTTCCAAACAGGGCCTATACACTGCCTTTGTTGATATGTTTATTATATCTTTTAAAACCTAGAATTCTTTCCTCTCCCTCACTTTTCTCTAGCAGGCAGCTCTGGCGCATTAGGGAAATTATATTTAAAGCCCACAATCTGGGTGCCAGGGATGCTTCTTGTTATTGTGGTGGTCATTGTTTCTGGATAGAGCTAGGATGTATCAAGAAGGTATTTTTGTTTTGCTTACACAATTTTAATTGCTGTTTACCTATCTATATAACAGGATGACTTTTTTCCTCTTGAGTTTCAGAATTCCATACTTGCTTAATCAAATATTCCATGTATTCATTTTAACTAGTGGTGTTCCAGTTTCTTTAGGGTGAAAATGGGGATGACTTACCACATGATCTGGCTCTTAAAATCTTCCTTTATACACTGTCACAATCATGAATCAAAACTGAAAAAAAAAAAAAAAGCAGGGGAGAGACTGATACTGACAGAGCTCCAAAGGCTCTATTGACATTGTCCAACTTGACCTCTTCATTTTGTGGACAGATACCCCAAGGACAGAGAGGTGACTTGCTCAAGGTGAATTAAGTCAATAGTTCTCAAATATTAATATGGTCAAGAATATTCTGAAGAACTTGTTTGAAAATTGATCACTGAGCATCAGCCCAGAGATTCTGATTCAGTCTGCGTGAGTCCCTGGTGAGGTCAGTGCTACCAATGCATGGATTAACCTTGAGTGGCTCCAATCTAGCGGTTTCCTGATAAATAACCAAAGTGAGCATTTTCTTGGCTACAGCTCTGTTAAAAGTACAGAGAAACTCACTTCAAGCCACCTGGAAAAGCACTGTGAACACATGCTGCAAAAATCAAGTCAGGGGGTCTGGAGCAGGTGAACTGTGAATTGGCTAGGTAGTTTGCCTCTCTCAATCTACTTGGTGTCTTCAAATTTTCATCACAGATTAATCCCTCTAGGTTAAATTCTTCTTTTAAAAATCAGGTTCTTAAAAAACAAACAAACAAACAAACAAACAAAAAACAACCTACCCCTGCTGGCAAATTAAGCCATTGATTTCAATATAAGCCGGTTTCAAACACCACCAGGAAATCTTATGTGGGTCTCCTATCTATATGAAATCTTTCTCTGAAATATCATAGCTTCTGCCTGTATCCTTTCTTGGCCCTAAATACTTTCTGCAGGATATATTTAGACATTCTTAAACAAGGAGTGATCTAGTGAACTAGCTATCCTAGAAATGCAAATTTCCAACTCCATAAAAGACACACTGATTTACCTGAATAATAAGTTCAAGGTTTGATTAAATGCAGCCAAAAGTGTCAGAGATTTGGAAATCTCAGCCCTCTGTGTATAGTAAAAATAGATGACAGATACCCCAAAAGGTAGGGTAAATACTTTTACTTCATAACAATTCAGCAATCTCAGAGTAACTACTTGTGTCACAAGTTTCTACAGGCTTTTGGACATAAGAAGAGAGGAATAACTGAGTTTCTGCCCATGGATGCCTTGATAACAGGGACTTATCTACCTCCATATTCCCTAGGCTTGTGTTCGTAGGTGTACATGTTGTATGGAGAAGGACCTAGGGATTAGTACTGGTGATTAAGAGACTCAGATTACCTCTCTCACTCTTTCTCAAAAATAAATAAATATAATCTTAAAAAAAAGAAAAGAAAGAGACTCAGATTACTGACATGTTTACCTGTGGGGAGTAGATAAGACAATACTAAAGAGCATGGAAGAAATAAAAACAAAAAGGGTAATATAGTGATCGATTTTGCATACTTAATACTACGTTTGTCTGAGCCATAAAAACTAGACTGCTATTCACTTATTGTACTACTTTTCTCTGCTTCTCAAGATAATGTATTAGGTCATAAATCAAAGCATTTTTTTTTCTTTTAAAGCACATCTGACACCTGAAAGAGGGGAAACCGTGGTTGCCTTTCTGATGAATCAGCAGATAGGGACAATACATTAAAAAACAAGACGCCTCTTAAGAATAGTGTATTCAGTTAGCTACTGCCAGCAAAATGCTGTGTAATAACTCATCCCAAGACTCTGTAGCTTAAAAAAAAGCAATTGTTTATCTTTATGTTCCTATGTGTTGGCTGAGAGTCAGCCAGTTGGTCTAGGCTGAGTGGGGTGGTTCTGTAGACCTCAGTTCAGCTTGCTCCCACATCTGGTTCCTGCTGACTCAAGTTGGGATTTATTGAATGGTTTAGTTCCACTCCATGTGTCTTCCATCCTCCTCTTGGGACCAGGGGCTAGCCCAGTATGCTCTTCTCGTGCTAATGGCAGAGGCACAGGGGATATGCAAAAATACTGCCACTTAAGGTCTAAGCTC
Source organism: Vulpes vulpes (assembly GCF_048418805.1). Classification (NCBI taxonomy): domain Eukaryota; kingdom Metazoa; phylum Chordata; class Mammalia; order Carnivora; family Canidae; genus Vulpes; species Vulpes vulpes. The sequence goes on from NC_132786.1 coordinate 113,908,403, forward strand.
AAAACTGGTACCCTGTCACTTTAAAACCTTAGCCTATTTGCCAAAGCAAGTCATCTGGCAAAACGTAAAGTCAAGGGGACTGGAAATACAAGCTCTTCCTGCAGTGGGAGGGATTGCACAATCACATGTGTACTGGTGTACACACAGGGATGGAGAGCGAAGAACTGGGCAAATAATGCTCCTGCTACAAATATATATATATATCATGTTATCAATTAAATTAAACATTATTACATATAAGAAAATTCAGATAAAATACCATTGGATTCTGATGCTAATCTAAAATGCTTTCTTATGGGTAAACTGTTAAAAACTACCTCAGCCAATGTATCCAAGGAGTATCTCTTGTTTAGATTTCTGTTCCTCTTTTGCTGCTTAGATTCTTTTAATTTTTCTGTATTCCACATGGTGCCAATGTTACACTTGCCCATGTGGAGCCTTATTAGCTAATGAAAGTTCCCAACTCTAGCTTCAACTGCTCCATCACTTTAAGTATATACCATCTTCAACACATGCTGTCTTGCTGCTGAAGAACCTCCAATTCATGGCTCAAAGTACCCATTAGTTGTAATATTTACATGACTGAAACCTTATTTCTCTACTTGAATATCCTGTGTAATTTCAGCCACCATTTATTAACAATTTCCTGGACCCTTTTAATCTCTTTGTTGTCTCACTTAACAATTCTGCAATATTGACAGTATAATTTCCATTATACAAATGGGGGAACTGAATTCAGGGAGATAAATAAATGGCTTAAAAATCAAATTGGTTATAGTATCAGAATTCAAATATGGTTGTGTTCAGCTTCAAAGTCAATGACTTTCTTATTATTTTCTTTTTTTATAAGATTTTAACTTTATTATTCATGAGAGATACAGATATAGATAGATAGATAGATAGATAGATAGATAGATAGATAGATAGAGAGGCAGAGACACAGGCAGAGGGAGAAGCAGGCTCCATGCAGGGAGCCCGACGTGGGACTCCATCCTGGGACTCCAGGATCATGCCCTGGGCCGAAGGCAGGCACCAAACCGCTGAGCCACCCAGGGATCCCCTTATTATTTTCTGCATGACTTTTATTTCATTCCCCTTCCCCACCACCCAACACCTACTCCCTGACCTGGGTTTCTAGATTTTCCACTGAGATACAGTGAGGGGTAGGTTTTATGCCAGGTGTTTTGGTGGCAACTGTTGGTTGGGACCCTTTCTATTCTCTTGAAAGCCCATGGGTTTGGCAGAGCATGTATTATTGTCCTCTATAAAGCTGAGAAGGCTATAGTTTGAAGTAAAGGGATTTATACAGTTAATAAGTGGCAGAGCTGGGACCTAGGCTCAGGCTACTTTTCTCTTGCATCACTTAAATTACTATATTTAATCATAGTAACTGAAAGAATGATAGTGTGCATTTTTGGTAATAGCACTAGCCAGTTAATTTGACTCCAAAGGACTGTATTTTTCTATAGGGCTCTAGAAGAACTTGGGAATAATAAAAGAGTGAGTATTCCTCACATTATAATGAAATAGTTATAAATATCTTAGTAGAACATAGTTACTATGCAGTCTTATAATCTACTAGGTTCTAGAGTGTTAGATTTGTAACAAGATTCTTCAGGAACTTGGAAATCTTGGTAACTAATTGCTGGTTACCTAACTTCTTGAATGATTCAAGTTATAGAATAACCCAAAAATGAGCCAAATAAACTTGAATTTATCCAAATAACCTTAAATAAATCACTTTCCAATGAACATTTAAAAATGTACAGATCTGGTCCAAGGAATCCAGAATTTACTTTTGTGTTTTGATCTGCCATATTTGTAGCAAACACTGTTGCACCATGGTTTGTTACTCAGATGTGTAGAAACAGGATGTAAGCTGTTACCCTATTTGCAATGGCTTGCCATTGATCTCTGTCTCAAACATTAGGAGTTTTGCAAAACTCAGTGAGTTCTGATTTGGGTTAGTTATACCCTCATGAAGGCTGAAAGATGAAGTTTCTTTCCTGAGCACAATTTATCATATCCTGAGTTCTTCAAAACATATTACAGGAATTTTTCATTATTGATATATTTCGGTTTTTTGTTTGTCTTTTAAAAAAGACTTCTAGATGAGGAGGAAAAGAGAAATTATTGAGATTTATGGAGTAGCCGCATAGTGTCTAGCCCCATGCTGGGTACTTTACATAATTTATCTTGTTATTGGGCCCATATTACAGAGGGGAAATAATAGCATTTTTATTAATGCAAACTGAAGATAACTCTAATTTAACTTTTGTGTTGTTATCAGACATTGACGGGTTCAAAACTTGGGATTTTTCCTCCTGTTCTCTTTTCTATTAGAACATATTTCCTATACTAGATACCTAAACTTGCATCCTGCTAAGCAGTATCAGCATCATGAACTTACTATATGTTGACTTCTGTTAATGGCAATAATATGACTGCAGCACTTCTAAGTCTCAAATACACACACTCGATTCTCTAAAACAAGAGAATTTGCCCTGCCAGCACTCCCAGAAAGAATCCCGAAATTCCTGGGGCGCATGGGTGGATCAGTTGGTTAAATATCTGACTCTTGATTTTGGCTCAGGTTATGATCTTAGGATGGTAGGATCAAGCCCCACATCTGGCTCTACACTCAGTGGAGAATATACTTGTCTCCCTCTCCCTTTACCACTATACACACACACACACACACACACACACACACTCTCTCTCTCTCTCTCTCTCTCTCTCTCAAATAATTAAAGAAAAAACCCTCCAAACTATGAAAAAAAGCTTTAAACAATAAAGAGTCCTGAAATTCTTTCCAATTGGACCAATTTTGGGTCATAAATCCAACGTGAACCAATAATTGTGATTAGATGTGAGTTAAATAATTAAATGTACTGCTCAGTTTACCTTAGCCTCAGGTTAGAGTCCCATCTTTGGAGTTGAGACATGGAGTCAATTTCTTCAGAATGACATAGATTCTGAAATGGAAATGATGAGTTTTGAGGAAGGCAGAACTAGAGTCTGAGGATGCAGGCAAATACAACCATCTGCAATATTATTCATTCTTTCAATGAACCATGTAGACAACAAATTGTCTTCCTAAGAACTGTGGGGAAAACTAAAATAAAAATAAAAAAAATAAACATAGTTTCTTCCCTACGTGTCTATATATTTATTATGGAGAGGAAAGAGCTAAAATAATAACCATAACAAAACTTGAAATGATGTGAAACGAAATTGGTACAACTACTGGGGTGGCAAAGATAATTATATTTCTGGAAGAATAATAGAAAATTCTTGAAAGAGTTGAAATACGACTTAGAACACAAAGGACCAGTTAGGCATTTTCTTGGTCATGTGTGATATGTTGCTGAGAGAAATCAGGACACAGGAAAAAACAAGCTTTGTTAGGGAATAGGATAGACAGGGAGATTAGAACAAGAGGTAATAGCTAGAAACATAGCACCCTGAAGAAAAAAATTAGCCCATTTCATTATTTTATTTGGGATTAGTTTCTTAATAAAGATGGCCAAAAAAATAAGCATACGGATGAAAGCATGATTTCTTGTTGGCTGAAAGTTAGTTGTAACAACTCCTTCAGTTAGTTCTGTTGCTCAGGAAGCCAGTGTACCACAAATTGTATTTCTTTGTTCAAGTAGTTCTCTTCTTAAGGATTTCTCTTTTTTTCTTTTTCTTTCTTTCTTTTCTTTTCTTTTTTTTTTTTTTTTTAGAAAGAGAGAGAGAGTGAGAGAGAGAATGAGCAAGGGGTAGGGAAGGCCAGAGGGAGAGTGCGAGAGAGAATCTTAAGCAAACTCCATGTCCAGTGTGGAGCCTGATGCAGGGCTTGATCTTGCAACCCTGAGATCATGACCTGAGCCAAAAATCAAGACTTGGACGTTTGACCAACTGAACCATCCAGGTGCCCCAAGAATTTCTATTTCTGCATGAAGTTTCAACTTTATTTATTTGCTTGTATCTCATGTGTTTAGAAAAAGGACACAAAATTGCTAAACTTCCAGCCAAATTTTCAACTCAACCTTTGTATCCAAACATTAAAGTGAAGATTTTCCTTTACAGATTGGAGTTTGATAAGTGCTTCTCATGGGGCCAAGGGTGTTATGAACATTTATTAAAGCCTAGTTCTATATAAGGTGCCCAGGAAGATATGTGAAAGGTTCCCTAGCCAGGGAGCCTCAAGTTTCCATGATGACTGTGATTAAAAGGGAATAAGGACATGTCCAAACCATGGGGGTGTCTGATTCCAAAGGGGCTTTCCTAATTATGTGTCTGGCTATGGTTAACATTTGTCATTTCTTAAACACATAGTAACCCTCAACAGGGAATGTGGCCAGAAAATGTAGATTGAGGCCTTGTGAAAAGAATGAGAAACTGCTTTCAAATCTATGAAAGCAAAAAGCTATGATTTTTCCCTATAGTCTAGAGCATATGGTCTAAAATAGAACCAATAAAAGAGAAATACAAATATACCTTGTCACCCTCTTTCCTCCTGGAGTTAAGTAGATTGAGAACATATCTGAACAACTAGGCCTAGATAATCAAAGTCTACACATAGAGTATATATTTGCTGATCTGTGTGTTCAGGCTATAATGAAGAAGACTGTGCTGTTCATTAAACAAACCTTTCCTTTTTTTTTTTTTTTTTTTAAACAAACCTTTCCAAGTTTGGTGTCTGTCCTTTGAGTCTCATGTTGTTCTATTTCTGGACATTTCCTGTCTTCTCCTTCTCTCCCCTATTTTGTCTACCAAATCCTTTCTATCCTTCAATTCCATTTCAAAAGTAGCCTTTCCTGTGAAGCTTCTCTGGATTTCTCCTTCTCCCAGTTCAGCTTGTTCTCCCAACACTCTGCTCTCAAGGCACTCTCTCATTCTACCTTTGTATATTCCTACTACATGTATCTGCCTCCTTCAGTAGATGATAAGCTTCTTGAGAGCAGGGTGATGTCCTTTCTTATTTTTGACCCTCATTCATTACTATATAATCTTTCAATTTCTTGGGAAAACATATGCATCTTAAATAAGAGTGTTTAAAGGTAATACACCAGGAAATAGGTTTCTGCTCTCATAGCTTTGCAATGCATTGCTTCTTCTCTTTCGGATTAAATAGACAATTACATTGAAAGTTGCCATCATTAGAAGGTTTATACCTTGTAAGAGAGATGAGAAGCATTAAATTCAACAAATATTCAACAAAATATTTCATGTTTACTATGTATCCAGCATCGTACTAGTAATGAACTATATAGTCATGATCACTGCTTTCATGGGAGATTCTTGTCTAGTGAAAGAAAAGGTAAATCAATATACAAAATAACAGGCACATTTATAGTCAGACATTGTATTAAATGTTATGTCGGCAGGGAATGGCGATTCAGGAGAAAACAGAAGCTTTAGAGAAGATGAGGGTTAAAAAGTCATTTCTGCTGATGAGCCCTGATTTGAAGTAAATGGAATGACTACATGAATTCATGGAACATTTTAAAAAGCCTCTCATAGGCAAAGGAAATATGATGTTTGCCCTAAGCAGGAATAAGAGATGAACTGATACTAGAACCTCATCCACATAAGTGTGGGTTCTTCTGAGATAACAACGGCGATAGAGAATATAAAAATACTTCAAGGATTTTAAGTTTCACATGCCCACCAACAGCCTGGAATTTGAAGACACAGTGTCTCAAACAGAGCTCAGATTCATAAAACTCTTCTATTTTAGGTTTTCCTGATAAGTTTTGTAGGGGACACTATTGAGACATGAAGAGTAAGCTTTATTATATTTGTAAATAGGGAGTTTCATCAGATGATATTCACTTTCTCCTGTAATCTGGGAAGGCTGTGGTATACAGTGCAATTTGTATTTGAATATGTCCACACAGATCTGGGTGGTTCTGACATTATACACCCAGAGGCTCTTCCACAATTCAGATTTCCTTCTCCTGGTGATAATGCAAACACCAAAATTATGGTCACCTGTCTTAGTTTCCTAAAGGTGTCATAACAAACTACCACAAACTTGGTGGCTTAAAACAAAAGAAATTTATTTCCTTAGACATCTGAAATCAAGGTGCCAAAAGAGTCACACTCCCTCTGAGGCCTCTAAAGGAGAATCCTTCCTTGCCTCTTCCAGCTTCTTAGTGACTCCAGGCACTCCTTGGCTTATGATTGCATATTTCCAATCTCTGCCTCTGTCTTCACATGGTCTTCTTCTCTTCTTTTGCCTCTCCACTGTGTCTTTTTAAAGGACATTTACCATTGGATTTGGGGCCCACATGGATAATCTGGGATAATCTCATTTTAAGATCCCCAAGTACATCTAAAAAGATTCTTTTACCAAATAAGATCAACTCATTGGCTTGGGGGATTAAGACTTGGATATATTTCTTTGGGGGCTGGTCACCATTCAATCCCACTACACCATTGCTTTCAGAAAATATGGGAAAGATAGGGCATTTCTGCTCTCATTGTACATAGCAGTTCTAGCTATAAATAAATGAATATAGAACATTAATAGAAATACTAGAATGTCATCTGAGATGAGAAAATATCACCTAGGGGAAAATATTTAAGCCAAGTCAATGACACAAGTTTGAGATCTCTAGTGAACGCCGCCATTCCCCTTGGACAGTCTTGGAACTTTAAAGTCTAAGTCCTTTTTGAATATTCTATTTTAAGACCTTTCAAGAATGAAGTTAATTCTGTGGCCAGAATCCAGAGAAGCTGCCGATTTGGTATCAGGTAGCTTTAAGAAGATGAAAGGTGAATCAGAAAGCCCAAAAGAAATGCCTTTAGCTGCTTGGTAACCAGGAGTATTGTTTGAGCCCAATGTGGAAGGAAGTGTGACCTAAGAGATGGAGTAAGATATGACTGCAGAAGCCAGGTCTTTTTAATTCACAGTCTTACCTTACTCGACAATCATATTCAGCCATGAGTTTTCTGTACAACAAACTGCCAAGAAGTTTTCTGAACCATATTTGAACATCTGGTGCCCCTTCCTTTATCCAGCATTGTTGGTAGCTTCTTCTAATTACTTCAACATGGATTTTACCCTCAGTTTAATTGGCAAACTGGTCCTCATTTTCCTGTACAAAGGACCAAAATGCTCCTAATGACTTAGTTCCTCTCTTCAAAAATACTGAAATTTACCGTTTGCCACATATATCTGAGAACCACGAATCACTGTTGTAAAAAGGCCTGAATTGTCCAATCTTTGAGCTCACCTTTGCCATAGTTAGAATGTGCAGTTCAGGGGCAGCTGGATAGTAAATCAAGAACAAAGAAGCTGAGAGTTAGCTGAGGAAATTAGTGGCATCTTCTACTCTCGAGCTTTCAGTAGGGTTCAGTCCCTGTGAGACAGGGCAGGGAATAAACTTTGAAAGGAAGAGGTGAGGGAATAAGAGTATAAGGCAAGGCTTGAATCCTTCCAGGGATTCCATTAGAAATAAACCAAGGTTAAAGAGAAGTAGGAACTGCCCTTACAAACAGGGGCTAGCAGGAATAATTGAGGAAGTAGGCCCTAGAGAACTCTAGAGTCAGGTTAGAACCAGATTCTGAAGAGCTGACTAGTCCTGGGAAGATCACTGATCAGAAAGTGACAACTAAATAAATGGGTGGGCATGGAGTGAAAGAAAGGAGTACCAAAACAAGGAGAAATCGATGGGATTCAGGGAGGCTCAAGATCTAGGGAGGCTGGGAAGTGAACCAGGACCTAGGCAAAAGAGCAGAGTCAAGGCTGGCATGACTTGAGCCTGGTATTTCTGGGAGGGCTGTGTCCCAGTTATTAGCTCTTTATCCAGGGATTCCTGAGGACAGGACAGTAGACACTTGCAGATATTAGCCCCTTGTGCCTGTCAATGGCAACAGATGGCCTCCCCTGAGCTAGATCTCTTGGGTTGAGCTGGTCAGGGCCTACCATAACATCTCTCAGTATGATATTCAATCTCAAAAAGGAGATTGGGTTAAGGACTTAATAGTCCAAAAAGTGAAAAGAATTAAGAAAAGGGCTCAGGAATCTATCTGTAAGATAAATTACATTTTGGTAGTTAAATATTAATGCAGTTTTTTTTTCTATTATATTGCAGTCTGATGAACTCATTCTCAAACATTTATTGACTTTAGAGAATACTGAGTGAACTTATTTTAATTACCTCTCCAAGTCTCCTGCTAGTATTCAAATTAATTGTCTTTAAATACCTTGATCGCGAGATACAAATAAATGCACCAGAGAAACAAGCAGAGATGGAATGTCTACTTTTTTTTGCCCAGGACTTTTGTACCAGCACCCAGTAAAGTGACACTCAACGCTTGGGCTTCAGTGCTGCTACTTGTTAGCTGAGTGATCTTGGGAAAGTTGCTTAACTTTCCTGAGTCTCATTCTTTCTTTCTTTCTTTCTTTCTTTCTTTCTTTCTTTCTTTCTTTCTTTCTTTCTTTCTTTCTTTCTTTCTCTTTCTTTCTTTTCTCTTTCTTTCTTTCTTTCTTTCTTTCTTTCTTTCTTTCTTTCTTTCTTTCTTTCTTTTTTCTCTTTCTTTCTTTCTTTCTTTCTTTCCTTTCTTTCTGATTTGAGAGAAAGAAAAGAGAGAAAAAGAGAGAGAGAGGAAGATAGAGAGAGAAAGCATGAGGGGAGGACCAGAAGGAGAGGGAGAGAGAATGCTCAAGCAGACTCTCTGCTGGGTGCGGAGCTCTAGGCAGAGCTTGATCATGACCTGAGCCAAAAATCAAGAATCAGCTGCTTGACCAACTGAGCCACCCTCTGAGCCTCAATTTTTTCATCTGATATTTTGGATTAAAAAAAAAAAAACCCATGCCCTAGACTTCTTGGGAGGATTATAAGTAATGTATGTGAAATTTCCACCATAGTGCCAGGGCAGCTTTCATTACCAACGAATTGTGTTGAATAGACTTGCCCACTGTTGGTAAGAAAGCATCAATTCGGAGGCGCCTGGGAGTAAAGAAGGGAGGAGGGTGAGCCTTGGCTATTCTCTGGCTATTGTCTGGCTATATTCTCAGTCGCTTTGACTTGAGGAAAGTCTTTCTGCTCTGAGTAAGCTTCTATTTCATGTGCCCTTCTGCCACAGATGTTAGTTCCCAAATGAAATGTCATCTTTCCCTTAATAAAGAGGCTTCAACATTCTCTAAAGACATTTCCCAGTCCCCTTCAGGTGTTCTGTTGGCCATCGCATCTTGACTTGTTGACAGATTATATTGGGCTCCAAGACAGAGGTCAATGATTTTCCTAGAGCTCTATTTAGATGGGAAGGGAAACTACAATTTGAACAGGAGAACTTTTAGAACCTTTAGAACTGGCAGTTTTCTTTCACTGTTGTTGGTTTTGCTCATGGAGGGCTTGAGAATATACTGTGGGTTCAGACTTCATAGCACACTTTAATAACTACAGACCTACAGATATGCGCAAAGTTCTCCCCAGGAATGGAAGGACCTCACAGACTGCTCCTTATTTTGGGAGAAAATATGTGGTAAATAGTGTACTAAGGTGGCTTATGAAGTAGTATATCTCTCTGTACAAACACAAAGTCTCTGAGTTTCAACCTCATGGGCTTCTGACATCAGCTCTCACTTCCCGTAGAAGTTGTAAAGTCAGGAATAGTGTTTAACAACTCAATTAACTGGACAAATAATAGCTCAAACCCAGAATGTTATTGTTGGTTGGGACTGATACTTTTGATTAGTGAGGCTGTAGATCTTGCTTTACTTAACGCTGCCTAAGAAGTATTTTTTGCAATTTTTGTTGAAGAGCCAGGAGATTCCTTTCAAACTTCAAAATAGGATAGCAAAGGATGAGGACTGGGAGAGATGGCAAACACAAACAAAAGAGGTAGGAAGATTTTTAAATATATTACTTAGGCATATAATTCTGTCAAATGGATTTCTTTAGAGTTGACATTTATGTTTTGTTGTTTTCCACACTGCTTCTGATATTTGCAGACAGATTTTTTTTTTAGCTACCCTGAGGTGATGCTTAATGTGGAGCTGTCATTGCAGAGTCTTTTTCTCAAAACATTTTGGATAAAATGCTGCTTGATTTTCCCAGAGTGATTAAAGCAAATGCTCCTATTTTTTTTTCAATAAACATAACAAAATATAATCTGTTCTGAGGATATCTCACAGGCAGGGAACAGCCTCTTCTCATTGTTCTGCATCTTCTAGCGGGGCTGGATATTCATCCTGGCTCCTAGATGTCCTTGAAGAGAGATTCTTGGGGGTGGGGTTAAAGCATGGCTCTGCTGCTCAGAAGCTGCCTTTCATTTCTCTGGGCCTCTAGAGTCTTTCTATAGGTGTCATGTGATAGGGAAGCAGTTCTGCAGTGGAACAGGAGACTGGAGGCTTAGATAGTACTTGTTAGGTAACGAAGGTCCCTGAATGGGCTACCGTGTCTTCCTCAGTTTAAATGGTGTGCTGGACACCATGATCTCTAGGTTGCATTCTAAGGGAAGAGTTTGTGATGTTGTCTTCTGATCCCTGGCACAGGTATTTCGCTGGCCCTGGTGACACAATGGCGAATGACACATCATTTATGAATCCTTCATTTCTGGGACAAGGATGGGTATGAAACCCGATAAATGAAAAGTGAGACAGGAGTGATAAGCGCTGGGACGCCTGGGTGGTTCAGTGGTTGAGCATCTGCCTTTGGTTAAGGGCATGATCCTGGGTCCTGGAATCAAGTCCCACATCAGGTTCCCTTTGGGGAGCCTGCTTCTCCCTCTGCCTACGCCTCTGCCTTTCTACATGTGTCTCTTATGAGTAAATAAATAAAATCTTTAAAAAGTGATAAGCGCTATGAAGAAAATGACTGGGGTGGCACTTGTTCTCTCGTATTGAATGAATCCGCCCACGGTGCCATCGGTTCAGAGTGCAGCAGGAGGAAGTGAATCCAGGGACGGAGTGGGAAGCAAAAAAGAATGAAGTGTAAGCTCAAAGGGACATGCCCTTTCTCATGGGCCTGGCCAAGTCACCCACAGCTCTTAGCTCCTGGCATTGCAGCCACTGAGCAGGGAGCTGATATCTGTCTAACCAGGGAGCTGTGAGTTACACCTCTGTTCCCAGCAGGAGGGCAATCTTTTGCTTAGCACCATTGACTGTCTTAATTCTTTGCCTTGTCAATAATGATTCTCTCTCTCCTCCTCACTATCAGAGGCTCAGTTCAGACAGTTTCTTTCTTTCTAAATAATGGCTTTATTGAGATATGATCCCTATACCATAAAATTCACTGTTTTAAAGTGTACAATCCAGTGGGTTTTAGTATAATCACAGAGATACATACAATTCCTCTTTTTAGTAATTAGAGGAAGGAACAATACAGTGTATATTATGATTTCAGATGTGTCTGGACTTACTGTTTCCTTTTAAAATTTGTCTATTTACCATGTTTCCTTGTTCATTTTATATTTTCTTCCCTTCTTTTGCTTAATTGGCTTTATCGTTATTTCATTTTTCCTTCTCATAATTTATAAGCCATCCCGACTTCTATTCACCAAGTAACCATTCTTAACTTTCCTCAAGAATTTAAACTCATATTTTTTTGTTTCTCTACAGTTAAATACTACATTCAATCACCTACCCAATAAAACAAGAATCTTAACATACAACTTCTCCCTTTTATTTTCACCGCCCTGACCATACTAAAACCATTATTAGTTTTGTATGCTCAGTAACATAGATTTAATCATGTATCACTAATATTTTGGTTCACTACTGTATTTTTGGAACCTCGCATATCCTTTTCCATTTTGCTGTAATATACATTAATAACTCAGGAAGAGGCTCAGAGAGTTAAACTTTCTGAGTATTCGTGTGTCAGAAAATGCTATTCCTCTTCTCTCTCACTTGAATTCAGATTTGGTTGAAAGCAGATTTTTAAATTCAAAATCATCTTTCAAAACCATTCAGATTTTTTCCCCAGCACTTAATATATGTCAAAATTCTAATGCTGGTTATAGATTATCCTGTTTTTTTCCCCCCACTATGAGAACTTTTAGGATGTTTAATTTCATTCACTTAACAACTATTTATTAAGAAGCTCTTACGTGCAAAGCACTGTTCCAGAAGCTAGAGGTCAAAAAGTAGCTTGTCCTCAAGAAGCTTGAATTCCAGTGGAGGGAATAAGAAGACAGACAAATAAAGCATATTGTACATTAATGAAAAATGCTGTGGGATTTATGTGGGAATAATAAAGTAGGAAAAGGAGATGAGATGTGCTGGCAGGAAGTGGAGTGTTGACATTTTAAATATGAAAGTCAGGAAATGGATTACTGAGACGACCTTTGACTAGAGACAAGAAGCAGGTAAAGGAGAGATCAAACAGTGCAGACATCTGGGAGAAGAACACTCCTGAAGAGGAAACCATGTGGAAAGGCCTTGGGGTGGGGACATGTCATGGATGTTTGAGGAAAAACAAAGAGTGAAACCATGTCTAGTTAGAATATACCAATGAAAGTGATAGTTGTAGGAGATACAATCAAAGAAAGAGTAGGGGGGAGACAGGCTTCAGTTCTTTAGGACCTAATAGACCACTTTCCAAATTTTGATTTGACTCTGAGTAAAATAAGCAGCCATTAGAAAATTGTGGTAAGAGGAATGACATTGAAGAGCACTGGTTGCTGAGTTGAGAATAGACAGTAGAGGAGACAAGAGTCAAAGAAGGGAAAATTCATGGGTAGGTCAAAATTCCCAGGGAAAGATGATATATATAAAAAAAAAAAGGAAAGATGATATGACTTGAAACACAGTGGTAGCAATGTAAGTGGTGAAGAGTAGACATGTTTCAGATTTGATTTTTCATAACCTTTTACCTTAGAAGTAATTTTTTAAGAGTTTAAGTAATCTGTACACCCAACATGGGACTTGAACTCACAACCCCCAAGATCAAGAGTTGCATGCTCCACCAAGTGAGCCAGCTAGGTGCCTCTAACTTAGAAGTGTTTATAAAAGTATAAGTATGGAGGAAAGGACTCCAATATACCCTTCATCTAGATTCCCCATTTGTAATATTTATCGCATTTGCTTTTCACAATGCGATAAATAAATATATATATATATCACATATAAGCACATATACATACACACATATATTTTGATCATGATTCTTTGATCCATTTGAGTGTATACTGAAGACATGGTGCTTTTATGGTATACAGTGTATATTTTCTAGGAACATAACATTTTTAATATAATGACACACAATGATCAAAATCAGGAAAGTAACATCGGTGCAACTCTATTATTTAATCTACAGACTTTATTCATGTCTTACTCATTGTCTCAGTAATGTCCTTTTACAGAAAAAAAAATCTGGTCCAGTGGATTATTTTGAAGGAGAAGGGATAGGAATTGGTTAAGGAGTTCAGGTGAATTTGGGGAGAAAAAGAGGAATCAAGGAAGATTCTAAGGTTTTTCACTCAAGCAACTAGAGAACAGAGTTCCTATTATGAGCCTGGGAGGATATTGGGAGGAACAGTATATGTGTATGTTTGGGAGGTGGGAGGAAAAGCACAGGAGTTCATCTTTAGATACACTAAACTTGAGACATTTTGTTAGACATCCAAGTGGATATGTAGTTTGTCTTTTGTGACTTGAAATTCTATCTTTGATATGTCCAATGTGAGTCTTTTCTATTAATTTGGCTCAATCTTGAGTAAAATCTTCAACATGAAGATTTCTTCTTCTTCTTCTTCTTCTTCTTCTTCTTCTTCTTCTTCTTCTTCTTCTTCTTCTTCTTCTCTTCTTCTTCTTCTTCTTCTTCTTCTTCTTCTTCTTCTTTCTTCTATGTATGAAGAATGTTCTTCAGTTATCTATTTGAATATTTCATTCCATTCTACTGTTTCCAGATGCTGTTGGAACTTCTAGATTTGCCCTAGGTGTTTCTTAGAGTTTCTTTTAAACCATCTGTCTCTTGGTCTTTTGTTGTTGTATTCCATCTGTGAGAATCCTTCTGAACATTCTTACAAGCTCACTAATAGTGCTGGTTCAGTATATCTTTTATCCAGTAACAACTATAATTGAATTTCTCATCATTCTCTTCTATTTGACAGTATGAATTAAAATTTAAAGTTACTCTTTTCTCTTTTAGAAAACTAACTAGTCTCATAGTTCTTTTTGCCTGAGGGATTTGATGTCTTTTTAATGTGTCATTTGTACTCTTAAAATATTCAGTGATTATTCCTATTCTTTTATAATTGATTTGATATGAAGATGTCATCATTCGCCAATGGACATACTTGAAACACACAAAATCTTCTCCAACCTCAATCTTCAATTTTGTTTAGTTTGGGGCAATTACCCTAAGCAGTACCAATTTGCACCAATCCTTATGATATTTAAACTTGATCGGCATAATAGCCTGCTAATGGTATCGCTCTTTTTGTCTTGCCTTCCTCTAATCTTTTCTCCAATAAAACCAAAAACAAGCTTTTAGAATTGAAGTATTAAATGGCATTTTATATTTTAAAATTTGCATCTTTCATAATTTTCAGGATAAAATAGGAAGTCCTCAGAGTGGCAACATGCTATGTATTTGGCAAGCCTCATCTACAGAAATTCATCTGTGTTTTATTCATTTACCTAATGTTCCAGGCACAGCAAACTACAGGTAATTCTCTGAACATGCTTTTTCTCCAACTCTTGTCTATACATGGAGTACTGTATCTCTTCCTGTCTGTACCTGGAACTTCAAAGCATCCTTCAAGATCCAGCATCTGTTACACATCTGTGCCCAAGAATTTCTCTATTGCCACTACATGCTGATGCTTTCATTCTCCACTATGTGTTAAATCAATCACTCCCCTTTCTGAATTTTTGTGGCAGTTTTTAATGCCCTGTAGGTTTTGCAAATAAGACAGAGAGGCAGAAAGAGATCAGAGAGAAAGAGTTTTAAATGCAAGGATGTGTTTTGTTCATCTCAGAATCTTCACTATATACTATACAAAATACAATGACCTGATTTGTTTATTAAATTAAATGAAAAATCCCATGTTGATTGTAGCTGCTTTTCAATTTAAACAAGAAGGGGTCTGGGACCTAAGGTCTACGCACTCAGGAGGACACCTTTTTGTAGAGCTCTACAATTTTTTAGGACTCTCATTTTGTAGGCTGGTCTCTGATGTTGGCTCTGTCATGGACTCTATAAAACAACTACAGAAGCCATTTCCAATATCTCACTTCTAATATTAAGGCAGTTTTTGGGCCATGGGCAATGACCACTGAGACCTAAGCAAGTTTGTAGGCAAAGAATTGGGAAGGGAATTGTAGAGACACAAGGAAATATCCCCCAGCCAAACCACAGGGTAAGCTGAGGAGCTCTGCAGTACGTAGACTGAGGTCAGTACAGATGATGAAGAAATCATTCAGGCAGGACAGGGAAATCCTGGTGCTTTATTGGCATAGAGGCTAGATCTAGAACTACAAAAGCCAAGGGGAAGGATCTAGCATAGCATGCAAAGAAGTTTACACATCTCCAAGAGACAGTAGGAGGCCAGGGGAAATTTTTTAAGAAGAGACACAATATTATTTATCACAGCATTTAGACTTCAGTCTCAGTGTCTAGCTGCACATTTGGGGTCTACAGAGGATCTACGGAGAGATCTACGGTGTTATCAAAAGCAATAGAAAAATCAGCTATCAATCAGTGGAAACTAACTGGTAGATGTGATAACCAGACTGAAGCTTACAGGGCTCAGTCAAAGAGAACTGGCTTAAACTGTACTGTCCCTGGGGAAGGAGGCCAGAGAAACTGTGCATATGCCTGAGATAGAGCAATAGAGATTATATAATCTGAAGAATGGTGAGGGAAAAGGACAAGAACCACATGACAATCTTAACAGACACAGAAAAAGCACTTGACAATGTTCAACACCCTTTCATGAAAAAAAAAATCAATAAACTAGAAATAAAAGGGAATTTCCTCCACTTGATTAAAGGCATCTATAGTCTCACAGTGAATATCATAATTTTACACTTTAAGAAAAACCTGGGGGTTTTAAAGATAACATTGTAGGAATGGCATGAAAATAGTAACTCCAGGGCATAGAATGAGGGTGAGGAAATGTCAGGGTGGGGGGTGGTCATAACAGGAGATTTACCTTGAAACATAAGTTGGGGTCAGATTGTAAAAGGCTCATATGACATGGTAGGTGCCAAACTTCATTCTTTTCACTAAAAGGAACCAAAGAAGGATTTTAAGTAGGAGAATGAAAGAAGGCAGAGGGAAACTGAATTTGAGGGCATGCTTCTTGTTAAGCTTCAGGAGTCAATCACAGATAAGGAAGAGATCCCAGCAAGGCAAGGTAGTTTGTGTAGAAACAGGGAGACAGTCCTGCTCCCTTAGAATAGTGCTCTAGATAAACTGTAGATAGTTTATTTCTGGGGTCTTGACATCAGTTACTAGACTAGATCCAAATGGGGTCCGGTCAAGAATATGTTTAATAAAGTTAAGACATTTTTTCATCATTATTTCACCCATTCAATTAACAACTTGTGGCGATTATTAAAAAATAATCAAGGTGCCTGGTTGGCTCAGTTGGTTAAGTGTCTGACTCTTGATTTTGGCTCAGGTCATGATCTCAGGGTCGTGAGATTGAGTCCCACATTGGTTCCATGCTGAGTGTGGAGCCTACTTAAGATTCTCTCTCTCTCTCTCTCTCTCTCTCTCTCTCTCTTTGCCCCTCTGCTCTCTCTCCTCATGCACAAAGATGTGTGTATTCTTTCTCTTTCTAAAAAAAAATAAAGTTTAGATCTCAAGGATACAAAAAGGGGATTGAATAGGATAGAATATTTCAGGAAAAGGTAAAACAATGAAGATATATGGATAAGATATCTAAACAGGATCAGCAAATAAATGTAAATGTTGTTTAAAGACATTTTCTGGTTCCTTGTATTACTCCATGGAAGAGAAACTACACCACTTACTTTCTTTCAGGTCTTTTTTTTTTTTTTTAAGATTTTTATTCATTTATTCATGAGAGACACACAGAGAGAGAGAGAGAGTCAGAGAGAGAGATAGAGAGAGAGAGAGAGAGAGAGGCAGAGACACAGAGAGAGAGGCAGAGAGAGAGAGGCAGGCTCCAAGCAGGGAGCCCGTCGCGGGACTCGATCCCAGGTCCCCAGGATCACGCCCTGGGCCAAGGCAGGCACCAAACTGCTGGGCCATCGAGGGATTCCTCTTTCAGGTCTTAAAGAGATCAGCTGTACTCTTTGGCAAACAGTTTATATTATAATAAATAATCAACTGGATAAAGAAAGATATCTGTATCACTTCCAGGTATACAGACTTTGAAACCAGGGAAATATATGTACCCTATGATCGATCAAATCCATACTTAGGTAAATTCCCAAAGAACGGATACTTATTTTTACAAAAGATATTTATAAGAATGCTCAGAATGGCATTATTTATAATGGCCTTATAACTGGAAAGAATATTATTATCCATCAATAATAGAATGAATAAGGGATGCCCCGGTGGTTCAACGGTTGGGTGTCTGCCTTCAGCTCAGGGCGTGGTCCCGGGTCCGGGGATCAAGTCCCTGTATCGGGCTCTGCGTGAGGAGCCTGCTTCTCTGCCTCTCTATGTCTCTCATGAATAAATAAAAATTAAAAAGCAATAGAATGAATAAATTGTGATATGTTTGTTCATACAATATAATAAACCACAATAAAAATGAACTAATTAAAATCAAACACATGAATGAATCTGAAAGCATAATGTTTAGTGAATGAAGCTCAAGGATATTAAACTCAAATAAACTTCAAGGTCGGCAAACCTACTCCATGGTGTTAGTTGCCAGGATAGAGATTAACTATGGTGAGGCTACGTTTACTCTGTTAAAATTCATTGAGCTATATATCCTTACAGCTGAGCACTCTACTATAGGTATTTAGCTTTCAATAACAATATTTACATTAATTTAAAAAATTCATTAGTTTCTGTAGATAAAAGGAAGACAAGATTCTTCCCTTGTTAATCTTTTTTGGAAGACAGAAGGGTAACTGAGAATTATGGTCTATGGGATAAATGCCATAACTGAAGTAAGCATGGTGCATTCCATGAGGCAAGGGAACCTGAATTGAGAGTGGAGATTATGAAAGGCTTCCTGGAGGAAATGATGCCTCAGTTGATTCTTGAAGGAGAAATAGGAAATAACAAGGTATGTCAGGGTTGTTACCTACTGACAACAAAACCCACGTTAGCTAGTTTAAGCAGAAGGTGTCTGTCTATATTCTGTAACACTTTACAAAATATCTTGGAATGTCTGGGAACCAGAGTTGGTTGTTACAGAGAGATCATGGCAGTTTATAAGAATGAAAGAGGATTTGAGAGAGATGATATGTGACTGATTATACTTTCTTCTTTCAAAAGTCAGTCCTGATTCTAGTTCAATAGCTGAAGAAAATGATAGAACTTGTGGTGGCACATTCACCCCTGATTCAGATACAAACACAATATAAATTACA
Organism: Vulpes vulpes; assembly: GCF_048418805.1. Lineage (NCBI taxonomy): Eukaryota > Metazoa > Chordata > Mammalia > Carnivora > Canidae > Vulpes > Vulpes vulpes. The sequence continues at coordinate 113,926,875 of NC_132786.1, forward strand.
TATTTGCTTGCCGGAACTACTTTTCAAAGGAAAAAATAAAGGACAAATACAGAGATTACACATAACATAGAAGAGGTATAACATGAAGCAATCTTTTAAGTGGGTCACATGTAAATTCTATTCCGTGCTCACAGAAGCAGAGCTTCCTTGGGGTCAGGTTATTATTACTGGTTTTTAAAATTAGTTTTATTGATATATGAGTCATATGCAAGAAAATTCACCAATTTTAAGTGTGCAATTTGATAAGCTTTGACAAAAAACTGCAATTGTAACCAACATGACATAAAACATCCCATCCCTCCATAAATTCTCTTATACCCCTTTGAAGTCAATCCTTACCCCTGAAACATAGGCCCTGGGCTACACTGATCTTCTGTCTCATTAATTTCAATTTTTTAGAAAAAGAAATTATATGATATGTAGCCTTTGTGGCTGGCATCTCTTATTTTATGCAATGTTTCTTAACTTCCCCCCTTTTCTTAACTTTTAAAACTATTACCCTTGTAAAGAGCCTTTTTAGCCATTTATTCCCTAATTGTCTCTTCTCTCCTTACGAAATTTTATTTTATTTTATTATTTTTAAAAGATTTTATTTATTTATTCATGATAGACAGAGAGAGAGAGAGAGAGAGAGAGACAGAGACATAGGCAGAGGGAGAAGCAGGCTCTATGCAGGGAGCCGGATGTGGGACTCCATCTCAGGCCCCCAGGATCACACCCCGGGCTGCAGGCGGCGCTAAACCGCAGAGCCATCCAGGGATCCCCTCCTTATGAAATTTTAATACCAAGATATACTCTGTGTCTATTTATATACTTATGTATGTGTTTTATGCATAAAAAGTAAAGTTTTTTCACACTTCAAGAACAAATTTTTGAGAATATATGATTTACATGTATGTGAGTTTAATGCTTTTGTGGTTCATCAGTGGTTCACTTTTATTGCTGGGTAATTTTGATTGTACGAAAAAACATTCATGAAGTGAATAAGACTAACTGCAAATGTGTTACAAAGGTACTAAGATTATAATTCAACTACTGCTCTACCTCAAATCTGATTCTCAGGCTCCCTGTTGTCAGTAAACATCTTTTTGGGTTTTTTTAAGATTTTATATATTTATTCATGAGACACACACAGAGAAAGGCAGGGACATAGGCAGAGGAAGAAGCAGGCTTCCTGCGGGGAGCCCGATGCAGAACTTGATCCCAGGACCCGGGATCATGGCCTGCACCAAAGGCAAATGCTCAACCACTGAGCCACCCAGGTGTCCTGTTAGTAAACATCTTTAACCAGTTGTTCAAGTTAGAAATCTAGGAGTGACTGAGATACTTTCCCTCATTGTCCCATATGCAGTTCATTAAATTCTATCATTTTCACCTCTAGATTCTTTATTTTTTCCCTTAAGATTGTATTTATTTGAGAAAGAGAGAGCATGAGTGGAGGGGAAGGACAGAAGGACAAGTAGAATCCCCACTGGGCATGAAGCCTGATTCAGGGCTCCATGTGGGGCTAGAAGTGGGGCTCAATCCCAAGACCCTGAGATCACAGCCTGAGCCAAAGTCAGACGCTCAACTGACTGAGCCATCCAGGTATCCTAACCTCTAGATTATTTCTTAAATCTGGTTTCAAGGAATCAGATTTTGCCATGACCCAGAACATTCTAGACATAGAAGGATATTTTTAATCTTAAAGGAAATGGGAAGCCACTGAAGGAATTTAAATAAGAAAATATAAGTACTTGATTAGTGTAATTAAAAGATTTTTAAATCTTTCATTTAATAAAGAATAAATTATGGGTGGGGGGATGGGGTGACTGGGTGACAGGCAATGAGAGCGGCACCTGATGGGATGAGTGCTGGGTGTTATACTATATGTTGGCAAATCGAACTCCAATAAAAAAAATACAAAAAAAAAAAAGAGAGAATAAATTAGAATGTGGATAATGAGTTAAAAGCGACCAACACTATTTGGGGAAAGGATTTCCCCAGAGAAAAAAATGGTAGTGGTTCTTTTACTCATTTGAGGGTATTGGAATGGGAGAATTGGGAGATATGCTGCATTTTTAGAGGAACCCATGAGAACTTAGCCGAAGTCTCACTGCTAGAAGATAACATAGCTGTGACAAGAAATTCACATATACTCCTATTGATTGTTGCTGCTTTGACTTAATCGATTTTTTTTTGGCCAAACTAACCAGTATCCTAAACGAATTATGTATATTCTCGAATCATTTGCTGATGAATTGAAAGGACTTAGAGAATTAGAATCATACTTCAAAGAAAAATATTTTGTGTACTTAACACACTCACTTAACTTTCCTTCCATGTTATAATTTTTCCCCCACTGGCTGCTGCAGTACTATTATCTATGCATCAGCTATAGATGGTCAGCAATCCAGTTTTATGCACACTTAAAAAAAAGATTTTATATTTACTTGAGAGAGAGTGAACATGAAAGAGAGAGCATGAGGGGGGAGGTAGAGGGAGAAGCAGGAGCAGACTCCCTGCTGAGCAGCAAGCTCTACTTGGGGCTCATTTCAAGGACCCACACGCACGCACATACACACACATCTCTGGGAGCCTCTCGATGAGGCCTCTAACTTATGAAAGCTTAAGAATCAATGACTTACTATGTTTTCAGTCTCGAGTATACAGATAGGCATATGACATAGTCTTTATTCTTAAGGTACTTAAAATTTATATCATATAAACAAATGACAAAATCACATTGCTAGTGCTAAGAAGGAGATAAGAACAAAGTTCTGAAGGTTTTTCAGTTTTATTGGAATTTCGTCTCTTTCAGGTGACTTCTGAAGTATGGCTGGCCACAACACTTCTTCCTGCAGTCCTATACTGACGCCCCATTTAACCACGCTCTACTTCATAGTACTCATTGGTGGGCTGGTGGGCATCATCTCCATTTTGTTCCTGCTGGTGAAAATGAACACCCGATCTGTAACTACCACAGTGGTTATTAACCTGGTAGTGGTCCACAGTGTTTTTCTGCTGACAGTGCCTTTTCGCTTGACGTATCTCATCAAGCACACCTGGATGTTTGGGTTGCCCTTCTGCAAATTTGTGAGTGCCATGCTACACATCCACATGTACCTTACATTCCTGTTCTACATGGTGATCCTGGTCATTAGGTACCTCATCTTCTTCAAGTACAAAGACAAAGTGGAATTCTACAGAAAACTGCATGCTGTGGCTGCCAGTACTGGCATGTGGCTGCTGGTGATTGTCATTGTGGTACCTGTGGTTGTTTCTCACTATGGAACTTACGAGGGGTATGATGAGCAACATTGTTTTAAATTCCACAAAGAACTTGATCGAGCATATGTGCAAGTCATCAACTATATGATAGTCACTACTGTCATAGCCATTGCAGTGATTCTCTTGGTCTTCCAGATCTTCATCATTATGTCAATGATGCGGAAGCTACGCCACTCCTTTCTATCCCACCAGGAGTTCTGGGCCCAGCTGAAAAACCTATTTTTTATAGGAGTCATCCTTGTTTGCTTCCTTCCCTATCAGTTTTTTAGGATCTATTACTTGTACACGGTGGCAAACTCAAGTGACTGTAACAATACTGTTGCATTTTATAATGAAATCTTCTTGAGTGTAACAGCAATTAGTTGCTTTGATTTGTTGCTCTTTGTTCTTGGAGGAAGCCATTGTAAGCAGAAGATAAGTGACCTATGGAATTGCCTCTTGTGCCGTTAGTTATAAACTACAGTATTCAGAATTACTTTATTTTGGGAGTAAAAATGGGCACAGAGAAGTAGGAAGGTGTATTTCCTTACTTGATTAAAAACCATGCCTTAATGTGGCCAAACAAAAAGACAATAAAATGCCAGAGCATTCATTCCAGTCTTTATTTAATCCCTACCATCTCTAAATGAGGCCTGAAGAGAGTCTAGTGATGTTCAGTCCACCTAGAGTTACAATACTGGATTATTTCCAATATAAAAGGTCTACTTGGCCCATCCAGGCACCATGGGTCTAATGGTCTCTGAGCTTCACCAGCTTATTTTTTTAGTTTCGTCAGTTTGAAACGTGGTCTTCTTTAGGCTTTAGATTAGATACAGCCCTTTTTTCATTCTACTTAACCTTAGGTAAGTTAATCCTGGTAATGAATCAGCCCCAAAGACACAAACTCTACTTGGCTAACCAGATAAGATGTCCATTCAACTCCCACCCTGACGAACAGTAGATAAAAGCTGAGAACAGAAAGAAACTTTTCTAGATTATCATAACTTTGGTGGGAAGTCACTTATCGAGAAATCAAGAGAAACAGAAGTCCTTGTGACCTTCTGCTATAACAAGGTTATCTAGATTTGACCTTTGAAAAGTCAAGCTTAATGACATGGGATCAACATCCTCAATAACTACAAAAATCATCTAAAAGCCTACTAAACATATATGAATAAGGGTGAAACTATAGGTTAAAGAATATTCCTGACCAATATGCTTCTAAGCATTGAATTCCTAGGGAAGTGATTGCATTTTTCCCTTCCGGCTTTTTCAGAAATCTCTAGATGTCCTGGGCCACAGTTAATTTAGATTTACCTTGCAAAGAGAAAGTTACACTTTTTAGAGTTTCTTTCTATCCTTAAATTTATGAGTCTTTAAAAAAATGAAAACAATATTCTTAAAAAAAGTTTTGAGAAATATATATAAAAATTACTGAGATCAGACTATGAGATTAGGCCACTAAATTGATACATAGGCTTGTGAGTTTTTTTCCCTTCTTGCCTATATTTTTACTATTTCCCTCAAAGTTTCATAATTTCAAAACTCTCTAAGAAAGTAATCCAGGTTCATATCTAATGCTTCAAAAAACCTAGAGCAATTTATGATAGAAATAGAAGAATAGAATGAATTAAGATAAAATTTTTTTCCCAGCAAAATAAATGTTCAGGTTTTAAAGACTTTTTTCGTAATTTGTTATACTCTATGGATCCACAGATTTATCAGATGAATAAGAAATATCCCTGTGAGTATAAGAAATATCCCTGTGAGTTTTTATGATCACTAAAATTACTGAGTCATAGAAATTAATTTTGAGGAAGAAAAAGAAGTAACAAGCTACATAGACTTGTTCTCCAAATTTTCCTGTTTTAAAATTTATCTATCCTTTTTTTAAAGTTATATTTTCTTTTTTCCTTATTTGTTTTCTTTTCCCATTTGTCCTTAGTTTTTTCTTTTCCTTTTGACTCATAGCATTTGTAAGAAAAATCTTAAGATCCATAGAAGTTTTAAGAAAATTTGTTACACTCATAAAATTTATAATAAAATAATAAAATATAATAAATATAGTATAGAAGGATATAAATAGTATATTAACATTTCTAAACAATAATTTATGGAAATTACATCAAATTTCTCCTTATATATCTGTGTCTTACTATCATAATATCTGTTAACTTGTAAGTTATATTATAATCTCTTCCATATTTTAAATATGTTGAGCTCAGACAATTATGATTTTCCCTGCATTATTACATATTATGACAAAGGGCTTATTTCTGTGGATCTCTAAGAAATATTACCAAATATAGAGATGCAATATTCCATAATATAAGATAATATATTCATCAATATTTAGAAAATAATTGGTAATTTTCAATGTGTCTGTTCATTGTCTCTAATTGCTAAGAAAATGAATCTCATGCAGGAGTGGGGGCATCACTGGCCTGTCAGGCCATTTTTGGATATCAAAATTATAAGAGTATACTACTGGCATTTTGTGGCTGGGGCCAGAGACTAGACATCTCGCCTTGCACACAACTCTGCATAGTAAATAATTATCAGGTCTTGCTGTGTATTTGAATGTTCTTCCAGACATTTATGAAGTGAAACGTATGCTCATAATAATTGTCAGGTTTTATTCAGTTTTCATAAACACATAGTATTTTTTGGTATGGTTTTAATTTTCTGAATTTTCCAGAAATGTAGCTGCTATGGATACTGAGGAAAGATTTTATCCTGTTTTCCTCAGAACTTTACTAACTTTACTAAGAAAAGTCTATTATTAATGTCAACACCATCTGTAGCATTCAAATGTAACATAACACATCTGTAAATAAGATTTGTAGTTGTTGTATTCAGGTGGGTACTAGATATAGATGACAGCATCAGACCGGCTGATTTGTCTCCTTTTGTGATCATGTCTGAGTATTTACACATTGAAATATATATTATTTTATTATAAGTAACTTTCTCTTTCATTTTTATGTTACAGTTAGAAATTATATATATAATACTATAGGAGGGTTATATTATCTATAAATTTTGTTTTAGAATGGTAAAAGTGTTACCAAATATTTGCAATAAAAAGTAAGATTTTGGGTCTGCAAACATTGAGACCACCTGGGCTAGCATAGTCAATTTAAAAGGGAGATTTGCCAATTATGACATTACGAACAGAAAAAATATTCCTATATTTTGGGAATACTTTTTTTTTTTTTTAAGAGAAAGAGAGTGTGCGAGCTCTTGGGGAGGGAGAGAGGAAGGAAGAGAATCTTAAATAGGCTTTAAGCTGAGCAAGGAGCCCCATGTGGGGCTCAATCTCACGACACTGAGATCATGACCCTGAGATCAGGACCTAAGCTGAATGTTTAACCAACTGAGACATCCAGGTACCTTTATTTTGGAAATATATAACCTCAGCTTGATTCAATTCTAAATTATTTCTTTTGTTTCTGTAATGATTAAAAGTGTAAATGCAACTTCCAAGAAAATGTACATGCAGGGTTTTTGTTGTTGGTTTTTTGTTTGTTTTTGATAAGACAAAGGCATTTCACTGAGCCTCACAACTCTCAAGTTGGCTCATGGTGAATATCTACCAGATTTTAAACCCAGGGATAATGACAATTTTTGAGGCCCAAACAGAAAGGTTGCTTCTGGCACCCATTAAAAAGCTTTCTACTCCACCCTGTTCATTTCTTAATTTTCCTCTGAAAGGGTCTTTGTGTTCCCTTCCTTCTTAACCTGACATAAATTAGGGAGAAAGAAACTATTTTACTTGTTGGTGAAACGAGCTTTGTGTGGAATGATTCAAGAAGTGGTGAAAATCCTCAAATCCTCATCTAATCCTCCTCAAGGGGACTGCCATTAAAACTGCATTCCTAGGGTAATAAATCAGTTGTGAAGGGGGGCACTGAGCCAAGATGTTCTCAGTCATCAACTCTTGAATGGGAAGTCAGTGAGGTAAAACTGTGAAGTTGTCATTTCTTAGACTACACAGATTTTGCCCACTTAATGTCTAATAAGATGAAGCACAGACCAAGGACTCACACTTACAGGGGGGTGGTAGGAACAAAGAAATTCTCTGTGATAGGGGCTGATTACAGCACTTTGAAAATAGGTGGTCACAAAAACCCTATGGTAAACAGACACAGTAATGGTGGATTTGCTTGGATAATGCTGAGAAAGCTCTAAAGATCTAAAAAGGCATCCACAGATATCAGACACTAGGCATCAGCTGGACTCTGAGAACTGTGGTCATGGCATGGTTGAGCCTATTTCTGTAACAGAATGAGCATGCTAGGTATTTGACAAGAGAGAACTTGCAAAAAAATGAGCAAGTCCTATTACCTGAAGGAGTAAATGTATTGTCTGAAACTTCCAGAGATTAGGAGCTGGGCCCTAATATCAAAATGTATCAGCTGGAGGCTTCAACATGGGACATATTGTAAAAGCCCAGTGGTTAGCATCAGGCATCATATTTTAGGTATGATTAGCAGTGGGGTCAGGATGGAGAGGTGGGGAAAGATGCTGAAACTGCTAAAAGCCTTATGCTTTAGGCTCAGTTTTAGCCTTCAGATTGAGAAGAATCTGGACAACCAGCAGAAGCTATGGTGGACAGAAGCCTGGGTCTGAGGATAAGTAGATGAGAGCAAGAGGGGCCTGCGTGAGCCTTAGCTAGAAGTTCTGAGCAAGCAAGGGACACAGGAAGATGTTGAGCTCTTGGAAAGCGGACAGGGCAAGGAAGGTGACACTTAAGACAGTTTTCAACAGCAAATGAGAGGATGCTGGGTACCATTGTTTTACTGAATTTTGTCCTAGTATTTTGTCATTAAAAATGAGTGGTTTTTTTTTTTTTAATTTTTTATTTATTTATGATAGTCACAGAGAGAGAGAGAGAGGCAGAGACACAGGCGGAGGGAGAAGCAGGCTCCATGCGCCGGGAGCCTGATGTGGGATTCGATCCCGGGTCTCCAGGATCGCGCCCTGGGCCAAAGGCAGGCGCCAAACCGCTGCGCCACCCAGGGATCCCAAAAATGAGTGGTTTTTTTAAAAAAAAAAAAGAAGAAAAGAAAAAAAAAAGAAAGAAAAGAAAAAATGAGTGGTTTCTTGAAAAACTGAAAGCTTTTCCTCTAAGATCAAAAATAAGACAAAGATGTCTACTCTTATGACTTTTATTCAACATAGTATTAGAAGTCCAAGTCAGAACAATTATAAGGTAAAGCAACAACAACAAAAGATAAAAGCATCCAAAGTAAAAAGAAGTGAATTTGTCTCTATTTGTAGATGACATGATATTATATATAGAGGCAACAACATATTCTATATAGAAAACCCTAAATATCACCAAAACACTATTGTAATAAAGGAATTCATTAAAGTTACAAGATACAAAAATCAATATTCAAAAATCAGTTTTCTATCTACTATCTAGATATCTACTATCTAGTTTCTAGGCATTTCTATCTATTATCAACAAGGTATCAGAAAAAGAAATTAAGAAAAAAGTACCATTTATAATTGAAAAAGCATAAAATACTTAGGAATAAACTTAACTTGGCAGCCAGGGTGGCTCAGCTGTTTAGCACCGCCTTCAGCCCAGGGCATGATCCTGGAGACCTGGGATCGAGTCCCACGTCAGGCTCGCTGCATGGAGCCTGCTTCTTCCTCTGCCTGTGTCTTTGCTTCTCTCTCTCTCTCTCTCTGCCTCTCATAAATAAATAAAACCTTAAATTTTTTAAAGATTATTATAATCTTAAAAAATTTATAATATTATTATATTTCAAAATTTAACCAAGAGGTAAAAGGGCTGAACAATGAAAATTCTAAGATATTGATGAAAGATACTGAAGAAGATTCATGGAAAGATATCCCATGCTCATGGATTAGAAGAATTATTATTGTTAAAATGTCCATACCACTGAAAGCAATCTACTGATTCAATGCAAAATCAAAATTCCAATGTCATTTGTCACAGAAATGGAAAAAAAAAATCCTAAAATTTGTATGGAACTACAGGAGATCCCAAATAGACAAAGGAATCTTGAGAAAGAAGAACCAAGCTGGAGGTATCATACTTCCTGATTTCAAACTATATTACAAAGTTATAGTAATCAAAACAGTATAATATTGGCATAAAAACAGACCCATAGATCAATGGAAAGAAAAGAGAGCCCAGAAATAAACCAATGCATATATAGTCAATTACTTTATGACAAAGGAGGGACGCCTGGGTGGCTCAGTGGTTGAGCACCAGCCTTCGGCTCAGAGCATAGTCCCGGAGTCCTGGGATGGAGTCCCACATTGGGCTCTCTGGAGCCTGCTTCCCCCTCTGCCTAGGTCTCTGTATCTCTCATGAATAAATAAATAAAATCTCAAAAGGAAAAAGAAGAAAAGACTTTATGGCAAAGGAGCCAAGAATATACAATAGGGAAAGGGTAGTCTCCTCAATAAATGGCTGGGAAAACTGGACTGCCACACGCAAAATAATGAAATGGAACCCTTACCTTATGTCATGTGCAAAAATAACCTTAAAATGGATTAAAGACTTACATTTAAAATCTGAAACCATAAAAATCTTAGAAGAAAACAAGGAGTAAGCTCCTTGACCTTGGTCTTGGCAATGATTTTTTTGGATTTGACACCCAAAGTAAAGGTAATAAATGCAAAAATATGTAGGAATACATCAAATTAAAAGGCATCTGTACGGTGAAGGAATACGGTGAAGGAAACCATCAACAAAATGAAATGACAACTTACCAAATAAAATATTGGCAATAACATAGCCAATAAGGGGTTAATGTCCAAAATATGTAAAGAACATACAGCTCAATAGCAAAACTCCAAACAATCTGATTAAAAATGGCAAAGGAACTAAGTAGGTATTTTTCCAGTTAGGACTTACAAATGGCCACAGGTACACGAAAAGATGGTCAATGTCACTAATCATCACAGAAATGCAAAAACCAAAACCACAAAATGAGATACTACTTCACACTGTTAGAATGGCTATCACCAAAAAGAGAAGAGATAACAAATATTGGTAAGGATGTGGAGTGCACTTTTGGTGGAATGTTAATTGGTAGAGCCACTATGGAAAACAGTATGAAGTCTCCTCGAAAAATTAAAAATAGAACTATCATATGTTCCAGCAATCTAATTTCTGGGTATATATCCAAAGAAATTGAAAACAAGTTCTTGATGAGATTTCTGTACTCCCATGTTCACTGCAGCATTATTCACAATAGACAAGATATGAAAAAAGCATAAGTGTTCACCAATTGATAAATGGATAAAGAAGATATACACAGTTGACTCGAACAAAATGGGCTTGAATTGGGTAGGTCCACTTATACACAAATTATTTTCAATAAATACACAACAGTTCTATAAATAAATGTATTTTCCTTATGGTGTCAACATTTTCTTTTTTCTAGCTTTTTATAAGAATACACACACACACATATATATACATATAAAGCATGTACAGAATACATTTACCAACTTTTTATGTTATTATTAAGGCTTCCAAGTTGCTAGTAGGTTATTAGTATTAAGTTTTGGGGGAGTCAAAACTTATACATGCATTTTCGACTATATGGAAGGTTAGTACCCCAAACCCTGCATTGTTCAAGGTTCAACTGTGTGTGTTTGTATGTGTATGTATGATACCATATATGGTATGTAGAACCAAAAACAAACAAACAAAAAAGTCAAAGTTGTAGAAGCAGAGAGTAGAATGGTGGTTATCAGAGGCTGGGATGGTGGAGAAATTGGGAGATGTTGGGTTAAAAGGTACAAAGCTGTAGTTTTGTAGGATGAGCAAGTTTAGAAATCTAATGTACAGGCATGATGACTATATTTAATTTTGTTTTGGACACTGGAAATATGCTAAAGTGATTTCAAGTGCGCTCCCCCCAACTATGGTAACTATGTGAGGAGAAATGTTAATTAGCTCAACTGTAGTAATCATTCCACTATGAATATATGTATCAAATCAGCATGTTATACACTTTAAATGTGCTTAATTAAAAAAAAATCTTTTAATGAGGGGTACCTGGCTGTCTCAGTTCGTAAAGAGTACAATTCTTGATCTCAGTGTTGTGACTTCAAGTGCCATGTTAGGTGTAGTGGCCACTTAAAATCTTTGGGGTACCTGGGTGGTTCAGTCATTTAAATGGCCAACTCTTGGTTTGATCAGGTAATGATCTCAGGGTAGTGAGATGGAGCCCCAAGTCTGGCTCCTCCCGCAGTGGGGAGTCTGCTTTAGGATTTTCTCTCTCCCTCGACTCCCTCAACCCCTGCTCTAAAATAAATAAATAAATCTTTAAAAAAGTCTTTGAAAAATAAAACTAAAACATCTTTTAATGATATTAGCTTTTACCTTCCGTCATATTGAAAATACTATCAATACAGAAGTTTACAAAGGCAAAAAGGCAGATGTTTTCTTTATTTTAACACTAGATGGCAGCCCAAAGTAACAAATTGTATCTGCTTTTCAAAGCTTAGAACTTGAGTTTTAAGGTTAATTTACTTAAAAGCAGGAGGTGGGAGAGAAGAGAAAATGAAGTAAAAATAACAAATTTTTAATAAAAGAATAATAAATTTTGGTGTTTTCAGAACTCTGCACTAGATTCTAAGGTTTTTTTTTTTAAATATATTCCATAGTAACTTTGTTTTCTTGTGTTAAATAGGCTGAGAAACTTAAAATATATCTCTAGCAATAAGAGCAAAAATAATTCTGAAAGCAAGTATTTTTTTACTTAGCTCATATTTAGAGACTTTTGTACTTTAATAATGGTTTGTTGCAACTAACTTTTTGATCCTAAATTAAATTGATTCTTACAAATAATGTGTAGAGTACACCATTGCCTCTATAAAGGATCGGGATTTTGGTGACCTGTTTCTGTTTTGTTTTGTTTTGTTGTGAATGCTTGCAACATTTGAATGCTTTTAAGATAGGGTTTCAGGAAACTTCCCTAAATTTGAAATCTTGAAAAGTTTGGAGTTTATGAGGAACAAACCAATATATTACTTAAGTCTTCCCCTCCAATGACCAGCCTTTGACTAGCTTTCAGAAACCTTTATTCTTCTGACTTGTAGACAGTGTGATGAGACATTTCTCTAGCCACTAGGATGTAATTTATGACTGCTGAAATCTACATCAGAAAAAGAAAATCCAGGGAAGAGAAAGCAAGTTAAGATTTATCCTTTCTGCCACAAGAATAAATAAATATATGGTGTCCACTGGGTGCCAAGTAGAGAAGTATTCATGAGAAATACATATTGTGATTTCTAATATGAAAAAGTTGGTGGTGGTTGTTTTAATAATTTCAAGCTTTCAGAAAAATTTCCAATAGAATATAAATATCTTCTTTTTCCCGAACCATTTCAGGATAAGTTGCTGACCTGTTACCCCATCACTTCTTAATATTTTAGTGAGATTTCCCACAAACAAGGACTGTTTCTCCTACAAATCATTATACGAGCTTACAAATCAGGAAGTTAACATTGGTTCATGACTACTATCTAATCCACAGACCCCATTTAACTGTCACATTTCTTTTGTCTCCTTTACTCTGGAATAGTTTTTTGGTCATTCCTTATTTTCTATGACTTTGACACAAACTAGTTTTTTTTTTTTTTTTTTTTTTTTTTTTGTAGTTTATCTCTTACTTTGGGTTTGCCTCATGATTAGATTCATACTATGTATCTTTGGTAGTAATACCACAGAAGTGATTTTGTTTTCTTATTATATTTCATTACCATTAGGCGGTCCACAATTCTGACTTGTCCCATTACTGATAAAATTCACTTTGGTCTTTTGATTTTTTTTTTTTTTAAAGATTTGAGAGCACAAGAACATGCAAACAGGACTAGGGGCAGAGGGAGAAGGAGAGGGAGAAAGAGAGGGAGAAGGAGAGAAGTAGACTCCCCACTGAGCATGGAGCCTAGTATGGGGGTTCAATCTCACGACACTGAGATCATGACCCGAGCAGAATCCAGAGTTCAACACTTATTTAACTGAGCCACCCAGGTGCCCTGGCCCTTGATTAAGGTGGTGTTTGCCAGATTTCTACACTGTGAAATCTTTTTTTTTTCTCTTTGTAATTAAGTGTTTTGTGGGAGCTATTTTGGATCTATGTGTAATCATATTCCTCATCAAACACTGGCCAACTCTCATGGAAATATGTTCAATATCACTAGCATTCAAAGAAAAGCAAATAAGATAACAAAACGTTTTTATCATAAGATTTTTTAACAGTTGATAATATCTTTTGATTGTGAGAGTAAAAGTCACTTTTATTGGAGAGCAATTTGGAAATATCTATAGGAGTTTTAACAGTACCCACCTCTTAGTATAGCAATTCTACATATCTGTCCTTAAGAAATCCACACATGCACAAAGATACAGGATGTATACAGCAAGGATATATAGAGTGGGGGCACACTGCACCATTATTTATATTACCATAAAGTCATAAAGGAACTAAATGTCTTCAAGTGGGATGATTAATTATTAAGTTATGGTATATCTGTGTTTTGGAATTCTATGAATTAAAAATAGAGGTGTATGTTTTGACTCAGAAGAAAACCTCCCTACTATTAAGAGGAAAAAGCAAGTTGTTTCTTTCTCCATATCTCATGTTGTATGCACACAATCAGACTTTAAGCAGATCCTGACAAAAAATATCCCAAATCTAACTACTTCTTAGCGCCATTATCACTCTGTGCCATCAAGGTCCAGCAAGAAACAGGTACCTCATTAAAGCTCGGTAATTTGAGAGTGTATTGAAGATGTACTGTTTAAAGGTACAAGTAGAGTTAGCAAACTCAACAAGAGATGGTATGAAATCTCAGGGTTAGCAACAGTTCAGAGCCCTCATTAGCCTACGTTTGAAGGGGTGAATGGTAGATGTCATAGAACCTAGAAAGAATAAAAATTTGAAGAGGGCAACCTGGGAGGAGCTAGGGGTAGAGGAACACACCAATTTCTGTGACTCTGCAGGAAGTGAGCCAGGACAATAGGTACTCTCCTTACTCTCTTCCTGCCCTCCAATTTCTGCCAGAGTCCCCCACTGGCAAAATCAAACCAGCCTCCTAGGTACACAAAACACCATGGAGAAGCAAACAGAAAATATCTGAAAGACATCCTAATCCAAGGCCCTATCTTTTTTTTTGCCATAGCTTCCTAAATGCTCTTAACTGCTCTCAGGGCTTTCTTATTTGCCCTTGTGCTGTCATTTATGCAGCAGTTGAAGGAATATTTTATTTCTCTGCTCAAAACTTTTTAATGGCTTCTTATCACACAGTAAAATCCAAAGCTACGGCCATTTTTCTAGCATCGTGGTGATGATTCCTTAGGTCACTTCCAATTCACAGGTCTTCTTGCTATTCTTTGAAATATCAATCAAGTTTTAGTCTCAAGATTTTACACTTGGTATTCCTGACTGAAACACTCTCTACCCAGATATTTCCATGGTTTTCCCCTCTATTTCATTTACATTTTGCCTAAAGTGTCACCTCGGAGTTCCTGGCTGGCTCAGTTGGTAGAGCATACGACTCTTGATCTCAGTGTTGTGAGTTTGAACTTCATGTTGAGCACACTGATTACTTAAAAAAAAAAAAAAAAAAGTATCTAAAAACAAAAAAAAAAGTGTCACATTTCCAGAAAGACCTTCACTGAACATCCCACCAAAAATGTGTTCCTATTATAATGTATTCCATAGCTTGCTTTATTTTTCTTCATACTATTTCTTCCTCTCATGCATTGTATAATACATTCATTTGAAATTTTAAAATCATTTTCTCTCTTCAAATTGAATGTAAGCCTCAAGAGAACAGGAATTTTTTTTTCTGGTTTGTTTATTGTTGCAAACTAGGAATATAGAAGTTTTTTAAGGCAATATATGCTCATTAAATGTTGATAAAGGAATGAATGACTAAATGAATCCTTCAGGGTATGGGAGGGAGCAATAACTTCCACAATGCATAGGGATAATCTATAATATATCTTTTGATATATACATAAATAACCAGAAATAACAGCTTTTATTATGGCTTTTATTGCCTTACAACATAATCATAAGCCATGGAACAATTTGGTCTGCTCAGTAAGTAAAATCTCTCTATAATTTACTAGCTTTAAGAGATAAGATAGCTTTTCTACTCACTTGCCAACAACAGTTGTCAAATACAAGTCACTTTATTACTGACAGAGGCCTTTGTGTATCCTGAGAAATGAACACTTTCCAAAACAGTGATTATTATGAACTTTATGTAACCACTGAGCTTTAGGGAAGATATGATTTACTATTTATAAGTCATATTCTTTAAAAAGTCTACTCTGTATTTAATTACTTTTGTTAAGGCAATAGGAAAATAACAATTGCCCTTTTGAGCTAAAAACAAGGCTGGAAGTTTAAGTCATTCGATTGTTTCCTTTTAATGGGTATGTGAGCCAGTTTACTTTCTCTTATTTTCTTCAGAGACCTGAGCATTTTTGATAGTATCACTTTAAAGCTAAAGAAAAAGAGCTAACTTATAGAAACGTGTCATTTATTGAAGGCTTATAATGATTTTTAATATGCCCCAAGGAGAAGCTTCTTTAATAACTATTTCTCTACATTTTTTAAGGAGAATGATTCTTGCATGAAATAGAATCAATGACTTTAGATATTGATTGTATTTTCTGTTGCTATGTAATTATTCTTCATTAAAGAATAAAAAGGAAGATTAAAAACTCACAATAGACATATTCAATTATTTTATATACACTTTCTAATTAAGTTTTCACCAAGCCAAATTAGGATGGACTTTTATTGAAAGTAATTTATGATCCAGGATGTTGTTTAAAAAGCACCAGAGATTTGATTAAATTTAGCAGTCATTCTTTTTATATGTTCACCTTTGTTATATTGTTTATGATCTTATTGGCTAAAGCAGTTGCAAAGCACAGACTAACCTTAAATTATGTTGGAGGCTCCACAGGCATCCAGCATAAAGCTTTTAGTGCTCCAGTAGGAGATGATTCTCTCTGGAAGTGAATCCTCTATTACAGATTCATTCAATCATAGAGATTTGTTTCAAAGCATCCTGAAATCTGAGCTAGCCCACTATGTTTACCAGCCCAAACCCCCCAAAGCCCAACTCTTGCATTACAACTCAAATATTTCATTATACATGATGTTTTTTCTCTTCAGGATGACCAGAAATCAGAAAGTCCTATTCATTACAGTATCTTACACATAAAATCAAGTCTTTACTGGCTGAAGACCAGAAATAGTTAATAACTTTAAACTGAAATAACTATGTTGGCAAGAAATTTCATAAACTCTAGAAACTGTATTCCCATCTTAGCACTGTGTAGGAGAACAAAATTGCTTAGGATATACCACTTAGTATGGCAGATTTGATGGTGGCATTTTCCCAGGTTCTTTCTCAACTAACCAGGAATATCACATATGTCTTTACAAATCCAGATAGTAGGGATGTTTGCCATCATTTATTTTATAGTCATTTTTCTGGTTTTCTTCTGTGAAACAATCCTAAAACTTGGTGGTTTAAAACAATAAGCATTTTGTTACATTTCAAAATTGCATTGGTTGGGTATCTGGGCATGGTTTGGCTTCTTCTGTTCCATACGGCATTGACTAAGTCATTTAATCGCATTCAGCTGGCAGACTGGCTGGCCTGGAGGGTTCAAGATGGCTTCACTTACATGTCTGGTGCTTTGGTAGGCATGGCCAAAATGCTACGCTCATAATATTGACTGAAGCATCTTCACATGGCTTCTAGAACATGGTAAGCTTCCTATACTGTAACTGGTTTCCCCAAAATAGAGTGTTGTAAGAGGCCCAGGCAGAAACTGCAAGGCTTTTTATGATCTAGCTTTGGAAGTCCCAGAATATCGCTTCACACTTTATTCATTAAGCAAGTCACTAAGGCCAGCCCAGATTCAAGAGGAGGAATAGGTTCTATATTCTACTACCTGATGGGAGTATGACACGCTTGACATGCTCCCTGTAGGGAGGAGGAAAAATGATGATAGCCGTCTACCATCATAAGAGTATTAGAATCCTGATGACTATGGACCCATGCTATGCAGTGCATCACCAAATGATTACTTACCAAAAGAAAAGTTATCTTTAAAATGATGCAATTTGGGGCAGCCCTGGTGGCTCAGTGGTTTAGCGCCGCCTTCAGCCCAAGGTGTGATCTTGAAGACCTGGGATCGAGTCCCACATCAGGTTCCCAGCATGGAGTTGACTTATCCCTCTGCCTGTGTCTCTGCCTCTCTCTCTCTCTGTGTCTCATGAATAAATAAATAAAATCTTTTAAAAAAAGAAAAATAAAATGATGCAATTTGTAGCAACCGTGATCTTTTTCAATTCTAGGTCTGAAATATTTCGAAGTATTTTTGATAGCTATATTGAATTATTCTAGCCAACCTGAAGGTATCCAAGACCAACATGATCTGAGTTTCCCTTCATATTAGTTTTCATCCGAGGTATAGTTTTGACTGTTTGCCAAATAAAATGTGAAATATTTCAGGTAAACATATATGCAGAAAAACACAGTGCCCTACAAATTAGAGGTTAATAGCAAACCATACCATCTTGAGCCAGCAAGTTATACAGGTTACCACTAGGGTCTTACTTTCCCACATGTAAAAGAGTTTAAAGATGATACTTAACTCAGGGGTCAATCAATAACAGGAATAAAATAAGGGATAGATATCATTACAAGTTCTACAGACATCGAAAAGATAATAACAGGGTATTATGAATAGCCATATGCCGATAAATTTGATAACTTAGATGAAGTGAACAAAGTCTTTGAAAAAACAACTTTCTAATATAAACAGAAGATCAAAAAGAAAATCTGAATATCCTTGTTTCTATTTTAAAAATTGGGGCAAAAAAAAATTTGGGCAGCCCCGGTGGCCCAGCGGTTTAGCGCCACCTTTGGCCCGGGGTGTGATCCTGGACACCCAGGATTGAATCCCACATTGGGATCCCTGCATGGAGCCTGCTTCTCCCTCTGCCTGTGTCTCTGCCTCTCTCTCTCTCTCTCTCTCTCTCTCTCTCAGTGTCTCATGAATAAATAAATAAAATCTTAAAAAAAAATAAAAATTGGAATTGTTCTCAGAAACCTCTTTACACAAAAACCCTCCAGGCCTAGGTGATTTTGCTACCAAACATTTAAGGAAGAAAATGAGATAATCCATGGTCAAAATTTTCAATCCTCTAAATTAAAAAGGACATTGACATAGAATAGGGTAAAAAAAAAAAAAAAAAAGACAAAAAACTCAAAGGGGTTGTAAAAATGAATGTGAAACAAACTTTCTATAGGTTCTCCTTAAATTCCATATAGGAAATGTAGTAAAACAAGTTTAGGAGGAAGAAATAATCAAACTTGTGAGACACATGTCTCAGGAAAGAGGATTCTAAATTATATTTTGCTTCACTTTGTCTTACTCAGAGAAATGTAACTTGCCACTGTTTATGTGGAATTTCATGCTACCTTTTAAAAAACAGACACATTTCTAAGAAGGACAAAACAGTTGAATTGCTTCATAACATGAACTGATGTAAGGTTCAAGAAGATCAGTAGATGAAGCATAGCATTATTCACATTAAGAAACAGCATTTGGAAAATCCATATTGTGTTAAAGTGTAGTGAAAATGACTTTTCATGTCTAAATAGGTAAGTGTAATTCCCAGAACAATCATAAGCAGTAAATATATGTCACTCTAAGGGAGTTAGCAGCAAACATTCCATGGCAACAAGACCAATGGCAGGTTCTCTAACAAGCTCAAAGTATACTTAATATGCTCTCAGTTTAATTGTGAGAATCATGAGTGACTGAAACAAACACTTCCAGAAATAATGTCTTTGAAATTCTTTGAAGTTATAGAATAAATGCAGGTAGAGTTTAAACTTCATAAAATAAAATCCAAATCAAGAGATAAATTACTCAAGATGAAGATAATTATCCGGTAAATAATTAAAGGCTTGACCTAAAAAGTATTAATTTAAAATTTAGGTAAATTCGGGATCCCTGGGTGGCGCAGCGGTTTGGCGCCTGCCTTTGGCCCAGGGCGCGATCCTGGAGACCCGGGATCGAATCCCACTTCGGGCTCCCGGTGCATGGAGCCTGCTTCTCCCTCTGCCTGTGTCTCTGCCTCTCTCTCTCTCTCTCTGTATGACTATCATAAATAAATAAAAATTAAAAAAAAATTTAGGTAAATTCAACAAAAGGAAGACTTAGTAATGGTCAATAAGTTACCTTTAGTACTACTGGATTTTTAGATTTTTGAGTTTTACTTATTTTTAAATCATTCTACATACTGCAATTGAAAAGAGAAATCTTGGGTTAAATACGTTGTGACTTTCTGGGTGGGGCTTCAAATTGAAAAGAGAGATATCCCTATTTTTAACTATTTTAAACTCCTATTTGCTGTTAACAGGTAAATTTGAGATGTTACACATTAAGAGCAAAAGAACTAGCAGAGAATTAGAATGAGCTTTGAGACTGAATAATTTAAAATTCTTACTTAGTGTTCTATAGCATTTAGAAGTAATTAGATCTAAGCATAATGCAACGTACTTTAACCATCAGCATTCAAACACAGCCACAAGAGATAGCATATTGTTACTGTTCTTCCAAAACTAATTGAGGACATACTAGGTGCTAAAGAGGTTCAGAGTATGTCATGCCAAAACATACCACTTTGACATAGGACTGTTTTCAAATGAAGATAACTGAGAAGAAACAGACACAAAAAAAATCCTCCCTGTTCTCTGTTTATTAGGAAGAGCAGGACAATTCTTAATCATCAGAGACAACTTTAGACTGTTATCAGCATCAGAGTAAGCTACATAAAAAACCTTACTAAAATAACCCTTATCTTCCCCGATATATTTACCTTCCCACAGCTCGCCATCCCTAGGGACCTCAACCGTTTTTCCTTTGTCTTATCGCTTTCCTTTGTTAAGATGCTACATAAAAGGGGTGCCTGGGTGGCTCAGTTGGTTGAGCATCTGGCTCCACCTTGGCTGGGTTTAAGATCTCAGGGCCATGAGATCAAGCCTTGTGTCAGGCTCCACACTCAATACAGAATCTGCTTGGGACTCCCTCCCTCTCCTTCTCTTCATCCTCCTCCCCTGGCCCCTCACCCCTGCCTTGCTCACATGTGGACACACTCTCTTTCCAAAAAAAAAAAAAAGCCATTATAAGCCCTAAGTTCTGACCACTCGAGTTACCCATCACTCAGTTACCCCATATATATGTGCAATGAGTATACATGTTAATATGCTAATAAATTTTTTCTCTGGTTAATCTAGCTTTTGTCAAGTTTGTTTTGCAGGCCCAGACACGGAATCTAAGAAGGCAGAGAAATTTTTTCCAATCATAGACTGCCAAAGATGAGTAAGTGTTGACCTCCACCTCTCAGTAACTTGCCTTGTAATCAGAGACTGATAAGTAAGGTGGTAATTATGACAGAGAATGATCTAGTTATAATGATATAGAGTTTGTAAAGACAGAGGAGTGAATAACTAACTGGTGTGTGTGCATGTGACCACATCAAAAAGGTGACATCTGAACTGGTTTCTCAGTGATACACAAGGCCCCACTCTCCATGAAGTTCTTGTTTCTCTTCCGCCCAGATTAACAAAAGAAGAAGAGAGAAAGGAAAGATTTGTGGGAATACTTTATCCATGTTTGGAAGCAATTTCTCCCACACCAAACATTACTTGTTAAAAACTAGGTGCTCCATTCTCTTAGTAGTGGTGTTTCTCCATTCTCAGTATTTTGCTATTGTTAAGGAAGGAGCTGCTTACTGCACTGTAACATGGACTGGCTTGGCTTTTTTTTTTTTCTCATTAAAAGGTTTTGTTTACAGTACTTTTCTGCAGAAATGCATTTCTGTTATGATATCTAGTCATGTGCTTCTGCCTACTGACAAAGGAGACTATATTACTGAGGCAAGACAGGTTTTTTTCAGTCTCAGCTCTATGCCCCTCCTATATCCTATCACATATTTTCCCTTCACATTTTCTAGTTAATAAAACTAAACTTGCAGGTGAACTTGCAAGTTGATATGCCAAAAGATGTTTCAAAGCACCAAATTTAACATATTACCCTTGTAAACATATTACTTATTATTCCAAAGAGGAATAGATGAGTGCTTTCTTATTTAATGACTATCTGGGAATTATTTGGAAAATGTGAATGAAGCCCTTTGCTCTCTTACCTCATTCCCCCCAAAACTCCTTTTCCTTTTTTTTTTTTAAGATTTATTTATTTATTCATGAGAGACACAGACACAGGCAGAGGGAGAAGCAGGCTCCATGCAGGGAGCCCGACGTGGGACTCGATCCCGGGACTCCAGGATCACGCCCTGACGGAAGGCAGGAGTTAAACCACTGAGCCACCCAGGGATCCCCTCCTTTTCCTTTTTTAACACCCAATCACTGAACTGACTTCTTTTTCATCCATGGTTCAGATATGTTCTAGTCTCACGTCAGTAAATTCATTTTCATCTAGACTAAGCATTCAATAAAATTAACCTCATTTCACATCTGTGATATTCTAGTCTGTTGTGCATATTACAACACTACACATTTTCATTAATGAAAAACCTGAACCATGTGCTGAAAGATTAGACTCACTCTGGAACTTGATCCTGCTCCATTGCTTCTCATTTTGAAATGTATTTCAGTAACCAAGAAACAAGTGAACTGAACTTAAATAGTATCTTCCAATAATCAAAATAGTACTTATATAGTCTCTGAATTTATCTTTTTGATATTTTATATAGTAATTTGAACATTAAAATTTATTTTTCAGGGGCACCGGGGTGGCTCAGTGGTTGAGCATCTGCCTTTGGCTCTAGTCGTGATCCCGGGGTCCTGGGATAGAGTCCAGCATCTGACTGCCCGACAGGGAGCTTGCCTGCTTCTCCCTCTGCCTATGTCTCTGCCTCTCTGTCTCTCTCATGAACAAATAAAATCTTAAAAAAAATAAAAATAAAATTTATTTTTCAGTAAATATGAAATAACACTGGTCTGAAACTCTTAAGAATTCTGTATAGAATTGGCCCAGCCCATTTTTGGATAAGGGCTGATTTTCCTTGTCATTCTAGTTCTACTCTACCTAAATTGGTGGGGTTTTTGTGTATTCAAATCTAGAACAAAATAGAGAATAAAGTATGTAAAGAGCTTCTGATCTGTGATTTATGACACAATTTAAAATATTATTGCATTGTTTAAATTTTTTGAAGTCATTTATACCTTTCCTAACATAATAGAAATTATGGTTTTTTTTTTTCAAAAAAATGTCTATACACGAAAAATTTTACATTAAATTTTAGGGGATCCAGTGACTCTCCTGGAGACTTCCTATAGTTCAGACTCCAAGTTACAAAACTCATGTCTGGAAGGAATGCTACTTCACATTTACTAGGCACTATTTATAGCATGCCAAATGAAAGATTTAAAGTAGCATTACACATGTCAAAGTTTAGTTTTCAAGCTTTGTGAGATTATCAGAAAATGTTTGTATAAACTACAAATTGCAGGCCACTGTATGCTATAACATCTCCAAACATAAAAAAAAATATTTTTAAATAAAAGTATACTTATAACTCAAGTTATTAATTTAACAAGGCCTGACTGAATAGTGGGGTGAAAATGCATTATAAAGCTTAAACTTGGTTATCTGGTGACTGTCTCAAAGTAGAGACAGAATTAGACCAACAAAATTGCTAAAGTATGGTTTAGTACGTGACAAGTTGTTCACTTGACAAATGTTTATGGAGCTCCTACTCTGTATTAGAAATTGTGCTAAGGGCGCGTGGGTGGCTGAGTTGGTTGAGCATTTGCTATGGCTCAGGTCATGATCTCAGGATCCTGGAATCGAGTCTTGCAATGGGCTCCCTGTTCAGTGGGGAGTCTGCTACTCCCTCTGCCTTTCCTCATTCTTGCTCTCTCTCTCAAATAAATAAAATCTTAAAAAAAAAAAAAGAAATTGGGCGTAAATTTTATGCTTCACATGATGAAGCATAAAAGCTTGTAAAAAGCTTATACTTTGAAGGTATGAAAATTTATATTGGGGCTATGTATAAGAACAAAGAAGTAAAAAAGCAATGATGACTTTGGAAGAGAAGTAGTATGATGGGGGAAAGTAAAGGTAGCTAACAGACAAAAAGGGCATCTGGAAAGGCAAATGAAGGCTTTCTAGATAAAATAATGAACAGATCAGTTCTAAAGGATGAATAGAAATAAAAACCTTAAACATGTGCTTAAAAAGTCATCATTCTATAAGCCCTGTTACAAAAAAGTCCTTCATTTCTTTTCCTGAGCCAACCCTTTCCAATTACATATACAGATTCTTTATATACTTGCCTATATAGATCTCAAAATAACATGGTTAATTTGCTATTTTTAAAGTTTCTGCATTTAGGCATTCTCTTTTGATATCCTACTATGGTTGATAAAGAGTTTTGCTTTAATTACATCAATCACTCCTTGCTCCTGGCCCCAGCACAAACATGCATGCAGGCACACACACACACACACACACACCTCTCCTGTCACACCTTATCTTCCTAATAGTGTTTATACTGTATTTACATTATTTTGACTATGCAAATACAGTGTGTACTAGGATATAATGGTTTGACCTTTCTACATAGTTTGGATATTTGTTCTGATTTGTTTGTAAAGTTTTCTCTGAATTTATTTATCTGTATTATTAACTCAACCCTTAAAATGCCCCCAGATATGTGAGATTCCTCTGAAGGGGTTAACACGTTAGTTATTCTATCAATTTTCATCTTCTTGAAGAACTCTATCCCTGAACCTTCTGACCTACTCCAATTTGGGCTGGAGGCTTTTTAGGCCTATGGTCAGCTTATGTTGGGACCTCCCTTAACTACCAACTTAGAATTCCCTCTGCTTCTTTATTTGGATTTCCTTTTTCCTATTTCTAATCTCTAGATCAATTGAATGATAATATCATCTAGAAAATAATTTTAGGAGATAAGCCATTCTCTTGATTTTCTTTTACGGTCTTATTTCCATAGGATGCATTTTCTAATAGCTGCCTTAAAGGATACAGAGGAGGCAATCTTTGGAGACTTTGGGTATGGAATTCTAACTTGGAAATCTTTTTTCCTCAAAATTTTCAGATCATTGATCTCCGGTCTTCTTGCTTTCAGTGTAGCCATTCAGTTTGAAGCTGTTCTTGACTTTTTTTTTTTTTTTTTCTGCTGAAGGTAAGATCCTTTTGTGTCCAAAGTTCTGATTTTTAAAAATAGTTTGCCTTGGTGTGCCCCTAACACACTTTAAATTACTAGAGCCCTTTTTAATATTTTTTCAAAAATGTATTGTTTTCAAGTATGCAATAGAGTTTCTCAGTAAATGTTAAGTATAGTTGAGTTCTTCCCCCTAACTTTCCTTTTACTTAGTGTTTTCTCTAAATTGCTTTCTACTAATTTTGGTACTTTAAATATTTTCAGGACTGTTGACAGCAGGACACTGAGAAGCTCAGTACTCAGGAATGAGTTATGTTCATAAGATTCATTGTAAAGCAAGGAGATTCAATTTTTGCTGTATATGAGAATCACTTGAGAAAATTTTTAAACCACAGATGACTCAGTTTTATACCAAACCAATTGAAACGGTTTGGGTAATGAAAACATTTAAAAGTTCTCAAGTGATTCTGATGGAGTAACGGTTAAGAATCACTGCTGCAGAGTGACTTAGCTGGACCCAACTTGAACCTGCAATGTGAAATCTTGTTCTAATGAGTTTGTTAAATTCCTGAGAGAAAAGTAGAGGGCATAAGCTTGGTTGCCACAGTTCTGGGAACCAAATTATGTGATAGAGGCTGGGTTGGAGTTCAGTATTCAGCTTACAATCATTCACTTAACACCTCTTCTCAGTATGGCATCTTTGCCTCTATCTTTTCTGAAGAACTTCTATTTGTCCCCTTTAGGGAATAAACCTCCAAACTTTTAAGTTTAGAAAAAGGACATGTACCAAGCTGTATGGGTAACTACTGCTTGTATCATTTTTTTTTTTTTTTTTATAAACAGGAGGTCTTCACACCTCCTCCTCCAATTCCAGATACCTGTTAACTTCAATTACAGTCTTTCATGATTCTGTCATAGAAACACAATTGCTTACTGGCTTCTTCACTAATGTGTCTGATGTCTCACTTTCCAGAGCCTATGTGGCTCTGGCTTTTCCAGCATGGTCTCTTGGTAATCACACATTTTATAGGACATCTAGCATACTAAAAGATACTGTTACAAAGAAGTGAATTAAGGCCAATTAAGCCTTAATTCAGGCCAATTAAGGTCTAAGTTTGGAACTGGCTTTATCACTTTCACCGTATTCTTTTGGTCAAAGCATTCACATAGCCCACCAGATTAAAAAAGGTAGAGAAATAAATTCCACCTCTTGATAAGGGAGTGACAAGGTCACACTATAGAAGAGAATACAGAATGATATATATTCTGTAGCCATATTTGGGTTTACTTCCTTTTTTATTATACAGGATAGAAAGCAGAGACTATTTTGGGGTGGGAATAGCCTTCCACAATACAATCTATTCATAGATGGCATAGCAGGCACTGGTAAATTGCATTGTCCATTGAGGACATGGAATGTTTCAAAGATTATGTGAAGATGTAGGTCTTTTCCTAAACATTCTTAAGATGTTTAAGATCTTAAGGATCCATTTTGTAAGAAGGTTCTTGATTTTAAGGGAAAAGAATTAAGTAGGCAGATTCAAAATACTTATCCAAACATTTGAGTGAATTACACTGTCAGAGAAACAAGTAATTAATGAAAATTCTGCTTTAAAGAGCTTACAATCTAGTCAAAAGAACATCCATATATCTGATATAAAAAAATATAAGGCAGATGCTGTTACAGTATTATAAAACAAAGCTGTTTTGTTTTCTGTAGGAGTAGACAGGAAACAATTTTGACTGAGAAAAGGGAGACAAAATTCAACCAAAGCTATAATTTTGACTGAATTTGGGGAATAAAATAAACATGAAGAAAGTCACCTGTATGGTATGTTTGGCAAATGCTAAGTAGTCCAGTGTGGCTAGAACACAGGATGAAGCAAATCACAGAGAATCATATATGGTAAGAAGCTTGGCTTTATTCTATATTGAAGAGTAATTTCAGATTTCTGGGAAAGTTAAGTAGTGAGTGGATGATATAGTTAGATCTATAGTTGAAGGAAAAAGCTAACAGCAAAATCTAGAATGATATGGAAGGGACTGAAAACACTGGCAAGATCAGCTAAGAGACTAAAATAATCCAAATAAGAAATAGAGTTGGCCAGAACCCCCAAATATAGAAATTAAAAGGCTGGAAACACCCTGAATTGAACATAGGCAAGCCAAGAAAATATCTTAAATATTTATAATTTATTAAGTTTAAAGAAATACAACCAGTTTAAATTATTCCTGAGTAGACTACAACTTTCAATAAAGAGAAAATAAATACAATATGCACAGGTAAAAACAGAGTTGAAACATTATTTTATAATGACTTATTAAAGTTATTTTCATCTACAGTAATTATTTCAAATAAATATTGTAAAATGGAGCATGGGGATACTTAAATACATTAATTCTACCAATTATCTGTACATAATTTATGCAAAAATCTATGGTTTTTTTTCTCCCATAATAAAGATACCAATATTAACTTTTCATATTTAAGATACATACTTATATAATACCAATGAATTGTATTAGCTTGAAAAAAATAAAGTGTGGCCAAAAATAATCACCATGAATTTACAAAACAATTAGTATCTGCTGTGCAGTCAACTAATGTTTATTGAGCACCTCCTATTTTCCAGAACCAAAAACATGTTACTTCATTGAACTCTCAAAACACTCCTTTGAGATTAAGTAGTAGTATTTTTTTTTTATAAAAAAGGCAAGGAAAAGTGTGATAAGAACTGATAGGAACTTGCTCAATACTTTAATCAGTAACATATTCAATTATATTAACTGTCAATTTTAAATCATTATTTCTACATTTCTGCTGTTCCCACTGTCTTTTACACATTTTAAAAAAATTCTCATGGATATAAGCAATATTTTTATTTACATCACCATCATTCCTTTCTTGCTTGTCTAAGATCACTCCAGATCTACAGTTTCTTGCATATAAATTTTAATAAAATACATATACATAAGTGGGCATGTATAATATTAAATAGTACTCTATCATTCTGGAATTTAAAAATGACAAAAGCACACATTTAAAAAAGTGACACATTAAATAGATATAAGTTATGATTTCTAAAATATAGTATTCTATATAGTTTTAAAAATTAACCTCATTACAATTTTTGGTTTATAAATTATAACCTTAAATATAGAATTTTTTTTTTTTTAAATATAGGATGTTAAGGAGATTACCTGACTATGTATTATGATGGTCAGCTACATATAGGGTATTGAAATACATATTCTTTGAAGTTTAAAGTACCTCTCTTATGAACCGGACTAATGGTTATTATCACTCAAGTGGAATAAAATTATAAAAGGAGTACTATTATTACAAATAACTATAGTCAACAAGTCAAATACCACAGAATTCAATTCTGAGGATAATCCAATAGCAAATAACATCAAATACTAGCCAACATCTAGTATTATAAGTATGTATTACCTTACCAAAAAGTTGTTCTATTAAAAAAGTATCTTAATAGAAAGGAAAGGAACTATAAACAGACTAGATTTTGTAAGTGCCCTTATTGTACAGATTATAGACTGAGGCTTCAAAGTAATTCGCCCAAATCACATGCCAAAGGTAGAACCGGCACTGATATCCAAGCCTGATTTCTCTTCTGGGCTCCTTTCACCATCTCCATGTTGTCCCATTTTATGAATCATATTATTTATTCACTCTATTTTAACTTTAATTTAGAAGATTACCAAGTGGTGAAACTTCTTCTCTACAGTCCAACAACTCTCTTGTTTTTCTTAATAATGAAGAGTAACTACAAGAATGGGATGCAGTTTTTAACATTAGAACATTTTCTTAGCTTAAGATGAGAACTTTATGCTGGAAAAAGCTACATATAATTTAGTTTGGCTGCAAAAAGCTTATATAAAAGTCATAGTGTTAAACTCTTTACACTCTATATCATAGTAACTTCATATGTTGTGAAATGATTTTCTATAATCTTGACATTTTCTTCAGATACCCAGTTTTCTTGTTTTAGCTGCCTTATAAGAGCTTCCAATGACTTCAATCTTCCAAGAGTTTGTTGTTCTTGTAGCTCGAGAAGAGTTATCTTTGAATGTAGTTTAGAAACTTTCTGCCAAAGATGTTCCTTATTTATATCTTGTCTGCAGTAAGAATGTTCAATTTGTAAAACTTCTGTCTCATAGTCTACATCCTTATATAAGGAGTCTTCAATGTCTAGATCTTCCATTTCCACAGTTTCTTTTTCAGCAGATACAAAAGAATTAATTGGTTTGGAATTTTCTGTGGGTACAAAAATGGCAATAACAGATTCTTTATTTGTATTTAACTCTTCGACTGTTTGAGTAATTGTGCTGAGTAAAAATGGACTTTCCTGTGCGGACTTAATTTCCATGGAATTATTTGTAAAGTTTGGGTTAGCAAGATGATCCGCAGTTATTTCAAACACTTCTTGGGTTTCCAAAGATGGCTGAACATCTTCTGAGTTTGAAGTTGTCAAGGTAATAGTTGTAGAATTTAGATTCTCAAAAGATGTGTGAAAACCACCTATATCTATGTCTTGGGTAACTGAAGTTTCCAAGGTAGATACTGGTATTCCAATATCTTGTTTAAGCAGATTAAGAGTTAATACGTTATTTTGTATACATTCTGGTTTGGGAGCTGGTGGCTTCACCAAAGTAGATGAATTACGTAATTCTGTGTGTTCAAGGAGAATATTTGTATTAACTGTATTTTTCTTTAACTCATTTGAAGCAAATGATTCTTGTGACTTGGCTTTTAGGCACACTTCTTTCTCATCATCTAATTTTTTCTTCTGAGATTTTTTTTTGGAAGGGTCTTTATCCTAGAAAATAATATTTTCAAATTCTAAAGATGTCCTCACTAACCTTATTCTCTTATTAGTCAGTGCTGAATATTTAACTACAACTTTGAGAAAAATACCAGCCAAGTAAATTTACACAAGTTAAAAAAATGTTCTAAGCATATAACGACTCAAATATACTCTAAATTTAGTTTTTAAAAAAGTATGAAGCATATTCATTCAATACATGATGGAAACATTGCAGGTCACTCAAAAGACCAGTACCAAAATCTTAGATCATTAACTTACATTAATAACTTAATGATTTATGTATGTGTTATCTTTTGTTCTTCAGTTTAAGTTTTTTAAATAAAATTATTTACACTTTTAGCAGAAGCATAAATTAGTCTTCCTTTTCCTCAAGAATCTGTTTCCCCAGCAGTTATCTTTCCCTCTCCCTCCCTTAACTTCCATTACCTGCCACCCTGCAACCTACCATCCTGCTCAGCATTGTCCCCCTCTCCCCTATGTGCTGCCTCCAATACCTGATCGTCTTCAGGCAAAGAAAATATTGTTGGAATTGCAGTTTGTTTCAAATAGCGAATACCCCATCTGATGTCAAGAGAGTCAGGAGTAAAATGGTCACTACACAGGAACTGGTATTTACTGGGTACCCATGAATCTCGTTTCATATTCTTTAACCATTTTTCAAGTCTTTCTTTGTCATGTAGAGGAAACCTGAAATTAAAAAAGGAAAACTTTGCTATATTTTTACAATTTTGCAAATTCCAGGACTGCATATATAGGTAACCTATGCACTGAGTGCTGCAAAAGCAAGGCAACCATCTACACTGAGTAAAAGCACCTTAATGACAATTCTACAGTAAAGATGTACTTTACATCTACAGTAAAGATGACTAAGCTATAAAATGTGTAGGCAAAGCTTTTCAGAAAAATGGCTCGTAGGGTTCCTGTGTGGCTCAGTTGACTAAGTGACTAAGCGTCTGACTCTTGATTTCAGCTCAGGTCATTATCTCAGGGTCCTGGGACTGAGCTCCGAGTTGGGCTCTGCGCTGAATGTGGAGCATGCCAGAAATTCTCCTTCTCTCCCTCAGCCCCTGCCCCTTCCCCTTCTTGCGGGAGCACTTTATGTCTCTAAATAAAATCTTAAACAAAAAAGAGCAATGGCTGGTAAAACATAACAAGTCCTTCAAGTAAAAATATATGTGTTCCAACAAAGGGTAAAATCTATTCATATTTTCTGTGGATTATATTTCATTTTTGTTATGTATTTTGCCTAGAACTAGGAAAAAGCTTTTCATAAACAAAGTCCCACTCAAATGTATTCTACACTAATACTACAAGTTAAATGGTGTCTTGTCTATAACTTGAGAAATATTAAGCTTTAGGCTCTTACTTATATTAACATTTTTAAAATAAGAAGTTAGTTCAAACAAGTGATTTAATTGACAATGAATACTAAATTTTATAAAACTACTAATATTCCATTCCCTTTACCAGATTCAGGCTCAATTCTACCCATATGTAATTTAGTATTTCTAAACTTCTACGATTAGAGAATTGAGAACCCTAAAATTCAATCTCTGAAAACTGACACAAGAACAGGTTACAAATAGACTCTGATATAACATGAAATAAATCAAACAGAAAAGACAGAGAAAGGTAAGACAGTTCTTTATATGTGTTGTTCCTGTGCTGACAATAACCTTTATTGAGAGTTGGTGCTTACTGAGATGTGTTTTATAGGCAAAATTGGGCTAATGACAGAATCTGAGAGAAAACTTTTTCCTACCAGTCTAAATAGGTTTCAGTTTAAACTGCATTAAACAGTTAACACAGTATTCATATTTCTTAAAATGATTTTATGAAGTCTAATTTCCTACTTTTAAAAAAGAATATAAGGTTTCTCATACAAAAAGCAGCAATTATATATTCCCTCTCAATTCCTACCACTTAGTTTATGCTTTATAATAGCATGCTTCCTCCCCTCCTCCCATCCTGCAAATACTGGTAACTTTACAAGATGCTAAAGAAAAGGAGTCTAGATACTTTATAGAAAATAATTTTTAACTCAAATACCCTTACATGGAAAAATCAGATGACCTACCTTCAGAAGTTCTTACAACAGATACAATTTTCACACATGGTTTGAAAATTCCTAAACCTTGCACATATCAAGAACTCAGGTTATAGACATAATCAGAAAAAGCACTGAAGGACAAAAATAATTTTTCTTTTCAGAGGACCTGAATTCTTTTAGCCATAGAAAAGTTCAAACCTTTTCTGCTACATCTAAAATGAGAATATGCCCTTTACAATATTTTTACATGTAATCTCATGTATAAGGATGCTGTTTGCAAATTATTTCTATCATACCTATATACTAAGTTATCACACAATTAAAAAAAATACTCTGAATATCCTTACTGGTAACTGGACTGCAATGCTTTCTCAACAGGTAAATCTCTAAGAAATCTCAGGCAATACGTTTCCTGAACAACTCAGGGCCTTTACAGTGGTTCGATTTGCTTGTAATTTTGTTTCACCATCTTTCTAATTCCCCCAAAAGCATAAAATAATCATATTATAAACTTACTATATGCACACACAAGCTGAATTCTCAAAGTAATATATAGTACAGCTTGCTACAGTGTCAGCATTAACAAATCCAATTCAAGTTTGATGCTATTAGGGGAACAAAACTAATTTCTATTTTGCGGGTTACATGGGGAAATAACCTTAAAAAATCCATTTTGGTAAATTCACATTTTGAAGAAAAAAATCTTTGTAACTAACTCCGTCTGGCATTGTTATTTTACCTTCCTTAAATACAGTAACGATGGAAAAATTTAAAGAATTTGGGAGTCTGGGATTATTGCCCCCCAGATGAAGGCTAATTCAATCTGGGAAATGAGGCTAAATCAAGTTCAACATGTTTTCGTTTTCTGGGTTTGTTACAAACTTTCAAGAGCCATAGCTATTGTTAAACTAGAATCTCCCCCAAAATCTCTCTCTGCATCTTGTGGCCTCCAGATGGGAAAGAGTCCTGGAAATACTGCCACATGTGAATTATTTTGGCTTATCAGGGTTCCCCCACCCCAAACCCATTAGTTAAAATAATGGAAAACAACCGTGTCTGTGAGCAGAGAGCTTCCGGTCTTAAAAAAAAAAAAAAAAAAAGTCTTCACAAAATAGCTGGTAAAAAAAAATCTAAAAGACGATCAGGTTAGAGCTAAATCAATTTTACAAACAAACAAAAAAAGGAAACCGAATATTGTAAATATGTGGATTCTCACATACATTAAGCACGTACTGACCGTTAAGGGCTGCTCTGCCTATTTGCACACGAAAGGAGGTAGGGACGATTGAATCTCCCTTTACAGGTGGGAGATCTTAGGCAGAGTTTTGAAATAAATGTGCGGAAGGTCAGTCAGCTTCAGAGTCGCGGCGCCGGGCTTGGGGCCTCCGGGGTCCGGCTGGCTTTGGGGACCTGCACTCGAAAATGCCACCCGCTCCGGCTCCCCCGTTCTCCTGAATAAGAAGGGGGGCTTCCCTGCTGTGGCCTCACGGGGCCAGGGCGCGGCGGCTAGTTGGGCACAACCCTGACCCGCTCTCGGGGCGGTCGGGAGGGAGTCACGCGGCGGCCTGCGCGCGCTCACGACGCTCCCAGGGTGGACTTCCTCAAGGGCCTCCGTTTCTTCGGGGGGAAAAAACGGAAGGAAGGGCCGTCTACGCAAGCGGAGTACCTCCCAGAAGGCGTGAGGTGAGCGTGAGCGCCGCTGCGGCCGGCCTGAGGTGCACCTGAGGCGCACCTGAGGCGCACCTGTGGCTCACCTGAGGCGGAGGTCCTCGCCCAACAGAGGCCAGGCGAGGGCGGGAAACGCTCTGAAAACCGCGGAGCGCCGCCCCACGCGCCAGCCCGGCCGCTTACCCCCCCACCCCCAAGGGCCGCTACGCCTCCCGCCAGCCCCGTGTCCTTCTCGGTTAGGACGTTTCTAAATAAACCTGAACTCGAGCCTCCACACGTCCTCCCGCGCTGCGAAGGGACGCGCCGGTGGGGCCGAGGACGACTCTGCAGGTACCGCCGGCCCCAAACGCCACAGCCCTGTGGCCTCACCGTAAAGGCGGACGCTTCTGCTCCGGGGACAACTTACGGGTAGAAACTCAGCTTCCGGTCCTTACTGTTTCGTCCCCGACGGTTCTTACAGCAAATCGCCGCGCAGTAGCGAGGCATCGCTCCCTCCGCGGCGGCCCGGAGGGGCCGGGCCGGCGAGGGGCGCTGGCGTGACCCCGTCCGCCAAGGCGGAGCGAGCTACCACCCCCGGCGCGTCGCCGAGCCACTGCGCCTGCGCCACAAGCGGCCGAGCCGGAAGGACGGTCGCGACCGTCGACTCACTTCCGCTTCTGCCGGCTTCAGCGCCGCCCTTTCTGGAGGTTGGGGCCGGAAGTGACGCGCGGGCGGAGCGGCAACAACAGTTTTCCACGTGCGCGTAGGGCGCCAGGGTCACGTGGGGACGCAGGAGCCAATAGGGGAGCGTTTCGTGTAAGGTCTTCTCTGAGGTGGCGGCAGCGGCGGCCGCCGGCCAGCGGGGAGCGAGCTGAGAGGGGACGCGGCTGCGGCGGCGGCGGCGGCGGCTGGCGGAGCGCTAGGTCTGTGTGCGCGCGGCGGAGGGGGGCGGCGGGCGCCGGCGCGAGGGCCCGTGAGGGGCCGGGCGTCGGTCTCCCGGCGCCTCAGCTCTGCGGCGGGGCAGCGGCCGGCGGAGGGTGCGGGTGAGGGACGAGGCCGGGGTGGCGGGGAGGGGTGTGCAGAGCGGCCCGCCCGGGGCCTCGGCCGGTCTTTGCGGGCTGACCCGGGGTCCCGGGGTCCGCCGCGGCCGTCGCGGGGCCCCCAGCTGCCTGCCTGGTGGCGGTGAGGGCTTAGGAGGAGGAGGTGACCGAAGCCCCGACGAGGGCGTTTCGTGTTCGGGGCCGGCCGCGGGCTTCTGCGGGCGTCGGACAGCTCCTCCCAGGGCGGGGGACGGCCGAGGACACCGCGGCGGCGGCCCCGGACGGGCCGGACGGGCCCCGGGCGTCGGGGGATGCGGGCTGGCCCAGGCCGCTGTCCCCGTGGTCGCTCTCGGGAAGGAGGCGTCCGTGGGCTGCATGTGGAGCGGCGGGCCGGCCCTCACTGAAGCCCGCGCGGTGCGCCTCCCCCCGTCAGGTGCGGACCTGCCCTCGGGCTGGGGCAAGTACCTGCAGTCTCGGTGGCGCCCACAGCCCCCGCGCGGCTTCCGTTTTCTTTCTTTTCTTTTCTTTTCTTTTTTTTTTTTTTTTAAAGATTTTATTTGTTTGTTCATGAGGGGGACAGAGAGAGAGGCAGAGACACAGGCAGAGGGGGAAGCAGGCCCCACCAGGGAGCCCGACGCGGGACTTGGGACTCGATCCCGGGACCCCGGGGTCGCGCCCTGGGCCGAAGGCGGCGCTGAACCGCCGCGCCCCAGCCGGGCTGCCCCAGGTTTGCCTTCTGTGAACGAGGAGCTCGTACTTGACCCGTAGTACCCGTGACTCTGAGTAAGTCTTCGGAAAGGAGGAATCCGACTGCTAATTGCGCTCAGCAGAGGCCACAGGAGAGGAAGGCAGGCAGTTTCCACAAACCCTAGCGTCTTTCGTCAGCCTCGTTATGTCATCACAGGTTATTAAGGACTCAGTGCGGACTTCACGGAACACGGGATCGCATTCGTTTTTGAATCCCAGGTCGTCGCATGTATACTACGCAGGATCCTATGTTGATTCCTTACGTAGATAGACCATCTTTTTAAGGTTAGAGAAGTGGTTTTCATGACTAGCAAGAAGCTTGAAAAATACGTGTTTACCTTATCTAAAAGTACGGACTGTGATGTTTCTGGGAGTCTGAGCAGAAATCTTAAATTCCGTTAGGAGGTTTTTTTTTTTTTTTTTTTTTTTTTAGCAAAACACCATTTATACTTTTGTTTTGGGGTTAAATATTTGGGAATCTTACACTTAAAAATCATCACGTGCTATTGTATTGTCAAGATTAATATGCCACTGAGATTCAGTATGTGCAGCCCTTGGCTCACCTTGCTGAAAGGAAAGCTGAAGTCAGGGCTTTCTTAGGGAGGGAGGATCATCAGTTCAGACATACTGGGCTCTTTACCTTGGTATTGTACTTTTTTTTTTTTTTTTTCCCCCTGCGAAGTCAGATACTTTTAGTCCTCTTAGAATACGAGTTTTTGAAAGGAAAGTTGACATCCCTTTGAAAAGTATTTGGATTTTCCACCCTTTTTACAGTGTTCACAAATCATTAGCCTTCAG
The DNA here is from genome assembly GCF_048418805.1 of Vulpes vulpes. Taxonomy (NCBI): domain Eukaryota; kingdom Metazoa; phylum Chordata; class Mammalia; order Carnivora; family Canidae; genus Vulpes; species Vulpes vulpes. Next base: position 113,962,513 of record NC_132786.1, read on the forward strand.
TGTTTACTGGTAAAAAACAGTTATTGAATATTTTTGTGTCTACTCTGTGTCTGATCAGAGTATTAGTGAAAAGGTAAAGCGATTTTTTTCTCAATTTGAATTATATTTGCTTTTAAGAAGGTCACAACCAACATAGAGGTAATAAAGCCTGCAAAAACGAAATAACATGGGAACAAGTACAAGATACTATATGCTTAACATTTTGATGGCGCGTTAAGTATGCATTGTATCCTAAAAGAAGAATGAAGTGGTAAGGTTGGCTCCATGGATAAAATTTTTTTTCTCTTTTTTTTAGGATATTAGAAATGGCTACTCCCCAGTCAGTTTTCGTCTTTGCAATCTGCATTTTAATGATAACGGAATTAATTTTGGCATCAAAAAGTTACTATGATATCTTAGGTGTGCCAAAATCAGCATCAGAGCGCCAAATCAAGAAAGCTTTTCACAAGTTGGCCATGAAGTACCATCCTGACAAAAATAAGAGTCCTGATGCTGAAGCAAAATTCAGAGAGATTGCAGAAGGTAAGTAAATGATTATCTCTGAGGTCTTACAAATACTAATTAGTAGTAAAGGAGAATGATAGCTAAGAAGTGTATATTTGGGGATAATGTGATGATGGGTCACAGAGTAGGGTCTACATTTAAATAAAGGAGATTGTTGAGACTATCTTTTTACCACAATTGCTTTGATTCCTGGATGGATGGATGGATGAATGGTAATATCAATTTTTATTGTCATATAGATCCTAAAATGTTAAAAATGTATTACTTTATTCTTTTATTATTTATGAAATTGCTTGTTTCCATGTTAAAAGGAATTTTAGATATGTAAAAAGCTAACTTATGAAACAGTTTTTATTTACTAAGTATGGAGATTAAATATAAAATATTAGCTATAAAAAATTTAAATAGACTGAAATGTTTAGGTTTTTTTCCTTCACTTGATCTATATTTAAAAGCCACATTTGTGTTTAAAGGAAAAATATGAAACAAATTTTGATTTAAGACTAGTTCCAAAACAAATTGCACCTCCTGAGCATTCAGTAATTAATGGTGGGTGGAAGTAATTGAATAGAGAGTTAAACATTTACTTCAACTAGTAAGTAAGTGAAAATTTTAATTGGTTGTATTGGATCGTTAAATTATTTAATACAGGTAATGGTTTTACCCAAGTAATATGGAAAATAACTCTGTAATTGTTGTCCACATGCTTATTTGTAAGTAATGGTAGCATTCATTTATTGGTTATTTACTAAGGGCTGGCATTATTCCAACAGCTGATACTGCACAGTATATAGGACAAAGGCCCTGCCTTTTGTACCTTTCATTTTTTTTCCTGTGTTTGTGATGCCTTGGCTTAATGGTGATATGAAATCTTTTCCCTAAAAAAGAGAGTTGAATTCACTTATTTGAAGAGATTTGGATGTATGTAATTTTCATTACCTTCAGTTACTAAAGTATTTTTATTTCCTTCAGCATACGAAACACTCTCAGATGCTAATAGGCGAAAAGAATATGATACAGTTGGACACAGTGCTTTTACTAACGTTAAAGGACAAAGAGGTAGCGGAAGTCCTTTTGAGCAATCATTTAACTTCAATTTTGATGACTTATTTAAAGACTTTGGGTTTTTTGGTCAAAACCAAAACACTCGATCCAAGAAGCATTTTGAGAATCACTTCCAGACACGCCAGGATGGTTCCAGTAGACAAAGACATCATTTCCAGGAGTTTTCTTTTGGAGGTGGACTGTTTGATGACATGTTTGAAGATATGGAGAAAATGTTTTCTTTTAGTGGTTTTGACACCACCAATCGGCACACAGTACAGACTGAAAATAGATTCCATGGATCTAGCAAGCACTGCAGGACTGTCACTCAACGGAGAGGAAATATGGTTACTACATATACTGACTGTTCAGGACAGTAGTTCACGATTTTTCTGTTCTTTCTAAACCCAACTAGTTGAATTTTCTTCAATATCTTTGATGCAAAACAATTTTCTGTGAACTATTTTGACAAGTGCATGATTTCACTTAACTTGATAAGGTATTAAATGTATTTAAATGGTTTTTGACAAATTCAGCAACACTCAGTAGAGAAATAGCTAATTATTAATTTCCCTGATTAGGAAAGATTCTTTAAAAAAAAAAAAAAGATTGTAATTCTGCCTGGTTTTTTCTCTACCTGCCCTTGGGCTTACTTATGTGGCCAGTTTTATTACCAAGAAAAGATTGAGTTCGCCTGATATATTTAAAGGTTAGCCTTTGAAACTTATTGTAGATTTAAATTGTGTGAACTTGAATGGTTTTTGCAGTGAAACCTTTGCTAATTTAAAATTGCATGCTCCGCAGCATCTCTGACTTGGGTTGCTAAGTGTACATGAAATTGTAATTGAGTCATTCAGCAAAGGATAGCAGTATCTTTCCACTGAAAGCTTCAGAAAGGCATGATTTAATATTCACCACAGAACCATACCTTCCTGCAGTGAAAATTGGAGTAAAGGAAATGATTGTATTGCTCATAGCCCTTTAGGCCAAAAGAACATTGAAAACTTTTGAAATATTACCAAGAGATTGTTCTGTGTTTGGTCCCTGGCTAATGATTTTGTAGTGTTGAAATCATAGCTAATTTACACATCTTTTCACATTTCTTAGTTGTTGGCGCTCTAGGTCTTACATGGATTTATGTATTTTTGTGTGTGTGGTTCCTCCTCTTTGCACTCATCTTTATCTATAGATTGACTAATACCTCATTCTATATGTAAAAACAGCCAGTAATTTCTGTGCAACCTTATTATGTGCAATATTTTTAAATCCTAAGAAATGTGTGCTTTTGTTTTCATATAGACTTATTTCTTTAGTCCTGCACTTTTTGCATCATACTCCATATGAGTATTAATCCTATGGATACATATTAAAACTAGTAAATGTCTCATACAACATTGTGAGTGAGAGAAATATAATATTTACAATATGATGTTCTCGGTTCTCATTTTATTGTTAAAAGTTTATTCTGTAGTTCTAGAGCTATGGAAGGTATATAAACAATGGGGCCATAGACCATATTCCAGAAGTTATTTTGGACTAACCTGAAACCCTGATGTGACCTTGTTTGGTTGCCATTTGGTAATTTCTCTTACTTTCTTATCATCTTCCTTCCCTCACAAATTTTGGTACCTTAAAGATTTTGTTAATTTTAATTTTGGTGTATTTGCTTGCTAGGAGCAAGTATACTTTCCATTTTAGGCCTCACTGGGGAAAAAGGAGAGACTTTGCATAAAGTTATTTGTTATCATTTTTAATTTGAAAGCTGTGAAGAAAATGAAATTATTACATTAAATTCATGTATCTTAATTATTTCCTGGAAGGTATTCTTAATACTTTTGTTTGATAATAAGAAAATAGCTGTAGCTTGAATTTTGGTCTAAGCATCATCTGTAGCCTATCAAACAGAACAAGTGAGGCAAGAAAAAAAAGCCATTTCCAAATCAGGATTAACTTTATATTTTTAGCAGCTGTCCCCATTTTTGCAGGACCTGATTATCTCTTGTTTTTCCTGTGCTGAAGATTTATTTGAAATCCTTCCTTCCTTTTTTTTTTTTTTTAAACCTCCCTTTGACTCTGGCATGATTTTTGCAAGGAAACAATAGACCCTGAATCATACACACTTAAGGTACAAACTAAATATTGAAAAGATACTTAGGTAATCTGTGGAGGTGTGTGTGTGTGTGTGTGTGGTTTGATATATAAACACCTGGAAATTAGATCAGTAATCAACATAAACATTTCCTCAATAACTTAAACTTTTTCTTTTTTTTAATCTGTATGGGTATACAGACAGAAAATGGAAAATGACCAATACAATAGCTTAATCTATACTTCCTACACAAATCAACAGTCTTTTTTTTTCCTTCTAGACAAAATAGTAATATATATAATATGACCTTTAGTCTTTCTACTGAATGAATTTTCTGTTATCCTTCCAGTTTTCTGGATTGAATATGTCTTGAATTGGATGCTGTAAGGCACATAGTAGACATGAGATTTTTTTGTGCTCCAGAATTGGCATAATTAACCGCTTATCTGCTTGTTGATCTTAGGCATTTTTTTGCGCTATGAGTCTTGGTTTCAATTCTGAGATTAGTTCTATGAAAATTCAGGCTGCCCAAGGACAGCTAAAAATTTGCACATTCCTAGGGTAGGTATTTTCTGAAATAGAAGTCTGTTTAGCAATTAAAAGAACACACTGGAGGAAGAAGAGACCATTGCCAAACGGAAGAAAGAAGAAAAATATTGGTACTACCAACAGGTCTCTAAAATTTTTATATTAATGTTAATCCTGGTACCTTCAATTCCACATGACCAGTTGAATATAATCAGCCATGATTGTTTCCCCTCTCTCTTGGTCCCAATGACAGAAAATATAAGAATGAAGTCATAAAAGTGCTTGGAAAACAAGAGTTTCGAGAAATTCCAAGAAGGTATAAAACAGAAGGAATTAGATTGAGAGAAAAAGCAAATAACCAGAGCCAAGGAAAGTATCCATGAGAAGTTTTAAGGCTCAGATTTGAGTGGGCAGGAATGGGAGGAGACAAGGAATGGGCCAATGTTCAAGTAATGCTGATTCATTGAAGAACTGCATTGGGAACCCTTGCCCTTGCTTCTTACCTCCAGATAAATTGTTACTGAGATAGCTTTCTTTAGGGTAAAGCCTAAAAGAATAACTCTTTGAAGATACAGATTACTCTGTCAGGGAGGCTCCCTAGTGAGGGTATTGAGGTGCCATAGTAGAATAGAGGTGAAGTGAATTTTCACTTGGGGTTAGGGAGGGTGAGATAGCATTCCACTCCCAGATTAAAGCCTCCTTACTTGAGCACGTGTCAAGAATAGCTTCTGCATGCTGTCCACATACTGACCTATAGGTGCCTGCTGCTTGAAATGCCCTAACAACTTAAACAGAACCATAGCTTCTGTTTAAAGTGGATGTCTAATGCAGGCATATATAGTAATTCCTGAGGAAACTTGCTTTTCACAGCTATCTGCAATTTGATGTAGTTCTTTATGAATATATACAGATGCCTGAGGAATATCAGACATTTAAGGAAAACCAATAGCAGGGAAGAAAAACCCTGATATCCAACCCTGACAAATATAATTCAGGAGATAATTCTAATACTAGGAGATAATTTAAAATTTTAGAATTACCAGACTTTTGATAAAATACTACATCTGTGAATCAAGCATAGGTCTTTGTCTTATCTAATCTGCTTCTCCAAGATTTCTTTCCATCTGCTGATGGTGTCAGGAAGGATAGATGAAGCAATTTGCATGTAATCATTACAACCAAAGTCACAGGAAGATAACAGTAGATACGTGGTACATGTGTTCCCTACCATGCAGGCTGTACTTTAAGCCTTCTACAAAATTCAGATTCTTCCTCTTATCTCCACTTTGCTGCTCAGACTCCTCCCCGACTTTTCTTTAGACCTTGCTCTATGGGGGAACTATCTAGTGAAGAAAAGCAGAGTTTGCCATCTCAAAATATGCCCTTTAGGCATCAGAATTATTTTAGGCTGATTACTTTTCTAAAAACAAAACAAAAAACAACCCACAAAAAAAACAAAAAAACAAAAAACTGTAGTCATGGAAGAAGCTCTGAAAACCAGGAAGATGTTGGCTTTTATAGGAGACATATTTGTAAGGAAAATCTCCATTTGTAAGGGTGTCTCCCTCTGCACTAGAAAGATGATGACTAAGTCTCTAGAAACCCTCACCAATGGAGAAGGCATGGAACAACCTTACTCTTGTTTACTGTGCTTTACCTGAAAGCTTTCCATAATTAGCTCCCTCAACCCCAACATCTTTTGTCTTTTCTCTGGAGATGGTATTTAAGGTGATAGCTTGGGCCATTTTAAAATCACTCAATTCCGGGTATCTCCCATGTACAGGAGATATAGATGTTATTAAACATCTGTTTGTTTTTCTCCTGTTAATCTTTTATTACAGGATGGGTGGTGGTGGGGGAGGAGCTACTTCAGTCAAGAACCTGGAAAGGAATAGGAAAAATTGTTTTTCTCTACAGTGATTTGTTGTGCAGTCCTATTTATTGTTATTTATTATAATAACGCTATAGGGTGCCCGTGCTTCCATTCCAGTAGAAGGAGACAGGAAATCACCATAATAAATATGTAAATTACTATGTTAGATGATAAACTCTACAGAAAAAGTGTAGCACAGAGGAGGGATAGGGGATATTGAGAGAGCAGGCAGGCCAAGCATGTGTTGCAATTGTCAACAGGATGGTCAGCATAGGCCTCACTGAGAAGGTGAATTTGCATAGGTTTGAGTTGTTTGCATGGAAGCACGAATGACAAGTTCTAGGAAGAGCAAAAAAGCCAATGTACCTAGAGGCCTGTGAACAAAGAAAAGTAGTTGGAGATGAGTTCATAAAGGTAGTGAGAGTTGGGAGCAGGACAAATTATGTAGGGCTTTTGGCTTTCATAAGGAATTTGGCCTTACAATGTGATGTAATAACTCAGTTACAAGCAGATAAATGACTTCATCTTTCCTACATTTAAAAGAGATCATTCTAGCAGCCGTGTTGATGATGAACTGTGGAGGGGTAATGATGGAATAGGCTATTTGAGTATTCCAGAATGAGAAATTGGTGCAGCTCACCCAGTGCACGAGGATGCTAGCAATGGAGGTGGTAGAGAGTGATTGGATTCCACACATAATCTGCAAGAAAAGCTGGCAAGATTTGCTTATGGTTTGAATATAGGTATGAAAGAGAAGGAAAGGATGATTCCAAGGTTGTGTTTATAGGGGACCAGAAAGATAGTTGCCATTAACTAAGATGGAGAAGGCTACAGGAGAAAGACATTTAAGAAGGAAGATCAGAAGTTCGATTTGGCCATACCAACTTTGAGACAATATAGGAAAGGTGGAGATACATCTGGAATTTGGAGAGAGAGAGCTGACCTGGAAATGTGTATTTTGGAATTGTCAAAATATAGATGATACTTTAAACCTTGAGGCTAAATGAAATCAAGGGAATATTTATACAAAACACAATCTAAGAACTGAGCCCTCAGGTATTCTAATAAAAGTATAAGAAAATGAGGTACCTACGAAGATATATGAGAAGAAATAGCCAATGCATTAAGAATTTTGTGTCGGGAAAAGGTGAAAAAAAAAAATCTATTAAGAAGCCTAATGTGAAAAAAAAAAAAAAAAGAAGTCTAAAATGATCAGTTTTGTAAAATGCTGCCACTAGGTCCAGTAAGATAATCCCTAGAGTGGACCATTGTTTTTTTTGTGAGTTTTCTTCTTTTTTTTTTAGCAAGTTAGAGGTCAGAAATGACTTTGGCAAGACCAGTTTCTATCAGGTGGTAGTGGTGCCTCCAGGTTTAAGAGAATGGCAGCCAAACTAAGTGCTTTTAAAGAAATTATTTGGAAAATAATTTACAGTGAATTATTGGACAGAATTTTTAACATGGATATTGTAGTAGAATTTCAATTATTACTCCCAACTGTGTAGCAAGTAGCTTGTTCTCCAGAATGGCAATGATTTAATCAATTGTGCCTAAGTAATTCAGCCTCCATTAAACTCAAAAGGGGAAGGTTCAGCAACCTTCCTTACCAGTTTGAACACATGGAGATTTCGGGAGAGTGGTATACCTGGAGAACCTGTGGAAGGAATCTTCATGCCCTATCTTCATACTTTGCTCTATAATCTCTTCCATCTAGCTGTTTCTGAGTTATATCCTTTATAATAACCTATAATCTAGTAAGTAAAATGTTTCTCTGAGTTTGTGAGCTGCTCTAGCAAATTAATCAAGCCTGAGGAGGAAGTGGTGGGAACCTCCAGTCATATAACCGTTTGGTCAGAAACACAAGTAATGTGCTGGGCTTGAATTTGACATCTGAAGTGGGGGTAGTCTTGTAGGATGGAGCCCTTAACCTGCGGGATCTGATGATGTCTCCAGGTAGCCAGTGTCATAATTGAGTTGAACTGTAGGACACCCAGCTGGTGTCCAGAGCATTGCTTTGGGTGTGGGGAGAAAACATGCCCCCATGCATTGGAAATTTGAGTCCCAGAACCAGCCCTTTTAGTGACTTCAGAGCTTTCCATATGCCAGTCTATATTATGAATTTCTAGAAGATATACCAATTATTGTTTGCCAAACTTACTAGACCACAGAGCTATTTGATTATATCCAAATGTGGCACTGACAAAGTTTGGTAAACACTGACCTAAATAAAACTGAGTAAAAAAATCATAATGAATCTTTTGAACATGTCCACAAACACATACTAAATAGTAATTCTTCAAGTAGAGCAAAAATGATATGCTTGTGTTCCCATTCTCTCATCTATTTGAATTAACTACAATATGAAAAAGCTCTCATCAGCCCCATTATGATTTTATTTAGTCTAGTCTACATTTCATCACCATGCTTTTCTTTTGATCGCTGCTATAGCTATTTAACATTGTTTTTTTCAGGACTATACACCTATAAAAGTCATCATCAGGCAAAATAGGACGGTACAATTTAATAAAATGAAAAACTCCTTTATTAGTCTCCCAAGAAAATAAAAACTAGTCATTGTTACTAAATTGTATTTTAAAAATAAGATAGTATTTGAGTACAGAAGAATTAAAAATGTGATTATTAGGATAAAGAGCAAATGATTCTCACTGTGTCATCCTTTAGTAATTGGACCAGTATTAGCAGCTAGTGGTATCAAACAGGTTCTGACAGTTGATTAGTGAATTGAGGTATTTCTAGGTAATGAGGAATAGAATAATGACACTCACTCCTATATTATACATACATTTTCTTGGCGAACTATCCTTTGGCTATGTCTGCAGAATAATGGGATAAATGGAAACAGATCAAAATACTATACAGTGAATAATTTATTAGAGTCTTTTGAGAATTGATTCCTTTTTTCTCTGCGTATATGCACAAATAAAAAATTACTGACCTTATTTCTAGTGCCAACTTTCATCATAAGCTTTCTGGCAAGTGCTGGCAAGATGGTCTCATCTTGTGAGAGAATATAAAGATTAGTTTCTCTTCTAACCCAACCATACCAAAAAAATTATTACACAATGGTGAGAGAGAGGATGGAGGACATCAAGTCTAGAAAAGCAGTGTATAGAGTTTTGCTCGGAAGAACTACAGAGAAGTTGGTGGTGGGGCGGGGGGGGGGTAGTGAGGTTAAAAGGTTTCCCTATAGAGTGGCAAGAATTAATTGAACAGACATCTGAATAATACCAGGTGCTGACATGGAATGAAGCAATGTCTTCAAAGGTCTTAGGAAAAAGTGGTTTGAAACTTAGAACTCCATAACCAGATAAAATTTGATTAAAAGAAGGTGAGAAAAAAATGAAGCCATTTTAATAATGCAAGAACTCAAAGATTATTACCCACATATCCTTTATGGATTAAATATTGATTTTTGCTTTAAATTACAATGTTCAAGAAAGGGTACAACACAGGAAACAAGACAGCGGCAACTGAGTATTTATCTTCACATAGGAATATAGAGAGCTGGAAAGAAATCGAGAGGCTACATTAGAATTTGACGGTTGGGAATTTCTCAATTTGGAAAATATGAATTTTGTTTCTTTCATGGATCTAATTACTTAATTTGCAGTTAAGTTGTTTACATAATCGTAAGTGTTTTGCAATCAATCTATAAACAGTATACAAAATATTTAATTATTTTTATAGGAATTATGTAAAATGTACCTTACATATTGGGAAATGGAAAAGGAAAGAAAGGCAAGGTGGAAGACAAGGTTAGTGTATTAATTCTATCCTCTTTCATGGTAGGTCATCAATTGATTCTTGAAAGTTGATAAAGAGTAGTGATTTAAGCATATATCACTTGCAATTTTAATGACCAGCATGAGAAAAGTTGCTAACATCATTTCTGAGATGTAGCACCGAGAGGCTGGGGAACACTTACTTGCATTTTACATGAACCTCTGATGCTTGAGTTTCTGTTTGTGGATGCATTTTTTCCTACGTTAGTATAAACTTAGAAAAAAAACCCAAACCCTCGTCCATCTATTAGGATGCCTGCATCTAATAGAAAACCCCTATAATGAAATCTACCCAAGTCATAAGATGTTTCTCTTTTCTAACAGAGTCTGAAGGTCAGGCAGCTCCAGGATTTGCCAGGAATCTGGCTTTGCTTTGTAGCTGTCTTCCTCTGATCTCTGTGTTGGCTTCATTATGATGGCTATTATGAGCAATGAAACCTTCTCTGGAAGCCCTTCAAAGAACTTTCCCTCCCATCTTATTGACCACAAATGTTTCCTGCAGTTACATACCCACAGCTAGACCAATCACTAATGGGGGGAATACGACCACCATCATTGGTATTGGCCAATCAAGACCACACTCTGGGGCTGGGGCTATTCTCCCCTACAAGTCATGGTCTCCTGGAGAAGTATTGACACCTGAAGAAAAAAAAGCAGTGCTCTATTAGGAATTGGAAGGATGGAGGGGAAGGATGTGCATGCTATGAATAGTTGAATACTACAAAAAAAAAAAAAAGACTTCAGTGGTCTTGAACATTTTACTTCCTTTATGATTTATTCCTTACTGTTAGACATTTTAATAGAGGAGTGGGCTCTTCTCTTTGTATCCCCAAATGGTGCCCAAGTTTTTGAGTTAGGAACCAACGTCACTTTAAATACTGTAGAATCTTGGCACTGGTAGGTTTAACATTTATGCTTCCAACTACTTGGAACAGACCCCAGAGTTCCATAATATAGTAATCTGTGATTTTTCTAAAGTACAAAATTGAACTCTTTGCCTTACTAGTCTACTATTCATTTAGGTAGAAAGCATGCCTAGCCGCCTAATTTAACATCTGTGTATCAAAATATCCCTAGTTTGTATTTGCCATTATGTAGGCATTTTAAGAGGGAAATTGTTTCCTACACGGTGTTCACTAAATTAGAGATCCAAGTCCCTTTCATCAGTGTCAAGTTTATTTATTGTATTCTACCTCTTTTGTGGTTTTGTTTCTTTTCTTCTTTCTTTCTTCTTTCTTTCTTTCTTTCTTTCTTTCTTTCTTTCTTTCTTCCTTCCTTCCTTCCTTCCTTCCTTCCTTCCTTCCTTCCTTCCTTTCTTCTTTTCTTTCTTTCTCCTTCCTTTCTTTCTTTCTTTCTTTTTCTTTCTTTCTTTCTTTCTTTCTTTCTTTCTTTCTTTCTTTCTTTCTTTCTTTCTCCCTTCCTTCCTTCCTTCCTTCCTTCCTTCCTTCCTTCCTTCCTTTCTCTCTCTCTCTCTCTCTCTCTCTCTTTCTTTCTTGACGATGGTTGCTACCATGGCACACTTACCTGGTCCTATCTTTTGCCACTTGCCTCTCTGTTCCTGCCTCAGTCAAACCCCATTTTCCTTCATTTATTTGAATACTGGCTTTGAATTTTTATCCACTGGCCCTTAGGGAGTCAAATCGACATCTGGATTATTTCCCTTAATCTTGGTCCTACCAACTCACTGTTTTCATCTCTTCTACCACCAGCCTATGCTGCTGAGGCCATGAGGCGGCAAGGATGCCTCATGGTAACATCTCTTCTGGGGTGGGACACATTATGTAATTATCACTCACTAAATTAGCAGTTTATTTTATTTTTTAAGATTTTATTTATTTATTCATGAGAGACACAGAGAAAAAGGCAGAGCCACAGGCAAGGAGAGAAGCAGGCTCTCAGAGGGGAGCTTGTTGTGGGACTTGATCCCAGGACCCTGGGATCATGACCTGAGCCAAAGGCAGACACTCAACCACTGAGCCACCCAGGTACCCTAAATTAGCAATTTAAATCAATATTGCAAGCACTTTCAACTATTCAATATTTTAAACTTAATTTCCTATTTTTTAAATATAATATTGCATAATAATCACTTGAAGTATTACATGATTCATTACATATATTAAGGAAAAGTCATTAAAATAAAATTCTCTGCTGAGAGTTCACAATTGACTTTTAGGTACGACTAAATGTGTTAACATGTAGATGATTGAAAGAGCCACAGCATTTTGTTGTTTAATCTTAGTATTTTCTATATTTACATAGAGAAAAACATTTCTTTGCTTTCAGGGAAGGTTATGATCCATTTATCACTGTTTCTTTTTCTATGTAGGTAGAGGTGTATATTAGAGTTGGTTAGTCTACACTGCAATAATGTAGTAGTCACATTCATTTTCTTAAATATTAGCAAACTAAAATATGTCTAATGATTTTATTAGGAATATTATATATCCATAAAAGGAATAGTGCTAAACTAGCTTTTTTGCAAAGTGTGTTATATGTGTGTTTAATGAAAATAAGAATTCTAGAATGAAGTATGGGAAACACTGGATTATGAAAGTTTTTATTATCCTAAGACTTCTCAAAGTCATTAATATGCTAATTTATGTTGGATATCTCCAAGAAGCAGATATAGTTTGAGGCATTTCTAAAATCTATGGCAAGGGGCGCCTGGGTGGCTCAGTTGGTTGAACGTCTGCCTTAGGCTTGGGTCATGGTCTCAGGGTCCTTGGATCTATCCCTGCATTGGGCCCCTTGCTTGGCAGGGAGTCTGCTTCTCCCTCTGCCCCTCCTCCTGCTTGTGTCTCTTTCTTTCTGTCTCAAATGGATAAATACAATCTTTAAAATAAAAAATAAAACCTATGACAAGAAACCCTTTTTCAATGAGCAGCTTTCTGGACTAGTTAAGTAAAACTGATACTCTTTGGAAACTTTGGACTAAATATTTCTTTAAATCTAATTAAAGAACAAATATTTGTAGAAAAGGTAAACTTCTAAAAGCTTTACCCTAAAGCTTTCCGCGAACAAGTGTTAGGACTAATGTCCCCACAAAGCTATTGTGGGTATAGAAAGAATTTATTAGAAGAGTGATGTGAAGAGACCTATAAAGTGCAGAGTTAAAAGTGCAGAGTACATGTGTATGGTGTTACCTTGCTTTTCTTTGTTGTGGATATTGAGAAGCTCCAGATTAAAGTTGGATGTTGGTCATCAAGCTAGAATACCTGTGATTATGGCAATGTATCTCTAAAGGAGTAAGGGCCCAAAAGTCCTTCTTTTCTTATTCCCAGAGTGCCCTTTGACTTCTATATATGTTTGCCACCTGGAAAATGACATAAAAAATGAATATAGAAAGCCTGTATTGGGGAAATTAGAAAATTCACCCACATGGGAAAAAAATGCAAAGGTAAAAGCATCCATATTCATTTATAGCTGATCTTCTTTCTTTACTGAGAAAACAGAAGTAATCTGAAAAGAACTTTCCAAGTTTCCCACCATCCCTCTATAGCACAAACTCTACCTTCTGTACCTTTGCATGAACCTGTTACCATCAAGAAACTTCATGTTCCCACTGAAAGCAAACCCTTCCACTGTGCACTGGATCATGTCACTCAGGACATTCAATACATTGCTCCAGAAATTCTTCCTTCTTATAAAGATTTTGCTTCCCATTCAGTTATTCCCATTTTAAACTTATTGTTATTCTTTCCATATTAAAAGCAAATTCTTCTCTTGACTCCACTTTGCCAACCAATTGCTGTCTCATATGTCTACTTCTGTGGAGAAGTTTTGCTACATCACTCTGCCAGCACTTTTTTTGTCAGGGTTCTCTTTTCCTTGAGCTCACTTTGAAAAATCAATGTCAAATCACACATTGATCATTTCTCTTGATTTTTCTTCTCCCTCACTGGTTGCTCCCTTGTTGATTCTTCTTGTTCTTTTCATCTTCTTAGTCCTGGTTCTTTTCTCCCTTCCACTTCTTTCTTTTTCTTTTCTCGTTCCTCTTCTTCCTTTTCCTTCTCCTTTCCTTTCCTCTGTTGTCTTCTGATTATACTTACTCCCTATGTGTCCTCTTTTCGTGGTTTTAAAACTGTCAATATACCTGCCATTTCCAAATTTCTACCTCCAACCCAGATCTCTCCTAAATTCCATACTCATATATTCAGCTATCTAAAGTACAGCTCCTGCCAACACCTCCAAAATACAATTTGTGATATTCCAACTGAAATCTGTTCTGCCTCAGCCAATTGCATATCCATCCTTCTGGCTACTTAGGTTGAAACCTTGGAGTGATTCTTGATTTCTTTCATGCTTTTGCACTCTCACCCAATAGTTAGTCTTACTGGCTATATCATCAAAATATTTCCAGAATCCCACAACTTCCTATCACCCCCAATGCAAATATCATTATCATTTCATACAGATTGAGTAAAGATAAATTTCCATCCTTTACTTCCAATAGTCTGTTATCAAAGCAGCAACTAGGATTATTCTCTTAAGGTAAATCAGAGCCTATTATTTCTCTACCAAAACCTTTTTATTCCCTTCTCATTCACAATAAAAGCTACATTCTTTATAATAGTCTACAAAGTCCTATATAATCACCGCCCCCCCTCCCCTTCAACTCACTAATTTTATCCCTTTGTTCTCTCTGTTCCTGCCAGATTGGACTTTTTACTCCTTCAGGAACATGCCAGGCATGCTCCTTCTTCAGGGCTTTTGCACTAGCTGTTTCCTCTAGTTTGGGCCACTCTTCTACATAGGGCCAGCCCTTCCACCTTCTTCCAGTCTTAGCTCAAATATTACTTGATCAGTGGATTTCCTGGGCCATCTTATTTAATACCATACCATGCACACCCTCCTCTGCACTCCTTATCTCTTTCATCGCCATTTTTTCCCCACAGCACTTATTTGCTTACTTAGTATGTTATCTGTTTCCTCTTGATAGAAATTCCATTAGAATGCCAATCTCTGTTTTGTTCACTGATGTGTCTTAAGTGCCTAGATCTATGACTACCATAGAGTGAATACTTGATAAATAGTGAATGAATGAATGAATTTGACATCTTACTCAATGCACATATCTCAGCAATTTGACTTTTGGAAACATTACAGAATCCTTCATCTCATAAAAGATTAAGCTGAATAGAGCTATTTTGACTACCGTAACTAAGAGTGACATCTGTTCATAAATATATTGGGAATCTGACATAGTCATCCAGCATTTTTTTTATTCTAAGTAACACCTCTTTTGCTATTAATTTTTCTCATTCTTTTTGTCAGACATTTTAGTGTTAGAAAATAATTTTCTGTTCATCTACCATGTCCAAACTGTCAGAGATACTATCTTATGAGAAATTATTCTTGAAAGAAGACAAAATCAGTTTATATACGGATCCTGGTGATCTTTAGATACTCAGAAAACTAGTATACTGCCCCTCAATTATAAGAAGATCAAAGGGGGAGTTTAGAAAAACTTTTTTTGAGTTAAGAAGTTAAAGTCAAGTGTTAACTTTTTAGATAGATCTTCTTTCCTGAATGGGGTTGTGGCGCTTATCTTTTAGAAACCTTAAAAGAATACTCTTTCTCCCAACCCCTTTGAGCTGTGTGTCTCGGCACAGGCACCTAAACATATAATTTAAATTTCATTTTACAGCCACAATAAATGGTGTACTGACAATTTCCCCTATTTGATAATCATAAACAAAAGAATTTTGCCTTTCTCAACACTTGTAGAATATTTTCAAATTGATCACAAGGTATCCCAAAGAAATCTCAGTGAATTCATGTTTAGATTATAAAGTATCTTTTCCCTGGGACTGCTAACAGAAAGACTGACATGAACCTGATTTTGCCAAGAGCTATTTCATGGTAGCTACAGAGGATTTCAGGGCCATTTAGCTCTGGATCCAGCTATGCCTGAAGCTAGTACTCCTCTTGGACTCCTTAGTTATAAAAGGCCAAAGATGACTTCTTTTTGTGTAAGACAGTCTGATTGAATTCTTGCAATTGTCGCTCAAATAAACCCTCCATCAGGTGTTTGAATTCTAGTCGAATTCTAGCACTTGTCACTCAAATAAAACCTCCATCGGCAAGGAATCACATTGGGTTGCCCCATAAAAGGAAGGGAGGGATCCCTGGGTGGCACAGCTGTTTGGCGCCTGCCTTTGGCCCAGGGCGCTATCCTGGAGACCCGGGATCGAGTCCCACGTCAGGCTCCCGGCGCATGGAGCCTGCTTCTCCCTCTGCCCGTGTCTCTGCCTCTCTCTCTCTCTGTGTGACTATCATAAATAAATAAAAAAATTAAAAAAAAAAAAAAGGAAGGGAGAGGACAGGAACACCAGGGTAGGTAATGCTTCAGTAAGAAGATGACTATGTGCTGGCCTGGTGAGAGAGTGATCCCCTGAGAATGGGAGGAAGTAGGGGTGGCAAGTTAAATGGCAGAGCTTCCCCTCCCATTTAGCTTCCCTGGAAGACTCCACGGAGACAGTACATGCAGGTCTATGAGTGCCTCAGCCTTAATAGCAGTAATGTGTTGCCCCTATTATCAATCCTGTTGTCAGTGTAGACTTCAGGGCTTCCCAAAAATTGTGCTGGATCATAAGGTTTTCCAGTTGCTGTAAAATAGCCTCAATATGCTATGAAATATTTTCATCTCCACTGTGATGTAAAAAGAGGTTGGGAAGCTCCCACAGAGGATTGCCACATGGAGCTACTATCACAGTGTCTGCAGTAGATAGAGTAATGGCCCTCCAAAGATGTCCATGTTAACCCCAGAATCTGAGTATGTTCAGGTACAGGGCAAGGGGGAATTAAATTTGCAAATGGAATTAAGATCATTAATCAGCTAACTGTAACATTACAAGATTGTCCGGGACTATCCAGGAGGGATAGGCTCACAAGGGTCCTTAAATGGGAAAGAGAACGCAGAAGAGTCAGATTTGAGAAATGGTATCCTGAGAAAGACTTAATTTTGCTGGCTTTGAAGATGGCAACAGGGGCCATTAACCAAGGAATGAGGGCAGCCTCTAGAAGCTGGAATGGAATGAGAAAATAGGTTCTCCCTCCGAGCTTCCAGAATGGAATACAGGTCTGCCAAACTTTGATTTGAACCCACTGAGACCCATTTCAGATTTCTGAGCTTTAGAACTATAATAAATTTGTGTTGTTTTTTAAGCCACTAGGTTTGTGGTAATTTGTTTCAGCTGCCATAGAAAACTAACACAGTGTGTCATAGAGGACAGAGGTTCAGTTCTTACTGGCCAAGTCAGGCAGCACAAGGTGAAGGATGCTGACAGGTGTGGACTCAAGGGCAGGACTGCTCCATTTTGCTGTCCCTTCTTAGCCCAGGATTCCCGGACATTTCTCAGAGGGGAGCAGGGTACATCAATAATGATGATTTTGACTCTCTCATCAACGGGAAGGGAAGGGATCCAAACCAGATTTAATTTTATCTGGAAAATTAGGTGGTCGCATCAGAGTATCATGAAACAAACTTGTACCCAAAAATATTCCATGCCAATTATATAACACTGATTCTAAATTTTGTTATTCTTTTGAAGTCACTTTTTCAAGTCTTCACAACTCTATCTGTAACCCCTCCCCACCCCCTCACCCCCCACTGTCCTTTTCCTGGAGGATTTCTATTGTTTGAAGTTTATATATTTCTCCCATTTGCCATTATCCTCACCAGCAATAGCACTACTCCCCCTTTGTTGATAATCCCCACTAAACTTTCCAGATCTCTTTTTCAACTTGCATCTACTTTCTTCAGCAATACCCAAGTAACTATAGTCCCATCTCTTCTATTCTTGGCCATGTCTCCTACTTCCATGAAAGACATTAGGCCCTCCTCACTCCTTCCGTTCTTATCTCTGAAGACATCCTGTTGTCCTTTTATCTTAAAGGTACTGATTGTCATGAATGAACATGAATTTATCCTCCCTTGGGGTTCTAACTTTTTTTTTTTTAAACTCTGCTGGTTGCCGTTTGTTGAAAGCTTTCTTTTTATTCCATTCTCTGATTTTATTTTCTTCTGACTTTTTTTTTCTTTTGACTACTTTTCTACTGAATTCTAAACACATTTAAAAAAATAATCATTTGTCTATCAACTGTGCCAAATTTTTAATTAGAAGTTGACTTGCAGAAGTTTCTGCAGCTTCTGCTGTGTAATAAAAACATGGAGGAATTCAATTCAATTTCATTTCTTATGGAAGCATACCACTAATTGGACTAATAAATTTTTATTATTGGTGGTACTTGGTCACATTTTTGCCAGACTGATATTTCCCCCCAACTACTCTGAGTAGTGATAGGAAGGTATAGATTACACCCCCCAGGCCTTTAATTTTACTTGTGGACTGTGTCTTGGATAGTCAGATGCTAATTTTCATATATCTTGAAGAACTTTCCACATTACACTACAGCATAAAGAGTGACTTTGCCATTCTTTCTTATATAAATCACTTGGTATATATTGGTTGAATTGCAGTTTCAGACATATTGTTTGTTTTAATTAGGTGGATAAAAATATATATTGCCCAAAGGTGAAAAGACTTTTTTCTTTTTTTTTTTTTTTTGACTTTTTTCAAAATGGTCAGATTCTTCACTTTTTCCATTATTACTGGTAAAGAAGAAAAGATTACCTTTATTCTATTTAGCCTACTCCCTGAGGGACACATTTTTTTTTTCGTTGAGTTTCACTGATGCATTAGCATCTGTGACACAGCAGAAGCTGGGACATTACAAATGTCTGTAATTGTTTGCATTGCTGTAGGGCATATAATGTTAATATCTATTACTGGACTAAATGAATGAATTAAGTAGCCAGAAACAAATATGATTGTCAAGCATGATTTAGTTGGCTTATAGCTTTAGAACAGCTGCCAAATTTAATATGGAGGGTGGAAGAGAGTTTCATAAATTTGCAACCAACATTTGCAGTGTTGGACACCTCTGCTTCTCCACTAGATGGAGGCCTTGCTTTGCTTTAAAGCTTGTGGACAGCCCAGATGCCACAGCATGCCTTAAAATGAATGGCATTCTATGGGGGTTTTCCTTTTCATTCTGTGTTCCGTTGCTCTTTCTATTGTTAGCCATCAATTGTCCATTGTGCATGCTTTTGTCCTTTGGAGTGGGCCATAAAAGAAAGAGGATCAAGTCAGAAGTGGGGACAGTAGGGAAGTCGGGGGGTAGAGCCCGTTCTAAGTGCAAAGCTCCACTGTGAGGAAGGCTGATGTGTGTTCCTTTAATTCCTCTATTTACCCCATCATATCAACACCCCCTTTGCCCCCTGCTCTTGGATACATAGGATATGCCTATGGCATTTCTGATCTATATTAAGACATACCTTCTCAGTGTCCCATTTCCTCATTTGGATTCATATGCATATTTGGTTCATCTGATAACACTGTACTCATTGAACAGTTTTTATGCATTGGGCTTCCCCACTGCACATTTTCTGGCCTCAAGGGTGGGTCCTGCAGATGGAGGAAGGAGGAAGGGAGTAAAACTGGATAAAGTTTTAGTATTAAATTTGGTCAGATATTCTGTTGCCCAAAATACTTAGAGGGCTTAAATTTTTAATACGATAAAACATACAGAATAGAAAGTTTACCATTTTAACCATTTTTTAAGTGTATAGTTTACTGGCATTATGTACATTCACATTGTCTTGCAACCATCACCACTATCCATTTGCAGAACTTTTTCTTCCTCTAAACTGAAACTCTGTACCCACAATAACTACCCATTCCTCCTTGGCCTCAGCCTGTTGTAACCCCTATTCTACTTTCTATCTCTGCAAATTTGACTATTCTAGGTATACTAAATATAACTGGAATCATACAATATTTGTCCCTTTGTGATTGACTTATTTTACTTAGCATAACATACTCAAGGTTCATCCATGTTGTAGCATGTGTCAGGATTTCTTCCTTTTTAAGGTTGAATAATATTCCATTGTATGTATGTACCACATTTCATTTATCCCTTTAACTGCTGATGGACACTTGGGTTGCTTCCACCTTTTGGCTGTTGTGAATAATGCTGCTTTGAACATTGGCCTACAGGTATTTGAGTTCCTGTTGTTTCTTTTTTTTTTTTTTTTAGATTTTATTTATTTATTCATGAGCGACACAGAGAGAGAGGCAGAGATACAGGCAGAGGGGAAAGTAGGCTCCCTGCAAAGAGCCTGATGTGGGACTCGATCAACCACTGAGTCACCCAGGTGCCTTGAGTTCTTGTTTTTAATTCTTTTGGATATACACCTAGGATTGGAATTGCTGGATTATGTCGATTCTGTTTAACTTTTTGTGTAACTGCTAAACTATTTTTCTTAGCAGCTGCACCGTTTTACATTCCCACCAGCAAAGCACTTTCTCACATCCTCACCAACACTTTGGAGGACATTTTTTATTACCTGTATGGACTTATCTACAGACCTGCCCAGGATTTCCTTCAAGGACACAGAAGAGGAAGCTGTGAGAGCCAGTGGAAGAGTGGAAGGGAGTACTGATAGCCATTTTCTGCTTGCACTCTATGCCCAACGAGGTCCAGTTTGTCCAACAAACTAGAAGCAGTCGGATAGCAGTGGCTGTTAGGAAGTGGCTAAAGCTGGTCCAATTTCCTTAGTCAATGATATCCTAAAGTAAATAGCAGGTTTTCCTTGTTAAGAAGAGCTAGGAGGGCCTAGAGCTCTGGGTCATCTTCTACCTCTTTTTTTCTTTCATACCTACAGGTAGAAAAAGTGAATAAAGTCAAGGCCTGCAAGTAAGTTCTTTATTTTGTATAGATTTGTTCCGTCCATTCTTCTCAAAAATCAAGATTAAAAAATTTAGAGATCCAGGGATGCCTGGGTGGCTCATTGAGCGTCTGCCTTCAGCTCAGGTCATGATTCCTGGATCCTGGAATCGAGTCCCACCTCGGCCTCCCTGTGAGGAACCTGCTTTTCCCTCTGCTTCTATTTGCTTGCCTATGTCTCTGCCTCTCTCTATGTCTCTAATGAACACATAAATAAATCTTTAAAAATGTTTTTAGAGCTCCAGAGATAGATTCTTACAAATCAGAAACTGTCAACTCTCTTTTTTAATTACAGTGTTTATCTCCCCTAGTTTTTTTTCATATGGCTGGTTTTGAGGTCAGAACGAAGACTACTAAAATCTGCAACTTAAATATTCATGGTTTCTTTCCTTCTTGTTGTCCAAATTTGTCCTCCTTGAAGTTTCCTGCAGAATACATGGTGGAATCGAGGTGCCATCTCCTATTTCCCCAGCTTTCTCAGTGCTGGAAATTGGTTCTAATTTCATCCTTTTTATGAACTTACTAATTTGTTCATAAAATGTCTTCATAACCTTGTACAGTCATGGCCTACAGTTAAGCAATTAAAGATAGATAGAAATGAGCATTTTGGGGCTGATAGTGAATGAAAGAAGTAGCTAAGGGCCTGAGGTGAAACTGAGGCTCCCCCACCCAGGATTAAGCAGCAATATTAATTGATAATCCCTAACAGTTATCCTCAGCACTTAGTGAGCATTAATTAAACCCCACAACACTCTGTGTGAGGCAGATATTGTTATCACTGTTTTTACAGATGAGAAAACTGTCTTAAAAAAACTAAGAAACCAATTGCTGAAAGAGTATCTGCCTAAGCCTTTCACTTTCACAGTCCTGTAAGTGGGGGAAAAAATGGGGACAAACAAATTCTCTTCCTCCACCTTCCTTCCCTGAACTAAAAAGCTGCTTGGAATTTCAAGGACATTTTGAAACAACATTACTTTTATTTTACTTTTTTCCCTTTTTGCCCAGGTCTTTGAAGAATTTAGAAATCAAGAAAAATCTATTCCTGTAATTAAAATGTGAAAGCGAAAGCTATTTGTAGCAGAAAAACATCCCATTAATGTGATTTCCTTGTGGTGGATTGACAAGTTCAAAGCAGGAATGTATGTTGCCATGGGCACCAGATTCTATTTGCTCTGCTGGTTCATTTTGCTTAGCTGCTGAAGGAAGAGGGTAGCATTCAGCTAGAAATCATGGAGCATTGTTAGGATAGATTTGTAATTTTTATGTAACACCTTCTCTTTATAGATCTGTACAGATCATAGCAGCAAACGGTTTACAGTCACTTTAGGGGCAGAGTTTCCAGAATCTTCCAGGGATATAGACTTTGGAAGGGGTGTGGGGGCGTTGCCTTTTTTCCCTTCTCAAACGTCTCATCCATAACCGGCTGTAAATAAATATTTGTCTAAAAGATGGGGGATGGATGGATGGATGGAGGACTTATTATCAGGCACCTGCTGCCCGAGTTAGACTTTGGGTTTACAGGGAGCGACGTTGGGGAAGAAAGGGAAGGGGAAAAGAGGAATGTCAGGAGAAAGAAGCAAGCAGACATTCTGGAGTGGTCTGCAGTCACTCAGACACAGGAGCAGAATCAAGCTGTCCTGTAGTGACAGAGACAACAATGAATGAGTGAGAGCCTTGTGCTACTTTCCTAAGGCCACTGAAGTTAAATACACAACAAGCTGTTAATGTTGATTGGCCTGATGATGGTCCCAGCATCCTCTCTCTTCCTTCCCTGGGCTTCTAAGGTCTGGGAGCAAGTGAGAAATGGTGAGGGTGGGGGTGGAAACTCTCCCTCTCTAGAGGGACAGGAGTGGTTCCCTGGCATTGAACCAAAGAATGAAGTTTTGCTTCATTTGTTTCAAGTTATCAGGGCCAGGTGACTTTCATTTTGAATTATGCATTTTCTTGCCCTGACAAATGAAGCCCCCTGCCAATGCCTTTGAATCAGGAAAGGCTCCTGCTCCTCGCATGCAGCAACAGCAAGCCTTTCACAATTTAGAATGACGGTTCCAGAATTGCAATGGAAGTGGCAATATTTCATAGTGATTTTCTCCCTTTCTTCTCTTACCCTATGTTCAGTGTTGTCTAAGCAAATGCTGGCAGTGTCTTTTGTATCTGCATGATGCCTAAGTAAGCAAAAGGCCGGATAAAGCAAATGTCTTCCAAATCTCCATTTATCATGAACACGGCTTGTAGTTTCAGCTCTTTTGCTTGATGCAAATAAGCTGACAGATGTATATCAGCAGCAGCAAATCTTATGACTGACATAGTGCTGTCTGCTGCTGAATTTATCTCTGTATTTTTTCTGGGAAGGGATAAAATCGTGAAATAAAATTATTTGGTGTTAATGCTCCCTGACCTCTCTGCTCCACTCCTTCTGTTTGGGCCCCAACACACACCACTTCAGAACTCTAGTCCCCAAAGAGCTAGTGGCTTGGTGCCCCCAGAGTTCAGGGTATCTCTTTGCAGTTTACCTTTTAGGCCCACACTATTCTTTCTCTCCTTCTTGCATTTCCTCTTTGAATCTCCCAACCACTAACTGCCACCCATTACATCCTTTACTTACTTATTCTTTGGCCCTTGTAGGTAATTGTTTCATCATGATTTCTTACAGCCTGATAAACTAATCCACAACAAGTATTAATGCATAGTAACAACAGAGGGCATAACTTCTCAAAGGTTCCCACTAAAATCAAAGGGCTGAGGGGAATTACGGTGGGAGGCAGGGTTATAGGGTTGGGGAAAGGAAGGCCAGGGGGAAACTGCTTAAAAATCTATTTTAAATTGCTTTCCATTTAGGTTGCTTAATGCTATAACCCATCTGAAAATCCTAGCACAATTTACTCTTTATATGGCTTGTTCATTCTGTGGTTTCCCCAATCCGTAGCACACTGCTGAGTACTTCTAAAGGTGCTCAGAGGTCAGCCCCTATTTCTGGATGAATCCTGATTATCATGTATCCCATCCTTTAAAAAACTTCATTAGTATAAACATATATTACAAAAGTAATATTTGCTTTTGTAAACTCTTCAAATAATACAGAAGAGTGTGAAAGAAATCCCTTCTTCCTAATGCCATTCTTTGTAGAGAATACAACTAATAATAATTTGCTAGTTATTCTTCAGGGTTTTTTTGTTTTTTGTTTTTTTTTGGTAAATGCATTGATTGCTCTGTGACTTATTATAAATTACTTAAGTATGTGTGTTAGCTTTAATCAGTACCTTATTATTTTTTTAAGATTTTATTTATTTATTAATGAGAGACACAGGCAGCAGGCTCGATTGGGTTTCATCATGATTTCTTACAGCCTGATAAACTAATCCACAACAAGTATTAATGCATAGTAACAATAGAGGGCATAACTTCTCAAAGGTTCCCACTAAAATCAAAGGGCTCTGTGGGACTCTGAAAGGCATTCTCCCTTCCTTCTCTTACCCTATGTTCAGTGTTGTCTAAGCAAGGGAGAGTGCCCTGGGCCAAAGGCAGGCGCCAAACCACTGCACCACCCTGGGATCCCTGAAATAGTTTATATATAAATTACACTTTCTAAACTGATAGCATCAGAGATGAAAGCAAAGCGGGTGGGACTCGATTCCAGGACTCCAGAATCACGCCCTGAGCTGAAGGCAGGCACTTAACTGCTGAGCCACCCAGGTGTCTCTAATCAGTACCTTAGAGTGGATTAGTTTATCTTCAACAGGTACTAATCATGGTAAACATTCAAGGGATGGTCAGTTACCATTGGAAGACTAATCAGAAGGCCACACTTTGGAAGAACTATTAGAATCATTTATTTTTTAGCATACAATGTATATTAGAAATGATTCTTCCTTTGTAAAATCATTAGTATTCGTGATGTGTGAATTGGTTAAAAATGTTATATGGACATATCTGCACATGATGAATAGTGCGTAAGAACTGATTAAGTTCAATCCTATACCCTAGCCTGGCACACTAAGTTGAGGATGCCATTCTGTCCTGTGTGTACTTTGAGCTAAGAGAAGTGAGCACGCCTGTGTTTGGACCTGCCTGCTGAGAAATCTTGTGTCCTGTGCTTGTGTCCTCAGTCCTTCTGAGACCTGTGTTCATGGGACTAGATACCCTCTGATGGGGCAGCTGTGGGGAAGAGACCCTTGCTAACACCTACTTCTAATCTTTGGAGCCTGTAGCTGTCTATCAAAAAGAACCTAGTGCTTGTGAACCAGTTGGTTTGGGTCGGTTCCAGACACATGTATTATTATAATACAAATAAGCAAATACAAATAAGTAAAAATAAATACATATTAGAATACCTACTTATTTAAAAGACAGAAGTAGGATCATACAATATATATTGTTTGCTCAAAATACGTTATGGAGTAAATTTCTGTAGAATGCTGGCAGAAGAGATTTGGGTGAAGATGGACTTATTTTTTTAAAAAAGATTTAATTAATTAATTAATTAGAGAGTGTGCACATGTGAGGGGAGGGGAGGGGCAGGGAGGGGGAGAGGGAGAAAGAGAACCTCAAGCAGCCTCCTCAC
The DNA here is from genome assembly GCF_048418805.1 of Vulpes vulpes. Classification (NCBI taxonomy): domain Eukaryota; kingdom Metazoa; phylum Chordata; class Mammalia; order Carnivora; family Canidae; genus Vulpes; species Vulpes vulpes. The sequence goes on from NC_132786.1 coordinate 113,987,706, forward strand.
TGAGCACACAGGCTTGATATCATGACCCAGGGATCATGACCTGAGCCAAAACCAAGAGTCGGACACTTATGCGACTGGGCTACCCAGGAGCCCCAGGATGGACTTTTAAAAATCTTAAATTTCTATCACATGAGTGAATGTTTGTCCTACTCATGAGATGAGTTGTCTTTTCAGAACAGGCTATGGTTTAAAACATTTATTATCTATTTTTGATTTTCATAGTAAGATACATTAATCATGGAAAGATTGAAAAAAAATCAAGAAGGAAATGAAATCATCCCTAATGCTCCCATTTGGATATAACGGTGTTACTGACAATTGGATGTGTTTCCTTCCAGTGTGAGTGAGTGTGTATGTGTGTAGACATCTGTACATACACTCTCATAAATAGTGTCATACTAAGGGTAGAGTTTTGTACTATGCTCCTTTCACTTAGCATTATAAAGTGAGCATTTCTGTGATCATTAAAATAACTTGAAGCATAATTCTATGGTTATCTAATAATTCCTTCATATAGATATAACATAATTAAACCATTTCCCTGCCATTGGACATTTGCATATCTAGATTTTTTTTTTATTTAGTATTATCATATTTTACAGATTTTAGTACTTAAAGCTTTGCTCTCATCTCTGATGCTATCGTTTAGAAAGTGTAATTTATATATAAACTATTTCAGGGATCCCAGGGTGGTGCAGTGGTTTGGTGCCTGCCTTTGGCCCAAGGCACGATCCTGGAGACCCGGGATCGAATCCCACGTCGGGCTCCCGGTGCATGGAGCCTGCTTCTCCCTCTGCCTGTGTCTCTGTCTCTGTCTCTCTCTCTCTCTCTCTTTCTCTCACTGTGTGCCTATCATAAATAAATAAAAATTAAAAAAAATTATATATAAACTATTTCAACCTTCTCATTCATCTGTCATCCTCCAAAAATAAACAGAAAACTCTCTGACCTCATGCTCTATCATTTAGAAACATTTGAAAGGTTTAAAAAAAAAATAGGTGGCTGTGAGAGAATTGTTAGTGTTACAAGCCATGCTTTTGTTTCCACACACACACAAAAAAGAGGGGCACCTGGGTGGCTCAGCGGTTGAGCATCTGCCTTTGGCTCAGGGCGTGATCCTGGGGTCCTGGGATCAAGTCCCACATTGGGCTCCCCACAGGGAGCCTGCTTCTCCCTCTGCCTGTGTCTCTGTGTCTCTCTGTGTCTCTCATGAATAAATAAAATCTTTAGAAAGAAAAAAAAGAAAAAGCCTTCTTACTCTCTTTCTGACGGCTAGTTCTGGGAAGTATGGGTTTAGGATTCCAGGCTGACTTAACCATTAGAATCCTCCTTATATTCAAGTTCTGTCCCAGCTCCATTGTCTCCCAATGGATCTCGCCTGCCCTGCCATTATAATCCCATCCACTGAAACACCCTTCAGTCACTGACTTCGGATGATTCCTTCCTCCTTTGTTCCTGTTTTCTCGAGGGGAAATAAACCCTTAAAGGTTTTGTGTTGCACTCAGCAGATGCCAGTGACATCCATGGAGCATCCCAGTCCCAAGCTCTAAAAAGTAGGAGTGTGGTGGCACTAGCCATCTTGTTCCACAGTGAAGCAGAGAGAATTCACAGCTGTTCTCTGCCAGCCCTCTCATCTCCTGAGTCTGTGAAGTGACAGTTTCCATGGGCTCCAAGTAGATGTTAGGAAGCTTTTTAGAGTCCTCTGACCCTGCAAGCTGCTAATTAAAGTGCCACCAAGATGCTTCCATTGGCTCTGAGCTAGTTACACGTACATTTTAAAGAGCTGACCTCTCTCCTTTCTGTCTCTTGTACCCCATTGTGAGTGCTGTGGGTGGCCAGCAAATAATAACAGATAATAACCTTCTATTCTTTCAAACCTCTACAGAAATGCAAATCACTGCCTTTAGAAGGAAGCACACAGGCATATGAATTTTATATCAGCAGGGATTACCAATGAGTCATGCTTGATGCTGTTGTAAAAACTATTCAGGTGGGAAGGCTAGAACTGCAATGAGAGAATACAATGGGGAAAGTCTCTCTCTCCTAAATGTGCAATTATCAAAGAGCACACAACACATACACAACTACACACTTGTCCCAACCTACAAAAATGGACAATTATATAAATCTATGCCAAAATCTCCACAGGAAGGAAAGCTAAACTTTCCAAAATCAAATGGTTGTCACAATGCAGCAGAGAATAACTCTGGAAGATGGTGAGCAGAGTTAATACCTGAGTGAGTGCCAGAACTCATGCAGATGTGTGTTATTTATGCCTTTAATTGTTATTTCTAGTAGGTGTCTGGCTGCCAGTGCACATGAGTTAAGTACTGTAAAATAACAGATGTCACATATCACAAGAACAACAGGGAGTCAGCATAAGCAGCGGTGTAAATCCGATTACTTTAGATACTAGGGAAAAGAAGAGAAAGTACACAAAAACAGATGAGCCTGTGGCTGTAATTTATAAAACAAATTATCCCATTCAAATATGTTCTATACTAGTTACATATCAGCACTGAGTACAGGAAGGGGGAAAAGCCATCTTGGAATAAGTGAGCCTGTTTGGGTTAACAAAGTTTCCCTTCATTCTTAAAAGGACAAAGAGGAGGAGAAAATGAATGACAGAGAACAAAGGGAGAGAACCAGCCAACCAGCGACATTTTCTGGAGAAAGGCATATAGATGCAAGAAAAAGACTGAAAAAAGTCTTGGATGTAAATTTTAAAGAGCATCATTAGTGATTTGGCAGAGAGAAGACATGCAGTGAAGCTTATAACAGCACCAAGAGATGGTGCTCACACCGCAGACCAAGGTAGTTTACAAAGACTTAAGGGAGCTCGGAGATTTTAGCAAACATAAGAAGATTCAACTGAGAAAAGTGAACACAAACGCATCTGGGGAAAATAATCTTAAATAAAGATCCCCAGTTGGAGAAGAAAATGTGTAAAGCCTGGACCTGGAGTGATAGCAGATAGCTGATGCTATCTGAATTGCAAGGTATTACAACAGCTCGGAAAGAGGATTCCCTTTGGGGTTTTAAATGCAGACGTGCCTCATTATGAGGCTTTGATGAAGAAACTCATGTCCCTCATTACGTATCGGAATACATGAACCTTGTTCACAATATAAAAAACATTTTAGGCCATGTAAACATACACATATGGCTGAAACTGTTCTCTTATTTCTAGTCACACAATAGAAATCTGATTATACCAACTTGTAATTTTCAGAGCTTAAAGAAGTATTTAATAACAATAGCACTTATTAAGGCCAAGCACTGTTGTAAGCTTTATATATTTAACCAAATCCTTACAACAAACCCCAGCATAGGTGCAGTTGTTCTCTTCCTCAACAAATGAGGAGCTAGGATGTAGAGAGCTTCATGGAACTTCCCAAAGCCATACATTTAATAAATGGTGACTCTAACAACACCCAAGAAACAAACAATCCCACTAAAAAGACAGGCGAGGGGGCACCTGGGTGGCTCAGTGGTTGAGCATCTGCCTTTGGCTCATGTCATGATTCCAGGGTCCTGGGATTGAGTCCCACATTGGGCTCCCCATGGAGAGCCTGCTTCTCCCTCTGCCTGTGTCTCCCTCCCTCCCTCCCTCTCTCTCAATTTCTGTGTCTCTCATGAATAAATAAATAAAATCTTATAAAAAAATAAAAAGACAGTCAAGAACCTAAATAGAACTTTTTTGAAAGATGACCAACAGACACATAAAAAGATGTTCAACCTCACTCATCATCAGGGAAATGTAAATCAAAACCACAGTGAGGTATTACCTTACACCTGTCAAAATGATTAGAATAAAAAAAACAAGAAATAACAAGTCTTGGTGAAGATGTAGAGAAAAAGGAACTCTCGTAGACTGTTGATGAGAATGCGAATTGGTGCAGCCACTGTGGAAAACAGTATGTAGGTTCCTCAAAAACTTAAAAATAGAAATGCCACATGACCAGATAATTCTGCTACGGGGTATTTATTTACTGAAAAAAAAAACCCCAAAAACACTAATTTGAAGATATATGCACTCGTGTGTTTATTGTAACATTATTTATAATAGCCGAGATATAGGATACACACACACACACACAAACAACACACACGGAATATTGTGCTGTCACAAAAAGGATGAGATCTTGCCATTTGTGACAACATGGATGGATCTAATTTTTTTTATTATTTTTTTTTTATTATTTATGATAGTCACAGAGAGAGAGAGAAAGGCAGAGACACAGGCAGAGGGAGGAGCAGGCTCCATGCACCGGGAGCCCGATGTGGGATTCGATCCCGGGTCTCCAGGATCGCGCCCTGGGCCAAAGGCAGGCGCCAAACCGCTGCGCCACCCAGGGATCCCATGGATGGATCTAGAGGTTATCGTGCTAAGTGAAATAAGTTAGACTGAAAAAAGATAAATACTATATGATCTTACTTGTATGTGGAATCTAAAAACCTCAAATGAATAAACAAAAATATTCAGACCTATAAATACAAGGAACAAACTGATGGTTGCCAGAGGGAAGGGGGTGTGTGGAAGGATGGGCAAAATGGGTGAAGGGGAATGGGAGATGAAGCTTCCAATTATGGAATGATTAACTCACGGGAATCAAAGAGCATAGGGAATATAGTGGTGTTGTGATAGTGGGGTATGGTGATAGTAGCTACACTTGTAGTGAGCATAGCATGACACATAGATGTTGAATCACGATGTTGTACACCTGAAACTAATGTAACATAGTGTATCAACTATTTTCAAGTAGAAAATAATTAAAAATAAATAAATGCTGATCCTGGATTTCAAACTCAGACAGACTATCTCTCAAGTTCATGACCCTTTAGCGTTACATAAGGCTTCCTATCTGTGGCAGAAAAGGAGGCTTACGTGATAATTCCCTTCAGTTGTGGATACACTTTATTTCTGAATGGGACTGGAAAGGCTGACCACATATCTTCAGCCATTCTTCTGATGTATGCCTTCTTGTCTCCTCACTAACAAATATTTAGTTCTCCTCCAAAGGGGATATAGTGGCTTGTAGGACACAGGTCAAAGGTTAAATTTTGTGATTCTAGCACCTGAACATTCTTCATCTCTAACCCATTGAGTTGTAATGGTTTTTAAGAGACCTAGACATGCTAGAGACCATGAAGAGTCTATTTAGATCTAAGGATCCCTCATGACTTTTGTTACTGAGTTGAGAAATTAGAACCATGTGGGCCTGGGTGGCTCAGTTGGTTAAGGGTCCGTCTCTTGATTTTGGCTCAGGTCATGATCTCAGGGTTGTGAGATGGAGACCTGCAACTGGCTCTGTGCTGGACCTGGAACCTGCTTGGGATTCTTTCTTTCTCTCTTTCCCTCTGCTCCTCTCCCCCACCTCCCTCTCCAAAAAACAAAAACAAAACAAAACAAAAAACAGAAACAAAAACAAAAAACCCCCCCAAAAACCCAAACCAAAACAAAAACCTGTAGTTAATTTAAGGAGGTTGTTTAAAATAACTACAGTAGATGATTTTTGAAGATTACCCCATGCAAACACATATAAGTATATATTATTTGTGAAACATTGGGCTTCTTTGGGGATGCTCTTTCTGCCCCCGGAATCTTGAGATACTTATAGTTGCCTCATGACCATATTTTGAAGGAATCCCTAAGATCGTGACTACTGGAGAATTTATTTACCACTAGCCTGTCATGGTGCGGTTCTTTTTTTTCTTCCTGGCTTGAGTCTCTTACCATTAAAGTCATGACTTTCTAATTAGACAACAAAACCACACTTCTTGTGGAAGAACATCATTTAAATCCTCGTGGAAAGCATGATATCTTGTAACTAATCAAGATTTTCTCTCTGCATTGGCAGCTATGGGCCTCAGAGGCAGAGTTGGGACCCAGCCTTGATACGTGTCTCATTCTTTATCCTCATCATCTTTCCTCTTATCATTTGCCCAGTTTCTTGACTTATTATTTTACTGTTATGGGCTGACTTGTGTCCAGGGCCCTAAAATTCATATATGGAAGACCTAACTCCCAATGCTTCAGAATATAACTATATATGGAGACTGGGTCTTTAAAGAAGTTAATTAAGTAAAACAAGATCATTAGGGTAAGCCTTCATCCAGTGTGATTGGTGTCCTTTAAGAAGAGGAAATCTGAGCACAAACCTATACAGAAGGAAAACTATGTGAAGGCACAGAAAGAAAGATGGTTGTTTACAAGCCAAGTAGAGATGCTTCAGAAGAAACCAATCTCAACTATGAGAAAATAAATTAGTGTTGTTTAAGCCTCCCAATCTGTGGTACTTCGTTATGGCAGCCGGTTATGGGTTAAATTGTATATCTGTACCCTAGCCCACCCCCGAACCCCCCTGCCCCTGGCCCCAGAGACAAGAAGACAAGTCTGACCAGAAACTCCCCCTGACAGTAACCTGATATTGGATTTTTAACCTCAGGAACTGTGAGAAAATAATTTTCTTCTTATAATTATTAAACCTCCATTTAGCTGAGTGGTGCCTAGGGGTAAATAAACCAATGAAAATGTAACTCTGCCTTTGAGAAGGAGTGGGTGACATGGAGCAGATGGATCAGAAAACAAGAGACTGAACTCCTACCTGACACTACTATGTCCGAGGGACATTTCTGTTATTCAGTACAATGGACTGAATGTTGTGTCCCCCTCAAATTTATATGTTGAGATCCTTACCCTCAATGTGGTGGTATTGGGAGGTGGGACCTTTGGGAGGTAATTAGGTCATGAGCCCTCATAAATGGGATTAGCGTCCTTATGAAATAGATGACGACGAGCTCTCTTGCTCTTTTTCTACCAAATGAAGATACAATGAGAAGTTGGCAGTCTGCATTCTGGAAGAGGGTTCTCATCAGAACCCAACCAGGCGGGCACCCTGATCTGGGTCTTCCAGCCTCCAGAACTGTGAAAAGTAAATTTCTGTTGTTACAAGCCACTCAGTCTATGTACTTTGTTATAGCACCCAAACTGACAGACACACAGGAATTGGCTGGACTTGGCCTCTTCAGCTCTCCCGTGGGAGCCTTAGTGGTGATCCAGCCCAGTGAATCTGCTGCCAGCCACATCCCACTGTGAGGAAAAATGCCCTCATCACAAGAATAATCTTCTTTGGGACTGAGAGAATCAAAGGTATGTGGACTAGAGGTTTGGTACCACTTATTGATTCTTTTACTTCATCTGAGAAATAGCCTCTTTCCCTTTTCAAGAGACAAATGGAATTTTCTATTCCAATAGGTCCATGCAATGAGGTCAGGAGGATTATGCTCAACATTCTGCCCTTGCTTCTGTTCTCCTGGCTCACTTGGACATCATCCAGAAAGAGGCTGGAAATAAGTTGATGAAATTAAAATGTAGCACATGACATATCCACAGAAGGATAAGTTCTAAGAATTGTGTGCCCATTTACCTGATTTTGCTTACCATAGGCATCTTCAATCAGTCAGGTTAGATACTTGGTACAGGTATTTAAGAATAATAACTAGATTTATTACACAGTGGCAGCCGGTTATGGGTTAAATTGTATATCTGCAATATACAATTGCAGTGTGTGTGTGTGTGTGTGTGTGTGTGTGTGTGTTACAAGGCATATTAGTCGGGACTTCTTAGTTATAAGCAACCTAAACTGTTCTTGCTAACTCTAGCAAAAAGCGAATTTATTGGAGAGATTCATCACAGAATGCATAGGCTCTGAAATGTGATGATTTCCACACACTCAAAAATAAGAACAGAAACCGAGGCAGTCTCTCAGCCATGAAAAGTACCTGACCGTCTTTTACAGGCTCTGCCCCAGAATGAATGTGCCCCCAACTTTATTTTTTTAATAAAAAATTACTCCTCTCCATATCCAATATTTGTAGCACCTTCTCCATATATTCAGAGTACAGGAGAGAGTCCCAGTCCCTGACTTGATGCCCAGTCTCTGGTTAGGGTAAGGTGTAGTCCCACTGGGACTTCACAGAGAGCTGGAGAAGAAATTCCCCTAAAGGGAATTAAGGTAACATTAGAAGGAAGGAGGATATCTTGCTTGGCCCAACAGTAATAATAACAATGACAAGAGTAATGACAGTTGTCCACTTGATTCTAACTCCTTGCTTCAGATCTAGTGATCTGTCCAGGGTGACTCGTCTCTGGAGTGTTTCAGGCTGTTCTTGGCGCTCTGTCTACAAGAGCATGTCTCCCTCTTGCTTTAGGATCTATATTGTTGATCATAGAGAACTGTTAGCCTTCAGTTAAGCTCCAGCCCAGAACATAGTTTTGAAGGATTATTACCATCTACTGATTTTCAGGGCTTAGTGTCTTTTCAGTGTCTTCTGGAAGCTGCCAGATGCTGGCTTTGTTAGTTTATGGAGGAAGCAGGACCGTGTGAAGCTGCCCCATTGCATCTCGCCCTGGGTCTGTGTACTTTTTGCTGACAGATTTCTAGCTGGATAACTGAGCTACTCTGCCCCAAGGCTATGTGATGAAAGCTTTCAAACCTTGGTAGAAATGGCATTTCCTGTTTGGAAGCTAAGCTGAGGCTGGTTTTGGTTTAATCACAGCCTGCCACATCACATAAGCTAGCATATGTTACTTGAGAAGGAGGAACATTCTGAGGGTTCATAGTATAAGGAATGGTTTCTCTCTAATTAGCTGTCACTTTGAAGGGGAGGCATCATAGTAATAAACTGTGAGTGGATGGGTGATAGCAGAAAATGTACAGGAAGCCCAGCTGCATGGGTCCCTGAGCAGCCCAAGAAGGCAGTGATCTAGAATGGTAGGGCTTACTCGACTTCACTGTCAGAGCATTTATGTTCATTCTCACCCCTCAGCACTTCCCTTCCCTTATTAAGTACCCAGAATCCTTATGCTCTTTCTCAGGTCTTGTTAGAACAGATGGTAGGTAGTCTAATAAACATCAGCACATACCAAGGTGCCAGGAACTGGGTGAGCTGCCCCTCCAAGGGGCTATTGCATTTTAAAACAGGGAAATTTATAACATAATGGAATCGATGTTATTTTGGTGAATTTATAGTTAACAGAGACCACTGGAGTCTTCTTCACATCTTTAAAAACACAGGTTACAGACCATTTTCCAAATCTGCCCATATGCAGCCTTAGCTGGGGTCCATACAGCTATTGTGGAGGGGAAAAAAAATCACACTGATCAAGAAAAGGGCCCAGCTTCATTTGGCTACACAGCAAGTTCTGTGCCTTCGAGGAAAGGCTAGTGGAAAAGATGATTTAAAGGGCATTTAGCAAATAAAACACCATCTCTTCGTTCTCTTTAACTGCAGAAGAGATCACACACACTTTCTTACACTTCTTACAATCATGCAAAGACCAAACCAGTCAATATACACTTAGGGAACCTATGCAGATAAGCCATAAGCTAATTGAGAGCAATGATTATACTTTCAACTCCTTTGTAGCATACATGTTACTCTAACTTATTCAATTCGTTTAATAAAAATTTACTGAGCACCTACTACATACTAGGTACTATGCTAGGTCTTAGTAATTCTACATAATTAACATGTGGCTCCTCTCAGAGAGTTCAGAACCTAGGTGAGGAAGACAAGTGGGCACACAACAGTTGTAAAATAATGTGTGAAGTGCATTCCTAGTTGTAGGAATAAAGCACTGTCCTGTCATTGAAGAGGATGAATTAATTCTGTCTCATTTTAGAAATACTCTGGCATTTGAGCTGGTTCTTGAAGGATAAGATGGTCTCTCAGTATCTCGTTAGTTTAACATCCTGAATGTGGCAAATGTTTAATAAATGTCACCGCTTAACAATCTTAGAGAGGAAGGAAACTAGAATTCTTTGAAAGTTGAGTCCATTGTTGTGTCTCCCAGTTTTGCTTGGATTGAGGTTGTATATCGTAACCAGTCCACCTTCATTAATCAGATTCCTGTGTGGTTCATCATTAGGACGATATAATTAGGGCTTCTGAGATTTTCACATAGACACTGTATAGGAGTTGACAACTTGAATGCAACAGGAATGCAAACTTGTTTTGAAAGTGTCATTTCTTCCTTTTTTTTATCCTTTGACTTTTGAAGGTTTTATATTTTAAGTTGTCAGTCTTGACACCACACTCATAACCCCCTGGTAATTGAACCCAAAAGGCATTCTGATGAATGAATGAAATTTATTGCTGTGATGGTACTTAATCCAGTACTATTGAGAAGTCAACTCTACCGCTGTAAATTTCAGATTTTATAGTGATATTTTGACTACATTGGGCTTCCCCCCCCTTCCTAGTGTTAGTTATCCGTTATCTAGTGCAGTATTTACAAAATAAATGTTGAGAAGCCTACCATAAATTCTCTGTAGGGTCATTAGTGACTTTATATTTAACAGTAATGATTGCATTAGTCCAATGTATTGATTTCTATATTCAGGCAGAATTAACAATTTAATGTTGTTTGAAAAAATATTGACTAGCCACTCCCATCAGTTGTTTTTGTCTGCATCTAGATGATTCCACATATCAGGATGAAAAAGAACAGATTATACCAACCGTCGGGTATTTAAAAAAAGATCTGAATGTGGATATTATCAGGAAATCAATAAAATGGTTGAATTTGTCAATTTGTATTTAAACTTGATGCTGGGCATAGATAACTCTTTGCCTTTCTATCAACCTTTAGGATTTCAGAAACAGTAAAAATACTTATTTCACCACAAGGGGGAAGTAGAACACTAAAATTGTCAAAGGGAGCCTAATGACAAGGTGTGGTATATTTGTGTTAAGAGAACCTGGACTCTAGCAGGAATAAGAACTTAAAAAAAAAAGTTGACTAGAATTTAGCAATCTTTGTAGCATCGTGCTCACGTTAATTTCAGCCTCTTCATACTCTGTAAATTTCCTACAAGTGTCTCTTTTTGAAATAAACATATGGTTTACAAGATGGACAAAGAAAATAAATAACGATTGTCGGAGAGGGAAGTACTTCACATTTCATCTTGAATGATAACATGTGAAATCTCAAGTATTTAGGAGTTATTGTTAGTTTTCTTAAGATAGCTCACTGGCTGCCTGGGGAGTATATATTTTTGAAGCTGAAACATCTGTGGAAAACAGATCTGCCAAAGTAGCTGTATGATATGGTTTAGTATCTAAACAGAGCTGAAGCTTCTTTCAAAATGTAAATATTTAGGGGCACCTGGGTGGCTCAGTGGTTGAGTATCTGCCTTCGGCTCAGGTCCTGATCTCAGGGTCCTGGGATTGAGTTCTGCAGTAGTTCTGCTCCCCTACAGGGAGCCTGCTTCTCCCTCTGCCTATGTCTGTTTTTCTCTGTATCTCTCATGAGTAAATAAATACAATCTTTTTTTTTTAAAGGTAAATATTTAATCTTTTTTTTTTTTTTTGGCTTGCTTGTAGAGTCTCCTATCAAGAGAGAAAATCAGGCAAGTCTTCTATTTCTTGTTGAGTCTGACTCAAGATTCTCTTCCTTCAAGAAACATTTCTGATCTCATTCCACCTTAAGCAGCTGCCTCTTCTTTAATGGGCATCAGAATCCCTTGGAAAAGTTGTGAAAACAAATTGTTGGGCTCCTATCCCAGAGTTTCTGATTTGGTGAGTCTGGGGAGTGGCCTGAGGTATGTACTGATGCTTTGGGTTTAGGACCACACTTTGAGAACCACTCTTTTAGCATGTATTCACTCAGTTTACGCTATCAAATACCATCACACCAAAGTCTAAAGAATGGTTCTTATTTGTTTGGTATGTGGGAATTAGGTTTTGCTAAATCTTGTTTAAAACCAGGAGGCTATAGACTGTGGCTCAAAAAGTTTCCTCTTAGCAGCTCTGCAGATGGATGTTATTCATTAGGATTTGACCTGACTATTGTCACACACTTTTGAGTACATTTTCTATATTGTGGCTTTTTGAGCACCCTGTCACTTGAAGTAGACCTGGGGCTTTTGTCCCTGTGCCTGCCCTTACAGCCCTGGAGAGCTAGTACAGTGCGTGGTCTATAATGTGTGTGCCCTCAAATCTTAATAACCAAAACAAATTAAAATACTAGTACAGGAGTGCCTGGCTGGCTCAGTCGGTGGAACATGCGATTCTTAATCTTGGGATTGTGAGTTTGAGCCCCACTTTGAACGTAGAGATTACTTAAAACATAAAATATTTAAAAAATACCAGTACATATGCCATTTAGTAAGTAATTCTTCACAGAAATCCTGGTACTGATGTAAAATGAGGATCAGGAAAGGATTTGGTCTGAATCCTTCCACCTATATATCTATAATGATTAGTTACATGAGAATTGGTTAATTGCCTGTATTTTTTTTTACCTTTTGCCTAAGTGAAAGAAAAACAATGGGCCAAACACAATACCGGGTATCAGCATATGGCTTCTGTTCTAGTCACCAGTTCAGTGGGTAAATGGCAGCCATGTGATCTCAGTCAGCCTTCAAGAGCAAGATGAAAACAGCCATCCTCTCCTAAAGGGATCCACCGAAGAAGACAACCAGCGGCAGCAAAGTCTTTTGTAAATGTAAAGTGTCATATGTAGATTTAGTAAAGATGGTCAGCTTCATACTATGGGTTTCACTGGTCAGATCTATTTCTTTACAAATCACGTTTCTAGAAACAAAAGGATTATAACCAGATGCATGGATCCACTGAGGACCATATAATATAATGGCAACCATTTAAAGGTACTGAAGATTAAAGCTGGCTATTTACCAGCTTGGCATCTAATGGGTGTAAGACTATATATGGCCCGCGTTCTAATTGCTTAACAAATCAACGCAGGCAAAGCAGTTAATCAGGTAGGCCCTGCAGACTCTGCCACCGATTCCCTGATTCACAATAAGCCACATACTCAGCCTTCGGAGGTTCCGCATACATGTGTAATTTCTACTAAAAAAGCTATTAGATGGTGACGTCTAACTCACCATTGTTTTCTAATACTCCAACCCTAGCTTCAGGGCGCTGAATAATGATTCTTTTACTAGGGCCACCATGAGAGTGTTTTATAAAATGTTTTGAGCTTCTCAGAGGAAGACATGCTATTCCACGTTAGGACCCTCCTCTCAAGCAAGGCTTACAAATAGATTTCAAAATAATAGTTAAAAAAAAAAAAGATTTTATTTATTTATTTGAGAGAGTGAGAGAGAGCACAAGTGGCAGGGGCTGGGGTGCAGGGAGAGGGAGAAGCAGGCTCCCTACTGAACAGGGAACCTCAGGTGGGGTGTGATCCCAGGACCCCTGAGGGTTAACCAACTGAGCCACCCAGGCACCCCAAAATAATGGTTTTTCTAAAGTGTGAGGATATATGAAAAAATCTTATTTGATCTGCTGAATTTGCTCTTGAATTACCCATACTTACCATACTTGCCAATATGGCTATTTCTAGTTATTCCTGCATGATGGTGGCTTGTAATCGCAGGTGATCAGAGAGAGGCAGGCCATAGCTGTTGAATGCGGCTGAAAACAGGCTTCCAAAGCAGCATCACACACTTACCTCCTGGTCCGGTATAGGGCTCAGCCCCCTGAACATATGCCCACTCTCTCCTTTTATCCCTCCTTCCATGTTTGGCTGATTAATTCAGTTTCATATTCATTTTGGCTATTTCCTCACTTCCGGCCAGTGCTCCCAAGAGGTTCTAGCAAAAGTAAGGACTCTGGTGTCAGATTGCCTGGATTTAACTTTGACTCTAACACTGGCTTCCTGAGTCTTGGTTTCCTTCATTCTAAAACAGGGATAGAATTTATCTCAAAAGTTGTTGTCAAGATTTGCTGAGATAAATACAATTCCTGACAAATATTTATGCTCACTATATGCCAGATGTTGGTATTATGAGGTGTTTTTGCATTTAGCTTGAGCCTCTGTCACTGTGGCTCTTTGACCTGTGCTGCTCTTTCCTGCTTGATTCTGTGGCACTGAGGTCCTGTCCCAGGTTTCTGGAGCTGGGTACACCCTTTGCTCCTTCTAGGGTCCTCTTGCATCTTCCCTTGGAGATACGGTTCCTGAGTTTAGGAGAGTTCCTACTTTTCTATTAATATCACTATCTCATTATGTTTTGATCTCTGACAAAAGCAAGCACTCTTCGGATCTACTACTAAGGGGCCAGGAGGGCAATGGGACTGATTGTTGGTTTTGTCATCTGAGTACTACAGATTACCTCCTGAATGATTTGGATTTAAAAATCAATATTCAGGGATGTTTGGGCGGCTCAGTGGTTGAGTGTCTGCCTTTGGCTCAGGGCATGATCCCAGGGTCCTGGGATCCAGTCCCACATCACACTCCCCTCAGGGAGCCTGCTTTTCCCTCTGCCTATGTCTCTGCCAGTCTCTCTGTGTCTCTCAAGAAAAAATAAAATCTTAAAAAAAAAAAAGAAATCAATATTCATTATCAGTGTGCCTAAAGTGACTGAATCAGTTGGCCATTATTGTTCCACTCATTAGTCATTGATGGATTGATGGTATGACCTCAGAATCCCCATTTCATGAACAATTATTCCAACGCCAGCAAAGAGGACATTAAACTTCTTTTGTCTCCAGCCAAGTTTTAGGTTCAACCATTATGTGTTTTAATTTTTTATGTCCTCTTCTAGAGAAATCTCATTCAGTTATTAGGTTGAAATATTTTCTGCTACCCCAAAGCCAAGTATTTGTGCTGTTCTGTAGGTTAAAGAGGCCAAGCTCCTTGGACCTAGAGGAGGAAGACAATAAAGCTCAAGTAATTTATTCCTTGCTTATACAAAAGTGGTGGATGGAAGATTTCCATCTTTGTGAGACTTTGTAGGGCACATTTAGATATTCTATAGAATTGGTTGGGGAAAAGTGGGGTTAAATAATGAAGAAAATTTTGCAGTGAAGAACAAAAAAGCTTAAAAAACGATTTCTTTGCCTATAGCATAAGGTATAGAAAAATGGCTCTATTTTCAGATGAATCAATCTTAGCCTTTCCTTTAACAATAGGTAAATGAGGAACTTAAATCTCCATTAACTTTGAATACCCATGCTACATCACTGTAACCAACGGGTTGTTCTTTTGTCCCACGAATGAGCTGAAGACAGGGCCTTACTTTAATATGAAATACACTGATTTTGTTGGATTCTATTACATTCTCATGCTGCTAAAAAAATCTTTTCATGTTCAAATTCCACTGTGTTTTCAATGTCAGGTTTTTTCTTTCAAAAGGAAAAGGGTCCCCTGTGGAAGTTTATGAAAGCTGACACATTTTCTTGTAAAATATCCTTCTGAGACCATATGGTTTATCGGTAAGCACATATTTTTGGACCTTTTAAAATGAGTATTATGAAATTAACGTGAGATGTTTTTAGAAAAGTGAATGCTATTGACTCTGTAGGGCACAATGCCTGTCTCCATTGTGGTTGTTACTCTTTATAATTCCCTGCAAAAGCCATTTTCAGATAATTAAAAAAGGTATTTGGAGCAAAAATACTTATCAAAAGAGGTTATATAACAAATGCATGGCAGCCAGTTGTCAAAGTTAAAAATACCCACTTCTTTCCCCCCAAAGCCATTAGATCTATTACCACCTAATTGCTTGGAAAATTCATTTTCTTTTTCTCAAATCACAGCCTTAATTGAGGTCTGAAAGCTCACCAAGTGCCTCTTAAATCAGTAAACCTAACTTTTAAAAATTCTTCTATAATTTATCTTTGTGGCCAAGAACATATATATATATATATATTTTTTTTTATTTGAGCAGATATGGCAGCTGCTACTAGTAGAAAAGCTTCTTACTTGGAGAAATAAGAGAACTGGGAACATGTTTCACTGTTTCTGATAATGCATATTGAGGGCAAGAGTTCATAGCAAAGTGAACAGATATTGATGCAAGCATATTATTTAATCACACTGCAACCAAAGGATTTTTAACCAGTTTATGTGGGTATTGTATCCTAAATGTCAAGATGAGAAGCAAAAATCTATTCTTCATTCTGGCTGTGAAACTCTGCCCTTCATGTATGCATCAGCAAGAGTAATGTGTAATATACACAACCTTATTCATTGTTATGCAAACCCCGAAGAATGTACAGAACAAGAAATAATTTTCAACTTTGGTTTATGACATATCAAGCATCAGTGGTGATTAGAGTACCTAAATCTGTGTCTGAAATCAGAATTAATTTTAATTATATAAAAGGGATGAGAATAAATGTGATTTTGAAATGAACATTGAAGCAATCACTCAGGTTAGGGTTGCTGTTTTAAGGAATTACCTTGGGGATCTATAAATGAATTTGAAAAAATTCTATTTTCTTTTTTTTTAAGATTTTATTTATTTATTCATGAGAGAGAGGCAGAGTCACAGGCAGAGGGAGAAGCAGGCTCCATGCAGGGAGCCCGACGCGGGGCTCTATCCCAGGTCTCCAGGATCAGGCCCTGGGCCGAAGGTGGCGCTAAACTGCTGAGCCACCCGGGCTGCCCTGTATTCTATTTTCAAAATGTTTTTGAAACCCCTTTATCAGAATTCCCTGAGTTAGTTTACAATCTACTTCTCCTTACTAGTTTATTATTAATTTATTACTTTATTACTTTATTTGTCTGCTTTAAGAGTTTATTTGAGCAAAAATCAATTGGAAACAGCAGCACCAAACCCAAAGTGATTAAGGGAGCTTCACTGTCAGGAGCTCAGGGAGAGGGGATCCCTGGGTGGCGCAGCGGTTTGGCGCCTGCCTTTGGCCCGGGGCGCGATCCTGGAGACCCGGGATCGAGTCCCACGTCGGGCTCCCGGTGCATGGAGCCTGCTTCTCCCTCTGCCTGTGTCTCTGCTTCTCTCTCTCTCACTATGTGCCTATCGTAAATAAATAAAATTAAAAAAAAAAAAAAAAAAAAAGAGCTCAGGGAGAGACTCTTATGGAGAAAAGGCAGAAAGGAGGAAATTATCCATTAACTATAATATAGAGCCTCTTTGGCTGTTTGTGATTACTTGTCCTTGGGCTTTGATTTTGCAACCTTGACACACTTACACTCTTGGATTTTGGTTTGCTTACATAGGCTGCCATGGCATTAGAGTCATAACAGTCTAATGGTCTCCTTGTTTAATTAATTTGATAATTTCCACCTTTGGTTATCCTCTCATATGTGAGCGATTGGCCAAAAATTTGGTATTAGTGCCACTCTTAGGCACCATCAGAGTTAAGTTGCTCTTGTCTCACTGTGAAACTCACCGGTTGTGATGTCAGATCTGGGGAAGAACTGTTTTTGCAGTTCATCTCATTGTCCATGTTTCTGTTTTTATTCAAGTATAGAGAGACCATCCAATGTACTGCTGATACTTATGAACATGCCTTTAAGATCTATGAGAACAGAGTGTATCAGCAAGACTACAAAGATAACTACTAGGAAGATAATACCAAGAGACTGACGCATGCTCCTTAGCCAGAACCTCCATCCACCAAAGCATTCAGTGTGAAATAAATAAAAATATGTACTTAAAGAACAACAACTCGTTTCAGCCAACTGGATTGTTTGTTAATTTCCTATATTTACCGCAATACCATAGGTGTTGATCCAGCTACAGTATAAGGTATTTGCCACAGCAGTGACTTCTCCTTGTTCAGCCAAAAGGTAATCTAAAGTAATTCTATTATCTAACACCCTTCAGCCCCGCCACCAGGAAGAAAATCTAGGGACTGTTGTACAGCTATAGCCTTACCAGTAGATTTAGACATAGTTGCCAAAGTTAAGGAGCATTGACTTTCCATGTGTGAACAGAGAGAAAAAGCAAGTAACAAAAAGGCAGAAGAAATAGAGCTTTAAAATTGGAAATAAAGATCTTGATCCGTGATCTTGGGAGATCTGTCTACTTCAAGATGCTGTCTGCTTCTGGGGAGAAACCTCCCTAATCAATTTAAATTTTAGATCTCCAGCTAGTGTGTAGCTGGAGGAACCCTTTTTGATTGGGGGATGTGGACTAAAGGTTCAGGTACCTGTATTTTTGGCTGCTGTTTGGGTAGTGAGAAGGACCTGGTATGGTCCCTTCCAATGTTCAAGGGCAGTCTTTGTTTTTACTGATTCAAAGTCAGACCGTGGGAGGAAATTGAAAGTGCTAGTCTGGAGAGTAGTAGGACATTAGAGGAAAATAGAAGAATTCCTGATCCCGTTTGGTTTATAGATATGTAATGAAATCTCAAAGACAATGAACATAATCCAGTACCTGTAGAGTTGTGCTATAATTTTTTACTGAAACATAATTCTTTCCTCTAAAATCACTGTCATGTCTATCAAAGATAATCACAGCAAGACTAATTTGTTTATAAAATAAGTCTACTGGCCTGATTATTTATGTAAGCACAGCAAGAATCATGATCATCTGGATATGCTCTTTTTAAATCTGCTTTGCTGGAACTTTTCGTAAGGAATCTTAGATTGGACTTTTAAAAGCCTCTCTAGGCTTAGAAGTCAAGCCAAGAATTCACCATTAGACTTTGCCTGGAATACGTATAGATTTGGGTAAATTCTTGTCTTCTGGGGGTTGCCTAAATATTTTGAGGTTGCTGGGCCTGCCACAAAGTGACTCTTCATAGTCAGCTGGTAAGACCGCTGGGAACCATAAGGTTCCCATAAAGGCAAGGTACAAGACCAATTTTTCCAAGGGGCTTTTATTGGCTCCATAATGTCAACTTTAGTTTCTTAAAACTATCTGGTTATATCTGACTCTGTGCATATTTTCAAATATGACATTGTAGTCAAAGCCTTAGTAATATAACCAATGTTTCCAATTACATCCCGTTAAAGAACAACAGATTCTTACTGAACTTATGTAAATCACTATATTGCCATGAAAATAAGAATACTCAATAAGTTTCTGAATTCTAGAGAAATCAGGAAGGGAGAAAAAAGTAACTTTTTTTTTTTAGTGGTCTTAACACCCAACCTGGGGCTTGAACTCACAACCCAGAGATGAAGAGTGGCATGCTCTTCTGACTGAACCAGCCAGGTACCCTGTAAATGTTTCAGTCCTCTACATAGATATACATTACATAATTACTATAAGTCACAGATAGCTTATGAGATAAGAAACAGATTTTCTGAAATCTGCAAAATAAAACATTAAGGAACTAGTAATATTTCAAAGAAAAATTTATACAAAATATAATCATCCTCATTAGTTCATTCAATACCATATTATTAATTCTCATTCTGGTTGAATCCAGTGTTTTCATTGGTTCTAGAAATTTTTATCTAGTTCAGTTTTACGATCTTAAAGTCACCAGAAACCGGTATTCTAGAGTATTTGTCAGAGTCCTTTTAGTGAATATCTCTTTGCAAAAGCATTAGAGTAGAACAATAACTATAAATGACAAAAAGACTTGAAAAATGCCCATGGTTAAAGATCTGATGACAATTCATTTGACAAGGAAATGTAGTTATTTCTGTGACAGATAATAATTTAGGATAATAATTGGACAATGAGAGTATTGACAATTTTCTGGGAACTTTAGATAATTTCTGGGATACCTATGTTAGTAACATATATCCATACACAGATAACCTAAGCAGGTTTATCATTCCCTCTTATTTGATAATGCTTTCCACATAGTTTAATGTACCAAATAAATCGCCAAATAAACCTAATTAGTTTAACATCTCTACTTTACAGGATGACACAAATCCTTTGAGATTTTTCAGAGACCCTCTGGGAAATCTCAAAGTTACTCTGAGACTAAAGGAACTCCATTTAAAAAATTATTTTAAGAAGTTGTCAAAATGTCAAAAGGTTTGAATATTTGACTACTAGAATCTCAGCTCATTATGAAATATTATTTATTGATTTAACTAAAGTGACAATAGAAAATTTTGAAGGCAAATACAGAAGGTTACATAGTTGTGAATAAAATTTAGCTCTTAATATTGAGAAGACTGGCTTTTCTTACGTAATCAAAGACCTGATAAAGACAACATGAAATGGCAGTAAATTATTTTGGTAACACACAAATTTTGCTTTCCAGATAGATTACACAAATCTCTTATCAAGAGCACACCAAGAAAAAAACAAAAAGACCAGACCAAGAAACCGTCATCCTTTTAACAGAGAGAAAACCAAATTCTAATTTTGTACCAATATACTTTTGATATTTAAACTCATTATTTAAAAATTTAAATAAATCAATTCCAATTTTAGTTACCTTGACCATCCATAAATTCCTTTTCAAAGATTCCTTCTCCATGTACCTTCTATAATTTTTAAAATATATCCAGTCAGGTTTTGTCGTATGGCTTTTCTCTTTCTCATCGAAACAACCACTTATTCATTCTATTTTCCTTACCTACTTTTCATATATGGTTGTTTCCTTTCACTCTTATTATTTCTAAGTAGTTTTAATCCTATATATTGATTAGAATTCTTAACCCTTAGAATCCTTTGTTCCTAGTGAAAACTAAGAAGCAATTATGGGCTGTTACACTTACATTCTGTGAATTAACAAGTTTAGAAATACGTGTTACAGTTTCTAGAAGTACATTCTTCCTCCTAGGAAATTTTTCAGTGCAGCACAATACACATTTACTAATAGACCCAAATATTTCTAGTTCCTCTGTAAGAAAGGAAACCAACAGTGGATAAACCTATGTTCAGTAATTAATGTTTCAGTAACATTTTATAAGTTTTATAGGTTTTTATCTTACCTGGAAAGGGTCTGGATACTTGGTGAATATCTATTATTCAACTTATCTCAGTGTAACTTTAAGGTTTCAAGTTACCAAAAAGATTTTGGAGATTATTGTTCAGTAGACATACCATAAATCATAATTATTATTGAAAAATTTATTTATAAACTTTTTTTTACTCATATCTGTTTAATTTACTTGTTCTTAACAATTATATTTAGGGAACTCATGAACACTTCATGAGAATTACACAGCTAACCGCCATCTTAAGTTATTTTTCTTGCTAAAACAAATTCTGTAACAGAGATAACATGAGCTTATGTGACTTTTAGTAAACTTAAGTAGCATAAAAGTATTATACTCACTGCTGATAACTGTAATTAAACCAACAAGCTTAAGGAAGCTTTTATTTACTGATCATTAGCTTAGATCATGTAAACTTAAAAAAAACAGTGGAATTAGGTTTTATATTTCTGAGAGTATACTTGATTTATTTTAATGCTTGTTTCTCTTTGAGTCAAGTAAGTAGAAATTAACTTTACAAATTACTTTTGCTAATACCATCCAGAGGTAGAAAAATATCATACATCTATAACATGTCTGCGCAGAGATCTCATAACTTTTGTTTAAAAGTTTTAGCCATGAGACATGTATGATGATAATGCAGAACTCCATAGCTTATCAAAGAATGGTTGGATACAGATTGTACTTCTGGCAGATAGAATAAATTAAAGTTACCTCCGCAGATGGCTGAAATTTTTTTTTACAATTATTCTTTTTTTTTAATGTAAGTATAGTTGACATAATGTACATTGGTTTTAGGTTTACAACATAGTGATTCTACAGGTCTAATACTTATGCCCTGCTCGTCACAAGTGTACCTGTCATCTATCACCATACATCTATTACAATACCATTGACTATAACCCCTGTGCTGTGCCTTTCATCCCTGCGACTTGTTTGTTCCATAACTGGAATCCTGTATACCTCTTATACCTCTACACCAACTTTGCCCATTTCCCTACCCTTCCCCTCTGGCAACCACTAGTTTGTTCTCTGTTTTTATGGGTCCATTTCTGCTTTTTGTGAAAAGTGAAATCACATGGTGATTGTCTTTCTCTGACTTATTTCACTTAGCGCAATACTCTAATTCCATTCATGTTGTCACGAATGGCAATAAGTCTTTTTTAATGGCACAGTTATATTCTATTATATATATTATATATCTTCTTTATAATATATATCTTTACATATACATGAAATATGTGATATGATATATATAGCTTTTTTTGTCCATTCATCTATGAGCACTTGGGTTACTTCATAGCTTGGCTATTGAAAATAATGCCACAGTAAACATAAAGGTGTATATATTTTCCTGGATTAGTGTTTTTGTGGATTTTTTGGGGGGTGAGGGGGAATGTCTAGTAATGTAGTCATTGGATTATATGGCGTTTCTATTTTTAATTTTTTGAGGAACCTCCATACTACTTTCTATAGTGGTTGTACCAATTTGCATTCCTACTAACAGTGCGCAAGGGTTCTTTTTTCCCCACTGCCTAGTCAACACTTTCTCTTTCTTTTCCTTCCTTTCTTTTCTTTTCTTTTCTTTTCTTTTCTTTTCTTTTCTTTTCTTTTCTTTCTTTTCTTTTCTTTTCTTTCTTTTCTTCTTTCCTTTTCTTTCTTTT
Source organism: Vulpes vulpes (assembly GCF_048418805.1). Taxonomy (NCBI): domain Eukaryota; kingdom Metazoa; phylum Chordata; class Mammalia; order Carnivora; family Canidae; genus Vulpes; species Vulpes vulpes. The sequence goes on from NC_132786.1 coordinate 114,010,005, forward strand.
CTTTCTTTTCTTTTCATTTTCTTTCTTTCTTTCTTTCTTTCTTTCTTTCTTTCTTTCTTTCTTTCTTTCTTTCTTTCTTTCTTCTCTGAGTCTAACCATTCTGACAGTGTCGGTGATATCTCATTGTGGTATTGCTTTGCACTTCCCTGATGACCAGTGATGTTGAGTATCTTTCCATGTGTCTATTGGCCATCCGTATTTCTTTGGAAAAATATCTATTCAAATCCTCTGCCCATTTTAAATCAGATTATTTGGGAGCTTTTTTGGTGTTGAGTTTTAGAAGTTCTTTATATAATTTGGATGTTAACCCCCTAGTCAGACATGTCACTTGCAAATATCTTCACCCATTCAGTAAGTTGCCTTTTCCTTTTGTTGATGGTTTCCTTCGCTATGCAAAAGCTTTTTATTTTGGTGTCGTCCCAATAGTTTTCATTTAGCTTTTGTTTCCTTTGCCTAAGGAGACATATTTAGGAAGATGTTGCTAAGGCAGGTGGCTAAAAATTTTACTAGTATTTGTGAGAAATACTTTTAAGATTTTTCATTCACCTAATTTCCAAATAGCTTTCTTATTTCTCTTATAAGAATGACCTCTTATAAGTTTGCTTTTCAAGAGGTGGCTTTGAGTTCCTAGACAAGATCTGGCAGGGCATTTACATCTCAAAGGCATGGAGAAAAAAATGTGAATTTTCTCCAAGAAGGGCTTTTGTTTCCTAAATTTAGATCTTTTACAGTATCTGCAAGCCTTTTAAGATAAATAAAGGAATTTGGGGGATTGGTAAAAAAGGACAGACAGGTGGGGTTTGGATTATTTCTAGAGCTGCATTTCTGTTCTCATAAAGACTCAATTATAAGACAAGTACAATTATTTTAAATTCTTCAAAGAATTGGGTTGCAACCTGAGTGACCTCAAGACACTCACCTAGCCATCGAACTACATTATCCTCAATTTGCTTCTTTATATTAGGGAGAAGATCTTCGACTAAGATAGAAATCAAAAGATTCCTGTGTTCCAAATTTAGAGCTGTGTTTCTTTGGAAACTTTTGGTAAATTCTTCCACAGTGGCTTCAGAATGTTTTTCTTTCCTTCTGGGTACAGTTTCATTTTAGCTTAGGAGAGAGCACCTAAAAAAAAAAAAGTTCCTATCTGGTTCTGAGTATTAGTTTCCAGTGTGGTCAATTTATGACCATAAAGGTACTTAAAAAAAATTCCTGTCAAGTTTCATCTGGGACTAATGTAAATATTCCTGGCAGTATGATCAACCCCATGGACACAATAAGGGTCCCCAAAGAAGGTCCAAAAGATCCAACCTTGCAAGATCCCAAGCCACTCCCAAAGATAACTGAAAGAAAGACTTACACACTTTTTCAAAGAGCTGGGAAGAGTTGGTAGGACGCTAGCTACAAATGGGGTGCAGCCCACATTTCTGTCTTGCACTATTTTGGGAGCCCCCAACATGACAGTTGATAAATCTCAGAACACAAAATGAGACAAAGAAGTCAGCAGCTGTCCCTGGGATAGAAAGAATTGATAACCCATATTTTTTCCTGCCAATCTGAATTTGGAAAAGAACATGAAATGCTATCTTCATCTCTCAACCAGGCATCAAAGAAAGAAATCTGGGGAGAGCTGGTTTTGTTAAGAATTCTTAGCTTTGCTGTCTTTTGCCAGTTTTCCAGGATGCTGCCTATAGTGAGTGAGTGAGGTATCTCAGTGGATCATCAGAAACTATAGAGAAAAAAAAATTCCCTCTACCTTTTTTTAGGGAGCACTTGGTAGAAACCCCTTTTTGGCTAGGATGTTTCATAAACGGGTAAGTGTATCTAAGATGGTTAAAAGTTCTCCACTGTGACCACTATAATTCAAGATTATCTTTGGTTAAGTTTAACCTACTTGTTCAGCATTAAAACAAAAAAAAATTCTTTTAAAGATTTTATTTATTTACTCATGAGAAACACAGAGAGAGAGGCAGAGACACAGGTAGAGGGAGAAGCAGGCTCCATGCAGGGAGCCTGACATGGGACTCAATCCCAGGACTCCAGATCACGATCTGAGCCAAAGGGAGACGCTCACACTGAGCTCCCCGGTGCCCCTAAAACAAACTTTTATTCACCTGAGGCTTCACAGGACTCGATCCCGTTTAAGTCAAACCTGGTCTATCTTGGGACCCAGCTGGGTTGTTAAGTTACATCCAGGTTGTTCGAGACTCAGTCCAGTTTCTAAGTCAGATCCAGTCCAGCTTCTAAGTCAGACCCAGTCTATCCCTGGACCTGGTCCTTCCTGGACCCTATCTGGCTTCTAGGGCAGGACCCAGGCTGACCTCGGATCCAGCCTAGCTTCTAAGTCAGACCTTGTCCATTCCCAGACCCAGCCTTTCCTGGATTTCTAAGTTGGGCCCAACCTGACCGCAGACCCCGTCCAGTTTTAAAGTCAGACCCTGTGGGTCCCTGGATGCAGTCCAGGGCTCAGGTCTGGTTCCAGAGTTTGGACCCAGGCTAACCCTGGACCCAGTGTGGTTCTGAAGGTGCCCAGCCTGATTTTAGTTCAGCAGGGTTTCTAAGTCGGACCCACTCCAACTCCAGACCCAGCCCAACTTTGGCTAGCTTCCAGAACCAGTCGAGGACGAAGCCCAAATAAAATCCGAAAAGTCATAATGCAAAAGCTTTGGAGCTAGGACCCAAAACCCAGGAGCAGCTTTTCCACCATTTTCAGAGGCAGCAGGAAAGCAGCAGTTCATGGTACCTACATCTTGTTGCTTCTTGCTCCTGGGGGTGCTGGGGGTCTCCTTCATTTTCCTTTTCTGACACTAGAACTGTTAAAAGATAAATTGAGGCTTATTAAACATTTTAAGAATTCATTTGCCCACAAATTGATTCCATTTGGGCAGTGCCAAATTGGAAGTGATTCAGAGCGCCTGTTGTTACTTGGGACTTATGTTCTTACTGCAGAGAGTGTTGCCCTGCTTGAGTCACCTTCTTCACTTCTCAGACTTGAATCAATGAATTTTTGTTTGTTTAGAAATTTACAAGGCTGTGGTATAAGCAATTCCAAGATATTTTGTGTAGCAGCATCCTCTCTGGAATGACTTTGTGCGTCTCCTTTGCACCCCAGGATAACTTGGATGTAAAAGTGAGAAGAAGGCAGCTCAGTGATTAGTATACATTGCTCTCATTTAATCTTCACAGAAGTCCTATGAAGCAAGTATTATCCCTGTCAGAGAAGGAAACAGAATTAAAATGTTTAGGTGATCTCAGATCCCTTAGAACTAGTGTAGAGTTGGGATTTCTCTGGCACCAAAGTTCTGCTCCTTCTTATCGTCCCTGTTGTTTTCTTTCCAGGGGAACAACATCATTCTGCAATGTTTAGCTCCGTTGTGTTTGTGAAAATTCACATTACTTTTTAATTGTGTTACATGTATACATATCTATGTAAGCTTGGGCCGGCACATTTGAGCTATTTTTAATATCATTTGAGATTATTTAGCTTTGAGAGATGAGGAAAGGTGAAGAAATGTCATTTGCTTATGCATAGCAGGCATTATGATGGAAAGCCAAATAACATTGGGCACTGTTGACAGTAATAATATTTTACCTCCTAGTGTTACGAAAATTTGCTTCATTAAACAAGATCAAACAAATGAGCCAACAAGAAGTAAGCCTATTTCTAACAAGCAGGCCTGAAGAGTAAATAAAGCAATGAGAAATGAGTTGGTGATTTTAAGTAAAAACCTTGGGGAGGATGGAATGGAAATGATTCAGGCCTCTACTTTGGATATGTCTGGAGACAAAAGAATGCATAAGCACACCGAGTCCTGGTCTCAGGATGAGCAGTTTGGGTGGTATGCATCTTGTTCAAATGACTTGACTTTTGGAGAAGTGACAGACATTAGAGATCTGTAGCTGCCTAGTGATGGCCTAAAAGAACCATCTTTTCGTGTTTCATCAACTACATCCATCAAAAGCTAACATGCACATACTGCTTCCTGGGTGCCAACTAAGGTGACCAACTCATCCTGGTTTGCTTGGGACTTTCGTCCAAGGTTTAGTATGGAAAGTTCGGTATCCTGGGAGCCCCCTCAGTCCTGGGCAAACCAGAGCAGTTGGTCATTGATGTCAGGTTCTGTTCTAAACGCTTTATATTTAGTAGCACATTTATTATTTATTATTGTCATTTATTATTTGACATCCTTGTTTTGCAGAGGGGGACGTGCTTACGTGGAGAGGCTAAGAAACTTGCCCAGGGTCCCATAGCCAGTAAGTGGCAGGCAGGATTTGAAATCAGGCAGTATGGTTCAACTGTCAGGCTGCCTCTAAGTGGATGGCCTCTAAGAGTGTTCTGCTTTGTAATAGAGAAAGAGAAATTGTTTGGGATAGAATAATGGCCAAAAACCCAATGCTACTCTCATGGTGCATTATGGGCAAGAAAACAGGCAAGCACTCGGTCTGTAAAAGAAGTTCTTGTCAGAAAGTAGAGTGAGCTCTTTCAGCATGTGGGAAGTTTAATTAACCCGACCTGTGTGGCCAGGGAAGGCATGAGATACTATATAAAGGACCCAGCCTCCTACTTGACCTTGTGGTTGGTCAACAAGCCTCTGATAATGGCAGCTGTAGGAGAATGGATATCAATGACAGTGGCTGCAGAAAAGCAGAAACTTTTGCAGTGGGGACATGAACCACTCAGGACTTCCAGGGCAGCAGAGGACAAGATGGGAGATTTGGGGTAGAATCAATCACATTATGATCGTCCCCAGGGCCATGGTAGTGTTGGTCTGCCGGTCTGCGTGGTCCACAGAAGCCTGGATTAAATGAATACATGGCGGGGAACACTTCTTGGCAAGGAGATTCTCGGACATACCCGTGATGGGCTGCCAGTATGTTAACAACAACAAGCCCCCAAGACAACGAACAGGTAAACCAATTTGTTTTTTGTTTGTTTGTTTGTTTTTAAAGATTTTATTTTTTTAATTTTTATTTATTTATGATAGTCACAGAGAGAGAGAGAGAGAGGCAGAGACACAGGCAGAGGGAGAAGCAGGCCCCATGTACCAGGAGCCCGACGTGGGATTCGATCCCGGGTCTCCAGGATCGCACCCTGGGCCAAAGGCAGGCGCCAAACTGCTGCGCCACCCAGGGATCCCCAGGTAAACCAATTTGGAACCATTTCTTTAGGAGGGTGAGAACTGCCCTATCTTGTGCTATGTTCCACAGGAATTAGCAGGTTAGAGCTTTCCCTGATTTGAAAAACCATAAGCACTGCCATTTACTGCTGTTTCCGTGTAATGTCTTCAGTTGGACAACCATGCACAGCCCTGGGGGCACACTACATTCTTCTGGGAAGATCTATACCACATCCAGGCCTTTCCCAGATGCTGGTTGTTTTGCAGGCATTCCCCCGGTGATTGAAATGTGAAGCTCAGGGCTTGACCCTGAACCAGATCATTAACTTAATGAGGGACTCTGACCTGAAATTGCTGGATATGCTCTGTCTGTTGTAAGCAGGACCCAGGACACAGAGGGCCATGGGACATTATGATGAGGAACAGTTGCTGTGGCTTGGTGGAGAGCAGCAGACTGTTGTACCACACTTGCTGGTGGTGTTAGCTAACCCAGAAGAGGCATTCAGTGGGGCCTAATATCATCTTTCTTGAAGAGTTACTCAGTGCTGCCGGTACCAACTAAATGCTTGTAGAATTTAGCATGTTGGGATCCCTGGGTGGCGCAGTGGTTTGGCGCCTGCCTTTGGCCCAGGGCGCGATCCTGGAGATCCGGGATCGAATCCCACGTCGGGCTCCCGGTGCATGGAGCCTGCTTCTCCCTCTGCCTCTCTCTCTCTCTCTCTCTGTGTGTGACTATCACAAATAAAAAAAAAAAAAAAAGAATTTAGCATGTTACAAACGTGCACACCATCAAGAGGATGTAGTCTCCTTAAGGAAGGAAGGGATCATAGCTTGATGGGCATATTAAAGAAAGTTCTCCACCTTCCCCAAGGAGTCGTGCTGATTCTCCAAGCACTGTGGACCCAGCTCCCTTTGGGAGGTGACATCCTGTCTCTCAGTTTTCCTTTGGCTTCACTTGTAATGGGCTTCAGCTCTCTTATTATCTGATCGGCTGCTAGTTATCTGTGTTCCACCGCCTTCGTCCAACTGACATGCACTTGTACAGGCTCTGGGATCTGATTTCTGCTTCTGCCCTCATTGCGCTAATGAATGCCCTCAGGTTTGGATCTTCTGATCCTCAGTCCTGGTGGCTACATGGAGCCAGTGCTTGCTGAGCTTGGGGAGGACTGGCCAGGCTCTTCTCATTGTTGCTTTGCCTGCTTGGAATATTTCTATGTTTCAGCTCAGCCTGCCAGTTCATGCCCACCAGGCTCAGTGTAGGCTGAATGAAGAAGTCAAGATCCCCTGCTTTGTGCAGCTTTTGTTGGCCTCCTTGTCCTTTGATACTATGAGCTGATTGAGAGCTGCCTTATTCTGGGAGGAGCCCTTTGCCTGACTTCTTACCTCTCCCACCTTCTCTGAGGGTTTAACATTGATCATAGGCAGAAGTTAATTGGAGATAAAAGTTTATAGTTAAGCAGGCAGGTTGTAGCACAATATCCATATGATCTAAAGTAACTGGGGTTCTCTCAGGGTCATTGAAATGTACAAAGCTATTCTTCCAATGCATTTTTTTTAAGACCTAGATAAATTGTGTGTCGTATAAAATGCATTGTTAAAGTTTGCAATTGAGTCATTGGATTAAATGAACCTTTCAACACCTTTCAGAGGAAAAGAGATGGTATTCGGCGTGATGAAATAGTAATGCTTGGCTTCATACTTACGTGGTACAGCAATCTTCGGGGAAGACTTTACTTACAATGAAAAATAAAAAGAAATAAACTGATGAACTCCTGACTCTGTATCAGGAATATATATATTTTTTAACATGACAACTTCTGGGACATTCCCAGGAAGGAAAATGATATCCAAAGCTCCTGCCTTCCTTTGATCCACTATTAAAATGATTTCTAATCCTCCTCCCCTGACCCAACATCCACTAGCACCTACTAAATGATTAATTACTCAAATGCTAAAAGCTGTCTGGGTTTCTCTCTTTCCTTCAAAAGCAAGTGTTACATTCCGCTAATGTCACAATTAGCAGGAAGCTGGAAGCCAGTCTCTGACCTGTGAACTAATACAGAAGAGTAAGAGGAGATGTGATTAGCATATTAGAAAGGGATTAATTTTCTTTTCTCTTTGATTTTCTTTATTCTGAACCTGCGTCTTAGAGGACTATTTGAAAGATTCTATCAGTTTGGAATTCATTCAGATAGTCTCAGATTTGGAGAAGAACTTAAGGTCATTCTTAGAGATGCTTACTGTCCTTTAAATAACATTGGATGTTACCTTTATGGAGAAAAACCAATGACAGAAATCCCTGATCCTACTTTGTCTGCATTCCAAAGTCTGCTTGTCTCATGCTTTTGCTTCCCTCATTTCACTCTCAGACTGTTTCTGTGTCTTGACCCTCCTGAAGTTATATCTTGTTCAAGCATTCTTGTCTGCTTATTCCTCATTTTAATCTAAACTGTGATTATTTTTCTTAAAACTCAAAGGAACTGTGGGAAGGGGCCTTGTTCCTGCTAAAATAATACTCTTGCTTCGTATATCTATATCATAATTATTTTTCTTAAAATTTAAAATGTCTGAGGGTAGGGGCCTTGTTACTGTAAAATGAGGAGCCTGTAACATGGATAGTGATGATGCTAAGTTAAAATAAGTAAGAAATCAAATCTGAGGTACATTAAAATGGTTATAAGAAATGTTGACATCTTTGGATAAAATTTATATTTTTATTTAGCAAGAGCTTCTTGAAAATAATATCACAGGCACTGGTAATGTTAAAATGTGTAAAAATTTTCTTCTTAGCATTCATATTTTTATTGAGCACCTACTGACTTTGGCTCTCCCAAGCTGTCTTTTTGTTCCAGTCCTATTTGCAGGGAGTCCCAGATTATCTTGCAGACCCCAGAGGGGAGAGAGGAAGAGAAAATGAGGTGAGATTTTGGCATGCTGAGGCTTGCTGCAGCAGAGCAGAGGTGTCCTTATAGCTGAGAGTCACAGATAAACAACCTGGGCCAGAACTAACTGCTTCAGTGAGAGAAGATGGGCCTACATCAGACCATGAGGGCTTAAGGAACAGAAAGAGGGCAGATCATGAATCCTACCAACTGATGAATTTAACATCTACCTAATTTAACAGCAGATCCCCCAGGGACAGGCTCAGTGGTGTGTCAATGATTGCCAGTCCAGAGAAAAGCATAAGGATGGAGAATATAAACCCCAGACCTCCTCCTACTGTCAGGAGGATACGGGAAACACGTCTTTTGTGCCCAGATATCCTCTTGCAGAAGAGAAGGAAGAGAGAGAACCTCTGAAAGACTGGATATTAATCCGGAAAAGACTGGGTTGTCTAGAAAAAAAAAAGTAGATTAATTTACAAGATTGGAATAAACTCAGCTTTTATCACTAGTCAGCAGGGGGGGTGCTAATGAGACAGATTAGATGGGTTTCATACAAAATAAAGAAGCTGAATTTTCTCTGCACATTTGTGTGAAATGAGTGATATTTTGGTACTCTTTGCTGTGTATGTGTGTGTGTGTGTGTGTGAAGTAGGGCAGCCACTGGGCGAAGGAAGAGGAAACAGTGATATAGAAGGAAACATTTGGAACGGGTACTTGAGTAGTTCTGGCAAGCAGTCACCAGTGTTCCCCACCCCCAAGTTTCGCCCATTGCACATGAGCACTGCCATCTGTTAGACAAAATAGAATGAAATATGGGCTGACTCGAAATAAAAGCAACACACACAGGGAGTGTTAATAACATGATTTTGGGGGATCATGAAAGACTGATTGAAGAAGTAGTCTTTGAGCTGTATCCCTAAAAGTGAGTAGAGTTTTAAAAGGAGGCCATTCAAGAGCTCAGAAACAAGGGAATCTAAAACATTCTTAGGAGAAAAGGGAATGTCCAGTTTGTCCGGGGTTAGAGAACACAGAGGGAGGGAGTTGAAATATGGATTGAGAAGTAGTGCCTGGCCAAGCTGGGAGGGCAAGACAAGGGGTTAGACTTGGTTCTACAGGACATTGGGATCTGCATGTGAAGTTTGTTTGCCTCACTCTCCCATCGAGACTCTTTATTGATTCCTCCTAGACAACGACATCATGTTCTAGAATGGGTTGAATGACATATCCTGTAAGGAGCATGAAAAAAGAGGTTCTGAGTCAGATAAGTTTCAAAAATGCCCTACATCAAATATAGTGCACATTTGCACATTAAAAGTGCTACGAAAGGGGTGCCTGGGTGGCTCAGTTGGTTAAGCTTCTGCCTTCAGCTCGGGTCATGATCTGAGGGTCCTGGGATTGAGCCCTGCATTGGGCCCCCTGCTCAGTGGGGAGTCTGTTTCTCCCTTTCTCTCTGCCTCTCCCCCTGCTCATTCATGTGTGCTCTCTAATAAATAAATAAAATCTTCAAAAAAAAGTTCTAAGAAATCCTGCAATAAAGAAATCTATTTGTCAATGTTTATGTTTTTCAACTCAGCATGTGCTGGACCTATTAGATTATGGAATAATTTTTTTTAATATTTTATTTGTTTACTCATGACACACACACACAGAGAGAGGCAGAGACACAGGCAGAGAGAGAAGCAGGCTCCATGCAGGGAGCCCGACGTGGGACTTGATCCTGGATCTCCAGGATCACACCCCAGGCCCAAGCTGGCGCCAAACCGCTGAGCCATTGGGGCTGCCCATATTTTTCTTTTTAACACTAATTCTTACTAACCTCCTCTAAAAGTTGCTTTGCCTCTTTGACTTGAATTGCTGCAATTCCTCACATGAAAATGGCAAACTCTTTACGATCGGGTCTTTGTTCAATGAATTTTTTTCCATGAACATTTTGTGAGCTGAAATATTTCTCAAGATTCACCTGTTACTCTTTAGAAACATTTTTGTTTGCTGACCATGGAAGAATTTTTTTGAGGTGAGGGGAGCTCCATCGTACCTTTTATGGTATATATTTTATTATTATTATTGGTTTCCACTGTTGTTTGGGTCCCTGAGGATAGAATACATACCTTATTAATCTCTCTATTTCCATCATTTAAGACAGTGTCTGGCACATAGTTTAGATTCAATATAATAAAGCTTACATCAAATGTGATTTATTTTAAAGATTTTATTTTATTTAAAGATTTTATTTATTTGAGAGGGAGGGAAGGAGAGAGAGCGAGAGAGAGAGAGCGAGTGAGTGCACATGAGCAGGGAGAGGGGCAGAGAGAGAGAGGGAGAAGCACTCCCTGCTGAGCAGGGAGCCCGCTGGGGACTCCATCCCAGGATCCTGACTTGAACCAAAGGCAGATGCTTAACCGACTGAGCCATCTAGGTGCCCCTAAAGATTTTATTTTTAAGTAATCTCTACACCCAACATGGGGCTTGAGCCAACAACTCTGAGATCCAGAGTCACATTCTCTACCAACTGAGCCAGCCAGGTGCCCCTACACCAAATATTTTAATAAGAAAGTTTGATGATGCAGCAATATGCTTTGCAAAAATTTTAACCCTAACAACTTATTATTTGGAGATGCTTTCTTTCTCCAGGGGCCTGGTCTTGTAGCCTTTTACTCTGTGTGCCTTCGGTTCTCAGAGCAATAGTCATACTTTTTGGCATGAAGAAAAATTTCGAAATCAGGCCCAACCTTATAGGATTTGTTTTGGGCAGAGCATGGAAATTATGAAATCTTACTAAGTGCCAGGCGCTCTTCTACACATTTTATATGTATTATTTCATGTAACTATTGTAACACCAAAGACAGATATTTATTTCCTCCATTTTACAGGTAAAAGGGCTGAAACTCAGAAAGGATAAATGTCACCCAACCTGGGCCAATGTCAGGATTTTACTCCAGGTCTCTTTGCCTCCCAAGCGTATGTCTTAACTCCTTCTGGTTGTATGTATTATGTTTTTCAAGCAGGCTACGTTTTGGAGTTAGTTTTAGGCTCACAGCAAAATTGAATGGAAAGTAGCATACGTCCCCTGCCCCCTACAAGCACATCTTTTCCTGCTGTTAACCTTCTGCACTAAAGGGGTACATTTGTTGTCATCAATGAAACTACATTGGCACATCATTATCACCCAGAGACCATAGTTTACTTTAGGGTTCACTCTTGGTGGTATTCCTTCTACGGGCTTTGACAAATGTTATAACGACACGTTCCATGTGTTGCTTTTGAACCATTTCACACATTTGCTCAAGCAGGTTCTTTGCAGACTGATATGAAAGGCTGGTGGGTCCAAACTCCAGTTTCAAGAAACTTGATGCTATCAGTTCAGTTAGGAAGGATGAGCTCCTGGGGACCAACTTCCGGCTAACAAGTCTCATGGATTTATTTATGAACAAGTGCTAACTTAATAGTCAGTGGGGATTTGCCTTTTTTGTCACTAGAAAATCCTCATCTAAGGCAGCCCTTCCTGTTATCAAACTTCCCAGGAATCCAAGTTGCTAATCAAGGCGTTGTGAGGCAAACATAAACGTATGAGATGGTGGATGGTAAAATAAATCGAGTAGCCTTGAAGGGTATTTCTTGGGGTTGTGGCAAAAACTAGAGACTCACTCCTGCTTTATTTCCCACTGAGTATATCTAATGACTTGTCTTCCAGACCTCTCTGAATAAGACCCAACAAATTATTCTTCTTCGACTTGACATTTTCTAAACTGCATGCACAGTGCCACATCATTGTGTCTGCTTTTATTATAAGCATGTGGTCATTCAGGTTATCCAATGTCAAAGCCCAGGCTATAGTGACTTATATCTGGACTGGAGATCTAAGGAGATTTAGAGACACCTTGATGTTTTGCACAATTCATTTCAAAATGCCTCTCGATGGTCACTCCTGCAGAAGGCTAATAACATTCATTTGACATTAATTAATATACATTTCAGTTGCAGAGGATGACTTTCCTAATTTTGTTCCCATTTTTTATGGGTAGCTTTTGCTTAGGCCTCACACTTTATTATGCACCGATTACTCAAAAAATCAGGGAGACCAAAAATGCCTTTTGTTGTTCCTCTAGCAGGATTCATCGGAGACTGGGAAGGTGGTGATAACATGGTGTATATAGGTGATAACTAGTATGTTTTTCAGGTTTACTTGTGTTTATTTAGAGTCTGGAATGAATGTCTCATATATTAAAATAATACAAAAAATCATTTGGCAAAATGCAAGTCTTAGAAAAATTAAAATAGCAAAAAATAGAAACATCCAATCTCATAATTTTTCTCATGATCCGCCTTGCATCAGCTTCACCCTGGCTTCCGACATAGGCTGCTTATGACATTTTGATGAAGTGAATTCCACCCTGAGCCAACCTCAGTTGTGTACCTTATGTGACCAGGGTAGTAGTATTCTCTTGGGTGCCTAAAACCAGGATCTGCCAAATTAAGTGTCACTTTCTTTGGAGTATGGGATGTGAGCCACTACCTTCAAAGGGACATTGTGAGAAGAACTCATTTTCCCAGGCTTCCAGGTGATTAAGGCCTTTGTTTGCCAGCTTTAAATTAGCACATGCAAGGTCTGAACATAAATAAAAGAATGTAAGTCTGTCACTGGTGACTGTGGATTTGTTCCAAACATTAGTGGTTTTTCCTCAGGCTATTCTTTAATTTATGATACATAGCAATTGAGACTTTTTTCAAACAGACATCAAAACTCTCACCTTTACGTCCTGGTTAAACTTCTTTAGTTTAATACTATAAAACCTATGCTTGATTCCTATCCCATCCCAAGATTGTATATCTTCTTGATATAAGCCTTCTTGAGGGCTCTAACTTTTTAAAAATGGATTGCTCCTTAATGGAGAAAAAAAAATCCAAGTTGGTTCTCTCTTTTCTAGTGAAAATTCTTATTTTGAGCAGTGAAACAGTCATACCAGTTGGAAAATCAGTCTATCCTACTTTCTAAGCACAGATGTTCAGGTTTCCTTAAATATATCCCTTTTGAAATGAGGGGAAAATTGATGTCTCCTTGTCTTGATCACTAAGCCAGACTGGTATAGAACAAAAGGGCTCCTTCACTGTGTGCCTCTTCTCTTTTCCTTAAGATGCAGCATTAAATTAAAACTGCAAAAATGAGAGTCAAAATAATTACATGGGGTGCACAGGTGGCTCAGCTGGGTAAGCGTCTAACTCTTGATTTTGGCTCAGGTCACAATCTCAGGGTCATGAGATGGAGCCCCGTGGCAGGCTCTGTACTCTGTACTATGCATGGAGCCTACTTAAGAGTCTCTCTTTCCTCTACCCCTCTCTCTCTCACCTTTCTCTTAAAAAAAGAAAAAAAAGGAAAGAAAATTATACCCCGCTCATTGTTCTTGCCAAAGGAGGGATTGTAAGTCAACAAAGGAGAGCCCAGTTCCTCAAGCTATAATGGGATTTCCCTTGTGTGTTTTTCCCTCTTTGTGCAGACATTAGTGAGGTAAATCCCATTTCACTTAATAACTGCCTGGATTAAAGTAGTTCTCTGAAAAGACTAATTTACATAAAATAAGATGATTTGAATAATTGGTGCTAGTTTGGATATTGAAAACAAAGCACACACCTGGAATTTTATAAAAGATTTTGGCTTGATTGACATGCCTCGGATGTTTGTTCCTATATGAATGAGGTTAAACTTTGCATACAATATTTATGTATCAGTAGAGAGGGCTGCAGAGAAATTTCCATACAAATAAATTCTTTGGCAACTAGTTAGCAGGTACTTTGCCTAAAAGCCTGTACTTCCTTAAATTACAGAAATATGAAACCAAAGAGAAAAGGAAAAACGAATTCTTTTGAAACTAAATATTTAATGTTTTTCTTTATAAAATCCTATACAATGGTTAGCAACAGTTTCATAAAAAGGGGTAAATATTAAGAATTTCTATAGTTTCCAAAATCTATAAAGAACTTATTAAACTCAACACCAAAGAAACAAACAATCCAATCATGAAATGGGCAAAAGACATGAAGAGAAATCTCACAGAGGAAGACATGGACATGGCCAACATGCACATGAGAAAATGCTCTGCATCACTTGCCATCAGGGAAATACAAATCAAAACCACAATGAGATACCACCTCACACCAGTGAGAATGGGGAAAATTAACAAGGCAGGAAACAACAAATGTTGGAGAGGATGCGGAGAAAGGGGAACCCTCTTGCACTGTCGGTGGGACTGTGAACTGGTGCAGCCACTCTGGAAAACTGTGTGGAGGTTCCTCAAAGAGTTAAAAATAGACCTGCCCTACGACCCAGCAATTGCACTGTTGGGGATTTACCCCAAAGATTCAGATGCAACGAAACGTCGGGACACCTGCACCCCGATGTTTCTAGCAGCAATGGCCACAATAGCCAAACTGTGGAAGGAGCCTCGGTGTCCATCGAAAGATGAATGGATAAAGAAGATGTGGTTTATGTATACAATGGAATATTCCTCAGCCACTAGAAACGACAAATACCCACCATTTGCTTCAACGTGGATGGAACTGGAGGGTATTATGCTGAGTGAAATAAGTCAATCGGAGAAGGACAAACAGTGTATGTTCTCATTCATTTGGGGAATATAAATAATAGTGAAAGGGAATATAAAGGAAGGGAGAAGAAATGTTGGGAAATATCAGGAAGGGAGACAGAACATAAAGACTCCTAACTCGGGGAAACGAACTAGGGGTGGTGGAAGGGGAGGAGGGTGGGTGTTGGAGGGGAATGGGTGACGGGCACTGAGGTGGACACTTGACGGGATGAGCACTGGGTGTTTTTCTGTATGTTGGTAAATTGAACACCAATAAAAATTAATTAAAAAAAAAGAATTTCTTTATATTTGGAAGTTAAATACTTTTTGTCATAGTCAAATACAATTTTATAAAAATTGTTTCATTCAATTTTGTGAAAGAGCCATGGTGTAATAATAATAATGGATAGTTTGTCTAGAGTTTTGTAGCATTTAGACAGAGGTTCCCAAACTCTCTCTGTAAACAGCAAGTACCTGTAGTATCTGGTAATTTTTTCACTGGGTCCCTAGGCCAAAAGAAATACCTAATATACCTGTTTATTAAATATTGAGGCCCAAGCAACTTAGTATTTATGCTCTAATGTCATAGAAGCCATTTGGAAAAATAATACACCTAGAATGAAAAGAAAAATAATATTTTATTTTATTCTTCAGTACCTACAATTATTTACTAAGAGTATGTATATGACTGTTGGACCTGGCATGCATTCTCAAACTGTAAAATCAGATGGAACTACCACTCTCGTTTCTTGTTTTACACTGATTTTCGTTTAGTTCTTTTTTATCATAGAAACATCTGAAAATGTTTCAAAGGATATGATGCTATCACACTACATGCATATATGAGATCTTCATGATGTACACCTAAACCCTAAAACAATGTTATATGTCAATTATATCTTAATAAAACTGGGGAAAAAAGACATAACATCGTCAAAAGGAATGTAAGTAGATCTAATGTTGAAACTGGATTATCTTAGAGCTGTACTTTGTGTATGGTGTCTGACAGTAGTCTCTGCGTTTCCTCTGACAATTAAAATGTACTGTGGCACCCTTAATGGAATTACTTTGGTTCTCTTGGGTGGCTCTGTGCAGTTTGAGAAGGACAGCATCTAGGACAATGTATTCTCAAAAGTTTTATAATACTATAAAACCATCTAAAGCTAAATTTCTTTCAGTGTTCTCAGTTCTTGCACTGGTATTAGTCCTTAACTGCCAAAGAAAGTATTGGCTATATTCATATATGTACTAAGCATCCTTCTGCCATAATTACTTCAACATATTGCAGGAATAATGACAATCTTTTGCAAGATAAATATTTTCAGAAAGGTTGACTTACTTTAATTTTCCAGAAAAGCAGTAGATAAGCAACCCTCAAATGGATTAGAGACCAGGATGGACCCAGTTGGAGAATGGAATAAATGACCAGATAGAAGGGTGATGACCAGAAAGCCCCATTTGCTAAAGCATTTACCTGACTCACTGCCATGGCATTCCTGTTTTCTGTTTTGTTTGGCATTTTCATGCTTGGAATTATACTGTTGGGAACACAAGAAACAGAGTGCATGGCATTTAGGAGAACACCTCATCTTGGAGAAGAGTAGAGAGCATACAATGGATCTGGGCTTCTGCTTGTATTGTTTCATGCACTTGAATATCTGATTAACTGTCTGTCATCTTCAGAGACCAGAGTTGTGAGAATTAGATGAAGAACAGATAGGTAAAATTTAGAGTGTAGAATAGTCTTGGGGAGGGCAGGATTGGATGAAACATGGAACAGGCATGAGGCAACTTGAAGGCAAAATAAGATCAAGGAAAGATGTAAGAGATAAAGAAGGATTGGATCTGCAGGTGAAATCTGCCCATTTGGATGGTAGAGATGGGCTACTAGGGATCAGCTACTTCCAGTTGCTTGCTAAGCAATCCCATTGGGTAGTCCTTAAATTCTTCCCGCATAACTTAACAGTGTGCTAGACATCCTCATAAATGTTTGTGTATGTCTCCAGTAATTTCCTTAGGACAAATGTCTAGATGGCGAATTGCTAGATCATAGAATAAACGTGTGTTCAGACTTTTGATACACTTGGCCAAAGTTTTCCTTAGAAAGGTAGTAATGATTGAAAGTCCACCATTAGCGTATAAATCCTGGAGTCCTTGGGCAAGTCTGCCCAGGACAGTTCCTTAGCAATGATATGAGGGATTCTTCTACCTGTTAAAAGGCCAGAAATTGATTCGCTGAGAAATACTAGATTTGCACTAAAAAGCAACAATAGGTAAGGTTTAATAATTTATGGACACTTCTGAGCATCTGTGAATACAGTGATATTCTTGCTGCAAATTGTGCTTCCTCCTGGAGAATGGGAATGCCAAGTCAGAGTGGCTGAAGGGGTGGTCTCTGGTTTGGTCAGGGTACTTCTATCTTGCTTAATGGAAGTGTTAAAACTGACTTCATTATTTTACTCAGAAGTCTGCTCTTCTTTCTATTTACCCATCTCTGCAAATAGTTCTGTTCTCACATTTGACCAAGCCACACCAGGGAATTATGCAAAAATACCACTTTAAGCCCCCACACAGAACCCAGTAGCCAATTTTTACCAATTCCTATCCATTGTATTCCCTGCATATATTTCAAACATACCCCAATTCTAGTGCCTTCATCTACACCTTTGTCATTTCCTGTTTCCTAATGTCTTTGCTACCTTCGGCTAACATGACCTCTTCTCCAATCTATTACGTTGACACTAGAGTGAAATCTCTGAAATGCGTATCCTATTGTGTCATGTTTCTGCTTAAGATTCTAAATAATACTATTGCCTGCAGAATAGAAAGTAACACTTACATGGTCCTATTAGCTATAAAGCCCTTTGCCATGTCACATGGCTGTTATGACAGAACAGCCATGCACTGGTCATGGTTTTCATTCTGAAGTACTTGCCTGCCCCCCCCACCCTTTGAGGTACCATATTCTCATGTGGGCCTTATCCCTCATGCTTTTAACATATGATTTATCTTCCTAGGCACAGCCTCTTTCACCTTCCCACCTGATGTTCAGCACTGTGTCTCTAGCTTTGACTTCAAACACCTTGTCCTGCCTATAATCGAGAATTTCCCTTTGTCCTTGTTGCTCTCAAGCTACTGTAGAGAAAGATATCAAGGGTTGTTCTAGAGTCAGTACATCAGTTCTGAGTGAAACTGTTCTGAGGGGAAGGGAGGGCAAAACTTTCCAGAAGGAGTTCAGTTCAGTTGCCTGAGCATCAGGATTGAGGATCTCTGGCAGCAGAACCAAGGCCGACCATGACTCTTAGGGGCAAAGTTCCATCTCAGAGTCTTGTCTTATTTGCAGTGTCCCCCCCCCCCCCACAAGAAAGCTATCATAGGATGCTGTAGAGACAATTAAACTTTTAGGAACAGAATTCATTCTGCAAGTTTAGAAGGAATGGTTTCTACTTGCTAAATCATTTGCAACTGAGTAATAGTTTAGGATTTGAAAAAGCAGGAAAGTGCAATTTCCTGCCTGATATCTTAACCTATTAATAAATAATAAGGCAACAACTAAAGTGAACTGGCTATCCTAATTTTAATGTTTTTCATGCTGAAATGCAGTTGGTTAATGAAAGGAAACAAGAGCATTGCTTATGATAAATAAAATAGACACATTTATCTTATTGAAATACTTCTTAATTTTTAATCAGAATAAAGGCATTGTAAGTAAAGAATTGACATTAGTGTTATTTACTTTAATAATATGACTAGAATACATATAATTCACATGTTGAGTCTGAAGTGTTTTGCTGCCAGTTCCTTTACAAGAACTTATGTTATTAAAAAAAAGAAAAAAAGAACTTATTTTATTTTTTATTAGTTTTTCCATGAAAGTTATAGCCATTAAATTTTCTTATGTTCATAGAAAATAAATATAAATATTGAAATAAAGCACTGCTGTAAAATGTGTAAGTAGATCTTCATATATCAAACTTGTATTTGTATCTTTGTTATAGTCCTGAAAATTAACATATGTATAATACTTTTCTCTTAGGAAGATTTTCTTGTTTTTCCATCATACCATGTATGATTGGATGAGGATGACTTAATTGGGAAAGTATCTGGAATTCCAATAGGTCATGGGGTCTATTTTTATCAGAGAAGCATGGGAGGTCACAGACAGAGATCACAGAATGGAGAGGGAAGGCAATGTTCATGGAGATCCAAATCCCAGAGAAGCCACACTAAATAGATACTCTCAAATATATGTTAATATATTATCTATATTTTCACTAAATATCAAATAAGTATTCACCAGGTTAATAGTTAATAAAATGTCAAAGAATAAGAGATTGGAAGGTACAAGATTGTGTGTTTTTAAATGGGAAAAAAGATAAAATAATTATGTTTGGAGAAATGTTGATTATCAAACATATTGTGAACTTTTTCCACATCAAAATAATTGCTTCTCACTAAGAAAAGCTTTCATTGACACCCCATCTTGAGTTATAAACATATTGTAAAACCCATTCAACTGATTGATAGTTTTTGGCTTTTAGGAGAGTTTTCAATAAGATGAAGAGACTGGAGTGGAGTGAAAGGAGACCATCTGTTTCAGTGTTGAATGTAATTTTCTATTATTAATATAACAATTAGCAATTGATAATTATTCCCTATAAAAGCTGTGTTCATAAATGTTTAAAACAAGGCAGGTTGAGTGGGTTGGTTGGATAAGTCGGAGGGGATTTGGATCAATGAAATCAGAATTTAGTGGTTATATAGTTTGTGTTTCTTGTTAAATTCTGAATAGTATTGAGATATAGAACAGCATTAAATTAATTTCTTTTTTTTACTTTCATTTTCACGCAATTTCCCACATTATACCCTTTGCTATAAAACATGCCATGTTCAATTAAGGTATGCTAGCATGTTGAAGTATTTTTCAACAACTCTGTTGAAATCTCATGAATGAGGTCAGCTCATGGGGTCAAACTAATACATGCTAAATGCTTGTATGTAATTTTTTAGCTTGAGACAGGCTCAGAGGCATTTATTTGACGAACTCCTAAAAATAATTGGTTCTCCAACAACCTTGACAGAACAGGCTTTGCAAGAATAAAATAGGTCCTCTTTCATTCCTTTCCTGTAGCTCATTTTAAGTAGCATCTTACAACAATCCCAATTTGAAAGTTACTTCTATTACCCAATGAAAGTAACTTGTTTCTTTTGAGCTTTTTGGTCCCTGGGTCTTTAAATTGCTTAGAGCTCTTCTCTCAAACTGTCACTGTTAATCACACACATTTGTTTTGCCTTATGCTTTACTAGGCTGGAATTTACTAACTCTTTTGCATGATCCTGTTATACTGATACACTTAACATCTGCCATAAATGATTTACTAAGACTTAGTGAAAATGATATTTCAACATATTTGAGTAAATGCACTGAAAACATAAATGGTTTTCTCACTTTTCAGTACTCTCCAAACCTTTCTAATTATAATTAAGATATAATTTTATTTTGTTATTATTTGGGGCCCAAGTTGTCACAACTTATCTTTCCTTTTATGCAGCATTTTCCCCTTAAACACATCCAGAAAACTTTCATTTTATCCAAGTAAGTATAGGACTTCGGTTGCAATTTCTTTTTTGATCAGATGCATGTTTCAGAGTATGGGAGATTTTGTGATTTTCAGAGTATTACAAAGGCCTAGGCTAGGAATTTAACCCAACAGATGAATACACACACACACACACACACACACACACAGTGGAATTTGATGCCCATTTGGTTTTTTTTTTATATTGTTCACACCAAAGGTTATTTTATTCAAATGGATAAAATCACTTGGGTCACTGAAGCTAATGTAGTGAGTCTAGCCTTTATGTTAAAGCATTAGCTTAATGGATTAATATGTCTCTTCTGAATAAACAGCCCTCTTGAGATTGTTTCAGCTTGTGAGTTCAATAAATTTAACCATCCCCAAAAAGCATTAGGCTTAAATAGAGTTCTACTCCCTTGGGACATCAGCCTTACCAATTCAAAATCAAGATTTGCAAGGGGCACCCATTGCATTTCCTTGTCAGTGCTTCCTTTCCATCCTTGCTTGTATTCTCACTTGTTTTGGGAGACCTTGCAACAAACGAGACTCAGTTGTATGGCTTTAGATCTGTAACAATTTTAACTCTAAAATTAGTGACTAGAATATGCTGCTATATCCAAAGGCAAAGCACCATTTAACTTTGGGGAACTTAGTGTTTTGGAACCTGAATGACCTTATCCTTACTGTAAGGGAAGGACTCGTATGTTTTTGCGGGTAGAATGGTTTAAAGGAATATCTCCAGAGCTGCCATGGGGAGGTGGGTAATGGGAAAATGTCATTTCTTCTTTTATTTTTTATTTTTTTAGCTAAGGCTGCATGGGTATGGAGATCACAAATTGCTGCAGCAAGGCAGGACACAAACAACACAGGATACAGAAATAGAAATAAACCCCATTTCAGGGGCAGCTGGGTGGCTTAGTCAATTGGGCATCTGCCTTCAGCTCAGGTCAGGATCCGAGAGTTCTGGAATTGAGCCCCTCATCTGGCTCCCTGCTCAGCAGGGAGTCTGCTTTTCCCTCTCCCTTGCTTATCCCCCCAACTCATGGTCTCCTTCTGTCTCAAATAAGTAAGTAAGTAAGTAAGTAAGTAAGTAAGTAAGTAAGTAAATAAAATCTTCTAAAAAGTATTAGTAAATAAGATGTCACAGGTTGGGTCTTCTTTTTAAGAGTACATTGAAGCAAACATCCATAAAAATCTTTCAATAAATGTTTGTTGCTCAAAGCATACTTTGATCAATCATTAGTCCGAGACTGAGAATAATCTACAATCGTAAAAAACAACAAAATGACAAAAGACCTACAGTTGCAATCTGGAGGCCTATGAGTGAAACTTTTCCCTCAGTGTGTTTTGCCTGTCAGGATGATTTTAAAAATGAATTTGAAATTAAAGTGAAAATGCAACTTATCCAGATCTGAAGTAGCTGCAAAGCAGTGCTTAGAGGGAAATTTATAGCATTAAATGCATATATTAGAAAATAAACAAAGATTTAAAATTAATCCAATTTTCCACTTTGAAAATTAGAAAAGGGAGAGCAAATTAAATCCAAAGTAAGCACTGTGTATAGCTGTGCTTACAGAGACGGCTTCTTTTACTTCTCCACTGTGCAGGAATTAAATCCAAAGAGAAATACTAAGAATTATAGTAGAAATCAGTGAAACCAAAACCAGGAAATCAATAGAGAAAATCAACAAAACCAAAAGCCGAATCTTAGGAAAGATCAATAAAATCAATAAATCTCTATCCAGTCTAACTGTGAAAAAAAGAGGACACAAATTACTAATATCAGAAATGAAAGAGGGGACATCACTAGAGATCCCAGGGATGTTAGAAAGATAATAAAGGGGGATGCCTGGGTGGCTCAACAGTTGAGTGTCTGCCTTTGGCTCAGGCAGTGATCCTGGAGTACTCGGGATTAAATCCCACAATGGGGCTCCCTGCATCTCCCTGCTTCTCCCTCTGCCTATGTCTCTGCCCCTCTCTCTGTGTGTGTCTCTCATGAATAAATAATTCAAATATTTTCAAAAAAAGAAAGATAATAAAGGAATACTATGAACATCTCTGTGTCTACAAATTTGTTAATCTAGATGAAATGGATCATTTCTTTGGAAGACACCATCTGCTAAATTTACACAAGAGAAAAATAAAATGATCTGAATAGGCCTGTATCTATTAAAGAAATTGAAGAAATTGAACCAATAGTTAATAACCTTCCAAAACAGAAAGCACCAGGCCCAGATGGGTTCCCTGGTAAATTCTACCAAACATTTAAGAAAGAAATTATACCAATTGTTTACAATATCTTTCAGAGGACAGAAGAAGAGGGGATACTTCCTAACTTATTCTGAGGTGAATATTACCCTAATACCAACCAGGCAAAAACACTGCAAAAAAAGACTATACTGCAACATCTCTCATGAATATACAGAAATCCTCAACAAAATATCAGCAAATTGAATCCAACGATTTATAAAAAGTTTTATGCCTCATGACCAAGTTGGATTTACCACATTTATGCAAGGCTGGTTCAACATTCAAAAATCAACTAATGTAATCCATTACCCCAACAGTTTAAAAAAGAAAAATCATATGATCATATCAATAGATACCAAAAAAAAAAAAAAAGCATTTGATAAAATCTGAAATCCATTCATGATAGAAACTCTCAGTAAACTAGAAGAGAGGGAAACTTTCTCCACTTGATAAAAATTACCTACAAAAACCCTACAGGTAACATCAGACCTAATGTTGACAAACACAAAGCTTTCCCACTAAGATCAGGTACAGGCAAGGATGTCCCCTCTCACCACTTTTTTTTTTCAATATTATACTATAAGCCCTTGCTAATACAGCACAGCAAGAAAAGGAGTAAAAGGTTTACGGATTGGGAAAAAAGACATAAAACTCTCTTTGATCACAGATGGCATGATTATCTGTGTAGAAAATCCAAGAAAAAAAAGTTGATTTAGAAAACTGCTGAAACTAATAAGCAATTATAGAAAGGTTGCAGGCTACAACGTTAATATATAAAAGTTAATTGCTTTCCTATATGCTGAAAATGAACAAATAGAATTTAAAATGTAAAGAATCATAACCATTTACATTAGCACTCCAAAAATGAAATACTAAGGTATAAATCTAACAAAATATGCACAATGTCTATATGAGGGAAACTATGAAATGCTGAAAAATAAAATCAAAGAACTAAATGAATGGAAAGATATGATGGCGAATAAAAAATTGCATCTTGTCTAGATGTCCGTTCTTCTCAACTTGATTTATATACTTGATGCAATAAATGTCCCAGCAAGCTATTTTTATGGATATTTACAGACTGATTCTAAAGTTTATAGAAAGAAACAAAAGACCTAGATAGCCAACACATATTGAAGTAGAAGAAAAAAGTTGGAGGTCTGATGCTATCTAACTTCAAGACTTACCATAAACCCAGTAACCAAGATAGCATGACATTGGTGCAATAATAGAAAAATAAATCAATGCAGGACAATAGAGAGCCCAGAAACAGACTACATATATATGGTGAACTGGTCTTTGACAAAGGAGCAAAGGCAATACTGAGGAACAAAGATAATCTCTTCGACATATGGTGCTGAAGTGTCACATGCAAATAATATCTGTGTGCAAAAAAAGTGAGTCTATACACAGATCTTACACCCTTCACAGAAATTAAAACGAGTCATAAACCTAAATGTAAAGTGTAAAACTTTTAAACTCCTTGAAGATACCGTAGAAAACTTAGATGACCTTGAGCACAGTGATGCCTTTTTAGATACAGCACCAAAGGCGTGATCCATGAGAGAAACACTGATAAGCTGTGTTCATTAAAATTAAAAGCTTCTGCTCTGTGAAAGCCGATGTCAAGAGAAGTAAAAGACAAGCCACAGATTGGCAGGAAATATTTGCAAAAACACATCTGATAAAGGACTGTTTTCTAAAATATACAAAAAAATCCTTAAAACTCAACAATAAAATAAAAAAAAACCAACCTGATTAGAAAATGGGCCAAAAACCTTAGAGACATCGCCAAAGAAGATAGATGACAAGCATATGAAAAGTTGCTCCACATAATACATCATCAGGGCAATGTAAGTTAAAACAGTGTTGTCTTATTACACACCTATGAGAATCATCAAATCTGGAATCCTGACACCACCAAATGCTGGTGAGGGTGTGGAGCAACAGGAACTCTTATGCATTGCTGGTGGGAATTTAAAATAGTATCACCAATTTGGAAGATAGTTTGGGGATTTCTTATTAAACCAAACATACTCTTACCATATAGTCCAGCAATTGTGCTCCTAGTGTCTACCCAAAGGAGTTTAAAACTTATGTCTACACAAAAATTGATGCAAGGATCTTTATAGGAGCCTAATTCATAATGGCCAAAAGTTGGAAGCAACCAAGATGTCCTACTAAGTGAAAGAAGTCAATCTGAAAGGGCTATGCACTAGTCTGGTTCCAGCTATATGACATTCTGGAAAAGGCAAAGCGATAGACACAATAAAACAACTAGTGATTGTTAGAGATTGGGATGGAGGAGATGAATAGGCATGATGAATAGATGAATAGAATTTTGGGGACAGTGAAAAAACCCAATATGGTATTATAATGATGGATATATGTCGTTAGACATTTGTCCAAACCCGTAGAATGTTCCTCACCAAGAGTGAATCCTGAGGTAAACTATTAACTTTAGAGATTAAATGTAGTATGCCACTGTTGGTTCATCCTTGGTTCAAAAGAAAAAAAAGGTACTATTCTGGTGGGTGATGTTACTGAGACAGGACATAATAATGTCCATACAGGTGTTTGGACAGGGGTATATGGGAAATCTCTGTTCCTTCCTTTCAATTTTGTTGTAAATGAAAACTGCTCTACAAAATAGTCTAAAAAAAATGTAAAATGCCACCATAAAATAATTTGTCTTTCATGATAAAAAAAACCCACACTTGAATTAATAGTATTTTATTCTAGTTTGCTACAGACTCCACTACTTCCCATGTTTTAATATTGGCAAAGTTTATATGTCTATATGCCTCTCTGGGCTTTATAGTTGATGGGGTTTATGCTCTCTGATAGTCAGGCATTTGTAGTAAGGGTCCTTTTATCCTATCACAACTTTGTATAAGAAAAGAGTGATGCTAAGCACTAATAAGTCTATACTATTTTCTTATAGATTTTTATTTTTTTATTTTTAAGTGATCTACACCCAACATGAGACTTGAACCAACAATTCCAAGACCAAGACTCCAAGCTTCACTGACTGAGCAGGCCAGTTTCCCCAAAAGGAGGCTCTTTTAAACTAGTAAGAAGTTTCCAGAACAAACTAAAGAGAGTAAACTCTAGCTCCAGCTCAGTATTTTCTCTCTCTCTCTTTTTTCCCCCCAATATTCTTATTTTTGAGGAGGAGCTGGAGTTTGCTGCTATAATTTTTCTGTGGAATATCTATAGATGCTTAGAAGTATTTCTAAAATTACCATTATCAGTAAACCTAATTTAGTTCTTAATTTTTAATGTAAATCTAATATTTCTCAGTGATCTAGTTTCTCACCTTTATGCGGTGGCAGAGTTACTCTGGCTCTTGCTGTGTGCAGATAGAACTTTCCTGAGTGTACCTCTTCCAAGGATTCCAATGCCATTTCTGGTGTTCATATCCAGATCCCCATGGTGGACCTTTAATTGTTACTACCTGTCGGAGGAGTACTTTGACAAAGTGTATCAAAAGTCTTTTTTTTTTTTTAAAGATTTTATTTATTCATCAGACACACACACAGAGAGAGAGAGAGAGAGAGAGAGGCACAGAGACACAGGCAGAGGGAGAAGCAGGCTCCATGCAGGGAGCCCGATGTGGGACTCGATCCTGGGACCCTGGGATCATGCCCTGAGCCAAAGGCAGACACTCAACCACTGAGCCACCCAGGTGTCCCATATCAAAAGTCTTAACACACTTATATCTGTGATCCAGTTTTTGTCCTTCTAGGAATTTGTTCTGTAGAAATTATATACCTTGTATGTAAGGTTTTATTTTGAAGGATGTCTACTTTCCTGTTAGTTCTAAGCATGAAAAACCACAATCTAAGTGCGCCCGAATGGGTAATTATTAAATAAATTCCAGTATAGTAAATTGGAATTTACTGCAGAAATTTAAAATCATTACTAGTATATTTAGTAATATGGGGAAAATATTTACAACAATGTATTCTGTGGAAAAAGTGCATTATGTGTATGCTAATGGACTCATTGAGTCTTTAAACAGTCAGTATAGAGTCAGAGAGTAGGTTTACAACTGTCCCAAAATGTTAACAGTGGCTCTCTAGGTGCTCCGTGTATGTTTTCTTTTTATCTCTTTGTGCTTTTCTATGTGTTCTAAATTTTACTGTTTTGTAATGAGAACAATACCAAAAATAACTTTTAAAGAGGTACTCTGGTGCTCTGATGGCTAATGGTAGGCAAGCAGCACTCCCTAAAGACCACTCAACAAAGCTAGTTTCTGGCTATGCTCCTTGCCCAAGCCAGAAGACTTGGGCATCAGATCTCTGGAGAGTCTTTTCAGCTACATGGTCTGATTCTCTGATTTTAAGATAATCATGATTTGTAGATCTCTTGTTGTCTCGAGCAACTTTTCAATTGTAGAGGAATCAGAAGCATTTCACTGTCAGAGCTAATGGTCCATACCAGTACCGCCACCCTGTAGAATAATTATGCTTTTAAGGGGAACATTCTCTATTACCCTGTGATGGTTAAGTGCAGGATTGTTCTCTTCATTTCAAGAGGAGTGGCTCTAATTTAATGCTTCTGAATGATATTGAAGAGAAAAGATATTTGTTCTCAGAGAGATCTTTTTAATAGGATCACTACCTTGAAGCAATGTTCCCTTGGAAACTGCTTAATGTCTGTCTGTGCAGCAGGGGTATTAGATTTTTAGAAGGTGGGTACATGTGTATGTATGTGAATTCACATCGAAATGGCTAAAGAAAAGTATGAAAAAATGCATTCATATCCTAAAATACCAAATTAAGTTAAAATTATATAATCATTTTTCAGAATAGGGAGATAATGAAAAGAAGAAAACATTCGATTATTATAATGCTTTCAAATGTTAATGTCATGGGAAAAATGTATATCTAAAATACACAATTCCCAACTCACACTAGTTTTTGAATTCTTCTTAGCCTCCATGCTTTGGGTTATATGAAGAAATTAATATATGTTACTTCAGTTTTTGGCTTGACATAAAAGCGCTTGCATATATGGTATTTTGAGGGTGTGGGAGGGTAAATTAATATGAAGAGCATTAACATTTTGTGCTTTGATGGATATTCTAAAAGGAAAAAAGAAATCATATTCATTAGATAGAATAGATTGCTCTAGAGGTACAAAACATTATTTCAGTTAGTGTTCAAATCACAATCTGTAGGAGTTAAACATACCCACTAAATATTTAAAGGAACATTGGACAATATCTGCCTCAGTGGTCCTGAATGACCAGTGTGCATGTGTGTCAGGGATGTGCCACAGGGCTGAGAAGATAAGAAATCAATGCTGAGCATTTCAGATTGCCAAAATCCCTCTCTACTCTAAGGCGTTGTATCAGAGTTGGATGGAGGAGTAGGAGGCTCCAATGGTTCTGAATTTTGAAAACTTCCCAGAAGTTTCTGCTTAAAAACTATGCGGTTTAGCTTTTTAAATTTAAGAATGAAAATACCAGGATCCAGAAATTGAAGTGTCACTGCATAAAATCACCAAATTAGTTTTTGAGAAAACTAAGATTGATTCCTCATTTAGCAGATAAGTTATTTTAATTTTTAATATGCAGATTGAAAGGGAGGGGATAGGATTAAATACTCAGTAGATTAAAAATTTAGTGCTTCTCAAATTGCTTTACATTTTCTTCTCCAATTCAACCCAACACTTTGCTTGTGCTTATTGATGCTATGACTCCTACTGCCCCAGCTCTGTGTCATATATGCCCCTTTGGTATAGGAACGAGTGACATCTCTATGATGTCAAGATGTAAACCTGATTGGAAGAGTTACACCATGTTGGGAAATGAGTAGGAAACAAATATGCATTGATAGTTGCTTCAAGAGGTTAGCACTGAAGAAGAAAAGTGTTAGTGGTAGTTGGGTACTAGAGAAAGGATAAAACTCTGTGAGATGTGGTGGAAAAAAAAATGGAGAAAGTGTTATAGCAATTTTTCTAGATGGTATTGATGTGGTGTATGAAAATACTTTCAGGTTTTCGTTGTAGTAATGCTACATAACAACCAACCTCTCATGGGCACCTGGGCAGTTCAGTTGGTTAAGTGTCTGCCTTTAGCTCAGGCCATGATCCTGGGTTCTGAGATCCAGCCCTGCATTGGGCTCCCTGCTCAGCAGGGGAGTTTGCTTCTTCCTCTAACCCTCCCCCGGTCCTGCTCTTTCTCTCACTCTCTCTCAAATAAATAAATAAAATCCTTGAAATAACCCCCCAAATCTATGGCTTTCAACAATAGTGTCTTTCTTTCTAGTGGGCTTGTGGGTTGGATCTGACTTGCTGGGCTCTGCTGGGCTTCTTGGGCTTGGATACTGCTTGTGGATTGGTTTCGGTTTGACCTCATACTGACCATTCAGGGACCAGAAGCAACTACATGTTCTTTTCAAGGCAGTTGATAAAAGCATGATTGGTCATGCTAAATCACTATAGCAGATTTAAAGCTTTTGCTTGTACGGTACCCCTTTGCATAGTCCATTGGCCAATGGAAGTCATGTGGCCTTCCATCAATGAATGAACATCATCAACATCAATGAATCAGGGAAGTACTCATCTCTTACAGATTGAGGGAGTGACCACATGAATTTCAGGACTGTGTATGGCAAAGTATAATGTTCCACAGCTCTTCTTCGGCACCTTACTACTATCCAGGTCCTTTATACATTGACTCATAGTTTGGGTTGCTGAGCCTCTGGTTCCCACCACTGTGTTCTCATAGTACTTCCTTTTACTGTGCAATTGGAGTTTTCAAGGAGGCTTCCCTGAAATGGTGACATTTGAATAAAGTCAAAGGAGAGAAAAGGCAAAGGAGAGAGCCATACAGGTATCAGGAGATGTATGAAAAAAGGCAAAGGAGAGAGCCATACAGGTATCAGGAGAAGTTTTCTAGGCAGAGATAAGAGCAAGTACCAGGTCACTGGGCAAGAATATATCTGTTGTGTGCAATGATAAGGAGATAGAGTGGTAGGAATGGAATGAAGGGGAAAATAGTAGATGATGTCAGAGTGGTAAGGGAGATGGATGGTGGGTTAAGTAGAAGAGTGACACAATACAACTTTTTTTTTTTTTAAGACTTATTTGAGAGAGAGAGAGCATGCACATGTGTGCATGGAGAGAGGAGTAGAGGGAGAGAAATCCTCAAGCAAACTCCCCTCTGAGCACAGAGCCTGAGAGGGGCTAGATGCAGGGCCAGATCCCAGGACCCTGAGATCATGACCTGAACTGAAATCCAGAGTGAGATGCTTAACTGACTAAGCTCCCCAGGCACCCCAATTAACTCACATTTAAAGGCTCATTCTGGCTGTCACATTGAGAATACCCTATAGGAGAAGGAGGGTGGAACTTTGGAGACTGGTTAGGGGGCTATTATTATACTCCTTTAAAGAGATAATGGTGACTTGAACCAAGGTGATTGCAATAGAGTTGATGAGGTGAGATTCTGGACATATTTGAAAGGTAATAGGATTGGATGTGGTGTATGAAAGAAAGTCAGTGATGACTTCCAAAAAGTCAGTGACGACTTTGAAGCAACTGAAATGATCATACTTTTTTTTTTTTTTTTTAGATCTGGGGAAAATTGTGAGAGAAACAGGTTTAGAAGGTCAAATCAATTTTTTCCATCAGAAGTTGGGAGATTTTTATTTGAGATGTTTTTTGGAAGATGTTGAATAGGGGGTTGGTGCAGTAGATTATATTATTTGTTCACAATTTGTCCTTACCTGTCAATCATTGTCATGGCTTCCATGGGGTGGAGTATACTTCTCTCATGCTGGACTTGGCCATCTGACTTTCTTTCACCAGTTAAATGTGGGTGAAAATAATAGTATGCCAGTTAAGCTAAGGCCATCAATGGCATGGCAAGGAATGTGGCAATCCCTTTGGAGAGTTCTCTCTCTGCCATGCAAAGAGCATGCCCTTGAGGAGCTGCTATTCCCAGAATGAGATATGTGTAATATGCCGGAACTGATCCTGTAGCCTGAAGCAGAGATGCCTTGGCAGACCTGCAGATAAATGGGCAAGAAATGCATCATAATAAGACAGTGAAATTTTTGAGGTATTTGTTACATAGCATTATTAAAGCAGGGTATGATGAATGCAGTTAGATAATGCAATTAACTGTGGAGTTTATGGGAGAGGTCAGGCTGAAAATATAAATCTAGGAGTCATCAGCCTGAAGACTGATAGATCATCCAGAAAATAAGTACATATAGAGAAGAGATCCAGAGATGGGGCTTTAGGGCCCTCCAGTGCTGTTATCAAAAAGGGGAGGAGGAGCCAGCAAAGGAAACTGAAGTGTTCCATTGGTGGGGGAGAAACCAGGAGAGTGGGGTATTCTGGAACCCAAGTGAATGAAGTCTTTCAAGGAGGAGGATGTGATCAAGTCAATATCTGACTAAGTCAGATATTGTAGACATGTCATTTAGTTGGAAGACTGAGACCTAATTTAGCAAAAGGGACGTGAACTTGACAATAGAAGTATTGATGAATTGGTGATTTTATGCTTAACAGAATGATATAGTAGCGATGACAAAAATCATGAAAGAGAGGAGAATTTCTAAAGCAATAGCATTTACTTGAGAAATTATGGGATCCAGTGCTCAAGTAGAGGAGTTGGCTTTGGATGGAAGCATGGAAAGTTCACCTATAGTAAACAGAAAAGGAAGTGCAGTACATGCAGCTGGGGTGGATAATGTCATAAAGTCATGGTCCAGTAGCCAGGTGTTTGACAACTGAGTTAACAAAACCAAAGCAAAATGTATTGAGGGCATGCATACAAGACAGCATCACAGGACTAGTTTATCTAATCTATGAGTCTATTCATTTCTTTACTCGTGTGGAGATACGATTGCAGGTGACACTATCTACAAATAAATTAGAGGGAAAACAATAAATCAGGACCATGAATCCCCTTCCTTCTGTCTCTGACCATCTTGCTGCTCTGTGTCAACTTTAACAGTTTACAAGGGAGAAATAGTAATCTGGTAAGTTTTCCATCTTTATTTTTAAGATACTGTACGTGGTTTTTTTTTTTTTCCATAAGATCCTGTAGAATAATACCCTGGAAGGAGATTAATTTCACATCCCTCATACTGCAAAGATCCTCTTTCCCCCAATGGAAAACTAGAAAAGATTGATGAGGTCATTTTGGCTGTTTCACAATAAAAATTTCCTGTATTTTGCTTAGCAATTAGGACATAAATATACTTTATTTTTAAAAGGTACATTTTCACAACTACTTCACTTACAATGGTTAATTTTATGATAGGATTTAACTTTTTGCCAACTTTAATTTATGATGTTAAAGTGTTGCATTTGAGTACTTTACTTAATTGGCTTCCAGAGAGTGACGGACGGGCAAGGCTTAAGTTAATCAGCTCTGAATCTCTAGAGCAAATTTTCTTTTACCTTCTTTATTAATTTTCTGCTTAGGGGTTGTCAGGAGATAGTATAAATTCCTTTGGGAATCCCACATTCTAGAGAAGCCAATGCATGAAAAGATAATAAACTGTGTGCTTTTTTGTACTTGTGCTCCTCCAGGATGGGATTCTTGAATAATTATACCTTCATGAGATGAGAAGCACCACTCTTTTGTATTTAAAAACGAGCTACATTTCAGTTCATCAGCAGAATCCTTTATTTTGGAGTCTTGAGGTAGCGGTTGGAAATACCTCATTCATTTCTTCCTTTGTCTTTCCTGAGGAAAAGCACATCCGATTTTTAGTTCTTCTAGACATCAAATGGAGACGAAATGTCTACTAGAAAGAAAATAGAACACAACTGTCTCAGTCCATTTAATTTTCTGTAACAAAATACCACAGACTGAGTAGCTTATAAACAATAGAAATTGATTGCTCGAGGTTCTGGAAGCTAGAAGTTCCATAGCAGGATGCCAGCCTTAGAGGGCCCTCTATCAGTTTGCAGAATTCTTGGTGTGTCCTCACATGGTGGAAGGGGCAAGGGAGCTCTCTGGGATCATTTATTAAAATAAGATTATTAATTTCATTCATGAGGGCTCCACACCCATAACCTAATTACCTCTCAAAGGCCCTACTTCCTAATGGTGTCACTTAGGGCATTAGGATTCCAGTGCATGAATTTTGAGGGGACCTCAAATTCAGACCACAGCAATAACAAATTGTATGTTGAAAGGGGTATAGGTTGTTTTGTGGAATTTTATTTTTCAGGTGAAAATGTTAGTTGATTATAGTGTGTAACATAGTTTCTATTAGATAGCAAAATTATGTCATGGCTTTATTTGATATAAATCCAGTTCACGCATCTCAGTTGTTTTTAAATTATCAGGGAGCTCACACATAATTTTTAGAATTTTGTAGCAAATTAAAATGTACCTTCTTTGGTAATTCACATAGTTTATATGCTTAGGAGAATGAAGTTTAATATCACAAATTCTGTAGGATTTTCTTCTTTTTTAAAGATTTATTTATTTATTTTGAGAGAGAACAAACAAGCAAGTAGAGGGAGGGGCAGAGGGAGAGAATCTTCAAGCTGACTCTCTGCTGAGTGCAGAGCCCAATGCAGGGCTTCATCTGAAGAACCATGAGATCATGATCCAAAGTCAGACGCTTAACTGACTCAGCCACCCAAGTGCCCCACAAAATCTATAGGATTTTCTAATTAACTATGCATTTTCTATTCCAGCCAAAAGATTACCTAGTTGAATGAGATAGAAGAGTTATCAATGATAGGAAAATTATCATTGAGATTACCTAGTTTTTCCTAAACCTGTGTGTGTATTAGGGTTTCTAGAGAAACAGAATATATATGTTTACATTTATTTATTTATTATGAGAAACTGGCTCATGCAATTATACAAGATGATAAGTTCCACTATCTGCCTGCCATAAACTGGTTGCCCAGGAAAGTCAGTAGTGTAATTCCAATCCTCTGCTTTTTATTCTTTTCAGGCCCTCAACAGATTGGATAATGACCATCCATATTGGGAGGCTCAACCTACTGAATCCGCCACTGATACAAATGCTAATCTCATCTGGAAATATACTTTAGAGTAACACAAACTGATTATTTTATATTTGACGCCATTTTTCCTTTTTTATCCAAAGTCTAATTGTGATTTAGAATTAATATTGTTGAAATGTCCAAAGCAATCTGCAGATTCAATCCCTATAAAAATTACTGTGGCATTTTCCACAGATAATAATAATCCTAAAATTTGTATGGAACTACAAAAAAGCCTGAACGGTCAAAGCGATCTTGAGAAAGAAGAACGAAGCTAGTGGCATCATACTTCCTCTTTTTAAACTAGATTATGAAACTTTAGTATCCAAAACAGTATGGTACTGGTATAAAAACAGACACATAGATCAGTGGAATAGAATAGAAAGTCCAGAAATAAACCTCACGTACAGTCAATTAATTTTTAAAAGATATATTAAATTTTTTTTTGAGAGAGAGAGAGTGCCTGTGAGAGTGGGAGGAGGGGCAGAGGGTGAGAGTCTTTCACGCAGACTCTGTGTTGAGCATGGAGCCCGATCCCCAGACCCATGAGATTATGACCTGAGCTGAAACCAAGAGTCTGACACTCAACTGATGAAGTCACCCACATGCCCTAAAGTCAATTAATTTTGACAAAGGAGCCAAGAATATAAAATAGGGAAAGGATATTCCGTTCACAAAATGGTATTGGAAAAACTGGATATCCAAATGCAAAAGAATGAAACTAGACCTCTGTCTTCTACCATACACAAAAAAAAACTCAAGTGGTTTAAAGAGTTGAATATAAGACCTGGAACCATGAAACGCCAGAAGAAAGCATAAGGTCCTTGACTCTGGTCTTGGCTGTGGCAAGAAGTTGGTAAAAGGTTTAAGTTTGCAGTTAGAAGAGAAATAAAGTCTGAGGATCTCATGTATAATGCTGACTATAGTTGATAATATTGTATCACAGAATTGAAATTTGCTGAGGGTGGAACTTTTCTCATGAAGAAAAAAAGAAATATGTGAAATGATGAATGTGTTAATTATCCCGGTGATGGGAATCCTCTCATAATCTGTGTGTATATCAAATTATCACATTGTACACTTTAAGTATATTATAAATTTTATATGTCAATTATACCTCAGTAAAGCTGAAAAAAAGGGGGAAAAGAAAAAATAAGCAAGCATTGATAGTGGTGATAACTGACTGTATCACTGTCTTTCAACTTAGTGGATATACTCACAACCCACGCGTGTCTTTAAAAGGGTGTGTTTTATGGTATGACTTATATTTCAAATAAGACATCCATAGACAATAATGAAAAAATATTATTCGTATCTGCTATGTAACAGTCATTATTGTTGGTGCTGAGGATTCCTTAGTGAATGAATGAAACACAGTAGAACTTAATTTATTCGAATGGGAATAATTCTAGTGGACTTCATAGTTCAAAGAAGTGTCAGGGGAGGGGATGAAAGAGACCTAAGCAAAATTGTAGGTAGAGGAAAAGCAGCCCACAGAGGAGGATGAAGCTAAGAAACATGTAAATTACCCTTGGAAGGGAGTGATACTTTCCAGAAATAGGAGAAAATAAAGGAAGAGTAGACCTAGATACTGAAAAAATTTAAGGTAGTAGTACAAGAACTCAGTGGTGTTTCTGTCTGGAGGCATAGCTGTGTACAGGATGATGAGATTTAAATCCTATATTGACTTTTTATGTGTATAAGGGAAAATGTCAGTTTCATAGTCACGGGACTTCAGCATTCTTCACCCCGGACCTAGAGTCTTTTAGAATCTAGGTGTTTGGCACTACTAGTCTCAGGTGGGGATTTTGACCTGGGCAGCTTTCCTTGTCCAAGTTGTTGTTGTTTTCCTTTAATTTTATTTATTTTATTTTATTTTTTTTACCATCAGAGCAAATGACACACAGTTTTAATGGGCTGTTTGGTCTTCTCTTTTAGGTTGTAAATTTTTTGCTGAAACAAGCTCTGTGTTTTCAAGTGCCCTGTGTCCCTGCTTTTCATAACAGCTCAATAAATATTTGATACATGATCAGGGTTTTTGTTTTTTTTTTTAACAGCTACTTCATTTCCAGAAGAAGAATGAATGGATGTGAGTTGCTAGGGTGTGTATTCCGAGCTAGTACTTCAGTTAATAGGAGGGTACAGTGACTATCTCATCTTTTATTTATGCTTATCGTTATGCAATTCAACCCAGAAGTAGAAGTTGGCAAGGACTCTCCTAGGTGGAAATATCCCAGAAATCCACAAGAGGGAGATATACTGCCACTGAAGGAGAGAATGGAGCTAATGAGATAACCAACTTCAAACTTTTTAGAGCAGGATATTTTAGTGTATTTCCCCAATTGAAAATGAGAAAAAGATAGTCTTTCTATCCTTTAGCTTTACTGTTTTCTTTTGGGGATGAGAGATTAGATTTGGGATGCTCAGTTATTTGCAGACTCTTGGAATATGCATGATATGTCAAGGTTTATGACACATCAACGGCTTCAGTGAGCGTATCTAAAGGCTTTAAGGATTTTTGTTTGTTTTTGATCTGATTGTGGCTCTTTCAAGGACGGCTAGCAAAGCTGCTTTCTCTCTGCCTCCTCTTTTCATTTCTTTGGCAGTGACAGTGGGGAGTTAGTGCTGGCCAAATTGGGTTTAATACCCTTGCTGGGAAGTGCCCTCACTGATCTCACGGTCTCCTTTGGGCGCGATGTTCCAGCAGGATGAATCATTTTGGGTTTCAGTGGCCCTTACCTACCAATAGGAAAGGCTAAACTCCAGATAACTGTACAGAAGAGGAACAGAAGGAGACTTTATTTTGAATAACATATATTTGCACTTTGAAATTCATACCCGTTGCCCAACAGCCTCATGTTTATGTGGTCACTAGGGACAGAAGCTGTTTATAATTTCAACATAAATGTTTGTAATATTATTACTAGATTGCTTCTAAGTTTTATTTTGACTCTTTTTAGAGAATTTTCTTTTCTCCTCCTGTGTGTTTACAAATGATAGGGTATGATATTTTCAGTGTTTGACATTCCTGACCTCCCGTAATTCTTTTTTTTTTTTAAGATTTATTTTTTTTATTTGAGAGAGAGAGAGAGAGAGAGAGAGCACATGGGTGTGTGGGCACATGAGCATGGGGGAAGGGGCAGAGGGAGACAGAGAGAAACTCAAGCAGATGCCACAGTGACCATAGAACCCCACCTGGGGCTTGATCTCAGGATCCTGAGATCATCGCCTGAGCCCAAAGAGTTGGCTGCTCAACTGACTGCACTACACAGGCACCCCTGACACTGACCCTGACCCCTCTCTAATTCTTAAAACTATTTCTTCCGTTGGCCTTCCCACTCCCTCTTTTTTAGCTTCCCATTCTCAATACTCTTCAAATGGTCCTTTCCTTCCTTTCACATCATTGCTGCCCAGGGTGCCTCTGTCTCCATCCTGTCTTAGGGAGACTGTATCATTTAGAGATTAATAAGAGTCCATACTGGAGACAATCTGTCTGGGCTCATATCCCAGCTGGTACCGATTAGCTACGTGTGACCTTGGGCAAGTTGCTTATATTAACTGTGCCATATAGCCTCACAAGCCACAAAAGGGAGCTAGTGATAAATGCCTACCTACCTCATTGGGTTTCTGTGAAAATATCAATTAATATATGTAAAGGATTTAGACCGGAGCCTGGCACATAGGAAGCACTCTTTAAGTGTTGGGTATTATCATTATCAATCTCTTCCATCAGAGAGACTCTCCTTGCAGAGGATCATCTACACCCAAAGCCTCAGGTATTCCCTATATATCTTTTCTGAGCTCTCAGCAGCTTTCCTCGGGTTCTCTACACATTTCTACAAGGACGGCCCACAGCTACCTCAGACATGTTTAGAACTGAATTCACTGTCTTACTCTCCTCTCCTTGCAAACCTGCTTCTTCTGTTTTCTCTTTCAGCCAGTGGTACCATTTCTTTTCTGGTGGCCGAAGCCTGGGAACAATGAGTTATCCTTGCCTTCAGTCCTGGACCTCCAACTCACTTGGTTACCAAATTATGACAATGGATCTGTTCAAGCTTCATCCACACTCAAGCCCTTTATTACCATACGGACCCTGAACCCATCTCCTTGTTCCTACATGTACCTTGTTCTTGCCACCTTGGCCAGAATGACCTTTAACAAGTGAACATCTGATCCCATACCTCCTGAGATGAATAATTTCTATGGTTTTTATAACTTTTGAGATGATGGTCTGACATACAAGATCTTTTGCAGTCTGGCCTCTGCTTGCCTTTCCATGCTGACCTCTGGTTGCTCTCTGCCACATGGAAAATATTATCCTCATGTTAACTTGAGGGCACAAAAGGGAAACTTCATTATTCATGCAGAAGAGAAGGATTAGTATCTAAATACTTGTGCTTAACAAGACCTGTGTTTAGTAAAGCACATGGTAGGTACGTAATCTATGTTAATATCTGTACACATAAAGCCTGGATTCTGTATGAATGAGGATTTTTTCTTGCTCATGGACTTTAAAACTGTCTTCAATGTGTTGATTGGAATCAGCATGTTCCACAGCATAATTAAAATGTGAGAAATATTTCTAGCACATCAGTAATAGAGACACTTTCAAATAATGTCTAAGGAAATGCAAGTTCAAACTTACAAATAGCCTTTTACATAAACAACACTCAGAGGTACATTTTCCCCTTAATGCATGTACATAACTTCCATTAACAGTCTTTGCCTCTGTGTTTAGCTTTTATTTTTATGTCTGTTGTATAAATCTGAGTCTTGACACTTTAATGGAAAGATCTTGATTTGTGATGACATCATATCAAATGTAGAGATAGTTGGATTGTTTGGAAAACTTTCACTTGAGAGTATCGATCTGTAATTCTGAAGCAAAATTATTTTACACCTGTGACATTCTGCCTCTCAAGGGAGCTTCTCCAGATCACAGGTCCCATGCGCTACCTTCATCTCTCCAAGTTTTATTTCCTCTATGACTTCTTGTGGGTAGCTGCAGGGAAAATGGCTTGATGTGACCCAATCACACTTCAAAGGCAAAGAGCTGAGACTGGAGGGGAATGTTAGAAGTTGTTATGGCTTCTGTAGGGAGGGGCTGACACACTGCCTGGTGGGTGACATGGGATGGGTCATGGGAAGGGAACAGCTGAAGCCCGTCCTTCCTTCCTTCCTTCCTTCCTTCCTTCCTTCCTTCCTTCCTTCCTTCCTTCCTTCCTTCCTTCCCTCCCTCCCTCTTGCCCTTGTTTTTCTCTGTGTCTTTCTATATTTCTTTTTTTTAATATTTTATTTATTTATTCATGAGAGACAGAGAGAGAGAGAGAGACAGAGAGAGACAGAGAGAGGCAGAGACACAGGCAGAGGGAGGAGCAGGCTCCATGCAGGGAGCCCGATGTGGGACTCGATCCTGGGTCTCCAGGATCATGCCCGGGCTGAAGGCTGCGCTAAACTGCTGAGCCACCGGGGCTGCCCTCTGTATTTCTTTCTTGATGTTAGTGTAGTGGTTGGCACAGAATTGGTATTCTAGAAACCACTCTGGTGAGACTTTGTCCTATATCCTGTAATCTAAATCTGTTTCACACAAACTTGGGGGCAAGTTAAAGGTTTGACTGTACCAGAGTTTCCTGTTTCCTGTGTTGCTCTGGGATTCTGAAAATTGGAGGTGGGCATAAGTCTTTGCTTCTCCTCGCAGTTGTCTTTTAGGCCTTCCTGACTGAGGGTGTGGCCATTGGATCCTGTTCATCATAAATGGAAGTCTGAAACCCAGAAGTTTCCCTAGGTTACCTTCAGTCACTTCCCACCCCACCTACCCTTGCCTAGCAGCTGCCCTGATGAATGATGTATAGCTTTGACCTTCATGCTGAATTGTGACTGTAACTTTTTATTCTAGCACTTTGTTCACTGGATCAGACAGAAGATGAGGGTTTTATCCCAGGGTAATGCCTCTTTTCCAAATGTGAACCTGAATGGATATTTCAAGGATCACAGAATATAAAGTTGGAATCTAGGTCGTTGTCCTCTTATTAGGGAGGAAGAAACTGAGACTCACCAAGCTGAAGTTACTTGCTCAAGACAGATGTAGTGACAGAGCTAACAGATGGGAGCTCAGTTACCTGACTCCCAGCACAGACCCTCCCCCGCTCCATTCCTTGTTTCTCTTATTCTTTCTCTTTATTCCTTCTTCCCATCCTCCCTTCTGTTTTATTTCTGTTATATGTGAACACTTTCACAATGCGGAAGACATGATCATTGTTATATCATAAAACTCCTAACAATCATCTCTTAAATGACCACAAGGTGTTATTCAAAGTCATGAAAAGACGGACTTTACATTTTGAGGGTTTTATTCACTATTAAGTTTCTCTAAATCAGAGAGTCGAGTCCCCACATTTTTGCTTTCAGACTGCTCAGCCAGTGAGGTTGGTTTGTTCCCTTTCATGGCTCATTTTTTTATAGCTTGTAAGGGCAACTCATTGTCTTGCTCTTAGCCAGTTCTTTTGTGTCATTTAATATCACCATGACACTTCTCTCTGCTGACAATCATATCCTAGCTACAGTAATTATTTTTCTTTTTAATTTAAGAGATATTTCCAGCATACGAATAAGAACAAAAGAAATATAACAGAAGTCCACATTTTTCACTATCCAGCTTTAATACATATTAATATTTTGATATGACTTCATTAGATGCTTTTACTGAAATACAGCATTGCGGATAGGAAAGTCCCTTAAGGTCCAAATGTCCTCAGGGATAAGCATGTCATAAAGTTAATGTGTGCCCATTTATTTATATTACGTCTCCACAAGCAATGTGTTTTTAATAACAAATAAACGGGCTCCTGGGTGGCTCAGTTGGTGAAGTATCTGACTCTTGATTTTGGCTCAGGGTCCTGACATTGTGCCTCACGTCCAACTCCATGCTCTGTGGGGAGTCTGCTTGAGATTCTCTCTCTCTCTCTCCCTCTTCCTCTGCCCCTCCCCTTCCTGTCTCAAATAAATAAATCAATCTTTAAAAAAATTAATTGAAATAAACAGAATCATTGTGTACGTACTCTTGTAACTTTCTTTTTTCACTCAAAATTACTTTCTTTAGATGTAGCCATACTGATTAAGTAATTTGTTTTCATTGATCCATATATTATTCACTTAGACTGCTATGTATGACGTCATTTTATTAAAGGAATAATAATTTTATCTATTCTATTAATAGACGTTGAAGGTGCATTCAGTTTTTTCTATTGTAAACTATGCTGCAGTGAACATCCTTGTATATATTTTTAGTGGTCTTATGTGGGAGTTTCTGCAGGGCACCCACCTGAGAGCAGAAATTTTGGTTTGTAGAGCGTATTTAACTTTGCTAACTATGCTAAATGATTCCCTGAAGTGGTTTTCCAACTTACAGTCTCCTCAGCAGTGGATGAGAGTTCTCATTTCTCTCCATTCTCTCTGTTGTAGTAATGAAACATATTTCACCAGTGACTTCTCACTCTCTGTCTTTTAAGCATGTGGTAGCTTACATGGTCCTACTCCCTTTGAAATTAGCTGTAGTCATGAGATTTGTTTGGGCAATAAAATGTGAGCAGAGTCTTAAGGGCCAGTGAGAAATTTGTTATGTACTCTGGACTCTGCCTCAGTAAATTTTAATGACCCATGTGGTGACTTCTTCATCATATTGGGTCTCAGTGAAGATGACATGGAGTAATGCCTCCAGTTGACTTACAATAAAGTAGGATTGTAAATAAATCGGGGATGTAAATAAATTACAATAGAAGCTGGAGAACCATGTTCTAGTGGCCAAATCTGGCTCACTGCCTGTTCTTATTTTTTTTAAATTATTTTTATTTTTTTTTTCACTGCCTGTTTTTGTAAAGTTTTATCAGAACATAGCCATGCCCATCTGTTGGATATTAAGTTGGGAAATTGAAGTGGAAACCATGTGGCCTACAAGGTTGAAAATATTTACTATACTTGGCCCTTTGCAGCAAAAGTTTGCTGACCTCTGTTTTAGACCAGAGATTCTGAGGTGATTTGTTACTGCTGTATATATCATAGCACATCCTGACTAACCTATTCTCCAGTGTGTGGTATTAAATGACTATAAGTTTTTTTTTTTCTCAATTTAATGAGTATTTAAAAATATTTCTTATCAGGGAATTACATAATTCTTTTTTTTTTTGAAAGCCATAGATATATCTTGCTGACTGACAGGTACCTAATGGCTCTTTCTTTCGAAAATTCTTTTTAAACAACTTTATGGAGGTATAATTATATACAGTAAACTCACCCTTAAAATGCCATGATTTTTAGTAAATGTACAAAGTTGTTACAATCATTGCTATCCAGTTTTAGAGCAATTTCATCATCCTCCAGAGTTTTCTCTGCCCATTTGCAGTCAATCCCTACTCTTACCCCTAGCCCCAGACAATCAGTGATATGCTTTCTACCTGTCTGTAAACATTTTCTGCTTCTGGACATTTCCTCTAAAAGAAATAATAATTTTTGAAGAATGTTAATCTGAACTGAATCATGGTATTTTTTGCACTTTTCCCTTTTCACTTAACAAGTTTTTGAGATTCATCCATGTTTCAACACCAGTCAGTGGTTTGGTCCTTTTTATTGCTGACTAGTATTCCATTATAAGGAAATTCCACACTTTATTTATGCATTCACTAACTGATGGAAATTTGATTTGTTTCTACTTTTTGGCTGTGTGAATAATGCTGCTAAAAACATTTGGGGACATGCCTTTACATAGACATATGTTTTCATTTCTCTTGGGTAAATTTCTGGGGATGGAATTGCCGCATAAAATGGTAAGTTTACATTTCTCTTTTTAAAGAAACTGCTCAACTCTTTTCCAAAGCAGCTGTACCATTTTACATTCCCGCTAGCAATGTGTGAGAGCACCAGTTTCTCCACATCCTCAGCAACATAATTTTTTGATTATAGCCATTTAGGTGGGTGTCCAGTGGTATCACATTTTAATTTCCTTTTCATTTCACTAATTACTCATGCCATTGAGCAAGTTTTCATTTCACTAATTACTCATGCCATTGAGCAAAGTTTATGATTATTAACCATTTACATATTTATGAAATATCTACTCAAATAATTTATCTGTTTTGAAATTGGGTTGTGTTTCCTTATTATTAGTTGAAAGAATTCTTTATGTATATTTGAGGTCCAAGTCCTTTATTAGATATAGGATTTGTAAATACTTTCTCCTAATCTGTGGTTTGTCCTTTCGTTTTCCTAATGGTATCCTTTGAAAGACAAAAGATTTTAATTTTGATTAACACCAGTTTATCATTTTTCTCTTTTATCATGTTTTTGCTCTTGTTTTTAAGACTCTTGCTCAACCCAAAGTCATGACACATTTCTTCTAGGTTTTCTTCTAGAAAGTGTGTAGTGTTAGTTCTTACATTTAGGCCTGTGACCCATTTTGAATTGATACTTTTTTTGGTGCCTTGTGGAGAGGAAGGTAGTATTAGTGGTGAAAAACTGATGCTTTACAGAGTTTGATAAAGAAGAAAGTCAGTCAGAAGCCAGAGAACCCATTTTGCAACTTTCCAAATATGAAAATAGAAAAAATCTTTAACTATGGAAATGTGTTTCTTCTGTGGAGTATACATCCTAAAAGATTATCAATGTTTATAGTGTGAGTAATAACGAGAGCTTACTCTTTATGTGTATTAAGTTGTGGATATTTGAAAAGAAACTTTAATTGAAGCTTATGCAACCTTATTTTTCCTTCCGGTTTTACACACTTCAAGAGAGAGCTAGGCAAGTCCAGAGAGACTTAAGTTCTCTTCAAAGATTCTAGGACATAACTCAGCAAGGAACACTTTCATAATTCTTTCATAAAACGAGGGGAACACAGATGTCTTTGAGTAGGACTAACACTGCTCTCTGTAGAGATTTAATTGTACACATGGAGATAAGCCTTTTTTTTTTTTTTCTTTCTAGCTGCAGCAACTTGAGAGCAGAGTGGGAAGTTACACAGTGTGTATTTAGCTGCAGAATTACTCGGTGACCGAGCAGTGTTTCCCCTGCCCCACCAACCTAAAGGGGCAGGCATCATGGTCCCAGTAACAGTAGCAACATCCAAAAGGATCCTCTTAATCACCAGGAAAATGCACTCTCTCCTGTGCTCCCCACGTTCCTCCCCCTCTGGACAGAGTCCTGGGTGCTGTTCTCATTGTCCTTGCGGTGGTCTTACTCAGGGCTGGCTGATGTCCACACCAAGAGCTGTCTTCCAGGCTCTTCTGCTCTCTGTCCTCAGCACCCACAGGCCTTGAACTCAAACAGACTTGGTTTGAATCTCATCTTTGCTGTTGTCTCTGTGACCACGGACAATCATTTGTCCCTGTTGGGCCTCAGTTTGCTGACCTGTAGACGTGAGAAAATAACATAGAACTTTCAGGATTGCTGTGTGGGTTCGAGGTAATTGAAAGCACCTAGCACGGGGCCTAGATGGTCATCAGACTCCTCAGCATAGAGAATAAGGTACTGAGTACATACTATAAAGTGCAGCCAAAACAAAAAACAGAACCAAACCAAACCAAAACAAAAAGCAAATGAGTTGTGGTGGTAGGAGGGCCAGTAGTAGGTCTTCTTTTTCTTCCTCTCTTCCCTCTCTTCCTCTTCTTTCTTCTTCCTTCGCCTCCTTACCGTGTGACAGACGACAGCAATGCTGCAGATGTTCTGGTCAGCACCTCTGCGCTCTGAAGCTGAGCCACTGTCATTGCCACAACTGTCCTCTCCTCTCTGGGTGCCTATTCCTGCCACCATCTCTTCCATCTTCCCGTGACCCGACAGATGGGGCTGTACCCACCAGAACTAGCAGTGTTTTTCATTTCAGGATAGCCCAGGCCGAAATGCTGCTAAGTGTTTTAAGGGATAAGGCTTTTAGAGCACCGTCTGGGAGCAGGGCACCTCCTCTGCAGCCCGAGTTACTCATCTGCAAGGTACAGTTTTGAGTGGCTGCTTTATCTGGAGGAGACCCAGGCTTCTTTGCAGTGGGACCTCTGGCTATAGTTCTCTCCTCTTCCTCTTTTCCCCCTGGAGTAGGGACATTTTTTTTTTCTCCCTGCCCTGGGATTGCAATTTCCTGTTTTCCCTTAATTTTGTCACCCCTGAATCATTCCCATTGGCATGAGACAATGCTTCAGTATTTACTTGATTCAGCCACTGCCCTCACTTAACATCTGCCTCCGGCTTGTGCTCCATTTCTCTGTCCCCTCCCCAGAAACAATTCAGTGTCATTATTGACCCTCACTATTTTGTCTTCCTCATGGCTGGTCTTTCCATCACTGACTGCTCAGGCTCGGTCCCTTCTTCTCCGCTGGTAATTTCTTCCTCAAGCTCATTAGTAACCTCCCTGTTGCCAAATTCAACGGTCAGTTCCAGACAGAGCTGGAGTCCGGGTGAGGCAGTTGTGGTATCTAAGGTTCAAGCTTTTAGGACACACACCCCGTCAGGGGCTGCCAGCGGCACCTGGGCACCACAGTTGTCTCACCCGGTCGGACCCAGTCCCTTCTCTGTCTTCATCTGACTTGGCAGAAGTTGACAGAGTTGAAC
This sequence comes from Vulpes vulpes, assembly GCF_048418805.1. Taxonomy (NCBI): domain Eukaryota; kingdom Metazoa; phylum Chordata; class Mammalia; order Carnivora; family Canidae; genus Vulpes; species Vulpes vulpes. Next base: position 114,054,998 of record NC_132786.1, read on the forward strand.
CCTCTTCCTTTAAACATTTTCTTCTCTTGGCTTCCATGGTTTTTCTTCTCAGTCTCCTTTGCTGGCTCCTTCTTTGCTCTCTGACCTACACATGGTGGTGTGTGCCCCAGGGCCCAGTCCTAGATGACCTTCCATCTCATTTCTCTCATCTAGTCTTATGTCTTTATATGCCAGTGAGTCCAAGATTTTATCCATAATTCCAAGCTACCAAGCTCAAGAGTCATAAGTCTAGCTCTTGTTTGTCCTCTCCTGCAGTGGACTGAATGTTTGTGTTGCCCTCAAATTCAAATGTTGAAATTCTAACCTGCAATGTGTTGGGATGAGGAAGTGAGGCCTTTGGGAGGGGATCAGCTCGTGGATGGTATTTAATATCCTTGTGAAGGGGACCTCAGAGAGCTCTCTCAACTGCTTTTCGCTGTGTGAGGATTCAAGAAATGGGCAGTTCTGACTCAGAAAATGGTTCTCACCACAACCTGACCATGATAATGCTCTGGTCTTGGACTTTGAGTCTTCATAACTGTGAGAAATAAATTATCTGTTATTTGTAAGCCAGCTAGTCTCTGACACTTCATTATAATAGTAATGACACTTCATTATAGTAGTCTGGAAAGACTAAGGAGGCCTCTCCTTCTGTATCTAGAGGCATCTCAACGTAGTCTATCCCAAGAAGAATCTTGACCTTCTCCCCTCAGTCTAGTTCTTCTACTTCTCGTGTCAGTAAATGGCACGTCAGTCTGTAGCTGACATCCCGTGCATCATCAGCTGGTCTCCCAGTGCCCCATTCAAACTAGACTCCAACTCGCTTTATGGAGCCCCTCCGCTACTGCAGCAAGCCCTAATTCAAGCCAACATCATGTCTCTCCTGGACATGAGTCCCTTTACTGCTGTTTCTGCAACCGCTTTTGAACCCTATAATGTATACTACATTTCGTAGCCAGTGAGATCCTAAAACATAAATCACACCATGCATTATCTTACGTAAAGCCCTCTAATTGCTTTCCACTGCTGTTAGCATAAAATCTGAACACTTTATCATGCTGTTACACAGCTCTATATATCCTGGCGCCACTAATCTCTGCCATCATCCACTACTTTCGTTTGCTGTGCTTTAGCCACACTGAATACCTTCGTGTTCTTTAACCTTACCAAGTTTATGTACAGCTCAGGATTTTTACAGGTGTCATTTCCTTTGCCTAGGATTCTCTTACCCTATATCCTTTCCTGACTGTCTTTTTTTCTTTATTTAGATTAAGCTCAAGTGTCATGTCTTAAGAGAAACCTTTCCTGACTGCCCAATCTAAAGAGGTGCCTCCACTCCCTTACTCTTTTTTATTGCACTAATAGTGTTTTAGTCACGCACTTATGTGTGTTTTTTGTTTGATGTCTATCCCCCTCAACTAGTTAGTTAGCTCTAGGAGAATAGAGACATCGTCTTATTCATCCCTTTATCCTCAGTGTATAGAACACTGCTGAGCACATGACTCAATAAGTATTTGTTCATTAAGTGAATGAACAGATATACATCCAGAGACTGCTTCTCCCTCTTCAGACCACTTCCAACTGCTAAATGTTTTGCTCCATGATTTATCTCTCTTGTCTCTAAGGAACATCCCATCTCCCTCCTCTGAAGAAGAGCTGTTGATGAGGAGTAGGTCTGGCCACTTACTCCTTCAGGATCTAAGTTAGGATTCCAGTTGGGTGCCTCCTGTCCATAGTCTGATTTCTTGCAAATAGTGATAGTCTGGTTTCTGAGACATGTTGGTGTCAAAGACAGAAGATTGAGCTGTGAAAATCAGTTGGGTTTGTCAGGAAAACATAGCTGAAGCATGAAGCAAAATTGGGCATTGGGATTTTGGTGGGTGGGAATCTGTGCTGAAGAAACCCGTATTGTGGGGAGTCCCAGTGAGAGTGGACTGGATGAATTCCAGAGTTGGAGTATGGATTCCTGAGGCCATTCCCTACAGAAGCAGAACATGTATTTAATGTTGCAAATTTAGGTTTGTTTAAGGAATTGTAATGCAAAAAGCTTTATGTGGAGTTTCAGCCTCCTTTTGGGACTTGCCTCAGCTGGGTTTTTCATGCTCTCTCTGCATCTTCCTTGCTGAGGAAGATCGCTTTACTTCTTTCTGCAGTAATACCTATATATTATCTCTAAAGTATTCTTTAAATTTTCTGTCCTTGAACAACAGAGAAATGTGCTGTTTCATAATCAGATTTTCAGAGTGAACCTTGGACTCAGTTTCCAGGTACACTTAATCTTCCTGACCAAACATTGCTTGCTTATGAGAGATCTTGTCCTGCCATCTGTAGGACATATTTGAGGCAATACACAGAGATGTCCCTTAAGAAAGCCCAGTACACATAAATCTGAGCTCAGTGAACCCTAATGTATATATGAGGTGATTTTGTTACAAAGGAATAGATAGTGGATACTGCTAATAATTCAAAATAATTAACTTAAAGGAATAAGATAACCAAACATATTTATGCCCTAAAATAAAGAAACTGTAAACAAAAAGCTATCACCCCTCCTAAATAAGAATATTTATGAGCATCTCTCAACTCAGCCAGAGACAGCGATGAATTCTGGTTGGATTCATTAGTTGACAAAACTATTGTTTGCTTAAGGCAGCAGTAGAGATGTGAGTTTCCCTCACTTCTTACATAGAGAAGTATCACCCAGAATTAGTAATTCCAAAATGCTTCTTTCTATGCACCAAGCTTTATCATTTGTGCTGCCAACAGCCGTGTGGGTGCTATTATGCCTGTTTTACAGATGGGGAAATGGACAGAATAACTAACCTTTTACAAATGTGGCTAAAGCTTCATGAAGTAAGTCTTGCTTTTTGAATAATGGTTGTGCCTCTTATTGCAAATTGAAAGCCCAGCAGGTTTTTGACATCACCAATTTTCCCAGTGAGAAGGGAGCTAAAGCAATGATGTGTCTGTAGAAGTATGAACAAGAACTGTTACCTTAGAGTTTTGTAGAAATGGAAAGATGCAAGATCACTGACTTTTGTAGTTGTTCTTGATGTGTTGGGGAAGTCTATGGACAATTTTGGGTATGAAAGAGGTTGACTAAGAAGTGTGAATTTACTGTGTTGTTCTGCCCTCAGAAATATGTTTGTACTTCATGTTAGCCTCTCACTCTCTCACTTGCTCTCTCCTATTTTTTAGTGACTTTGTTTTCTGACTATGAGCTGTTTGGCTAAAATTCTCTAGGCATGGCTATATTAAATAATTAGATTAGTGACAATAACAACAATATCCAGGGGGAAAAAAAAAGACTAAAATAGAATGTCATTAATTACTGTTAATGTTTTAATAGTGATTTGTGTTGATTCAGATGAAAATCCTTACACAGTTTGAAAATGACCTTTGAGAAAAAAGATAATTTCTATAACACAGAAGATATCTGTGGCCTCCCAAACTTCCTAAATATTTGATAGAAATTTAACCATCTATTTTTCCTGAAGTGATAACTTGAGAAAATGTCTCATTTGATACATCTAATCATACCTCATACAATTGAATTCTTTTAAAAGTGTTGGAGAATTCTGGAAAATTTCTGGAACCATTAGCATTTAGTATGCTTACAATTTTAGAGAAAAAATAGATATTGATCTTTTCCTTGGAATTCACCTGTCACAATTATTTAAAAGCAATGAATCCATATATTCCGAGGAGAGAGAAATAGCAGGTATTGGGAAAAGAGAGAGTTATGTTGTAAGATTATGTTTCTTTGATTCGAGGATTAATTAGAGAAAATGTTGGAAGGAATATGCTATTATTAATTTATGGGATATTTGGTAAACTAGTATTTGAAGCATGGGAAGAAAACAAGAAAACTTCAGGTGTATGGGTATTGAGTCTGTTAAAGTGAGTTCCTCAATGGAAAAAATGCAAAGTGATATAGATGACCAGGGGCCATGGAAACTCTTGGGTGAATGTCAGAGATAACTGGGAGGGAGAATGCCCAGTAAGAGAGTTGACCAGTGATGGTGATGATGTAAGGGTAAATTCAGCCTCTAAGCATGCTTTTAATCCAGCTAATAGACTAAAAAATGCAGAACATGAATTCAGGAGCATAGCTCCTCTGAATCAATTTCTTGGTAGCTGAAATTTGGGTGAATCACACTGACCTTCCATAAATGCTTTGAGATGTATCTATGCTTAAATATAAAATGGCATTAAGTCAAGTATCACCTAAAAGCTAACCAATCCTAATAAAACATAAGTGTATTTGGTGTCTTAATCTGTTTCCATTTTTTTTTTTCACTAAACCAAGGCTTCAGTTCCACTCAGAAGAAGAGTAAGATGACTAACTTATTTTTAAATCCAATGATTAGAAGTGATATTTCCTTTTTATAATTCAGCAGCAACACTCCTAGTTGCTTTCTGGGCAGGTTATGATATTTTCTTCTTATTCGAATTTTTCAAAATCAAGGTATTGATTTCATCTTGTAACACTAATATATTGTTGAAATGAAAAAGGGATTAATCTCATGAAATGGCCTAAGAACTGTGACTCAGAAGCCAATCTGATCTAGAGTTTGGGGATAGCACGATAGTGAGAAGAGATCCTTTATAAATAACAGCTGCAAGAAGGAAAGAGGGAAGCCCTACTACCAGCTAACTTACTCTCTAAGAATAAGCAAATATAAATAAATAAGTTATCAGTGTGCTGAATTATATAATACATAATTAAATTATAAATATATATGTATTATATATATATAATACATGTGTAAACATATCCATAACATTCAAATAAATAGCCCATTTTATGTACAGAATTTTGATAGAGGCCTTGGGGGGGTATAAATAAATAAGTACACCATATTTCAGGATTCTTGTCCTCATCAGAGCCGTACAAACTGATTTCTCATTACCTCTGCAGCTGTCTCCTCTGTTTCAGTTCTGTGACTTTGATTCCCAATTCTCTTCTGTAGGTAACAAAATTAAGGTTTCTCTAGATCTCTGAGAATTAAAAAAAATACAATCAATATGTAATTATAAGAAATAATATGCTTCCCAGATTCAAATCTAAAAGAATAAACCAAGCTTAAATGTAATATAATCAATGGTATTAACATCGCTAAAGGAAGAATTTACCAACAGAAGCCGGCAAGAGCATGAAACCAAAGAAAAATGAGGAATAAGAGCATCATCTTGGAGAAAAATTGCTTTGAAATTGCCTGGGGTTCTGGTCCGTAAATCACGTATGCATATATAGAAGAGATGGAAGCATCCAGCTCTCCATGCTCGCTATATTAGCCACGGAAATTGTACAATTAGTTATCCTTGTTCTGATTCTTTACACTAAACTCTTGACTCTAATCTGGCTTCCCAAAAGCTTTGACCCAATGTCAGTATGATATCTGACCCGCTGGGCCGATATGTCTCTTATTGAAAAGGCATTCTTTGGCATTCTGGCCCATACTTCAATATTTTGTGAAACTGGTTATTGAGACAGGTTTCTGAGAGATTGAGCAGCTGATAATTGATATTCTCTAATGTGTAAAATTGAAGGTCATGCTCTGAGCTGTGGGGCTCTCACTAAGTAAATGCCATCACAGGAAGCTCTGACTGGGATGCCAGGTGCCTGGGGTTTTTGCCAGTAGTACTTTTTTGCTTACCTCACCTTTCAAATTACAATGCCTGACTTTGTGCTTCCCATTCCCCTCTTCATGGTGCACTTTCTTCTATCCATCCCAATCTGACCATAGAGGTGGTGCAGGGTTTACACCTAATGGAGCAGTGGTTCTCAGCTGTGGCTGCTGATTAGAATTGCCTGGGGAGTTAAAAAAATTTTTAATGCCAAGCCCACACTCCAGACCAATTAAATCAGAACCTAAATAGAATGGAGCCAAAGTCATTTCAGTGTGCAGCCAAGGTTCAGAACTACTGCTTTAGAGAGACTGTGAATTTATAAAGCCCACCTGAGTTCGCCCTTCTCCCCAATTCCTTTTGTACCCCATCTATTTTCACACCTTTGCTTTTTTTTTTTTTTTTTGTCTTCCTAGTTTGAAAATATATTCCTTGTGGTCATGGAATTGTTTCTTACATGAATTTTACATATAATTTGTTGAGTTACCTCTTATATACGTGTTTTGGATAAATACTGGACATAGAGTCTATCTTACTTATAATAAACCATTCTTTTCCTAGGTTGCTCAAGCATATTTCAAAATTGGTAGGATACAATCCACATTCCTTCTAATTTGGTCATCCCAATCTGTCATTTTTGGCATGAGTTGTATGGGAGAATGTGTGAATGTGTGTATGTGTGCGTATAAATCGAATTCTGTTGAAATTCCAAAGCAACATATTAAATAATAGAGGGAAAATTTGATTTTATTATCTTGTATTACTGACAGCCATTTTTCATGATCCTGTTTTTTTCCACTCAGTACAATTCAGAAACTTATATTTTTATTAAAATGTATTAATGTGCGTCATCAGCGTGTCATTTAAGCCCTAGGATGATATCCTAGGCAAGCGAGGCTAGTGATTTAACTATATGATAATATGCTTTTATATCCCACATATGAAAACCAAGATTATGACATTCTGAGTTCATGAATAGACCAAATAAGACTGTAGCCTTTTAATAAAAATGTCTGTCTCTAGATTTCAGCAGAGCTCAGATAAGTTCACATGGTGACTTGGCCCACATCTTTTTTCGTTAATGTAAAAGGAAAAGTTTAACAAACTCTTTTGGAGCTGTTTCCCACTTTCATGTTTTGCTCTGAATACAACATCAAGGTTTTAGGGGTATGACTGAAGGGTGACTTTAAAAAAATGAAGATGTTGAGTGAGTAAATGCAGCTCAACCTGGTAGTTTTATTCCCCCCTTTGTTTTCCTTTCTTTTCCCCCCTCTTTACTATGACTCATGGTGAATCATAGTTTGACAAGCTACTGGATTAACTATTTATGAATAGCATGGTATAAGCTGGAGGTATTTATCATTTTTCTAGGATGAGAACCCTAACAAAATATCTAATTAGGACTTTTTAAAATGAATTAGACTGCAAAATTATATATATTTTTCCTTGTAGAGTTTTGTCGGGGAAGCTGGTTACTGATTCTTACTCTCCTATGTACTATGAGCTAGTTAGTGCCCATAAAATAATGTCACAGTCTGCTTTTAAGGAAAACATCCTTTCAAAGTGGAGGGGTTAAAGAACTTTGAATTGCTCACATGTGACTGACAAATTGCTTTAACCTTTAGCTACTCTGTATTACTTCTGACTCACTAAAGAATCGCAAGCCAAGACTGAAGAAAGGACTTCATTTTATTCCTGAAAGAAGCAACTGCATGTGAAATGCTTTTAAACTTAACAGTTAGGAATATTAGCATTAGATGTCAGGCAGTGCCTAGTACATCTAGATTTCCTTTATGATAAAGTGTGACATTTCATGCTAGAACTCGGAGTGTATGTTTCTTTAAAATCGAGTCCACCCAGGTGTCACTTTCCGGGCTCATTCCAGAAAGAGGCACCTTGAGGAACATTTTATTCTTTCCCATTTGTATCCCTCATGTAACAGCACTCTTGTTGATTAAAGGTAATTTGACAAATGGAATTTAAAAGAGGATTATCAAAACGGCTAGCAAAAAATGCAGCACCAGGAATTCTGGAAACCTACAGAAACGACTTCTTAAATGTATTCTTTAATAATTTATATTTGACATTTAGATTCTGAGCAGTTCCTGACTGAGAAGAGAATTGGAACAGAGACAATATGTTGCCTGAGATCCTACTTAGCTATCCGCATCTAGATAGCCATGTTATAATTAGAGTAAATTCTGGGGGTTGCATGGCAATGAGAAACTCTGAGCAGTAGACACACTTTATGCGAATAGGGATTGCATTGTAATCCTGTGTGAGCGTTGAGATCAGTTCTGATTTAAAGCTACAAGTTGTTATTTATTATTGGTCAGGATTATATTGGTGGCAAGAAGCAGAGACACTTCTCAAGTGTGCTGAACACAAGTAGACTCTCTCCTGAGAACAGGAGTCAGGAGGTCTGGATTTCAATTTCACTAGGGTGGTGGTTTTAGATTCAAGACTGCTCATGAACCTTAATGGCAGGAGCTCATGCATTTTTTCCTTTGTGTGTAACCATTCCCGGGACTGAGCTGCACACCAAATGTCTGCTGCTTTCTGGCTCCTGGTCCAGCTGTGGGTCAGCAGAATCAATGGCGTACTGTCCAATTAAGCAGGACCAATGGGTAGGAAATGATTTTGTGATTATGTGGCTGAGGTACGATTCCAAAACACGTTACTATCAAACATGTTACTGGGAACAAAAGAGGAATGAGTCCGGAGAAGGAGTACTGTGGGGGAGAAGGTGTCACATTCAAGTTTGTCTGTATTGAACAGGAGATGACTATAGACATCCAAGGGGGCATATGTAAAAAGGCATTTGGTTGATTGAATCTGAAGCTCAGGGCAGAGGGCAGGGCTGTAGAACTAGCTTTTGTTGTTCTTAGCGCATAAGTAAGAGTTCAGATCATTAGCTCAAATGCAGATACCTGAAAAGGGCATATGGTGAGAAAGGCAGGGCGCAGAAAAAGTGAGAAGAGAATCAAACCCTGTTGAACATCAACTTTTAAGGAACAGGCAGAGGAGAAGCAAAAATACACATGTAGGAGATAGTAATAGAATAGTCAGAGAGGGGGTAAAACCTAGGAGAGAATAATACCATGGAAACCAAGGATATGCAATTTTAGAAAGGATTGGGTCTCTATCATTCTCAAATGGGACAGAAGGGACCAGTAGTATAAGAATAGACAATTGACAGTTTTGACACTATGAGGATTGTTGGTTGCCATTTCTAGAGCAGTTTTTGCAGAGTGGAGGCAAGTGTGGGGTGGGTAGGAGGTGAAAACCAGCTTTTCGTGGTTGGGAGAAAATGGGAATGGGAAGCGAGGATGTGGAGATAGTTAGAATATTTTTCAGAAACAGCTGAACAGAAAGTAAGCACAGAACTAGAGGTAGGGACCAAGCAATGATACATTTTTAGGATCAAAGAAATCTGGGTGCATTTATTAGCAGGGGTAGGAGACTGGAGGGTACAAGAGGACGAAAGGTTTGAAAAAAAGTTATGGTACTAATGAAGCTAAGAGACAAGTAATGTGGAGCAAGATTCCACATTCTTCTCCTTCTTCTTTTTTTTTTCTTCAATGTAGGCAGTTTGTTTTGGCAGGTGTTGAGAGTGCAAAACAGAAACTCATCCAGAGAGATGGGAAAGGAGATGGGGCATGGCTCTCCATCTCCAAGCGAGGATCCTACAAGTGGGCCAGCAGAGTGGGAGCGCTTGGCTGCAGCCACTTTGGGCCCCTTCAGAAAGCAAGCTCCCAAACAAGAGGGCTCCCAAACAAGAACAAGCTCCCCAACATAGGGGAAGGGAAGAACTCTCAGAAGGGTCAGAAGGGGCACGGGCCATGCCTTATCCCACACCACTTTGCACCTGTCCAGTACACACCTTGATAGCTCAGAATGGGAGGGTGTTAGGGGACTGTGAGTTAGGTACAAGTAAGGAATTATAAAGAATATATATGTAAGGTGTATTGTCTAATTATTTATTTATTTGTTTGTTTGTTTATTTATTTATTTATTTTCAAATTAACTTTTAAATTGGTTTAATAGGTCATTGCTATCTGCCCCAACTCTATGTCTCTGATCTCCTATTATTGTAATGGCATTTCCTTTCTTTTACCTTTTTTCTTACCTATTTTTTTTTCAAACAACAATGCTGTTGGTATAATGATGACAGGAACACTTGAAATCCCCAAACAGTTTATTATAAACTATTTTTAAACTTCTTTTAACCATTTGGATCTGCCTAATATTTTAGTGAAATTCATAATACAGTGTCATTGACTGGCTTATGTTTTATCTCTCCTTTCTCGCTTACTTCCAGGAAAAAAAAAAATTCTAATGAGAAAAAAATTTCTGACATTTCCTTCAGCAAAAACGATGTAACAAAACACTCTCCACCTCCCCCAACTCCAACCAAGTGCTTGAAGTGCCCTACACAGCAGGAAAATTAAGGTTTTTATGGTCAGGAGCTTTCTGCAACTTAAAAAAGTTGTAACCACTTCCTTCTGATGTTGGAGATTCCAGACTGGCCCTTCCCAGTGGAGTTCAATCACACCATGTCAGCAAAGTGTGAGAGCTGAGACAGGACTCGGAAAGACATAGCATGGGACATTTATACAGAATGAGTTAAGGAAATGTAACCATGTGCCATCTGGCCACAAAATAATTTACAGTCTCAACACAAATTCCTGATATTACACCTTGGATTCCTTGAGACGTGAAGTCAGATATAACAGTTAATTATTTTTTGAAGTGTTTGTCATTAGCAGCCTCACTCAGCTATGCATGTTGTGATCAAAGCTCTAAGGATATCTGTAGACTTGTAACAGCCAACATCTCTCTTTTTCTGTTCAAGAAGAGAAAAAGATCTCCGTAGCTCAACCCAACATCCTGAATGTTTCACATCTACTTCACTTGGTGCTTCTGAATTGAAAAATTGATGACAAATAATATATGCATTGTTTCCACTGGGAAGCAGTTACTGAGCTCCTCTTTTTTATACACAGAGTACTCAGAATTAAAATTTTAAACTGGGGAAAGATAAAAACCTCAAGTAGTATTTGAGCAGAGCAAAACTGCTGAGAGCAGGAGATGCAAATAATAAAGCCTTGAAAGCATTCTGCAATGTTGTGAAGAGAAGGAGGGATTAAAAATAGGTTCTCCTATCAGACTAACAGATTGGAATTGGGCAGTGAGGCTTGACATTAGGTTCAGACACTTGCTAGCTAGTGACAATGGACAAATGGTAGAGGCCTAGAAGCCCCAGTCTACCCATCTGCAAATGGGTGGCTGTGAGTTTTAAATGAAATGTGAAATGATAAGCATGGTGCTTGGCCCTTGAGAGATGTTTAGTCAGTCAATATAATTAAAAAGAGATCCTTAAGGGATATACACGAAATTGAAAGTGGGTCTGATGAATAGACTGAAAATTGTGTATGTTAAAGACAAGCTGAGAACTGCGGATGGACTGTAGGGAATGTGGATGTGCTCTGAGTGGGGGAAGCTGATCACTGGCAGCATTAGGGAGGAATAAGCATGCTCGCCTCTCTTTAACAAGTGATGCACTTTTTCAGGTTAGCTCAGGGAGTGAGAACAATGGCTACGTGGAAAGTTTAAGAAAATGCACGTGTTCCTCCACTGCCTAATTTCTCCCCCATCCCATCTTAAAAATATCATGGAATTAGGTAGGACTGGGTAGGGTCCTGAAATCTGTACATTCAACATGATCCTCAGTGGGTGTGATTCCTTAGTTCACATACCACTGGGTTAGGCAGTGAGGTCTAGAAGTACAAAGCTAGTTTAGAGAATCTCTATGTGGTGATGATTTAAAAATATCTGGGGAGAGTGGTCTTGATGCTCTCTGAAAATCTGAAATAAAGACTATGGACCCCTTTTAAAAAATGGAGTCTGTACCTACGCATGAAAATTTGAATACATTTCAAAGTGTTCATTTACCTTTGAAGCTCAGCCACACCAGGCTAAAGAAAATCCACTGTAAGTCATTATTTATGGAAACAGAGCTCTTTGTGGCACAGATAACAACGAGTCAAATAAAAGGATTCTTTCCACTGGTTCCTAGTGGGCTGTGACAGCGAGAGCTAGCTCTTCATCAAAAACTTGTGTCCTTGCTATTATAGTGTAAAGCCGTTGCTGGGAAACAACTTCATTTGTCCCAGACTCCTTCACATCTAGGTGTGGCCATGCCAATGGCCTTGCCAACAAAATATGAGCAGAACGGACATGTGTCACTTGCAGGAAGAGAGGGTCAAGAATGAGACACACCTTCTCCATCCACTCTTTTTCTTACCTGCTGGCTGGATGACCACCTTTGGGGTAACCTTGGAAATCACACGTTGAACGTAGGAGAGCAGGAAATTGGATGGAGGTTGGGTCTTCAAACACTGCTCACAGGAATTCGGGCAGCTGATTCAGGAACACCCATTTTGTTTTTGCATGCAGGAGAGATAAACTGATGAGTTAAGCTGCTGAGATTTCAGCAGGGTTTTGGTTTGTAGAGCAGCCAGTGTTAACCTAACTGACCACTGGTAAGACTTTGGAGCTACTGAGGAGGGTTGAGCCCTAGACCACTACTTGAGAAATGACTGGCAAGCACATAGTCTTCTGGCATAGGTCAGTAGGTTCAATTTCCCCTCTTGTGGGCAGTGAATTTCATAGACGGTTCACTGTGCAGTAAGCAATGAGTGAAGCCAGTGGTGGAGCTAGGTCAGTTACTTAATTCCTCTGACTCCTCTCCTCTAGGATAAGATGTGCTTTCAACTCACTGTGTTTCATTCTGGCAGGATGGTTTGGGACGCTTAATACTAGCCTCAGGCCTAATGGCAAGGGAGGGAAAGATCTCTTTTTGCTTCTATTTTCAGCACACAGTCTATGCTTTAGCTTTCCCATTTAGAAAACAGGGCCGATTCTCTCTCTTCTTGTTTCCTAGGCATATATGCTTTAGGAGTTGAAAGAAAGATTTAATGCTGCTGTGGCAGAGACTTCTAGATAGTCCCCAAATCCCCGTTCTCCTTTTCTTCATGAGCAAACAACTAGGCTCGTTTCCCAGCCTGTCCTGCGGTTCGATATAGCTCTATGACTGGGTTCTTTAGCTCATAGAATGTGAGTAGAAGTGATACATGCCACATTTTTTCCCAGCCTTGAAAAATCTTCCAAGTGTGATTTTTCGTGCTGTTTTTCCCTTTTTGGCTGGCTGGGAGGGAAATGGGCATGAGAGCCTTGGAAGCTATGCATTGAAGATGGCAAAGCCTCTTGTCACTTTAGGTCCCTGAATGACTGTGAGGAGGGCAACTCCACTGATCTGATCACTTGCCCAGCAAGAAATAAAGTCCTGCTGAGTTTGAAGCAATATACATTGTGGCAGCTGGTATTTCTCTAACCAATATAGAGAATAACTAGACTTTGGACCATGCACTCCTCCTCAAGATCCTTCAAAAGGTTATAAATAAGTAAATATAAATATATGTCTGTGTGTATATAAGTAATGGATATGTATTTTATATATAAGATATTTACACACAGTACACACAAATTATGCACAAACACACGTGAAAGGAAAACATTGGTGTTATTTTAATTGGAATGACTGGAATATAATAGTAAGAACAATTGGTAGATACTCTAGAGACCTGGTTTGAGGGGCAAGATAATTGCCATTGGTGAAACCCCTTATCTTAGATGAGACCCCATTTTTTTTAAGATTATTTATTTATTTATTTATTTATTTATTTATTTATTTATGAGAGACATAGAGAGAGAGGCAGAGACACAGGCAGAGGGAGAAGCAGGCTCCACACAGGGAGCCCGACATGAGACTCAATCCTAGATCTCCAGGCCTGTGCTGAAGGCGGCGCTAAACTGCTGAACCACCCAAGCTGCTCAAGACCCCATTTTTAATGGGAATAAGGAATGGCTTTGAAACAGAGTGGCTTTCATATTTTTCTCTTTCTTAGCAGTGACTTGTTTGGTCAATTTAAAACTCAGAGGAGATTAATGTTAGAATTGTTTCTTTTGAAAGGAGGGCGGAGGGCTGACTCCCAGCAGATTAGATTAAGGAAGGCTCCGTAGAAGCTTCCTAGAGGACCACCCCCAGCGTATTCTGGAATATCTTCCATTACATGAGCCCTAAAGTTGCTTTTGGATATAACCTATTCTCATCCTCCTAGAAAAACACAAGTTTTTCCATTTTTTGTTTCCAGCTGTGTTTAGTTGACAAATAACACTGTGTTCTGCTTCCACTTTCCTTTTTGATTAATAGTAACCTAACTAGGCTGAACTGATGGGATTCCACTGATATTTTATCTTCTTTTCCAAGGGACTTACATTTGAAAACAAGTTCCCAGGAGTCTGACCAAATTGCAGTTTAGGATCTGTGTCAACACAGATGTAATTTGTAATTGCTTTTGTAGAAGAATCTTTGATATTTGCTGTTAATGATGGAAATATTGTTACTGTCCCTTTGAGCTTTGAGTTGAACTTTATTCCTCTGAGTATGTGTGTTTGTGCTGTGTGTGGATGTGTATATGTGTTAAATGGCTAATATTTATGGCAGTGATCAATGATACATTTGATTAGGGTCCTCTTTTAGCTCTGTGGTGAGATACATCCATTTGTTAGCTTATAGTTTTAAGTCTTATTCTAAAGTATTATTAAATGAAAAAGTTGACTGATTTTATCAGTCAGTGTCCCAGCAGGAAACAGATGGAATACGTAAGTGGAACAATAAACAGGGGTGGGGTTTTTGGAGCAGTAAATACTTGAGAGCTAGTAATCGTGGAGTGCCATCACTCACTGTAGGACGGGAGAGGCAGACTGAAGGGTAGTTACCAGAACCTAGAGACAGAAAGGTGGACAGCTGCCTGAAAGGAGCTGTGACTCATGATTGAGGGATATCGGTAGCTCATAGCTATCTTGCAGGAAGGGGATGGCATCCTCCCCAAAAGTGTTGAAGAGAAGGATAGAGGCTTGATTGGGAAGGGCAAACAAAATATCTAGCCCAGTGGCCATTAGTCTTTGTTGTGATATTTCAGAGTATTTATAAAAATGAGGGTAATTATTTCTCAGCATTAAAGGTCTCATCCTTTATTTAAAGATGCTTTATTGTATATAAGACCCTTCTTAATTATAAAAATTCTTCTTTGTCCAGTATTACAACCAACAGTCCCACGTGGCTACCTAAATTAAGTTTCACTGAAATTCGATAAAATTGTAAATTCAGTTCCTCAGTGACACTAGCCACATATCAAGTGCTTGTTAGATTCACATAGCTAGGGGCTATTGGATAGGCTTCATGTAGCTAGGGACTGCTGCATCGGACACCACAGCAGCAGGACATTTCCACCATCGCAGAAAGTTTTGTTGGCGAGCGTTCTTCTAGTTATTTCATTGTTAAATTGCCTGATTTCATTTTGATTCAACATGAAAGTAATATGACTTTGGTGATTCATTTTGCCCGAAATTCTAGGCCTCAAACGTATTATTTTAGTATTAGAAATTAAAATATCTTACTGTGAATGAGTTGGAGTTACTTGAATGCATGCATGCAAAAAAAAAAAAAAAAATCAGCTCTGGCCAACTCAATCAAAAATGGAATATATCCAAAGGATCTAGTGGAAACCTAGAAGTGGAGTGGGAGGTGAGGGGAGGCTGAAGAACCAGGAGTACAGAAAAGCCAGGAGTTAAGGAAGTGAGGGCTCTGAGATGGGCTCCTTACATGCCGAATGAAACTCCAGCCACTCCTATTTTTACTGCTCACAGAGAGGGTCTAGTTGACCACCTTGATTGGCAGGAAGTGGGCACTTTGATATATGAGTCCTTTAAGGCTGCACACAATGAAGAAAGGGCCATTCTCCAAAGTAAATCTAGTTTGATAGTGCCAAGAAAAGGGAGAATGGATGGAAATATTCCCAATCCCTGAAGCTGTTTAGTATATCTCATTGTTTGGCTACTTAACATCCGTGCATATCCTTTCCATGCATACGGCATGCATTCTAAGTGGAGGCAATATTACTCTCAAGGGGGCAAAATTGGTTCTCAGGGGGAAGGAATATTTGTGGTAGGCTTTTGTCCTCCCCCCCGCCTCCAAAAAGTACATGTTCTGATCCCCAGGATATGTGATTATGTCACCTCACTTGGTAAAAAGGGACAGAGGTGACTAAGTTAAGGATTTTGAGAAAAAGAGATTATGCTGCATTATCTGAGTGTGCCCAGTGTAATCACAGGGTCCTTCTAGGAGGAAAGCAGGAGGCTCAGGGTCAGTAACAGGAGATGTGATGACACAAGCAAGAGATTCAAGGAAGTTACGCTATTGGCTTTGAAGGTGGAAGACGGAGCCAGAACCAAGGAGTGCAGGTTGCCTCTAGAATCTAGAAGAGACAAGGTGATGGATTCTTCCCTAGAGTTTTCAGAAAGAACAGAGTCCAACACCTTGATATTAGCCCAGTAGAACTGACTTTGGACTTTTGACCTCCAGAACTGTAGGAAGAAAAAATTACACTTTAAGCTGCTAAATTATGATCATTTGTATAGGAATAGAAACTAAATCCAATATTCCAATGGTTTGTGGCTCTCCGAAGCTCAACCCTATATCACAAAATCTTATTCCTTACTATTTAACTTCTCTCATTAGGGAGAATTTAAATTAAATTAAATTTTTCTCCTTGGGGGAGATACTAATAGAAGATTGAGAAACACTAATAATAGAGTTTCAAAAATGTTCCTACCTTTTACATTGTTTACGACCTAAACTATGTTCGCTCGTTTCCCTGCGGGAGACAGCCTGACGTTGTGGCATGTCCCTGCATTTTAATCTGTGTGTGAGATATCTGGGTGGTATATTCTGTTCCTCGTGGTTACTCTGTGATCCGTCCATCCTGATATGACCCACATTACGGACTAAATGACAAGGTTAATCCCCCATCACTAAGCGTCAGTTACGGTATAGGTGGAGGGCACCTGCAAAGAGAAAGGCAATTACTGAAGAACGATGACTCAGCAATGAAGGGAATATGAGTGAGGGCTAGAGTTTTTAGTTCTTGTACTTAGGATTTCTTCTGCGCTACCCATTTACAGTTCCCTTTGCCTGTGGTAGGGGTTGTTTACCTGGAACATGTATGTTCCAAATATGCCTTCTTTAAAAGTCTAAAACCCTGGCCATTGAGTCTTCATGGCTGTTGATTCACTCTATTACCAGCTTTATCAGTGTATAAACAAAGACAGATATAGCCCAAAAAACAGCACATGCTTAATGTGTGCGGGTTCAGACATATGCACACACCTTGAAACCATCATCCCAATCAAGGTAATGATCATGTCCATTAATAAGTTACCTTGTATCTCACCTTGCCATTTGCCCCCCATTTTTTGGTAGAAAGACTTAATATAAGATCGATCCTCTGTAATTAAAAAAAATTGATTTACTTATTCATGAGAGACACAGAGAGAGAGGCAGAGACATAGGTAGAGGGAGAAGCAGGCTCCCTGCGGGGAACCCAACGCGGGACTCAATCCCTGGACCCAGGATCACCCCCTGAGCCAAAGGCAGATGCTCAATCACTGAGCCACCTAGGTGCCCTCTTAATAAGTTTTAAAGTGCACAATACCCTGGTGTTGACTATAGGCACGATGTTGTACAGTAGATCTCTAGAACTTGTTCATTTTGCATAACTGAAATTCAGTGCCTGTTGAACAATAACATCCCATTTCCCCCTCCCCTATCTCCTGGCAACCACCATTCTGTTCTCTGTTTTCATGAATTTGCCTATTTTAGGTAGCTCTTAGAAGTGGAATCCTACAGTATTTGTCCTTCAGAAACTGGCTTATTTCATGTAGTATAATGTCTGGAGATGAATATAATGTTCATCTCTATTCTTGCAATTGATAGGATTTCCCTCTTTTCAAAGATTGATATTCCATTTAAGTATATATGGGTATCCCCCACTTTTTGGAGGTTGGCATTACAACACTTCACTTTTATGAAAGACCACATTGGTACCTGATTTTGCCAATGGAAAGAAATCTAAAAAAGGATTTTCACTTTTTGGAAAAAAGGTGAAAATAGTGTCCAGTGCTTGTTTTGCAGGGAGCCGTTATAAAGGCAGCTCACATCCCGAGAGCGGCCCCACCAAGTTCCTTCCCCAAGAACCACACTCAGCATCTCCGCATCAAGCTGCCATAGCTCTGAACTGTGTCTGTGAGCATCTGTGCTTTATCTCCATTTATTTTGTGTATCCATTAACAAAATATGTCCTAAAGTATCAGAAAAGCCTAGGAGAGGTTATTTTGGGGGTCTGGGAATGCTAAAAAATTTTCCCATATGAATTAGTGGAATTGCTTCTTTGCTTTATGAAAGGTTTCATAGGAATGTTCTATTTATAATGAGGGAAAACTGTGGCACATTTTTTTAAATTCATCTGTCAATGGATATTTGATTTGTTTCCATATCCTGGTTATTGTGCATATTGTTCCAACAAACATGAGAGTAAAGATATCTCTTCAAGATTTGACTTCAATTTACCCAGAAGTAGGGTGGCTGGGTCATATGCTAGTTCTGTTTTTAATTTTTTTGAGAAGCATCCATTCTATTTTCCATAGCAACTATAACACGTTATATTCTCACCAATAGCATATAAGAGTGTTAATTTCTCCACATCATTGCCAATACATATCTTTTCATTGTTGTTGATAACTGCCACCCTAACAGATACGAGGTGATATTGTGTTTTTTACCTGCATTTCCCCAATCATAAGTGATGTTGAGCACCTTTTCTATACCTGTCAGCCATTTATGGGCCTTCTTGGGAGAAATGTTTATTCAAGTCCATTGCCCATTTGAAAACTCAAATTAATTTTTATCACCTAGCAGGATTGTAAAAGAATGTGTCCCAGGGAATTACCTGGTTCCAGCCATTCTCCCTGAATGCATTTAATAGTAGTAACTACTTTAGGATCTTGGTCAACAAGATCTTTTGCCTGTTTTCCCAATGGCATGAGGATCCCAGGATGGTCAAGTAGCCGTCTTACCTTCCATTGGAGAGCACTGTTATTGGTGTTCTGTGGTAGAAATTCTTGTATAGGAATTTGCTCCTTTGTGTGATAAGAACCTCTAAACATTGGGACTAGGAGACAAAATATTTTGTGGGTGGATCATTATATATGACTGGGAGGACACTGAACAGAGTTTGACTTTTAAAAGGCAATGACTTTTTTTTAAGCACAGGAGTTATATGATCAGCTTTGTATTTAGACAATAGGGCTGCATTTCATTTACTGTCTGAATTATTCTTTAATTAGTTGATGATCAATACACCTCAAAATAAGATTTGCAGCTATTTTGCCAGTTCCCTGAGGCTGCTACCAACCTGAACTGCCATAAATTAAAATTTCCTCTTGAGGATTTTTTCAGATCACATAGATAGTGTGAACTCTGATTGCAAATGTGGTGTAGGGATGGCTTATGGTTATGAATTACTAGGGTGAATGTATATATTTTTTACATTTAAGAGAGTTTAGTTGGCATAGATGAATTTCTTTTCTGTTTCACTGTACTCAGTGAGGGCTATTTCTCACCCTTATACAGTGGGGGTGGCGGGAAACAGTCTTGAGGAGCCCTGGACTTTATTTCACATCCCCTACCTTCTAAGTAGGTATCAGAGTGGAAGCTCAGGGTCTCACAGCTTCAATAAAAATCTTCAGGTCAAAACTGGGCCTTGGCATTCTTTTATCCCCTAGAGTTTCTGGGTTACTTTATTTTTGAGGCCTGACACCAGTAATGCTTTTGTGTTAGCTCAGTGATGCGTTTTTAAAAATACTTAAAAAACTGTACCTGATATTTTATTTTATTCAAAAGGTTGTTTGGCGGGATCTAATCTGTCATACTGTCAAATGTAGAAGTCCTTACACCTTTCTTTCAAAGGTAAAGAAATACAGGCTCAAAGTTACCATGACTTTCCTAAGATCACACAGCCGTTTTTGACAACCACATATCCTCTGTTGGAAATGAATTGTAAGACAAGGCCAAAGCCAGCTTTTCTGACAACGCCTGGCACCTTGCCTTTCCTCTATACTTAAAAGGGATCAATGTTTGAATCAAATGTAATTTGACTACATGAAACAGAACCTATTAAAAATATGCCATGGCAGAAGGAAGATTTGGTAGATCTTATAGAACTCAAAGGTAGAATGTGTGGTCTGACCTCAGAAAGGGTTGGCATTGGATGTGAAAAATCATATAGTTGCAAGGCAGTTGCTCTCTCCTGCTTTCCTGTCCTCAGGGTCTCCAGCTCTTTTGTGTTGGCTTCATTCTCTCACTTTGTTTGTTAACTGACTCTCTTTATGTCATTTTGAAGTGGATGGAAAAATGACCGCCCCAGTATTTTAAAATATATCTCATAGCTAAAATATTCAACAGAGACTGACTGGGATCTCTTAGTTCAAACTCTGATAAAATGACAGATGGGAGACATGTAATTGGCCCAGCTTAGGCTTTTTCTTCCAAAGAGCTTTGGCTAGAGTGGTACCTTGGGATATGACAGGAGACTTTATGAAAATGTGGTATGGAGATATATATTTATATATATCTCATAATGCTTATTGTATAATATAATCATAATTATATACTATATATCTATATCTGTTTCTATCTCTATGTCTTTACTAGGCCATGAAGTACTATGGAATATTGGGGCACACCAAAAACTTGGGTGTTTAAAATAATGTGGTGGCTTCTTTTACATTTTCTTAAAAGTTAGACTTACAAAAAAAAAAATCTTTGCCTTCATATTAACCTTTGCTCATATAATATGCTTAGAAGAGTGACATTTATTTCCTTCTCAAGGTCATTATGAGTCACTAAATGTGATTTAATGCCTTGTTCCAACCAGTGAGTGTCAAATATAAGTTGCAATAAAAAAAAAAAAGACCTTTTTGAGCCCGACTCCTTATGAGGGTAGTCACCAGAAAGAAGCCAGCATATAGGTAGATTTAATGAATGGAACAATCCATCATGAATAGGACAAGACCGACTTGAAACCACTACTGATTATAAGTGTATTTCATATGTTTTATGCATATGAACTAAGAGTCTATAGATGAGTTCTTTCCTTGGTGTATTTTATCGCTTGCAATCATCATATCTGAAATTCAGGTCCTTTTGATTATTGGGTAGAGGAAAAGAAGATAAATGTGAGGGGGTGTGCGTATGTGTGTGTGTGTGTGTGCATGCGTGCATAGGGTGGTAGTTATTTTGAACAATTAAGGGACATATCTTCTAAGGATTAGGAAACTAGCTTTTCAGGAAGTGATTTGAGCATCTATTTTTCACATTTTTAAATATTCATTTTTTTAACTTTTTAATGATTTTATTATTTGAGAGAGAGAGAGAGAACACTTGAGTGGAGGGAGGAGCAGAGGGAGAGAGAATCCCAAGCAGACTTCCTGCTTAGTGCAGAGCCTGATGCAGAGCTCCAAACAGATCATGACTTGAGTCTAAATCAAGACTTGGATGCTTAACCAACTGAGCCACTCAGGTGTCCCTTAAGCACTGATTTTTTAAAGAACTCAAAAATTATTGTCTATTTGGAAGTTCTCTAGAAACCCAATCTAGCACAATTCCTAGCGAAGCACTAGAGGAGTTATTGAAATTCTAAGGGCAATAATCTAAACATGTTTTCAGAGGGAGAAGAAAAATTAGGATGGATTAATCTCTATCATCAAAGGGGATGGTAAGAGCAGTGTAGGAGATTGTAAAAGAAATAAATGGAACAATTTTAATATGTTGCCATTTTTGTTGAGAAGATAGTTTGTCTACCCCTTTAATAATGCCCAGCTCCCAGTATTTACAATTTTGTATTTGCTGGTCAAATCAATTGTGGATTCTCTAGTCCTTGAACCACATTGTGATGACCGTCAAAATACACAATAAACTCATTTGAATGAGCTACAGATAAGGTTCTTTCATATGATCTTTTTTGGTTGTTTTGTGTTATTATGTAATATGACTCCACTAAAATAAACATAATATTTCATCCTGAGAAATAGCTCTTTCAGTTTTTTTCCTCAAATATAGTTTTAGGAGACAATTAATCAATGTCTTTTTGAGAATTTACAAACTCTCATAAAGAAATGTGATAATTCTGATGAGCACTGATAATTCTGATGATAAATAGAATTAATTGTTAAATCATATTTTGTACACCTAAACTAATGTAACACTGTATTTTTTATTAGTTTCAGAGGTAGAAGTTAGTGATTCATCAGTTGCATATAACACCCAGTGCTCATTACATCAAGTGCCCTCCTTAATGCCCATCACTCAGTTACCCCATCACCCCCACCACCTGCCCCCCCCAGCTCTACCTCCCCTCCAGCAACCCTCAATTTGTTTCCTAGAGTTCAGTGTCTCTTATGGTTTGTGTCCCTCTCATTTTTCATCATATTTTACTTTTCCTTTCTTTCCCCTGTGCGCCTCTGTTTTGTTTCTTAAATTCCACATATGAGTGAAATTATATGGTATTTGTTTTTTTCTGACTGACTTATTATACTTAGCATAATACCCTCTAGTTCCATCCACATCGTTGAAAATGGCAAGATTTCATTCTTTTTGATGGCTAATATTCCATTGTATATGTACACTACATCTTCTTTATCAGTTTGTCGATGGACATCTGGGCTCTTTCCATAGTTTGGCTATTGTGGACATTACTGCCATAAACGCTGGGGTGTATGCTCCCCTTTGAATCACTGTGTTTGTATTTTTTGGATAAATACCTAGTGCTGCAATTGCTGGGTTGTAGGATAGCTCTATCTTTAACTTTTTGAGAAAACTCCATACTGTTTTCCAGAGTGGCTGCACCAGTTTGCACTCCCACCAACAGTGCAAGAGCGTTCCCTTTTCACTGCATCCTCGCCAACATCTGAGTTGTTAATTTTTGTTGTTTCCTGAGTTGTTCATTTCAGCCATTCTGACCAGTGTGAGATGGTATCTCATTGTGGTTTGAATTTGTATTTCCTTAATACTGAGTGATGTTGAGCATTTTTTCATGTAATAACAATATATGAACATTAATTATAATGTATAACATTAGCTGGAAATAAAACAAAGGGAAATGTGATAGAAATGTACTAAGTTTCTAAGAATTCAGGGACCATAATAGTCATTAACATAGACACCATTCTTAACTAAGGTAGGGTCTGTTACAGTGTATATGCTCACCTATTATTTGTTGGATGAGTGGACAAGGTACATGTTCTATTGACTCCAAAGAGAATAAATAACATGATATAGTGTCTTGGTCTTCTTATTTTATTTTGCAGCATATAATCAGGTGAATAAAATAAAAATAAATGTGATATCAAGTTGATTTGTAATTCAGGCTTGGAAATCTAGGAGTTTCTGGGTCATAAAATGATGGTTAAGGTTGAATCTACATAATCTACATTAACTGCTAGCTTGTCCCTGAAAACTTGTCCAGGGCTCACTGACATTACAGAGAACAAGAATTATGAACTGCAGCCTTCCTGGACACATAATTTATCTCTTTTTGTATAGCATTTACCTTGAATAGTGATGAGTATATTAAAAATGTCATAAATAATAAGTCATAGAAGCCTGTCTTATTTTGGAGTTTTAAAATTAAGAACTTAGGGGAGAACAGATGCAATAATAGAGTGAATTGGGCAATGATGTAACATTTTTTAGTAAAATTAAAATAAAATTTTAATAAAGATGGAGACCTCTTCATATTTTCTCATACAATTAGAACCGGAGAAAATATTAACTGACAATTTGCGATATTTTGCTCTTAATAGTCTGTGAAGTTGAATCTCTAAAGTGTGGGGATAATATCATCTTTGAATTCCCAAGGTCTAAGATAAAGTCTGGCCTCTCCCTTGAAAGGGAAGTGTAACTAATAATAGTAAATTCTCTATTAATGAGATAACCTCACTGTTATCTCATTTGGCTGAGAAGTCATCGTCCCTAAGTCCTTTGTGAACAGCTTGTGGGTGAAAGTACTTTACTCTTCTCTTTCAGAAATCCGCCTCAGACTTCTTCCTTTTTACTAATAAGATGTTACAGTGCAGTGTTGCTTTAAAAAATGTTTGGGCCATTTGAATGGCAAGATTGTCACCAAAAATATTATATAAAAATTCCATTTTCCACAGGGGCAAAAGGACATAGTGCTGAAGACAGAGGCTTAAATTTCAGTTTTGAATTGAATGTGTCTTGAAACATGAGGCAATATATCCTTGGCTGACTAACGCAATGTGTAAGATGAAATACCTTTTATAGAATCCATCTTGGAAAGTATAAGCCAATGACAGGCAATCAGTTGTTTTTCAAGATGAGATAAGGACATAGTTAAAAGCCTTAATGTTGATGAGAAATGGGCTTGCTGGTGCTTTAGGGGACTGAATGCGTTGTTTGTAGGAAACAAGCTTTGAGTTTTCAGGAAAATAGTGTAAGTGCAATAAGATGTCACCGAAACAACGTATCAGAGAATGTTAAATCTTTGTTTAGAACAATAGGCTCAATGATCCCTTTCTCGGGCTCATCTTTGCCCCCCCTCCAGATGAGGTGATACTGTTTTGTACTTGCTACTCTCTCCTACTTCTATGCTTTGTGCCACTGAGCTCTCTGTATCCAGCTTTGACCTTTTCCTCCAACCTTCACAATCATATATACATGCTTCTTAGATGTCTTCTCTTAACTATCATACATGGCCTGAAATTAATATCATGATCTTCTCCCCCTCCCACCCCCACAACGCCCAGGGTTACCCAATAATAGTTTCTCTTCTAGCAGTTCAGTCACTGGTACTATCACCATTCATCCAGTTGCTCAAGACAGAAAACTGGGAGTTACCATAGACAGGGCTGCCCCTTGGCCATGCAGTGCTTTCTAGGAGAGGCTCACTTTTCTCCAAGCACACACAAACCCAACTTGATGAGCAAAAATCAGGTTGGGCATCAGTCCCCACTTCCCCCCTCAGTTCGGGGCACGATATGCATGACTGTGTGGGGACAATCCTCATTCTAGATTCTTCTGCTTCCTTACCCACATCTCTGTTCAATTTTGAACACTCGCATATTCTGTAATCTGCAACTCCTTTTCTTAATTCTCTTAAGTCAAATATTTAATACAGAAGACAAGTATGTATGTTATAGCATGTGTGCTTATTCGAAGAATACAGAGAACACCTGTGAACCCAGCATCTTCCCAAGAGCCACAACGTTAATGGGATTTTGCTCTGTTCTTTTTGATCCTTACTGTCTCTGTCCTATTCATGCTCCCAGCACATATCACTTAAACCGTTGCCCACATCAAGCCATAAACCACATCACCACACCTTTAATCATTTCACTCCCTTGCTTGAAACTCTTCTCTAGATTTCCATTCCTTAGAGAAGAGCCTCTAAGTTGCTCAGCATGGCAGAGACGGTGGTACGAGTTCTGTCTCCCATGAGGCAAAAGCTCCATCCTTTGCCACTTCACAGTTTTAGGGAGAGCTCAGGGCGGTCCTTCAGACAGCCCACACCCCCAGGGGCTCTGCAGGGGGCACCTCTTCTCTGCCATGCTGGGCCAGTCCTTTCACGCTGGCCTGAAATTACCTCTTTATGTCTGCCTCCCGCCTTTTAACTACTCGCTCTTTGAAGACAGCAAATCTGTCTTATTTATTTTTGTTTCTAATCCAATTTCTGGATCATAGGGTTTCAAACGTCTGAATCAAAATGGTGAGGAAAGTAGTTTATTTTAATATCTTCGTGGGTGATGCCAAATCTTCATTCTAAATTTTTGTTTTAGATCAACTGGCTATATAGACATTTGTTCTGGATGCCTTTCAAGGTTATATTTAATATATATATTTGCCAGCACGTAAACACAGTCTCTGAGTTACCTTGGGGGAAATTTCTTAATGTGAATTGGGGAATTTGACAGTTAAAACAGAAGATGATGTTGATTATTTCCCCCACTCCAATGTAATTAAGTGACTGAGCCCAAAGGACTTACTTGGCATCATATAAACTCAGTTTACATGAATATTGTCCCAGGGCCCTGCTGGGCCCTATTTTTAGAAGTTTCTTTAGCACCCACGTATCTTCTCTTTTGCTCCCCTGTTTCATCTCTGGCACCTCTTCCCTCCCCAGTTCCTAATATCCCACAGCTCAGGGTCAGCTGAGGCTCCCATCAGCAATGTGTTCCCAGAACAGTTTCATTTGCTACAGTTTCCTGTCCACACTCTCTGATTTTTAAAGCTTCTCTTTTCCCAGGGCCAACAATTTTTACTGGCTGTCAGGAGGGAAGCAAGGTCATTAAATTAATTCAATTAGGATATGAGTAACTGATATTTAGCTTAATCTGCCCCAAGTGTATCTAAATTTTAAAAGAGGATACCGTCTACCCTACAGAAATGAAACTTGAATGATGTGTTGTATTTAGTGGGTGGTATTTACTTTTCTAATACCAAATAATGCACATGCCTATACTTTTCCCCACAAATTAGCCTTGCTTGGATGTGAAAATATTCAAATTGACCCTTTCATGAAAGAAATGATAAATTTCATAAGTATGATTTTGTGGCAAAGTCAAACATATTTACAAAACATTTCAGAATCAGTTTGGGTAATTATTATCTGTGGATGTCAGCCATAAGAAAAAAAAATATCAGCCTCTTTTTGCATCTTTGAACTTACAAGAAGTAGGTTTAGTTTTTGACTTTTCTACTTCCGCAAGAATCCCGTACTGTGAGAAGGCTTGGTTAGTAATGTAGTCTCTTCTCTTCTCTAGTCCTAATGCATACCATGGTGGTAAGGGATGTGTGAAACTTTAGTATATTTTTCAAAGTGACAAATATTTTTTGGAAATACACTGTTTCAGAGCAGGTGCAGTGAATAAGACATGATTCCTGTCATCACTAGCTTATTAGAGGTCCTCCCGCCCAGATAGAAGGCAAGATGTGACAAACATTATATAGAGAGTACAAATAGCCTCCCTAAGTTCCCAGGAAAAGATTAATTCTGTATGGCAAAGAGTGAAAAGGTTTTGCAAAGGGCTGGCATCTGAAGAATGGCCATAATCTTAAAATGTAGAGATATCAGATAAGGCGCTCCAGATAAAGGGAGGAATGTGAGACAAAATGCAAAGGCAGGAAGGCAGAAGAGGCCTAGGGTGGAACTAGAGAGTCTGAGTGGAAGAGAGGTTAGGACCAAGTCTACTACTTTAGCTTTTGACTGAGAAATACTCTCAGCACATAGAAACTTCTTTGTTATTCTTAAGAAGTAACTCAGGCTTTCTCCTTTTCACTGCTTAACATGTTTATAATTCAATTGTTTTCATTCTCAATTGGTTTGATTTGGGAGAACAATAAAAACTCCTTTGGCTGTCAACTAACAGAAAAATTTAGGAAATTGTTCCACATTTTGATATTTAATTGTTATATCTTAAAGTATCATATTGTCCAATGAGTTTTAAATTTTCTACAGTTGTAGATTTTATCAGACACTGCTAATGAGTTTTAACAGGTAATTATTGAGTTCCAACTACAAAGCAGATGCTATTTTGGGGGCTGTGAGTGAGCCAGAGCCAAAGTCTCTGCCTTCATGGAACTTGCCTTCTAGCCAGGGAAACAGACATTAAACAAGTTAACAAATAAACAAATAACTCATGGAGTGATGAATGCTCTGAATTTTTGCTATGGCAACAAGGAATGATAAATTCATAATGCCTTCAATAAAGAACATGTATTTCATGCTCTCAGATCTGGGGTTACTATAGTGATTTGTTCCCTGCTATGAGTGGGTTCTTGTTTGTTCCATGTATCTGTCATTTCAGGACCCAGGTTGAAGGGGCAGTGGCTGCCGCAGACAGGCTCTTCTCATGGGAGGTGGGGGGGAGTGGGTATTAGGAAAACAAGAGGGGTGATGAGACTTATGGTCCCTAAAGCTCATTGTCACTTCCAACTATATATCATCAGCCAAAGGAAGTCATGTGACCAAGTGTCAGGTCAATGAACTGCGGAAGTACATATCTCTCATAGGGGATACTGTGGGAAAGAGTGACTATTTGCTGACAACAATCAAATCTACCTGAAAAAAAATAAAGTGAATGAGTAAGATTTTTTGAGAATTATGTTTATCATAAAGAAAGTAAAATCAGCTAATAAGATGTATTATCTGGAGATAGAGCAAGAAGCCCCTTTAGATAAGGTGGTCAGAGTTTAGATGAAGGTAGAACAATGAGCAGAGAAATTCATGGGTAGAGTTGGAGAAGAGGCAGTCCTGATGTAGGTAACAATAGGTGCAAAGGCCTGTAGTGGAAACGAGCCTGGCTTGCTCAAAGGGTGAAAGATGGCCAAGGTAGCTGAGGCATGGTAAATAATGGTGATTGGAGAGGTCAGCATGGCAGACAGGAGTCAGATCATACAGGAGCTTATAGGCCTGGTAAGAAGTTTGGGTTTCATTCTTGGTGCAATGGGAAAACATTAGACTTTCAAGACAAAGTAGTGACATAATATGATCTATATTTAGATCACTTCCTCTTGTTCTGTGGAGTAAGGACTATTAGAGTGAGAGCAGGCAAGGATAGCAGCAGGGAGATGAATTAGGAGACTATCGGGGAAGTCCGGAGGAGAGACTATGGTGGGTGGCAATAGGGAAATGAGAAGGAAAAGGGGAGAAATCTAAAGTGGAACATATTTGGAAGTATAATTGAATTAGAATTTATTAATTTTTCTCTTAGAAGAGATAGTGTGCTTTTGAACAGTCTGAACAAACACACGATGTGGTGGTGGTGGGGGGGTGAGCATGAGACTTGGGAGTCAGAAGACTTTTCTTTATTTGAGCTTTGCCTCTTAGGGCATGTTTGATCCAGGGCAACTTAACTATTCTGAACTTTAGTGTCCATAATTCCAATAAACAAACAGATGAATGAATGATATAAATAAAAAAAAATGATAAGGGAATGACCAATGTCAGGTAATTTTCAGAAGATTAAATGTGAAAGAAATTAATATAAAATACCAATAGTCCACATGGGTAAGGCTTATATTTCTTTGCCTTAATGTAGTCACTTGTGGGCATCAAAAAACCCAAAAAGTTCTAGATATAGGGAGTTCCTTAAGTTGTACATCTTGGAAGATGATACAGTGGTGGCAGTACTGGCTTATAAATTTACTTAAACTCTTACATAAAATATCAGTGTTGTTTCTCCCAATCTCCAAGTGAATGCAGTCACTGGGAAATGCAGGAACTGCTGAAGCTTGAAGTTTTTCTAAGCATGGATTTATGATATATGTTCTTGCGAGTCACCCTCTCATGGGCTGACCTATCCACTGCTGCCAGGGATAAGGGATAGTGTACCATAAGCCTTATCAGTTAATATAGCACTTTTGCCTGTAATGGAGTGATTAAGCCATTGTTTTGGTGAAAACACCTTAACATCGAATTGAGCTGTCAGGGACTTGCAGGTAATGTAGCAATTTTTCAGACAGGGTTCTGGCATTTTCTGATAACATCGCTGTTTTAGATGTAATTAATACTACTTCTATTTGACTGGTGTTTCTGAGGCATGAACTTCAACTACTTCATAAGTCCAGAATTGGGGAGAGAGGTGACACTTTCCCAAGTGTCTGAATCTCTTTTTCTCAGATTCTCCCCTCTATTTGAGCTGGTTTTTGTAGACCTACGACTGCTATAGCTTGTGATTAAAAGCACAAGCGATACTCCACGCAAACCTAAAACTATTTCCACTTGCTGTTTCTACTAAAGATTCAGCTAATTACAGTTGTGTATACACCATTGCAGCTTCGGGGGTGCATATTTAATTGAGTCACCTTAACATTAATATTCAGTTTCTATATGCATGTGTCGGTCAAGCTCCAGAAAAAAAAAAAATCTGTTGGTTCAAGAGCCATTCACAGAGGATGAACGGCATTAGGGAAACAAAGGATGTCAAGGCGCCTAGAAAGTAGCAACAAAGGAAGCCATTCGAGTCCCTGAGCTTGAAGGGCTATAGCATTACTTGAACCTAATGAAAGTTGCAGCTTCAGAGAAGGGATTAACTACTGTTAATTGAAGACCTAGAAGAATATAATTGGCAGAAATGGTCCAAAGCATAGAGTGTAAAGGGAAGAAATATACTAATTTCTGTCTCCTCCCAACCTCTGGTTTCCTTATGGTGATGCCCATGGGCCAAGCCCTACTTTGGCCAGGCCACAAAGGAGCTAGGATGATGTGGGCCTTTGGCACAGGCTTCTAGGGACAGGTCAGAGTGAGAGAAGAACTAAGAGTGACTTTAAGAAACTAACTGAAGAATAACTGCATAATTTTTAGTTCTCAGCTATACTCTCATACTCTGGAATATGCTCCCCATTATCTGAAGGGTTTTTAAATTTTCCTAGATGATGCTTGAAGTCATCTTGAGGGGTAATGTTAATGAGGCCATCAATAGTATTGTAACTCTCCAAGTTTGGAAATCACTGGGTCATGAGAACAGTTCATACATGCTGTTTTGTTTTACCACAGGCCAAACTTAATAGGGGGTTGGGAATTTTGAACCCTGGTTCCACCACAAAATAAGCATGTGACTGAGCTACCTCACAGTGACCTGTGGACTTTGGTTTCCTCATCTGTAATAGGAGGAAGATACTTTCTTTTTTAACTTGTCAGGATCATTGTAACCACTGCCGAGTCACAGATAAATTCTAGAGTACGTATTTGGAAAAGGCAAATACATAGCCAAAAACCTATGTAATAATGAAAGCCATGTATATGTGATTTGAAGTTTAATGCTGCTTGGGATTATCCATATCATCAGACTTAAAACAGCAAGGTTAGTTGAAAGTTGATGTAAACACAGATATATTTTGTACATTCTGCTATGGCTTTGTGGTATGAAATTAAATGCAAATATTTGTAACCAATGAAAAAATGAAGCATGAGAGATTGTTGGAATTCTGATACTGCAGAGATGGCTGTTTCTATGCTTCCCATACAACATATCCTTGCAAATAAGCATCCATGGAGGAGCAAAGGTAGAACTAGTGAAGACATTAACTGCTCTCCATGAGGTCTGTACCCTTAAACTCAATACAACGAGTTGAGTCTTTGTCTCTTGCTCTTCATGGGGCAAAGGTTTATCTTCCTACTGGCTGTTTTCCCCCCTTTGTATGTTCCTTTCCATATTCAACTTCCTCCTTCCTCTTTCATATTCTGTATTTTTGTCTGATTCTCATGCTTTTGTCCTACGAGCAGGCTCTTAATTTGGCATGTTGTAGAGGCTAAGGGGTCGTTAAGAGCTGTCAGATTACAGTGAAAGAAAACGGGGGATCAAAGCCAAAGCGTTTGCTGGTCAAGAAAGCTCAAAGTTAGCAGGAGTTGCCTATTAAGAGAGAAATTGACTTTAAGGTTAAAAAAAAGGCACGTCTGGTAAATGTCCTTGTTTTCACAGTTGTGGGGAGTAAAGTGTATATTAAGCACATGATGTCACGAGTCAGGGTTAGATGAACTTCCTTCCACTCCCAACACACCACTTCTCCTGTAACATCTCAATAGATGGCACCAAAATGTGCAATATGCAATCATAGGAGTCACTCTCCCGAAACCATCACCCCCAGTCACCCACTGCGTTTGGCAGGATTCTGTTGATTGCATTTCCTAAATATCTCCTGATGTAATCTTCACTCATTGGCTTGTTCATTCATTCCACAAGTATCTGTCAGGCACTGTGCTAGGTTCTGGAGATACAGAGATGACACCATCTTTATGGTCTTAACCTCACAGTGCTGATAATGTAGCGAGACTACATTATAAAAGGGATTCCAGAGAGCTCCTTTCCCCCTTTGCCATATGGAGACACAGCAAAAAGATGGCTATCTGTGAACCAGAAAGTGGGCTCTCACCAGACGCTGGATCTGCTAGTCCCTTAATCTTAGGCTTTCCATTCTCCAGGACAGTGAGAAGTAAATTTCTGTTATTTATAAACCACCCAATCTATAGTGTTCTATTATAGCAGCATGAATGAACTAAGACAAGAAGGGTCAGGAAGTAGTAGACATAGGCAGGGTTAGGAGTTCGTATTTTATTTTCATGGCAGTGGGAAATCATTGAAAATTGGAGAATAACATGGTGAGCCTCCCATTTCGAGAAGATACCTCTGGCTCTTTGGTAGAGAATGGTTTGGAGGGTATCAAGAATAGGGGCAGAGAAAAGCAACAGATTTAACACATTGTCAAGGTGAGAGATGATAGTGGCTTCCAATGATGTTGGTAACAATAGAGAAGGAACTAAATAAATATTACTGTGGAGGACTCTGTGCTATGCTGGCCAGGGGCCCTTTTAAGACTGAGACACTTTCTTCTGGCTACTAGGAATGTTGACTGCTAATAACTTAGAGCTTAGTCTGTCTCCAGAACTTGTCCTTTGCCCAACAGAAGTGCCTCATTTAAGATCATGGCTTTGGGTTGGCTCTCACCCAGTAACTGGTCCAAGAGGAAGAAGAATAAGGCCCTTGCCTTAAGTCAGGACAACTTGGAAAGACCATTCTAGTCCCAGAGGGCCCTGTGGGATCAGCTGAGGCCTCTGTTGCTCTGCCCATCCTGCTTCCCTGTTCCCTTAGAAATATTGTCCTGTGTCCCTGTGAATGGAAGTGGGGTAGGGAATAAGGAAGACAGAAAAATCTATTATGTCTCCAAGGTTTCTGACTTGCACTTCCAGGAGAATGATTATGCCTTTTACTGGACTTGAAAAGACTGAAGATTGTTAGTTGGCTCTTGAATATGCTTTGCATCAGAAGATTCCAAGATCAGCCTGTTCAAGCCGGAAGTGTCAAGTACGTAGAGTGTCCTCTTCTTCAGATCTCCACAGCCACCTCTCCTGTCTTGGCCATCCTCTCTTACTTGGAGTTTTCCAACAGCTCTTGACTCATTTTCCTGGTTACAATTATGTTTCTCTTAAATCCTTTTTACATTATTTAGGTAAAGCAACATTACAAAACTTCACAATTTAAGTTTCATATTCAAATGCTTTCATGATTATGAATTGTCCTGAAGATACAGTTTAGATCCCTCAATCCAGTTTATAAACTCTGCCACCTGGACTGGTTCTAGACTATTGGCCTCATCTCTTTTCCCTCCCTCTTTTCCTGTGTTTCACTCTGAGCGTCTTTCATGCCTCAAATGCACCTTGTTTTGTCTTATCTTAGGATTTTTACACGTGGTGTTTCCTTTGACTAAGACATTCTTACCACTTCCCACTCTCCTTCCAAAGGGCCAACTCCTAATCATACGTCCGGACCAAGTTTAAATGTTAGCTTCTCAGGAAAGACTATCCTGGAACACCCCTTGTGACATATTTTCAGAGATCACTATTCTTTGCTTATAATCCTCATTCGGTTTTTGTTTTGACAGGCCTCTGACAACTTATTTCCACATTGAGGGAAAGAAAAGTGTGGTTTTAAACTCACATAAATTTCTGTTTGTTTATTCTGTAGAGCCCCATCCCCTTTCCTTAGTCTCCTTCAATCATTAAATCAAAAAATAGTTAAAACTACTGCCAACCCCCTCTCTGAGACCTTGGGTATAGGTTTCCATTAAAATTGCCTTCTGGTTCAGATAAAACTTCATGAACTTGTCTCTTTACAACTCACTGTCCCCCTCTCCTGGCCATACACATAGTAGAACCAGGAACTCTAACATTTCTCGTCTTGCCCAACCTCGGCATCCTGGGAAGAAAGGGAGTTTTCCTGCCTACTTTGCTGAACTTGGCTCTGTGTGAAAATATTCTGGCTATAAGTTCCCAAATCTGTCCCTAATTGCATTTTTAAAGGCACACCATCTCTTCTGTTTTTTTTTTTTTTTTTTTTAAGGTTTTATTTATTCATAAGACACAGAGAGAGAGAGAGGCAGAGACACAGGCAGAGGGAGAAGCAGGCTCCATGCAGGGAGCCCGACATGGGACTCGATCCCAGGTCTCCAGGATCACACCCTGGGCTGAAGGTGGCCCGAAACCGCTGAGCCACCCGGGCTGCCCACCTCTTCTATTTAAGACTTTCTTGTTCTAATGCATTATATCAATTTATTTTTTACAACTGATTAGAAATTTCTTCATCAGAGGCTATTCTTTTCAGACATTTAATCTCTGAAATTCTGAAAGTGTGGGAATGAGGACAGAGCCCCGGGGGTTTCTGGCCATTGGGATTTGCACTTGAGCATGGATTTCAATCTCAAATCCTTTATGGATTTCTCTAAAATCTCCACGGCCCTCTCTAGAGGAAACTTAATAGTGATTAAGGGTGATTCACAGTCTTGACTTCAAGCATTGAAAATGCCATGGTGAGGCACCTGAGTGGGTCAATGGATGGGTGTCTGCCTTTGGCCCAGGTCATGGTCCTGGGGTCCTGGGATCGAGCCCTGCATCAGGTTCCCCGCGGAGAGCCTGCTTCTCCCTCTGCCTGTGTCTCTGCCTCTCTCTGTGTCTCCTGAGTAAATAAATGGAACCTTTAAAAAAAATGAAAATGCCATGGCTGCCTGCTGCAGTATTAAAACATGCCCTTGATGTTTATTTTCTGGGTGTCAGAATCCATTAGTCATAGTTGTCAGAGATCATACCTAGACCCTGTCTGCTGAACACCAGCTCCAGTAAGGGTGGGATTTGTAGGTGCCGGTCAAAAATGGCAGCCTTTGCTGCATGCATTTAATGGTGATATATGTTTTGCATCTAGCAAATAATCCACTTAATGGGTGATTTTCTGAGGGCTCTGCTCTAGAGATCCAAAGGACAAAATCATCCTGACTTCTTTGGCTGAGAGGTAGACAGACTAGCCACCAACTATTGAACTGCACAAATTGATTGCCGGGCCACAAGCAGAGTTAGCAGCCTGGTTGGCCGTATTCACACACAAAAGCTTTGTTCATGACCCCAGATCTCATCCACAGGGATGAATCCTTATAGACTGTGGTCCAATTAGTGCTTTTTTTTCAAAGTGACATCAGGAAGCTTGTAGCAGGTGTCTGTAAAACTATCAGAAGTTCTTGCCATTAGAAGCTAAAGTGCAGAATAAGATGGAGAGAGACCGGTTTTATGGACAATCTGTAGAATTCATTGGGTTTTCCGGGAATACTGGGGTCGATGCAGCCCACTTAGGTGGTTCTCCCCCATAGAGGGGAGATCCTGTGAGTAGGGCCAATGTCTGAATTATCACTGCCGTATACCTGTTGCTTAGCAGGGTGTCTGCCTAAAGAAGCCACTCAATAAATATTCACGCTGCCAATGGATGTCTGACCTACAATAGGTCAATGGGATGCCTCTTCGTTCATGTTTCATTTGATTGGGGCTGCTTTAGCAACTGGGTGGTTTGTCTCAGCTGTTTCTCCTTCTCGGTGTCATAAAATTCTGCCCTTTCCAGTCACTCTGTCCGTCATCCAGGGAGAGATGCTAAGTGGACCACTGTGGCCCTGGTGCTTCCCTCTTGGAGGTCTGGACTGAGATCTTGAGGAGCGCTGTCTGTTCTCTTTCTCTGAACATTACCATAGCTATGGTCTTAGTCAGCTCAGGCCACCATTACATACCAGAGATTAGGTGGCTTAAACAATAGAAATGTACTTCCTTACAGTTCTGCAGGCTGGAAAGTCCAACAGCAAGTTTCCAGCAGGGTTCAGTTTCTGGTGAATGTTCTCTTCCTGACTTGTAGACAGCCACCTTCTTGCTATGTCCTCACATGACACACAGATACACACACACGCACACACAGAGCCAGAGAGCTTATTTTAATAAGGCCACAGTCCCACACTTACCACCTCATTTAGCCTTAATTGCTTTTCGAAGACCCTGGCTCCAGATACAGTAATATTGGGAACCAGGGCTTCAACATATGAAACTTGGGGGAACACAATTCATTTCCCTGTAGCAACTATTTTAAACGTCTACCTTCTGCAAAGATTGTCATCTCACAAAGGCAAGGGTACTACCATTGGCTGTATCTTGCAGAATCCTGACATATAGTAAGAGCAAAGGAATTCAGTCCCTTGAATTCCTGAAGGGACTGGACATTTCTAGTAAACGAACTGAATAACCTTGGGGAGAATTCTTTACCATTCTAAGCCTAAATTTTCCCTTCAAAAAAAAAATGAAAGGTTGAGTTCAGATCTCTAAAATTTGATCTGAACCTTGTAATGTATAATTTTCCTTGCCTGAGGGAAATCATTTTAGCTTGCTTGGTAGAGCTCTTTATGCCTGTCTAAGGACTTTATCATTAATCAACAAGGATCTACTAAATGATGTGTAAGGTGCTGTGTGGGATACCAAAGAATTTAGAAAAAGACATTTAACATCGCTCTTCCTACATCTTCTTCATTTTTGCCTAAGGGGCTTATGGGGAATGGTGGCTCTCTTTGTTTTGGGTGTTGCGATGCTAAAGCAGCATAATTTTAATTTCATCTACCACTGAGTAATGGGAAATTTCTGATATATATGATATAACCCTATTTGAAAAAAAATCACTCTTGTTCTTCACAGTGTCAGATAACAAGTTTCTTCCATAGTTTTTTAATGAATATTTATTTTCAATATAGAGTTCCACTTTGTGTCTTTATATTATGAGTTTATTGCTTTAAGGCATTCCTAACTGTTACAGCTACTTTATATTATTTGCTTGGTGGACTTATGTGTTGATATAACTCATTCCTCTAAATGGGCTCTGAATGGTTGGGCCCAAGACACATGGATTCAATATGAGCCTCTCTCCAACTCTGGGTTTAACATGGTCTTAAACCCAACAATTAATCTCAACCTGCAATCCTCTTCCAAATTTGATTTGCTGGCTGTTGTTTTTGGAAAAATAGAACTCACTCTTTTTTATCTCTGGCTCACTCCAATTAATGATATTATTTTGCTAATAAGAACATACCCTTCCAAAGACTGTGCAGGGGACTTGAAACATGTGGTAGGTTCTGGGACGAACAGAATGACTTTTGAAATGACCCGTGAAACCTGTACTAGTCTCTAAGCTCGAGATAAGGCAAAAAAAATAAAAAATAAAAATACATATACAGATTTAATAGAATTTGTCTCTTCAAGATACACTGTATTTGTGAATTTATTATGAATCTCTTTGTGCGTCTCTGTTTTTTCAGTGGCTGCTCAATATTTGATTTTGAAATTTTTCTCCTTTCTTTTCCCTACTTGAAAAATTTCCATTTTGTACATGGATGCTTTTTTTTTTCTTAAGGCTGTTTTTGTTCTATCTTTGTTTAACTTAGTGATTATATCTGTATATAAATTGTCTCAAGATGAATATTCTGGATCACACCCTAACAGGAACAAACTCTTCTCTTGTTATGAGTAGGTATGATAAAAGTCTATGTTCTTTTGGACTTATAATGCAAACTTTTTGATCCACTTTATAGTTCTACAGCAATTATGTAGGTATGGAATATGAGGACTATGGTAGGAAGAAGCTGAGTGTATTTAAGAACAGATAGGAAGGATGTGAATGAAACAGAATTAGCAATGGGATGAGTTTTGCCATGCACACCGTTAGTGAGCTGCAGTGGAACCCAAGAAGATTCCTATCACTCGGCTGTGTAGTGCCTCTTTGGGCTGGAAATTGCATTCTGCTGCACGGGCTTCATTA
This sequence comes from Vulpes vulpes, assembly GCF_048418805.1. Classification (NCBI taxonomy): domain Eukaryota; kingdom Metazoa; phylum Chordata; class Mammalia; order Carnivora; family Canidae; genus Vulpes; species Vulpes vulpes. Next base: position 114,092,246 of record NC_132786.1, read on the forward strand.
GCATCACAGTCCTGAGCTCCTGTCATAACACCCAAACGTGCTGTGAGTACTGCTGTGGGCCTCTCAGCACCTGCCATGCGTGGATCACTGATCAGAGCCAAGCTTTCATTGCCTTTGAATTCCTATTCATCAGTTCAGCTTGGGAAGGGAGGTGATGTGCAGAGGCAAAGACTGTAAACAGTGTTTGGAGGAAGTGGTGGATCAAAAATCCTGTCGTCCTTTGTCTTCACAGAGCATGAATGACAAGGGGAGGCTCAGTGTGGGGTTACCTGAATTTCCCCATCTAGGAATAAGCTGGCATGCACTCCCAGGGATGAATGGTGCTTCTGCAGAACCTTCCCTGTCACTCTGTGCTGTCAGCAATGATACCAATTAGTGTCAGTTTCAATGGTGGCTCTTGAGACCCAGAGGGGACCAGGTCTGGGCTACTGAACTAGGAATTTGCTTTTTATTCAAATGATAAGGAAAATGAACATTCTTCTTGGGTCTGCAAATGTGGATGGAGAGTAAGTGAGTTAGTCACTTGACAATCATAAATAACATTTTCATCTGGGCACGGTTAATACTTATTCTTTGGGGTGGTGTTCTGGGTGTGTCGACCCCTGAGGTCTGAATCTGCATATGAGACAAGAATGCCCTCAAGTGCATTACCCTTTTTTTTTCTTTTAATTAAACAATTTTTTTGGGGGGGGGGGATACAAACGATGGCACAAACCTTGACTGCATTTTCCTGGAGTGGTGCTGGATTGTGCTGAGCCATTATCTCCCCTTTTACAAAAATTACTTGCATTTTTTAATTGAGCAGAGTCTACATGCTGCCTGTAGCCATTGGAAAAGCGGTTTAGGGTTTGTGTTGGTGAACTGTGTCTGCTTAAAACGTGATTCTAAATTACTCAGTGAGCTGATGTGTTCTTAAGATGGTCTAATCTCTTTAGTGAGTCGGTGCTTTCCTCAGGATGTGTTTCTTTCATGTTTACTTTCCTTTAATTATCCTTCTCTTTAGGGAAGGGACTGAACTGTCCAAGTGGCAAAAATGAGGAGCATTATCTCTATCCAACACAAATCTCATGTCAATACTGATAATCTGGTACCTCGGAGATGGTTACAATTATAGGCTAACACAGAAAAAAAAAAAAAACCACTTTCGTAAGCAGAGATTTAATACTAGGGATGAGAACTAATTTAAGCAACGAAACTAGTTCACCCTTGCAAGTCAAGCTAGTATAGAAATCTGACTGAACCTGAAAAAAACCATGAATTTTTTTTCTAACATAAAGAAAGAATTTAGATTGTTATTTTCTGAAGAAAGGGGAGCTACCATTTTCTTATCTGCCAAATTCAGGGGGATCCTTCCCTACACATTCCTTTCTGTTTGTAGTGATATTATATACTATCAACAACACAGCCTGCTCCTTCATTGTAGAAAGAGAATTGATGGTTTTTGAAGTCTCTTTAAAACCTGAGCCTATCCAGACTTAAAAGAAGTCAGGTAACATTTCCATTTTGTCGTATGATGTATTATTCTCCCTTTTAGAATTGTGGCAGATTTTAAAAGACCTCGTTGTACTGTCTTGGCATGACACACTTCCCATATTATACCACTTTTAGTGGTGAGCTTGACATGCTTCTCAGGGTTCTGCTGAGCAGTGTTATTTGGGTCTCAGGATGGAAATTTAAGTCATGAACTAAAAAACTTTAAGAAATCCACCCTGCCAAAGTTCTCTTTAAATACAAAAATAAAGTGAGTAGTTACCAGCTATTCGAAGCAAATACCAAGTCTACAATGAGGAACCATATACCGTTATGGGGGAAATGGAAAGAACATAATGAATTCTGATTTTCAGATTCATTACTAAAAGTAATCTGAGAAACTTTATGTGTTACTCACAGCTGTATCTTATACAATCTCACCCTAAATGTGGCGGTAGTACCATTTAATTCCCATAGGGAGTTAACTCCCGTAGGACTCCCAGTTAAGTCACATACGAACTAGCAGTATGTGTTATTGATAACCATGAGGGCTCTTGCATATGTGTCAGGGAGAGATGGGGGTTGGGGGTGGTTTGGGAGAGCCAGAGCAGGAAGGAGCATGGATGATGAAGAGAAGAGATTGGTATCAATATCTCACCAGGTTCCAGGGACTAAAAGTTTGAGCTCCCAAAGAGGGGTTGAGGAAGCTGTGAGAACAGTTTAGATTTTCTGAGTTTCTGGGTACAAGCAGAATTGTTTTGGGGGCAGATATGAATGAGTGGCATGGCCCTGAGTGAAGGACATCCTCAATATTCTGATAGTTTGAGGGGCTAAGCTCTGGGATGTCTGCAGGCAGCACTCTCAGCCTCAGGGAACGTTTGCCGATGGCATGCAGGCTAGACATTGGCATTTATGTGCTGCTGCTGTGAAGCACTGCTGACACTTCTCAAAGTAGCTTCCGGATGCACATGTGATCACATAGGGTGGCCCGGGTCAGGAAGATGATCCAGGAGCAAGAAGAAGGCTGTGGAGGCAGGCTGCTGTTGAAAGTGGCTAAGACCTTCTCTTTGGGTCCCCCCCAAAATTCACAGTCAAACCATTGTGTGGGGTAAAAATCATGCCATCATACTTTGCACACACAGAGGACACGTGACCTTGTTTTGTGGTCAGAAGGTGATGAAAAGACAGACTTTATTTTGTGGTCAGAGGCTACATGGGGACTAAGTGAAATTATGTATGTAATACGCTTGTTTTGGCTTCTCATTTAAGATGGCTAATGGAGCACAGGCATTAACCTCCTTTCCCTCTCAAGACCCAAATAAAATGTTAAAGACTAAGAAATGGAATACACTCAGCGGTGAAGAGAGTGGAGAACAGCTGACAGGGTATTTCAGTTCTTATCTGGAAGATGAAGCAGATAGGAGCATGCTGGTACATGCAGCCCGGTTAGGACCAGGGGCCAGAATAAGTCTGGCAGGAGCCTTCAGAAGGCACCAGACTTGTCGTGGGCCAGTATAGGAGGGTGAGAATAGGAAAGTGTGTTAACAGGCATGAGGGAATTAAAAGTGTGCCTGCTGGAACAAAAATACTTTGGTTTCCACACCTCCCTTCCTTTTGCCTTTTCCTGTTCTCTGGCAGGCGGAATGTGGACAACTCAATATTTAAACTTTGACAAGAAAATCCAGAAGATTCTTCTACACAGAAATTAAATAAAACTGCCTGGGAGCAGTTGGGGCTGCTATTCTGACATTTGGGCTTCTCTTCCCACCTACAAGCTGCTTCCTTACCCTTTACTTTAAAGTGAAATCTGTGAGGTCATGAGTCCTGTCCACTAACACCGCTCCTAGTTAAATTTTCTATTTAGAAGAGACCTAGTAGGAAAAAAGACACCTGTATATAACATCCAGGATAAACATCACAAAGGAAAAAGAGCTAATTCAGACAACAAAGCTATAGCTTAAAAGAAATACAAACAATAAATTCCAAACTTCTAATTTGTATAATTAGAAAGAACAAGACACAAGGACTAATAAAACCAGGTCAACATCTCATGAAAAAAAAAAAAAAAAGAAACAAGAATAAGAAAGAACTCTTAAAAATTAGAAATATCCATGCAAAATGAACAAGAACATGGGTAAATTGGTCAGTAATTGGGGAGTAAAGTAGAAAACTTCCCAGAGTAGAAAGAGAAAGATATAGAATGTACGAGAGAGACAGAGGGAGGTTTCTATAGGAAGGTCAGCATAACATTCATGTAATAAGAATTTCAAATAAGAAAAGAAAACAAAATGAGGAAATTATATGGGGCATGTGGGTGGCTCAGTGGGTTAAGCATCCCACTCTTGATTTCAGCTCGGGTCATAATCTCAGGGTTGTGAGATCGATCCAGCCTGGCATGGAGCCCTGCATCAGGCTCCCAGCTCAGCGGGGCATCTGCTGGAGATTGTCTCTCTCCCTTTGCCCCCTCCCTGCTCATGCTCACTATCAATCTCTCTCTCTTTCTCAAATGAATGTTTTTTTTTGAAAAGTGAGGAAATTATCAAACCAATAATAGGGAAAATGAATGTCTTTAGATTGAAAAGGGCCTCCAAGTATAAAGTATAGTGAATGAAAATATACACATATGTACACGTGTGCACATGCACACACACCTCTATAGTGGCTATTGTATTATTTCATTTAAGAACACCAAAGGTAAAAGTACACATCCTACCAACGGAAAAGGAAAAAAAAAAGTACATTCCTTTTGGAATGACAATCAGGTTTGCATCAAACTTTTCGTTGATAACCTGTAATCCTAGAAAACCATGGAGCAATATCTTTAAACCTCTGGTGGAAATTCTTTTGAATCTAGAATTCCATACCCACTCAGATATGATGGTAATTACCCTTCTGACATGCAAAAAGGTGCAGAAAATTAACGTCCATTATATATTTTTTAAGGAAGTTACTTTTTTTCAAGCATTACAAATTTGAAAACCAATAAAGGGGAAGATGAGATACTCAAAAAATGTGGAAATAATTCCGAAGTCCCTTGGAAACAAATTCAGGATATCAGCTATATAGCAGGCCTAGAATCAAGTATCAGGCGGCATCTGCTAAAGAAGGTTGGAGTAGAATCCAAGTGGTAGATAAGAATTTTAAGAGTAAAATAAGTGATTGTAGACATTAGTGATATAGTAGAGAAGACATGTTACTTTTCTCAACATGAGAAAATAAAAGCAAATTTGAACTCAAGAAAAAACACCAGCAAGCACACACAGGCACACGGGAACCTCTGTAGGAAGGCCATAATCCAAATATGAAGCAAATAAACAAATTGGCAGCTTTTGAGAAATTAGTGGGATATAAAAGAAGCCATATGACCTGGATACTAACAAATACAGAATGCTAATACACTTCTAAACTTTCAGTAAATTTTATATGCGTGCATATAATAATGGAAGTACCACTAGTGCATTTTCAATTCTAATAATCAGTTTATCAACAAGGCATTGTAAACTTTAATAAACAGAATAGAATGTAAATGTTATCAGTCTTCTCAATAAAAAGGTGAAGATACAGCTGACAGATAAGAGAAGGTGCCAATATCTTGACCCTACAGACTGGAGAATACAGAAATACTGACACAAATTCATGAAAGAGAATATTATATCTCTCTATATTTATTGTTTAAAATTACATAAGTGTCCAGTAGAAATGAAGAGTCAACTTAGAATAAGAATGTATAATGCCAGTCAAAAATTAGGGGAGACGAGATAGAGGAATAGAACTAGTGTTAGGCTAAATCGTTATATTTCATACCAAAGTCAGATTTGACAGATCAGATTTTAGTGTATGTTTTTAAGCATTAAAGAACTAACTACTAGAAGAGCTACAACCAAGAGTTTAAAAGTTGTCACTTTTGAAAGCCAGACTTCGGACTAGAAAAATGGCTTGGGGATCTTTGCTTTTCATTTAATACGCTTATGATAGAATTTAATTTGTTAAAAGAAGTGCATGCACTACCTTATGGTATTTTTAGGAAAGAAAATATCTGAAATCTGGAATAAATATTCTTTTCCCCATATTTGTTATAGAAATCTCTGAACAAGTAGTTCCTCTAAGTCACTCTGAGAGACTCCCCGGACTATAAGTTTTACTTCTGTGTGTCAAATTTTAATGTGCATTTAAACTCCTAGGGGATCTTATTAAAATGCAGATTCTGATTCAGTAGAACAGAGGTGGGGCCTCAGTTTTTCTGCATTTCTAACAAGCTCCCAGATGACACTGAATCTGCTGGTTTCTGGGAACCACATTTTGAACAAAAAGAATATCCCTGGATATCTTCATTTTTCTGCTTCTTTGCATGTATGGTGACTTTTTTTTCTCCCCCTGCAGGCACCCTCCCAGGCATAGTGACTTTTGATTTGATGCCAGACATGATAAATGTTACCTTGGTGGATGCTGTATATTCTTCTATTCTTATAAGTATTCTTGAGCTTTGTTCTAGGATGCAGTTAAGTGAACTTGGAAACAATTTGATCCTTTTGAGGCATTGGTGGGTCCAGAATAATCTCTGGTCTAAGGATAATTTTACCCCGATATGGAGGCAATACTCTTCTACCCTCTATCAGTTATGAGTTTTACATTCTGGCTGTTGGGAATACAAACTATTCCTTGCCCTGTGCTACATTGCCTGATGTCCGAACATCTTAAAAGCATCATTTTCATTTATTATTTTCAGTGTTACAATTATTTTAGGCATGGGGATAATTTGGCTCATTACTCTATCTAGGCCAGATGTAGAAATCCCTGGATACTATTTTCTATCCCATTTGTTTTTGCTTATGTAGCTTAGTGTCAAGAACTGTGAAGGGCCTGAGATTTTACCTTGTTTGCAAACTCACCAGTTAGTTTGCCACAGGTTTAGAATGCGGGCAGAATATACGACATTCTTGGATCAGAGACAAGGGATTTATTACTCTTGGCACAGCATGAAGCTTGAGCTCCATATTCTTAAAGGTTCCCCTTGTCCCCCAAGTCCTGTGGAGGGATGTAAACTGGCCTAGTTGAATGGCATGCACACAGCAGGTCTGTGTCACAGCTGAGGATTCCTGAGCCTCATTCTTACAAAGAAGATGCTAGCCAGTTTGCCAAAATTTGTTCCAAAGGGAGTTTTTAATTTTAATTTTATTTTTTAAAATTCTTTTCGCTAAAAAAAAAATCTGCTGTCTTCTCCAGAGGGGCGACCCTGTCTTTATCTTTCAAGATTGTTTGCCATACAGTTTTTCTTAGAATGGTAGTAGAGATAAAAGCTGTCACGAGACGTGCTGAAACCCCTCCACATTTAGCTTTGCTGATTGAGCTAGTTGTAGGCTTTTGGTACTGTGGTCATCCCAACTATTTCTAATTAGGCATTGAGGATGCAGAATACCTAAGGAAGATTTAAATAAGGGCTGGTGTCAATCTGACAATAAAAAGCATTCAGAACACACACATATTGATTATTGATTGAGCATTTACTTGATTTCAGCAAATAGGATTCTTTACCAGCATAAGAAGGCACTCAAGCTACTCACTTTACCAAGCATTTTTAGAGTTGATATACAATCTCAACTTTAACATGGGCATGTACTCACAATGTAGATTCAATGCCAGTTTATTGAACTTCGTCAGTAAGATACAATGATATTAATGACCACGTGAAATGATGGTTTCCAGTGTAAATTTTATAAATATCTCACCATCAAGCAGATTATTTGCTAAAATGGAAAGGCAAAGCAGTAAAAGAAAAGACTGCTGAGGTGTAGTCAGGGTCTTGTCTTTTCTTTGGAGAATTTCTTGGGCTTTGATAATACGACATGGGCTTTACATATGACATTGTCTGAAAGAAGCAATTCTAATTATGTGAAACAGAGAGTAGATATGCCACAATGAGACTTGATTAAAGAAACAGAGCTGATAATATTGACTTTATTATTTGGCAAAATCCCATAGGAAGCCAGAACTATTAGGTAAAACTATCTTAACAATGTCATAAGCTGGTCAATAAAATCTACTCAAAGGATTAATTGGCTCACATAACAATTTAAACATATCATATTCTCTAAGGAAGCAGGTTTTATCAGGTATTTAAGACAGGCTCACGACAGATAGAGAGACATTGTGCCCTTTGTATGGCTTCATGTTAAAGTAGAACTGGGAGGGGCTAATATTTGTAGATGACTTCACGAGTCGGTTTGTATTATCTGAACTCTGAATGGATCTAAAGCTTTTTGTGGATGGCATGAAGGAAGTTTATAACTCTATATCACTCAGGGGGTCTTCCCTTAGCATGCTTAGAGCAAGGGGTGCTTCAGGAACCATGCGGATCTGTGTAGAATTTGATATGTATGGATGCATTGCATTATGGAGGGAATAGATTTAGTAACGTTCATTAGATTCTGGAAGGATCAATCTAGATTAAGAAGAGTGTTTCAAAGCCTAAATAAACCAAGGTATAACTTGGAGACATTTAGCTGGGTGTTGTTCACTTTAAAAATTATTTTGAACGAAAATTGTACATTCAAATATTACAGAGAGTGGTAGACTAAATCAAGAGACAAAGGAAAAATCAGGATTAAAAGAGAGGAAGGTGAGGGTAACTAAAAAGAGAAAAGGAAAAACCAACCATGGTTAACCTGAGAACAAAAAATCTTGTTTGTACATTTTGCGGGTAAACTAATTATTTGTCAACTAGCAGAAATGCCAGGCTGAGATTTTTTATTTGAGCTGACCAACTAATTTATCAAAGAAGACCATTTTTTAGTTATTGCTGAATTCTTCATAAAACCTTGAGAGTTCTGCTGTGGTATATACATGATAGGCTTTCTCTCTTCACAGAGCATCCATCAGTACGTCCACCACAATTAGGCCTCATTTCCCTCAGAATTTCTCATAGGTCAAGTTGAACATCTATACAGAATCCTTCCTCAGTAATGAACCCTCATCTTTGCCAAATTATTAAATTAGTACTATTTTTTTTGTTTATCTCAGGATAGGGATTACTTTATTACTTTGAAATTATGGATAAAGGTTTTGAGACGTATTTCAAATTCTTTTAGCTTAGAAACAATTGAGTTATCATTTCCTCAAACTGTATTTTATATAAGAAGCATAAAATTCAAGACATGCGCTCTATTATTGACTACTACACAAAGCAATTTCATATGGTTAGAGAAAATTGCCAAGGATGATTTAAAGCTATTTAGTGATTAATTACCTGTAAGAATCCTTTTCCTCAAAATTCAGGAAACATATATTGGCCTAACCATATATTGGCTTAACAGGAAGTTGATCCTTGGATGATTGTTATTTTTTTAGTCTTTTATTTTTTTTTAAATTTTTTGATTACTTCTCCAGTCTTTTAAAACATTGTTGTCAAAACCCAATTAGAGAGAGGAAGGATATAAAACTACATGGAATTCTCTTTTTAATTAGCATTAGCCTGGTTTTTAATTTAGGATTCCTTTCTAATATCTTGCCTCAGGACCTTGAAAGACGCTATTCTATCTGTCTGGAATACTCTTCCCCAAGATATTTACATTCATGTTGTTGCTCCAGAGTCTTCCTCCTAAACAGGCTTTCTCTAGTCACTTTGGAAAATATCAATCTAACTCAGCTAATATTTAATAATATATAAGTTATTACTTACATTTTTCTCTTCTTCATTTCTTTACTCCTTTATTTTTCTTCAGAACATTTACCTCTTATATTCCACATCTACTGTTTTTGTCTCTATTTTTCATTAGAATGGAAGGAAACTCTATGAAGGCAGCTTCATTATTGAATCTCTTGCTTCTAGAATGTCGAGAACATTGAAGCTCCCCATTGAGTATTTATTGAAAAAATAAATATACAGACCTTTATCTGAATATTTTGGAATGGTTTCTTTAGATGGATTGTATAGTTGTCCTGTATAAAAACTGATGGCACTTCTTTGACTATGTTAGTCAAAGTAGACTGTATTGCCTTGTTCTAGGAGTAGTTTCTAAGAAGTTAGACTTCATACTTAGCTACTACCAGCAGGAATAGCTAAACATCAATAGCGTAATCTGAGCTGTCATATTTACCACAAACTTGTAAAATTTAATCGGTCATTTCCTTACTTGTTTAAACTTTCAGTATTTAAATCATCTTTTTTCTATTATCTTGCATAGAAATGTGGCATCCTGAGCTATCACTAGTACAAGATATTAAGGTTCAAAGATCTAAATTATCCATTTATTATTTTATTCCACATAATTTTATTTGTTTTTATTTAAATTCAACTAGCCAACATACAGTACATCATCGGTTTCAGATGTAGTGTTCAGTAATTCATCAGTTGTGTATAACACTCAGTGCTCATCACATCGCATGCCCACCTTAATGCCCATCACCTTGTTATCCCATCCCCCCACTCATCCCCTCCAGCAACCCTCAGTTTGTTTCCCAGAGTTAAGAGTCTCTCATGGTTTGTCTCCCTCTCTGGTTTCTTCCCAGTTTTCCCTCCCTTCCCACATAATTTTAAAAATATGATAAGATCCATACAAAGAGTAATTGAAATAGTAAAGGAGAAATTATAATTCATATAAAATATGTGGAAAAGTATGATATGAGTGGCTAAATGTGAAAGTTCCTGCAATTGTCTGTTATTTATATTCTTTGATTCCAGAAAATCAACAGCTAAATTTAGGACTTAAGGAATTTAAATATTCAATATTAAAATATTCCTTTTAAGCACTCAGCTCAGGTGCTTAAAAGGAATATTCCACCTGCATCCTTCAGGTGATCTGTTTCATTTAATTCTTAAATATCACATTTTATAATCTGTGATAATCTTTAAATTACTTCAGGATTTATTTGAACTGCATAGGGTCTCGAGTCAAACAAAAAACTATGAGCTTCATTTTCACAAGAATTGTATTTGTAATTCTTTATTGCATACTTTAATATTCGTGGTGACAAATTATAGACTAATTCATGATCATCTCAAGGCAGAGAATGAATCACTATTCTTACAAAATAAGGTGAAGATCATTTTAGAGTTATTTTTAATCTACAAATCTCAATTTTGAACAGATTTTTTTTTAATCATCAACCTTTGTCCTTTTTTTGATGTAATGGAGTAAAAGTTGAAAAAAAAAGAATTGAGGAAACAGTTAAAAATGACTTAGTTGTACTGATCCAATGATCGTAGCCTCCTATCAATGTTTGCTGCTGAACTTTTCTCATTACCTGTCATCAAAAAGAGGAGAAGTACGGTCCCTATAAATTATGTCCTGGAGCAATTGCAGTAGAAAAATGGTGCCATTATTTTATCAAATTACTTTTTATCTACACAACTGCTCTCTTTGCTGCCATGGTATTGTAAATTAGGTGGTAATGTTTGAAAAAGGGAGTTGTTACTTGGTTTCTAATCTCTGCTTCTGTCACTGACACAATAATTTTGTCTTTTAAGTAAATCCTGTAAGACTCCGTTGAGTACTTTGTGGGCCGGCCTATAGCACTTGTTTGGTGCTAACACATTCTCATGATAAAAATAAATTTAAAGGAATATTTCATTTCACTAGTGTTATGGGACTATGAGTTGGTAAAGAAGTATTATTACCTTGGAGGAGAATGGTTAGTTTTACATGGAGTACCAAAATCTCTTGATAGGCCAGCTTCCAGCCAAACTTTCTTCACTGACCCATTATAGACTTCTAGCATAGAAATCTGTATGTCTCAGTGTTTTTCATAAATGTTATTTGGCTATGGATGGGGGTTTGAGTTTGGTATGGAAAAAGCCTAATACTTGTTCACAGTCTATGATGTTTTAGGTATTTTATCTTGTTCTGTGCTCCCAATTCATTACCTTATAGATACCCAGTAACTATAGGTTTTATTATACTCCTTTTAAACAAACTTTCGTCAGATTGTACAGCATTAAAGAGGCAGGCTCCAGGCACCTGGGTGGTTCAGTGATTGAGTGTCTGCCTTTGGCTCAGGTCCTGATCCTGGGGTCCTGGGATCCAGTTTCTCATTGTGCTCCCTGCAGGGAGCCTACTTCTCCCTCTGCCTGTGTCTCTGCCTCTCTGCCTCTCTCTGTGTCTCTCATGAATAAATAAATAAAATCTTAAAAAAAAAGGCAGATTCAAGACTTGTTGGACTCTAAAGCTGTATTTTTATACTACCCGTGTTATTCACACACATTTTGTTAACAAGGAACTAAGGGAAGGCACAGATAATTATGCTTATTTAGTATGAAGAGAAGGGAGGAGGTTTGAATGTGTCTTTAAGAAGATGTATAATGCTTAGGGGGCAAGATGATATAGGACATAGTCCTGAAACTGAAGTTTAGGAACTCAAGTCCTGGTTTTAGGCACTAAATAACTATTTGGGTGAATAAATATTTTTAACTAAAAAGAGTGATTTCCATCTCCATAAAACAAGAATGGGGTTTAAGTATTTCAAGTTATTTTTCATGCCTGAATCCCTCTGATTCTGTAATGTTGAAAGATTATTACTGCCTTCACTCTCTTGATTTAGATGAAGAGAGAATATGCCTTGGAATAAATTTATAAAAGGTATGAAGAAATTCTTGTTTACTTAAAGTGAGGATTATAATTGGAGGCCATGGAAACACCTTCTTTAGGATTTTTAAAAATGTGAAGGACACACTTTATTGGAATACCTTGAGAGTGGAAAAATCATATATCATGTACTTGTCATTCATTCAACAGATATACTTCTGATTCTTTTCTGTCTGCAAAGCACTATGGAAATAAGTATAAGGTATAACTACTACATTCAAGGAGACTTCTTCAATCTAGTGGGGGAGGTATATGTGCAAACACAAATAGAATATAATATTTGTATAATAATGGATCTAGTCCTATGGGAAGTGGTCAAAGGAATAATTTAGAAGCCCAATAGTAATTCTGAATAACTCTCTCTTTCTCTGTTTGCTCGAACTACATGAAAGGCATTACATAATCTAAAGCAGTACTTTAAATGCTTCCTTTATCTCACATCCATTTTCTTTATACAAACCCAATACTGCCTTTCTCTTTTCAAAGTTGCCCCAAATCACAACAACGAAGTTACCCCATCTCAACCCCTACCCTCCAGGACTAACCACCAGATTCTCTCCTTCCACCGGCCAAAATGATTAGTTCAAGGACATGCACGTGGCCAATGCTGGGTCAGTCAGAGCCCCTTCACCCTCAGGGAACTGGGTGTGTGGACTCTTTCTTCCTTTGTGTATCATAAACTACAAGGATTCCAGTGGAGAATTGCCAGCATCTTCTCCACTCCATTTCCCTAGTTGGATGCAAAGAATTTGACTAAAGAAGAGGGCAGAACTGAAAAATGGGCAGGAAAAAACAGCAGCATGAACCTCTTCAGTTTTTCAGTTATATGAACTAAGAAATCCCATCTTTTTTCCCCTTCAGCTCCTTTAAGTTGATTTTATGCCTTTTGAAATGGAAGGAGTCCTGTATAATGTACATTTTAGCAGTGTTTGTGGGAATACTCACATATTAGTAGTTCTTGTCCAATACACTTCCCTTGGGTTTGTCTTTATAGAGGGTGGCCAACTATCAGTTCAGAGTGCTTAAGTCTCTTCATATCCCCAGACTCTGGAATAGTATTCTCATAATTTCCACAATTTTCTAGTGGATACCATTATGTGAAATAGAAAATATAAGAGAGGGTAGTTTGTTTGGAAATTGGACAGAGTTGATCCTATGAGGATATGAGTTAACAGATAGGTGTGCCTGTGGGACTGCCACACAAGGGGCTGGAAATGCTGATCTGGAACTCAAAAGCAGGGCTCTGAATTGTAGTGAGGAGAGTGAAGGAGACATGTCTAGGAGAGGAGAGCACCCTAGGTTTTCCCACAGGGTGGTGCCAACCTGTGATTCTCAGACCAGGTACAGAGGACTTTCCAAGGGTTATGCTGGTGGGTCATCTTAAGGAAAACCACTTGGCAGATAATTGCCTTCATATATAGTATTTTTCTAAAACTGATTTACTTGAGCAGTTACCTGAGGTAGACATTCTCTTTGCTATCTTTTCACCCACAAAACCTCTTTATCTGTGTTACAAAAGAAAAGCCTACCTTTTCCCATCAAGAGTCTCATTCTGGGGCATGATCTTGGGACTTCAGAGCCTGCAGGATAGCAGCAGAGGGACAGTTCAATATTTCTTCTGATTAAGGCACTATAAATTTCCCCTCCTCATGGGGAGATAGTTTCAATAAAGTCTAACTTTTTGCATTTATAATCCTTACCTTATATATTAATACTTTTTATGTTTGTGTTTATCTCTTAAGTTTATATATGCTAATATATGTAAATTATTTTATCAAATTTATGCCAATAAAAATTTTAATGAGTTCTTAATTCACAGAAAATGGATAGCCTTGTGTTTAAAAGAAATTGAAAATAAATTTCTATATTTGTGGCAGAGATAAGGTGATAAGATGATAATGAATGACTTTCAAGTGTAAATATGTATATAAAGATAGCGTGCTGTAAAAAAAAGGGAAAGAAATACAGGTTCAAGGAGAAAAACAGAATTTTCCTCAGGTCCTGCCAACAAAAATATTTGAACTATTTGAACACTGTGTATGCAAGTGATTGGTGTGTCTTTGATATTAAAGTGAGCAGTGCCCCTTTGACAAATGTCTGACCAAAACAAGTGTTTGGATTCTGAGACTCAAATTGGCTTCTCTAAGAAGCCAATATAATTTAAAGCCCCAAGTTAGAAATTTATCCCATTGTGACTCCTTTGGGTCTGAATTTGGGGAAAATTCGAGGACCTCAATGGTCACCTTGTTTGACCAGTATTAGAAACTGAATAATCTTTGAAAAATCCCCGGAAAGATACTACGTTCTTCCTTCTATCTCTTCATCTGTCCTTCCCTCCACCCCTCTCCCTTTTTTGTACAAACATGAATACACTTATGAAATGAATTTTTATACTAAAGATTGGTGATGAATGTTGAGGATATGACCAGCGAAGAAAGTGAGCCTACAATTCCTCAGGAAATACAACCAATGAACCAAGTATTATTGTGAAGTACAAGGGCCATGACAAAGGACGCACACAGGATATTACATTGAGAATGTATAAGAAACATGTACCTTGTCTGGGTGAAGTAGAGATGAGGGTTATCAGTGAATGTTTCTAAAATGTGTTTTCTAAAAATGTGTCATCTAAATTAACTAATTAATCTGTCACTTCTTTCTTGAGAGGCATTGTTCTAGCAAGGCTCAAGAGAGATAAACTCATAGGACTTACATTCTATCTGGAAGGTAGAGACACAGTGAACAGGCAGCTGAGGAAATGAATGGTGTTAAGTTTCAGGTAGTGAGGAACGCCATGTAGAAAAACAGGATGATTTATTTATTCATTATGTTAAGATTTAATGAGTGCCTAGTATTTTCTTGGAACTGGTCTAAGAGCTGGGCGTACAGAGAATAAGACAGTCCCTCTTTTTCATGGAGCTTTCATTTATTTCTATTAAGGAAAATAAACAAAATATGTGGCAGGAAGTCACATAGTGATAGAGGTTATGAGATGAAATAATGAGAGAGAAAGGGAGAGAGTGGGGAGGTCTATTTTTGGTAGGGTGATATTCAGGAAGATGTCCCAAGGCAGTGACAATTGAGCAGAATTGTGAATGAAGTAAGAGATCAACTCATGCAAATATCTAGAAAATGTTTGCTCCGGGTAGAGGAGCCTGCAAGGGAAATGACTGTGATGTCAGAAGGATAATCGTGTGTTTGAAGAACAGCAAGGAGGCCGGCATGGCTCGAGCCAAGGGAAGGGCTGGCAGGTAGCAAGTGACGATGGAGATGGACAGGGTCAGATCAGGAAGCTTTGCAGACCGTGGTGAGGAGGAGTTCATTTTCAATGTGAGGAGATGCCATTGAGGATTTGAGCATGGGAGTGAGGTGGTCTGGTTTATATTTTAAAACGATCACTGCGATTCTGTTTTTTGTGTTTATGTGAGCTTAGGGGTGACTTTAGCTTATTTGGACAAAGAAGGAGATCTGAAGTGGGTACCAAAGTTTCAATCTGTGGACGAAAATTGAGAAGCCATCATATTGTATGTGGAGACCTAAGTGAGAGTTGAAGTCTGAGGGTGAGAGAGGCATGTTCTGTTCAAAGACCTAGAAAATGTTCATTTGGGCTAAAGCTTAGAGTACAAGGTTAGGCATGCAAACAAGGAAGCTGGAAATGTAGAGTTGTGAAGAAGGAGTTTGGATTTTATCTTGAAGACAATTGAAGTTTTGGAGGATTTTAGGTGCGGCAAACAGAGCAGTTCTGTGTTTTGAATGGTTTGCTCAGGCTTGGAGAAGGGGCTGCTGGAGTTGGCAGACCAAGGAGGGCATGACAGTAACCCAGGCAGAGGGATGGTGACCAGGATTATGGCCAGGATTTGTCTGAACACGTCTTGGGGGTACCTACTAATTTCGGAAACTCTGATTTCTGATCAAGACGTTCTTCTACAGAGTCAATCCACCATCTTGGAATTTCCGCCAATTTTTCTTAGTTTCTCCTCTTGTTACACAGGACAAACTTCATTCTGTTTCTGTCTGGCTGTCCTGTATACAGTTCAAGGCAACCATTAATGTCTCCTTTTTTCACATTTCTATTTTTGTGTGTAAATGTCCCAGATTTTGTTCACTCCTGTGAGTTGAGTGTTCCCACATGACATAACTTTGTTCCCTCTCAATATCCTGTTTATTTTTATCTTGACCAGTTCTCTTTGGTCTGTGGCCTGTCAGAGTGTGCCATACTAATTCTACCTGCATAGTAAAGGGGTGAATTATTTCTTCCCTTTTCCTAATTATTACATTTTACAAATAATAACTGATGTTCCCAAGAACCTTTCTGGTACTTGTACAACACAACTGCACTTGCAGTCAACTAAAACCCTCATTTTCCCCCTGTTAATGATGCCATTAAACCACATCCCCTTCTTTTTACACCCTTGATTTCTTAATTTCAAATTCCTACGTTTGGACTATTGTTCCACTCTTTGTGATTCTGATTCTGGAATCCACCCTATGAACTCTAGCTCTCAGGTTCCTGATATCTATAGTAATCCCCATGACAAAATTGTTTTTGCAGCTATTTGGTGGCTCCCTACTCTGTTTTAATGGATCTTGGTCACTAAAGGTGCCAGTGAAGAATCTTTTCAATAGCTTCCAACTTTTTCTGCATCACCTTCCTGTATCTACCCCTCCAAATAAAGCCTGCGTGGTATAGGTATATATTCTGTGTTCTGTGTGTATATATGACAATGAATTTAATTAGGTAAACATATCTCTGATATGGTTATAGGTAGATAAAATGCAGTTTCCTTAATAAGACTTTTAAGGAGACTTAATTGTTAATGCTATAAGAATCTATGATGTAGGAGAGCTGACTTTTAAAAAGGAGGGACTTTGGCAGATATTTAGCTTATATTCACACATTGGTCTGGTCTTAGGTCTCTATGTCTTCTTTCTCAGGCTTGGGAACTGAATTATATAATTGATAAAGAAGTGTCTGCTCCATATTAGTTAGTGTCCTTGACACTGGTTATTTGTAAATAACAAAGATCCCATCCTCATGGAGTTTACATTCTGGTGGATGAAACAGACTTTCAAGAGATAAATGCTGTATGTCAGGGGACAATACGTGCAATGGATAAAAACCATGGAAGGTAAGGAGGGAAGGGAGTGCTGGGGCCAGGGCTTACTATTTTATATAGAGTAATCAGGGAAGGCTCTTACAAAAAATGACATTTGTACAGAGACATAAAGGATGTGAAGGAATAAGCTTCACAGATATCATGGAGAGTTTTACGTGTAGAAGTAGCAAAATATGCAAAGCCCCTGAGCTTGGGACATGCTTCTCATGTTCAAGGCTATTGTAGTTGGAGCTAAACCTGGTATGCCAAGGGAAGATAGGAGATGGGTCAAAGAGGTAGTGAGAGGGGGTGGGATGTATGTTCCTGTAAATTTGTGGTTCTCACACATTTCCCTTTGTCCTCATCTTCTGAGGAACTTGTTAAAACAGATTTCTGGGCCCCACTCCCAGAGTTTTTATGACTCAGTAGGTCTGGCATGGGACCTGAGAATTTACCTTTCTGACAAACTTTCAGATGATAGCGTTGCTATGCTGTAGGGCATTGTAGATCATGGTAAACACTTGGGCTTGTATTGAATGATACGAGAACCGATGGATGAGAAAGTGTAGAGGAGTGACATTTTGAAAGCATAGTCTGGCTGTCTAGAGGACCAGGGTGAAAGCAGGGTGTCCAAAAAGGAGGCTATTGCAATAATCATATAAGAGAAGATGGTAGCTCTGTACGGGGTGGTGGCAATCTACCATAGAAGTGGAGAAAAAGTAGTTGAATTCTAGGTATATTTTGAAGGAAAACCCACTCCACATTTTTACACACCCTGGAAAATATGAGTAAGTAATGGCATTAAGAGTCTGTCTTTTCTGTATTTTCTCGGATTGCTGGCCCATATTTAGTGCATCCTGCACAACTCGAGTTGAAACCTTTAATTTAGTGCATATTTTACATGCACTAATATACATGAATACAAGGTGTCAGGATAATTGACTCCTGTGATAGGCTGCAAGTATGTATCTTTAAAATACCAGGCATATGCTCTAGATTTTATTTTGTTTCACCTTTGTTTTATTGAGCTAAAGTATGTCATTTTATGAGACCATTACTGTCAACTTCGAATTTCATTAAATCATTCAGGTTATAATAGAAGACATTGACAAAAGGACTGGTTGTGCTTTGTGTCTTTTATAGGATTCCTTGGAAATGTCATTATGATTATGTCTTTTTGTTAAATGGGATTTATAGGAACTGCTTAACATTTATAGAGGAGACAACAGCCCCCTCCCAGCCAAAACTCACCCCTCTGCTCCGTGCTTAGGAATCCTGATGCTTTTGCTGTATAGAAACTCATTTTTATAATGCGTGGTGGTCTCAGACTTCAGTTTTGTATCTGGAAGTCCTAGTGCCACAATGACAACTTGTCTTGAGCCAGTTCATCTTCCTATTGAATGATAGTGTTTGCTATTCGAATGGTAACACCGGGTGAGGGTCATTCTATCTGACAGTGTTGCCAACTGAAATGCTTAGTGTGTTTTCAAATCGTGGGTTATTAGAGCCAAAGGGACTTTATAAATCACCTTGTCTGTTCTCTCATCTTACAGATGTGGAAAATGAGACCAGAATACCTAAGTAGAAGACTTTTTCTTTTCCCTCCTTCTTTCCCTCCTTCCTTTCTTCTTTCCCTTCCTTCCTTCCTTGACTTCTTATTTTCTTTTTTTCATAACCATTATTAGAGACAAGAAGGTATACATTAAAATCCATTATCTGTGGTTGAATAGTGAATACTCTAACAAGAAATTTTGCCAAAATACAGCAGTCACTCTGTGATCAAAGCCATAATGTTAAAAATGTGGCTTGTGAAATTATCTTTGGAGCGATAATGTGAGGGGGGGCCAAGAGGTGTCCTTAGGGATGGATGGAGCTCCATCTTAATCTGAATGACAGGCATACTGAAGAGAGGAGAAAGCAGTTTTTATTTCTTATTGGAGAGGAAATCCTTCTTTTAGCTACTCAGAATTGTTTCTTTTAAAAGCTGTCCTATTAATAACAGTCAATAAAACTCTGGGGGTATAAAAGCAAGATCAGTAATCAGTTAATGCAAGGGGGGAAATGGTGTGTAACAATGTGTGGCTCCATTGGGATACTGACCCTGAAAATCACCTCATGCCTTAGAGCAGTTGGTACAGGCCTTCTTTTTAGTTACTAGTCAAGTACCAATTTCATTTTCTCAGATATTTCCAAGCTGTGAGAGGTAGCTGCCTAAAAGGAAATCTGGGGGCTATTCCTAGAACAAAGTGAAAATTGATTGTGAGAGGGAAAACAACAGCTATTCCCTACAGTTGGGTAGCGGGAGGGTGAAGAGGTTCTCTGAGGGCTCTTTTGAGACTGAACCAAAACTTGTCTACAGACCAGGCTTGCTTTCCAAGCCAGGATATGATAGCAAGAGAGGTGGACGGGGCAACCGTCTTTTCAGTATCTGGGATCTCAATTCCTTTTTTTTTCCCCCCTTAAAATCCATATTTCTTAGATTTATCTCTTTCTAGAATACTCTTTTCCACGTTTCCACCTGCCTGCTGTCCTTGCAGTGTGGACCTACTGTTGTATGCTTCATAGGCCTCATGCATGCTTGCTTTACTTTTTAGGGGAGGAGAGAGACTTAGAGGCAGACAGGGAACTGAGACAGTTTTCTTTTTTTTTTGAGACAGTTTTCACCATTTGTCCTTACACCTGGCGGATGGTTTTCTGTGTTTCCATGTGAACATGTGTTTATGGGAAATATTGCCCATGAAATAGTGTCTCCTTATACTATATGGGAGAACATTTTAGAAGAAAATAAAATTATCTGCCCATCAAATATAATAATAACCCAAGGCAGATAAGTGATTGGGCTTAAGGGAAAGTACAGGTGTGTAAATAGGTAACTGGACAAAACCACGTTGGAGAGACGAGGTGCATGAGGGCTACTCCCGACTGGATGTCCTTATCACGTTGGAGTGTTTACTATTCCTAGAACGTGCTGTACAATTTCCACCCTCTGTGCATATTCACACTCCTGCCCCACGAAACCTGTCAACTACCCCACAGACTCTAGCAATTGACAATGACTTTCCTTCAGGGCTCCGTGAAAACTCCTCCTCGAAGTCTGTCCTTTTCCATTTGAAGTGCTATTTCCTTTGTGCTCTGGCAGCCAGCAATTTGCTTCTGCCTCTACTTGCGGCCCTTATTTCATTTTCCCTTGGGTAATGTTTAGCTGTTTACATGCATGTCTGCACCACTAGATTATAGGCTTCTCGATTACAGGTACATTATCTTATATTTCTTTCCTGTGTGACACTTAATACAGTGACTCCTCGTACTGGCCCACTCAATACGGGTTTGCTGAATGAATGAGTGTAATGGATCAGTTTGTCCTTTGGATTCATCCGTGGAAAAGTCTGAATGAGGCACGGAGGCTGTATCTCGTCCGAGTTTATATATCTAGAGAGGGAGATGGAAGCCACTTGAAATGATGAAACTAGTCCTTTTTTTTTTTAAACTAGTCTTATTTTGATTCAAATAATATTTTTGATATTTTCAATGCATGTATCCTTTCTGCTTTAGCACATTTAAAAATACACGATTTGGCTTTGTTTCTACGTGGGTTTTTTTTTTTCCTGGTGCGTGTGTGTGTGGTCTACCCTCTTAATAAATTTTTAAATGTATCATACAGTAATGTTGACTATAAGCACTAAAGTTGTATAGCATATCTCTGGAACTTATTCATCTCACATAACTGAAACTTTATACTGACTAGAGAATAATTCTCCAGTGCCCTTTCCCTTCATCCCTGGTAACCACCATTCTACCCTCTGTTTTTGTGAATTTGCCGATTTTAGATACCTAATATATATGAGACCGTGCAGTATTTGTTCTTTTATAATTGGGTTATTCTGAAACTTTGAATCTCAAACTGGAGGACAGTATGCTGTCCTCCATATGTGGCATATGGCAGGATTTCTTTCCTTTTTAAGGCTGAGTAATATTTCATCATATGTATGTTTCCTTTTTCCATTCATCCATCAATGAACACTTAAGTTGTTCCCATATCTTGGCTATTGTGAATAATGTTACAATGATCATGGCAGTGCAGATACCTCTTCAAGATCCTGATTCTGATTTCAATTCTCTATACCCAGGCGTGGGTTTGCTGGATCATATGAAATTTTTAATATTTTAAGAAAACCCAATGCTATTTTCCATAGTACCTGCATCACTTTACATTCCCCCAGCAGTGCACAAGGGTTCTACTTTCTCCACATCCTCACCAACACTTTATTATTATTAATAGTAGTAGTAGTACTAGTAGTAGTATTTTGAATAGCCATCCTAACATATTGAGGTGATTTTCAAGAAAAAAGCCCCCCCCCCCAGTTTGTTTACTTTTGTGACTGAGGGATCCTCCCACTTAAACACAAACACAGGCACTCACTCTCATCACTATTGTCAAATAAATATGGTACAGCAAATGAAGTCAGTTCCTGGTTTGTGGTTCTGGACTCTGATTGATGGAGGTATCTGGATCAGAGTCCAAATTTAATAGCTCCTGTGCTCCTTGTAGTTCTGTATTATACTTTTTAAATTCATATGTATATAAATGAGTGAGAGATTATAACTACACGTTTTGAAGTGCTTTATTCTTTCCTAAAGGATCCAATTTCTCCTCCTTCCCCTTTCTGTTCCTAAGAACCTTCCTCCCCATCCTCCTTGTTCTTCTGCACTGCCATTGTCTTTGTCATCTTCCTAATCTTTGTCTCTTCTCTTTCCTCTCCTCCTCATTATTGAGGAATCTGACAGCTTGGTGTAGGTTCTTTTGTCCTTTACACTGAAATTGAAAGGTCCCTAGCAACTAGAAACTGAAGTTCTTTAGGGAAAAAGAGAATTAAAACAGAAGAGATGTATCTTGGTATCTTAGTTCTTCAAAATAAACATGGAAAAGTTGCCTGATGTATGTCCTATTGATAGTGTGATGGTTATTTTTATGTGTCAATATGACTCGGCTATAGAATCCATTTTTTAAATCAAAACTCACATAGGTACCTCTGCAAAGGTGTTTTATAGATGTAGTTAACATCTACAAACTTGAGGTAAAGGTGATTACCCTCAAGGATGTGTGTGTGGGCTTCATTCCATCCACTGAAGGCCTTAAGAACAGAAACTATGGGGGTCGGAGTGCCTGGGTGGCTCAGTTAGTTAGGTGTCCGACTCTTGGTTTGGGCTCTGGTCATGATCCTATGGGTTGTGGAATCAAGTCCTGCATTGGGCTTTGCTCTCAGCAGGGGGTCTGCTTGGGATTCTCTCCCTGCCCCTCCTCACACTCATGTGCATAGTCTCTCTCTTCTCTCTCTCTCTCTCAAATGAATAAATGTAAAAAAAAAAAAAAACACCTCAGTCTGATCACTGAGTCAATACACATACACACACAGACACACACACACACACAAAAGAGCAAAAACTGAGGTTTCCCAAAGAGGAAGAAATTCTGCCTCAAGACTGCAACATTACTTCCTGTCTGAGTTTCCAGCTTGCTGTCCTGCCCTATGGATTTGTCCTTGTCAGGCTCTATAATCACATGAGCTACATCCTTAAAATAAATCTCTTTTTACATATATCTTATTCATTTTGTTTCTCTGGAGAATCCTGACTGATACCGATAGGAAAACTTATTACAGTAAATAAATGATAAAAACTATGATTCCTGGAATCTCCATAAACAAGTCACTTTAATGATGCTTTATTTGGTATTTAACAGGCTGTATATTTAACTGGCTGTGACTACAAACGACTAGAAGGAGAGCAGACTGTACATACGTTGTTCAAATAGGTGATGACTACCATAGCAGTTACCTGCTGGCATGCTACAGTAGCTGATAAAGTCTAAATAAGGAGGAACTGTTTTGGAGTAGATTATACTCCTCTTAAGAGTAATGTAATATAATAAATATGATTTTGATATGCTAAGATAATTCAGTAAGTATAGCCACATAAAGTATATTCAGAAGAAAATTCTTAATTTGTAGGATATTATGGTCAGAGATTTAATGTTTAGTTGTAACTTAAAGCATACTTTTTTTTTTTATCATCGTAGAAATAATGTTAGCTTCTGGGCACAAACATAAAAATTTATTATATAACATGCCAAAAATATTACTGTGTGAATACTGTTTTAGAAATTAAGCTTTCTATGTAATTATATTTGTAATGGGAAAACTCAATGTTCTACTGGAATCTGTCTTTTCTAACTGCAGTTTTAGTAGCAGGATCTGGGAATTAATCTCTTGACTGACCTGGCAGGCAAAGAAAGAAAGAATTTTCCCAGTTCAGGTCACTAATGTTGGAGTCTGGGTAAGAGACCTCAGCATTTTGATTGAACATTTAAAATTTATTTACACGATCAGTACACAAATATTAATTAATTATAGGGCACATATTTTATGCCAAACACTTTGCAAGACACCAAAGTTATAAAGATGAAGATGTCTTGAGTTTTTTTCCATGGGTTCAGACACACTGCCACCCTGTCTCTCAAAGAAATAGGACATAACATGGTAAGTACCATGGAGGAGATAGAGGTAAGGTACAAGGCAGGTATAGCAGCAAGAGCTCTTTGAACCAGCCTGACTGGAGAGTAGAGCTGCACTAAAGACAGAGGTACAGACTGGATTTTGAAGGATCCTACAAGCCACATAGAGGAGTTAAGATTTCAACCTATTAAGAAACTATGTTTTGCTTATTCAATACTCTTGCTTCTTCAGAGACTAATATCTTCTCTGGAGGAATTGCTTCTTTTGCAGATTTAGCCATGGGCTTTGAAGGGTGGAGGGGTGGACCTCTATTACAGTTGGAGAAATCATTATTCCAGCCCTTCCATTACAATGACTTCTCCAAGGATGGGCTCATGATCCTCATTGAGTTGGTCAGGATTCTTCTGTGGATTTTGCTACCTATAGTTTGAGTATGGGGGTTTCTTTTCTACATCAAAGATCATTAAGGTATGAGTCAGGATTGTTAGCCACTAATTCGCTGCTTTCTGGAGAAGCTGGTCTGGGAGAGTGAAGTAACCTATAGTGAGAAATGGAAATAAGAGAGAAAAATAATTTCTTTGCAGTGCTTGAGAGCTTTCTTTTGGGTGTCAACAGACAAACTCTATCCTCCTTTTCTATGTTTTGTGGCTATTTTTAACATGAGCCAATTGGCATGTGTACATTTTTATTTTTTTATTTTTTTATTTTTTTGATTTTGTATATTTTATTTTATTTATTTTATTATTTTATTTTTTTAAATTAATTTTTATTGGTGTTCAATTTACCAACATACAGAAAAACACCCAGTGCTCATCCCGTCAAGTGTTCGCCTCAGTGCCCGTCACTCATTCCCCTCCACCCCCCGCCCTCCTCCCCTTCCACCACCCCTAGTTCGTTTCCCAGAGTTAGGAGTCTTTATGTTCTGTCTCCCTTCCTGATATTTCCCAAAATTTAAGCTAATTTGAATTGGGTTTATGCAACTGAAGAATTTGATTAATACTAGTACCTGGAAGAATCAGAGACATGATCGTTGAATATAATAAGAGGTCATTTTGTCACCAGTGGGAGAATGGAATGAAAAAGAAATAGAGGAGGCAGGGAGACCAGATAGTCCACTGCTTCCCAAAGTGTGACTGAATGGGTCACTGGGATTGGAATTGCCTGCAAAGGATAAAGTCATTTGTTGATAGTGAAGATTCTAGGCAACTGAACAGTATTTCTGAGCAAGGGAATGAAAATCTGCATGCACATCAAGTGATAGTTTTGTAAACAAATTTTTAGAATTATTCAGTTTGGAAGTTATTATAAATGTGAAGGTAAGAGTTGACATCCTAGATTTGGGGGAGACGTAATAGAGATTAGAGAGAGAGAGAGAGAGAGAGAGAAGAGAGATTGAGATTTGGTTGGTAAAAATTCACAGAACTTGATAGTTGTGTGGCAGGGTGTGAGGTGCATGTAGAATGATTCTCTCGCGTATTTGGTTACTTAGTAGATCTTTGCATTATCATTCTGGTAAATGGGAACCTAGAATAAAAGAGTGGGTATAAGAGGATGGATGAGGAAATTGGGGCTTTGATTATTAGTTTAAAGTGGTTATAAAGCAACACAATAGAAATTTACAGTGGAGCTAACTGTATAGACCTATAGTTTAGAGGAGAAATATGAATTAGAAAGATAGATTTAATGGTTATCAGGGAAGAAGAGGAAGTTGACTCTATTGGCAGGACTAAGATTTCCCAACGAGAAAACAAATCAGGAGAGAAAGTCTGGGGTCGAGCCAAGACCTGGGGACCACTGCTCTTTAAGATAATATGACCAGAGAGTTGGCTGTTGAATTATTATTTTTTTTCAGAGATAGAAGACTTATGACTAGCTGATAAGTTCATGATATAGTCTTAAAAGAGAGCGATTGAAGAGGAGTGAAGGTAATAGCAGTTGAGCTGGTCAAGAGATTATGAGGCTCTCCTTTGGTATTAGCGTTCCTCTGGTTAAAAACTGGAAGTAATCTGAGTGATCTAGATGCTAACATCTGCAGCCAATGTGCAATGATTTTGAAGTGACACATTGGAAAGGGGAGAAATTAGAGTGTATGATAGTATGGGAATCAAAGGAGAAATATTTTCTTTTCACACTGGGGTGGGATGAATGAATTGATTTGGAAGTACCCACGGGCAGCCAAGAAGATACAAATGCCATTTCCTTTCCTTGGTGTATAAAACTCATAAGCACACGGGCAGCTTCCATTCAGAGGAGTTGTAAGACAAGCCTTATCCTAAGAGAAGGCTTTTGTTTTTATGTAAGCATAAGGATGAGAAGAACGCCCTGTAAAGCAACCAAGAAGTAGAGGAGTATTTGTCATGGAACTGGGAACTCCAGAATTGGAAAGAATTAAGAGGAAGGTCAGCTATGAGATAATGAGAGGGAGATGGAGAAGGGAAGGAATGTTCTGTAAACAGGTGCAGAACCACATGGAGATGAGCAAACAGAAGAGGAAAAATGATCAGGGAGGTGTAAGATAAAATATCTAATTCGTGAGTTAAGGAGAGAATACACATGTACACAAAGACACAATGTCATTCAAGTCCCTATATAAAATTGTGCCAAAATATTTTGTATATAAAATAGAGTTCAGAGGAGACATAGAATATGCTGGGAAGTGGCAGTGGAAAGATCTTGGGATAGAATGGGACGTGTATCAATAGGATTAATTTATAGGAAACACTGAAAAGTGCAAAGTGTAATGTAGTACCATAAGGTGGTATAGTCAGGGCTATGATCTAGAAATTTCCTAGATTTTTTAACAAACTTTTTACATCAGTATTTTTTTGAAATTTTGCATGTCTGCGTACCTACTCTCAGTTAACTAAGTCAGGCTCTCTGATAGTAAGTCCTGGGGACCTCTGATTTTTTTTATAGCTCTCCTTCTACAATATATTTTATAATACATTTGAAATAAATAATACTATATAATTACACAAAATATAGAATATATATTTAAATTATATATATCTACTTTATTATTGATATTATAGTTCAACTTAGATGGCAATAAACATGTATGTGACTGCCAAAAAGAAAGATTATGATGAATGAGTCTCATGATTAAGGTTAAGGTTGGTTAGAAAATCATGGGAAGTGCTTAATTCCAGAATTTTACTTTGGAAGCAGTGAAATACAGTAAATTATTTTAAGCAAGTAATGATTCTACAAATGATGTATTTTAAGGGAATTATTATGGTTTCTGTAAATAATATTCACCAATAAACTTCCAGTGACTTAGAGTTATTCTACTCATGTGTTTGGAATCAATATATTTAGAACAACATGATTTTAAACCAAGTTTATTCAAAATTTTGGTAGAAATGAAAACTAATCTGTAATCTTCTAAGCATTATGTTTGTCTGATGTTGAAAATCAAACATACATTGTTATTATGATTTTAATGTACAGTTATATTTTATACGGTAAGAAATTTATTTAAGTGGAAAATCATTAGTTTTTACTGTACTATTGATTTTCAGTTTATGAAGTGAATTAAAAATTACTGATTTTTAAACTCAGAAACAAAATTTATATACCAGTGCTTTTTATTTACTAAAAAAAATGATCATCTTCAGCTTTGTTCTTTGGACTAATGAATTCTCTGGTGGAAGTTAAAAATCCTAATTTGGTGAATTAAAAACAGTCTATTTTTCATTACTCTGGGGCATACAGAGTGACTTATTTTATGATTTCTGAAGTTGCATATCTTTTCTGATCTTCCCTAAAGCAAAAATTGTGTGCCACCTTTGTAAACTTTTCCTTACATTTGGATCTGTCTCTGAAGTGACTTTTAAGAACTATCTAATTCTGATCAAGAATTCTGTTTCTCTCTGAAAAATTCCCTTCTGTATCTGATTTTGGATGACATGATGGTGATTACCTTTGTTCCTACTTAGATATGTTGAGATTGCCTCCAGGCTTTGAAGTTGTGAGAGGTAAAGAAAAGATGAAATACAAATACGTATGTGCTGTTTTCATATGGAAATGATATTCTGAATGAGAAATAACTTTTTTGTTGGCATGCACTGGGTCTTATAGAATAAATTAAGAGGCACTTGGAAGACAGGCTGCATGTATTTTCTTATAACTACACTAAGATACACTATTGAGTAAATAAAGACCAAACCTTCCAGGATTTTAAAGGATAATTGAAATTTTCATTAAATTTTAGCACTTAAGAACTTGAAGATTTTATGTTTATTTCTATGTTTGAAGCACATCCATTTCATTCTTAACTTCCAATTTCTTTTGTAAGTAGTTTTATACTTTATCCTTTCTGATAATTAAAGCTGCATGTTTTCATGGCAAAAAAAAAAAAAAAAAGTGATACAGAAGGGTATAGTGACACTTTCTTGTAACCTCTCCACTCACACTTAATCACTATTCACCTTTTAGTATACATCCTTTCAGACTTTCCTGTCCCTATGAAATGCAGTCTGTAATGCCTCATTCTGGGGGTATCTTTGGTGGCCCTGTTTGGGTTTTCCTGTTTCTCTTTTTGTTGAGCGTTCTCTTTTAATGTGCTTTTCTCCATCCTATCTATAAGGGCCTCCCTATTTATCTCTTATTTTGGCTTCTCTGCCTTTCATCTTTTCTGTCACACTTTTGCTGTTTTTCACATTCTCTGTATTCATATTCATATGTATGGAATATGTGAGTGTATATATATATACGTGCAAGTGTGTGTATTTATACATATACTTATATCAAAATAAGACCATTATACACATGCTGCCTTGTAATTAAAAAAAAAAACTTTCTATAACAATCAATATAGATCCAAAGCTCCATTTTTATTTATTTTTAATTTTTTAAATTTATTTTTATTTTTTTATTTTTTTTAAAGATTTTATTTATTTATTCATGAGACACACACACACACAGAGAGAGAGAGAGGCAGAGGGAGGAGCAGGCTCCATGCAGGAAGCCGGATGTGGGACTCGACCTCGGGACTCCGGAATCATGCCCTGAGGTGAAGGCAGATGCTCAACCACTGAGCCACCTAGGGATCCCCAAAGCTCCATTTTTAATGACTGAGTGGTGTTTTATGGTATAGTGTGGTATAGATTTAATCTATTCACCGAATCCTTTTAAACAATTTTTTTTGGACATTTAGGTTGTTTCCAGTTTTTTGATTACTGTATTTAGTCCTTTCATTGCACATTTTTATGTATTTATTCAAAACATGTATTTATTATGTATTTATTCACTTCTTAGTAATTGAAATAAGTTATTACTATTACTAATAACACTTACTGTAAACATCCTTAATCCAATGTTCTAAATTATATAAACTTAGAAATTCACTACTAAGCTAAGCTCAAGGTAGTTTTTATGAGACTTCTTGGGAAAGATCAGTTTTCTTTAAATAATAAGATTTTTTTTCCAGGATTTTATTTATTTATTTATTCATGAGAGGTACACACCGAGAGAGGCAGAGACATAAGCAGAGGGAGAAACAGACTCCCTGCGGGGAGTCTGAAGTGGGACTTGATTCCAGGACCCCAGGATCAGAACTTGGGCTGAAGCAGAAGTTCAACCACTGAGCTTCCCAGGCATCCCTAAAAAAATAACATTTTATAAGACGTTACTAGCAACTATTGGTGGGATGTGGCTTTTTGTTGTTTTTGGACATTTCTAACAGTGTATTGGCTGATGAATATATTCTGAGCTCTCTTCTTTATGACTAACAGGCTCAGTGTCTAGAGAAAGGCAATTAGGGTTATGGCTGTTGTTTAGGATCCAAAGAGCAGAATTAAGCAGTACAGTCACATAAGGAAGGAGACTTACCACCTTGCCCAAAACAGTCAGATCAATCATATTCTTTTCTCGCAACAGCAGGCCCTCCTTTTAAGTTTTGGCTCCCCATTCTTTAGTTCTTTGTCTAAATAAGCTCTAAGCTGCTTGAGATAGGAGCCTTGTTTTCACTGTGTTGTTTTGTAAAATGCCATATGCACACATGACATTTTGTAGATAATAAAAACAGCAATGATTATAGGCTGTTGGTAGTCCTCTGTTGATATCCCTGCTGGTAACAATACACTAAGATATCACTTGACATTCTATTGAGTTAACAGAAACTGTTGTGTTGATTTTTACTGCTGTTAAGAGCAGAGAGAGTATTGATTTTAATCAGAAGAAACAGGGAGAAATTGCTTTGACATGTGTTTTTTACTTGATCTTTGAGAATGTTATGAAAAAATAAGAAGAGTAAATAATAATCTATGCGGAGTTCTTTCAAAAGGGCTGAAAGGTTGTTTGAAAGTAGTGACCCCAGGGTAGAGATTTAGTTTGGGAAATGAAATATTTAATCAGCCATCTCAAAGTAATTTCTTGCATGACTGTTAAAAGCCTTTCATTGGAATATGAAATAATTGTATTTTTAGTCAACCTGTGATTGAAATATTGAAAAAGGGGTTTAATTTGTTCATCACTTTAATATTTATATATTTATTCATTCAACAAATAATAATCACCTGCAGTAGGCTGGTGATGTCCTAATCTCTGGAGGGTACGCTAAGGAACAAAGCAAATAAAATGGGAGTCTTAATGGAAGTTCCATTCTGGAGGAGAAATATTCACATTTAAAAAATGTTATATAATATGTCAAGGGGCAATAAGTACTGTAGAGGGAAACATAGAGCAGGTTAATAGAAGATAATAAAAGATGATGGAGGCAATAAAAGACACCAGTGTACGTGGATTGATAGTAGGCATTTTCATGTCATAGTTAGGGATAGTGACTCTGGAGAACTAAAGAAGCTTTGAGTCAGCCATGTAAGTATCTGTCGAAAGAATACTCCAGGCAGAAGGAAGAGCAAGAACAAATGTCCTGAGGCAGGAATATGTTCAAGAGACTGCCAGGAAGTCTATGTGACTGGAAGAATAGCAGATATCACCAAGGAAGGTGTCAGATTTAGATTTTATAAAGCCTTGAAAGCCATTATATGACTTTGACTCTTATCTAAGTGAGATGGGAAGCCAGTAGACAGTCATAAGACAAAAGTGACCAGATCTTACTTTCACTGAAAGGGAAAAGTCTGGATGCTATAAGAATACCTTCAAAGGTGGTCAACTGGAGAAACACTAGAGTGGACTAGTTGAAATCCAAGCAATGGGAGATAGTGGTCTGGATCTGGGTGATAAAAATAGAAAATGTGAAAAGTGATTAGATTTTTTGCCATAGTTTGGAGATAGAGGTGACAGTTTCCTGATGGATTCGATGTTGATTGTGAAGTAAAGCAAGCAAAGATGTCAAGTCTGGATGTTGCAGAGTTTAGTGTTTAGTTTCTAGTTCTATGAGAGGTCATGACTGCACATGTAAATTTGGCAGTCATCAGCATAAAATTGACATTTAATTCCATTAAAGACAAGAAAGCCGGAAGAGACCATTTCTGGAATAAGTTTAGATAGAGAAGTTCTGAGAGCTGAGGGTTAGGGGTTGGAGGATCAGTAGTGAAGACTGAGAGGTGAAATAGTGGCATGTAAGCAGAAAAAAAAGAGTAATGCTTCAGAGGCTGAGTGAAGTAACTGCTTCTGGAAGGAGGGAGGAATGCCCCGAGTTGGAAGCTATGGAGAGGCCTAGTAAAATAAGGCCTGAGTTGGTAGCTGGGAGTTATTGGCTATCTTGTGAGTTGTTCAGAGGAATAATAGAGGCAGAGTCTTTCTGCAGTGAGAATAAGAAAATAAAAAAATAGCAGTATAGATAATTATTGAGGTTTGCTATAAGCAGAATGGGATTGTTGAGTGAATGGCCAGACAACACACATGCCAGGCGTACTGGAACAGTGTTTGTTTGGTGAAAACTCATAGGGGCAGGATCAGTATCAGAAGCTTGAGCCTCCGCTGTCCTGTGCATTTAGGGCAATACATAGAGAGCTAGCAGGTTGAGTGTCAGATTTCTGAAGAGCTACTTTGATATGAGGCTGTGGGGCTTTAAAGCTGCACCAGCTCCTCTCCTGATGTTATCTGGGACTATAGTGATACTTTGATTCTAGCCTGATTCCTTCAGTCCCTGCCCTACCAGCTCACAGGGCAGGGGTTCAGGCTTCTGGTCGCCCGTGATTGATTACAGTAAGTACTAAGTCCCCAGTTTCCATGGGAGCTCTGTAAGACAGTGAATTCTTTTCTGGGAGCCCAGGCTAAGAGATTAGTCTTGGCAAGGTAAACCTTATTATCTCTTAGGTCACCAGAGAGGCAGTAGAAGGGTATGGGAAGGTTTTTCCTTAACTTCTTTCCCTCTCCTCTCCCCTCCCCTCCCCACCTTTCCTCCTTTCTTTGCTTCCTTTCCTTTGATGTGCAATATTGCAGATTTTATATGCTCATAGGAATAATCTTCTAGAAAGGAAAAACCATTGAGAATGTAGGAGAAATAGTCACTGGAGTGATTTCAGTTGAGAAGATAAGAGGATTAAGATTCAGTAATAGTGAAGGGTTTGGCCTTTTTGAGGAGAATAGATAGCTCATTCCTGTTAGAGAAGACAGGGTTTATAAGCATAAATATGCTTATGTTGGGGTCAAAACTAGTGGCCATTCTCTTAGGATTGCATCTAATTTCTTAGTGAAACAGACATTTGCATTGAGAGCAAGGAGACAGAAGCAGGTGTTGGAGTGATTCTAACAATGTGTGATTAACAATTTTATTTTCCCAATGAAAACACATTTTATTAATTACATGCCCTGAAAAAAGAAACTACTTTCCCTCTCTTGCGGAGGATTGCATTTTGTGGATTTCTGGTAGACAGTCTTGGCTAAATCCCTTTAGCTTTTGGTCAAAAGCTTATTTTCATGGGGTATGTTCCATATGAAAAAAACCTCATTTTTATGGTGTTTTGTGATTTGAGTCATGTTAGATGGATTCTGTAAACATCACACAGAAATAAGCAAAATGTACTTGTGCTTATGTGGCATGTATGTAGAAGAACCTGTACTTAGTAGGCATACAAATATGTTTAAAATTCAGTAACCTTCACGTGGCTCATAGCAGGCAAAAGCATGACATTTGAAATTGTGTCTTCATTGCCTTCTGAGGGCATAGAATGATTGACACATTCTAACCTATTTATAACTGCGAGACTGAACCAGTTATTCACATAAATTCTCTTCCCCCCTACATTTGGAGTTTAGATAATTGGATTAAATTATAGCAAAATAAGTTAGAACTGCTATGATTATACTCTCTTGGTGGATGGGGAGACTGGCTATTCTGGAAAAATGCATTTATTTTCTATGTGTCATTATTATGTATGATTCTTGAAAAAGCAAGCAAAACTCTTCTATTTCAAAATAAATAAAATAATAGATAATAACTGGATTCCATAATCCTCGACTTTAATATGGAGTTAAGGTTGCACTAAATGACTCCTATACACCCTTCAATTACAAAATTTTATGATCTCTCAAAATTGTTTTAGCATGTGAGCCATTCGTAGCTGAGTAAGTTATTAACTTAGATGATGCCATATACTAGTATTCCAACACCTCTGTTTGTTGCTTCTGAGATAGCATTTCCTTAGCTCCCTTTGAGATGATTTTGCTTTTTTACTTCAAGTTGTTAAGATAGCTCAAATAGAAATGGGAATTATTTCAAACCTCATATCTTAATAGCAGGAGTCTGGAGGCAAAATTTCCACAGAACTTGTCAAAAACGCAAATTTCCAGGACCCATCTTTTAAGCTTCTGAAATAATGATTTGAAACTAGGTTTAGAAATCTGCATTGAAAAAAAAGAAATATGCATTTTAATAATTACTACTCAGGAAATTCTGAGGCGGTTGGCCAATCCCCACTTTGGAACATGGCCCAAGTTAACATGTAGAATTTATGTAGTTTTTTTCATTAGTGTGATTTAGTGACACTGGACATGAGGACTAACTGCCATGACGCTTAGCTCAAAGTCAAAAGATGATGAAAATTAGCAAAGTTAATAGAAAGTAAAGGGCTATGTGGCCGGGTGACTCTTACCTGTTAATTTTTGGGGTTGTCATGATGTTGGAAATAAACTGAACCTGGGAGAAGTTTATAAAATATTGTAATGGGAGAAAGTATCTTAACTAAATTTCATTCAAATGTTTAACCCTTGGAGTGGGTTGGGAGACACTCACACATTGAGTTCTGGAAGTAATACCTCATGTTGTAAAAAAAAAAAAAATCTCAGGTATTTTATAAACTGGATCAGCTTTGTCCTCTGTTCGTGTTTCTGGAACTACAAAGCAACAGTTTCTGAAAATATGATCCTTGAATCTGTAACCTAATCTATCATCCATTCATCCTTGGACTCTCTCTTGAGCCCAGAAAGCCGTCATGTTGGAAGTTAGCGGAGATGAAGAACCCTGCTGCACTATACTGATAAATTTCACTCTTCCTACCCCCTCCCCCCTTTTTAATCTGGTAGTTTGTTCATATCTGGAACTTGGGTATGTGTTCTCTAGCCCAGGGAAAAGCTTCTTCCATATTTTGCCTTTAAAAATTGTGTTTACATTTTCAAAAATGACAAGCTCCATAAAAGTGAAGAATGGTGACAAATGTTTATTTTATAAACCCTTAATATTTTCAACTGTAATTGGCAATATTAGCATTGCAACCAATATTTTAAAGAATTCTTCTCTGTTTCCTTTGCTTCAAGTGTACTCATTTCTTCCTGGGGGTGAAATCCTACCAATTCTTTGAAGTTTAATTAACTTACTTTCTCTGGAAATGTCCCATGATCACCACTCTTAGCCTTCCTATCCTCCTTAAATGAATTGCCTCTTCCTCTGAATTTTCATAACAATTTGATCATGATACTTATCAACTTGTAAGCTCCATAAGTAGCATGACCATATGTCTTGATTTGCTTGGGTCAGCTTTTCTGGCATAAGTATTAGCAGAGCCCCTTTCGTTAGAAGTGTCCCAGTTTGCATAATAGATAATATCTCCATCCCACAGTGAAGGGGCTTTTTATTTTTAGTACTTAGCCTGTTGTCTGAGTCTGAATTGATTTTATCATTTAATGGGTATCAGGATTGTTAGAGGTCTGGAAGAAGCCTTTGGTATTTTATAGGTATTATTAATTATATCTATTATTTATAGGTATTAATGTTCAAAGACAGCTGAAGTAGGAGCCCATGAAAGCCATTAGGTACTCCAAAAGAGGAAGAGATAACTTGGTCCAGACTTTTTGAGGAATTGGCTGTACCTAAGTCCATGGTATCTGACTGCTGATCCAGAGGAATGTCCAAAGGAGAGGGAATGCCCTCAAAGATGCTTTTATTGTTTCATGTAAAAAAAAAATAGTGTCTAGGTAGTAAGTTAAATATATTTATTGGATTGTTCTTTATTTTAAAGTTATGCCTAGTGTTAGACTATTGTTTGTAAGGTAAGATTTTCTTCCTTTTTTGAATTGGTGGTAATTGAAAAGGTCTTTATCTTTCCTTATCAAAATAAGAAGTTGGCAACTCCCAAGTCCAAACATTGGCTAAGAAAATGGGCTGGGAATGGAAGGTGCTAAATGGACCCACAAGGTAAGAATAATGGAAGGGCAAAAACTTGTCAATGTAGAAAGACCTGTCACCTTTCCTGTCCACTTCTAAAAAATCAGAGGGATAGTATCTATTTTGTTCTTTGGTTTATCCTTGGGTCTTACACAGCCTACTACACAGTAAGTATTCAATAATTATTTGTTATATACATAAGTTAATGGGCTCCATGAACAAATTACTCTACTGAAAACATCTGAAGTGACCAACTTGGCAAACAGTTGGGTTAGTTGTGCCCTATTGGGTATGCAGCCATCACTGTGAGTAGGGATCCATGACTCCCACAGTTATTGGTTCTTGCCTTGGTTCTCTCACTCAAAGTTTTAGCAAAGGGTTCCATTTTTATGTATGTGGATTATTGTAATGGTCTCCTTCTTGTTTTTAATTTTTTAAAAAACATTGTGGCAAAATTAACATAAGATTTATCACATTCACCATTTTTAATGGCGCAGTTCAAGGGCGTTCAGCTCATTTACACTGTTGTGCTACCGTCACCACCATCTATCCACAGAACTCTTTTCACCTTGCAAAGTGAAAATTCTATAGCTATTAAACAATTGCTTCTTATTCCCTCTTCCTCCAGCTCTGGCAACCATCATTTCCACTTTTTGTCTTTGTGAATTTGACTATTCTTGGTACTTCATATGAGTGTAATCATACAACATTTGTCCTTTGTGACTGACATATTTCACTTAGAATCATGCCCTCAAGGTCCATTCATGTTATAGCATATTTCAGAACCTCCTTCTTTTTTAAGGCTGAATAATATACCCTAAATATATAGTTATATACCCTACATACCCCAAAATGGAATCACTGGATTATATGACAATTTTATTTGTAATCTTTTGAGGAGTCACCATACTGTTTTCCATAGCAGCTGCAAACGATGCAATTTTACATTTCTACCAATAATGCATAAGCGCTCTGATTTCTCCACTTACTTGCCAATAACTGCCATTTTCTGTTGTTTTTGGTAGTAGCCATCATAATGAGTGTGATGCAATGATCTCTTACCTGCCTTCTTTGTTGCCAGGATCTTTCTGTTCTGATCCATCCTCTTCACTATAGCTAGAGCATTTTTTCTTACCTTATAAATCTGACCATATCGAATCTATTGACTCCTGATTTCTCTTGTTTTGAATTCTAAGTTTCTTCACATGCTAACTTCTCAGGTCTCATTTCTATCCACTCTGTACTCTAGTCATAATGATGTATTTGCTCTTCTTTATGTTCACTATTTGCTTTCATGTCCCTATGACTTTATACTAGTGATTTCTTCAACTTGGAGTGCTTGTACCTTTTCCCTCATTGATTTTCCATTTGTACTATTACTTTTCCATAATTTTTTCTTTACATGTATATTGAACAGCTCACTTAAAAAAATTTAGTTCTCATTCCAAACAAAAAAATCCATGAAATAATGGGCTTAATAACCTGATCATGTTAATTCTCAACACACCTTAATAAATACATTATATAGCACAGAAATTAATCTTGAACACCACCAGTGCTGTATGTACTACATTTTGTGAGAAACTGTGTGAATGCATCTTCCCTCTCTATCTGACCAGCTCCAACTCCCCCTTAGGTAAGTAGTATAGAGAATCATGGTGTTGGCTCTGTATTTAGAGGAGTGGGTCCAAATCCTGACCTACTGCTTACAAATTGTGGGATGTTGAACATGTTATTAACCTCTGTGAGCTCCAGTTTCCTCTTTTGTAGAAAGGGGATGATGATAGTTTTTACCTGGAGACTTCCTGTGAGGAGTTATTAGGGTAATGCTTGCGGAACTCAAGATTATCTTAGTGTTCTGGCTCTCCTTTTTTCCTTCATATCGTTAAAAGATGATCAATGTTTGCTTCTGTAAATTCATTCAAAGTTATTTCATTATGAAATTGATGAAAATAAAGGTAGAATTCAGGATATGCTTTTCTTATAATAAATTTATTTTTTATTGGTGTTCAATTTGCCAACATACAGAATAACACCCAGTGCTCATCCCCTCAAGTGCTTTTGTGATTATTCCAGTATAAGGTTAGTAATTATAGTCATTTAAACTCGACTTTTCTGAGTCCCTAAAGTAATATTTCAGAGCCAAATGGGAGGTCAAGTTGACCTTTAGGATGTTTTTTCCTACCTGTTTCAGTCACCATCTACAAGATTAGTCAATTTAACTCTAAGTTAAATACAGGCCGAAGGCTGTGAAGCCAAGTCTTCAACCACTGCCTCTTTCTCTGCAATCCCAATGGCTTCAAAGAAAACCACATAACACTGAGTATTTACTTCAATCTCTACTAGTGAAAGAACACAGGAACAGTTGGAGAAATTGGTTCTATCTCTCAGCCTTATTCTTTTCTTAGTCTCTTGTGTCCTGGTTAGGTTTTTCCCTATCCTCTGTCATGTTCTCAGCCACCCTTTGTCCTTGGAACTGTCCCTTCCTTTAATCATTTTTCCTCAAAATGAAATGAAAGTTCTTTTATTTACCCTTTCTATCAAAATCCTTTGTGCAAAGAAGCTGAAAGAAGAAAAGAAGAAAAAATGAAGATAGAGGAGGAAGAAAAGGCAAACAATTGAAGAGCTGCTTGAGAGCCAGAGTTACTTCTGTAACTCTGACATTTAACTCAAGTATTGACTTTCTTGTTATATGCAAATGGCTTTGTCTGCATTTCTGAGATGGTAACTACCTTGGATAGAAACTGTACCTCTGCCTTCCCCCCTGGTACTGTGCAAGTACAGAGTGAACATTCCATAAGCAGTGATATCATATTTTCATCTTCAAATTTAAAGATTCTCTTTGCCATTTAAGAGATATTCAATGAAGATAATACCATTTTTTTCCTGCCAGATATGTTTCGGTCATAAGCATTGAATAACAACAACAACAACAACAACAATAATGATATTTACTAAGTAATTTTATTTCCATGTCAATAAAAAGGAAAGCTGGGTATGATTTTCCTTTGAAATGATCCTCTTTTGGCTTGTTATTAAAAATATAAAAAAATTTTCCTTAGTAGTTGCTTAACATATTTATGTATCCAAGACCTTTATCTTACAACTTTATAGACTTCCAACATTTAACCCACGTGAACCTGACATTTCAGATAAAGTAGGTGTTATGGCAGTGATAGTTGAAACTTCAGAGGTGTTTACTGTTTTTCAGGCATCTAGTTTCAAGTTTTTATGATCCCTTCAGAGACATTAGACCTTTTGATCCTAATACAATATTTTTTATTTAAGAAACTAATTAGACTATTTGTCAATAATACTCATTAAATGAAAGGTCATATCTTTTGGCAGAAAATATGAATTATGGATCATGCAAGTAAATTTACTAGAGAATTCAAATTATAGTTCTAAAGAAGCTCACAAGTTTAGTTTGGTAAGTGAGTTCTTCGTACTCTTAGCTAAAATTAATCAATTCTGGCAGAAGGAATGATATCTTGAATGCAAGAAGACTCAGATCACCATCCTTTTTTCATTGATTGATTTCTCCCTAATTTCTGTGAAAAGCTGTGTGTCAAAAGAAACTTTGTTTTTATGTTGTCATAGCAAAATCTAATAACAATTATTATTTAAAACAACCTCTATGGCAACAGAAGAGATTTAATTATATATTTCCATGAGAAATGTAATCAAATTGTATAAAATAAAATTAAGGCAAATAAATCCACTTCTGGAGTAGCTGCAAATGGAAGCATCTTCAGCAAAAAAAATATGTGAATGATCGGATGGGATATGGGGCATCTGAGGGATGGTGGACTGCCAGATATTTCCAATTATTAATTTGAATTAAAGGATTAAAATATAATGTGTATATAATTTTTATGTAGAGAAAGAAGGTCTTTTAAATATAATTTTATTTGTTGCCTGCTTTTATCCCCCTCTTTTAACACTTCATGTACTAATATGAATCTCTTATTTTGATCAACATTGGCTTACTCTACAGAGAACTGGAAACCTAGATTTGGAGGTGTTTGGTTAATCTCACACAGACTCAGAGACTAGGTCAGTCTTTAAGCCAAGCCTGGGTAAGGCCAGGATCTGGGCTTCATGGCAGCTACATTTGTTCGAATAGCATATATTGGCTACAGCTGAAAGTTGGCTGTAGCTGCGCTAACAAGGTCTTTCTAAGAAGTTCTCTGTAAGATTGACAGAAATTCTAGATTAGCAGCTGCCAACAGTGACTGAGGATAGGAGAGTTAATAGTTCAAAACTGGTAGAGAACCCGTGGTTAGGGAAGCAGGGAGTTAGCGGTCAGAGAGTGCCCTAATTTAGAAGCATTTCGTTGTGCTGGATGTCTCAGAGTAAATGATTGGGATCTCCAACTCAATGCCAAATGGTTGCTGCATCTTGCAGGTATTTCCCCATGAAACACTCAAACAAACCTCAGTATTCCAGAACTGTGGAGTTTATTTTAAAAACCACATTATACTATCTTGGAAGGAAACTCAAGGGAAGGGCTACAAAAGAAACATTAAGTAAGACCACTTCATGGAACAGGACACGAAAACAACTTTGAACTATCATCTATCATATTGTACGGTTCCCTGCTTCAGTCCTGAGAACTAGTTTGGCAGAAACTCCTTTAATTTCATAGAACATGGCAAACATTAATTATTCAACCTTAAAAAATTGCTTTTATGTTATACAATGTTTACAATTTCTGGTGGCTTTAAAATCAACTATGAAACTGATCTTCCTGACCCTCCAAATACACAATAGGGGAAGGAAAGTACTAGCTCTGGTATTTTCTGATGTGATGAGTGATCTGACTGATGATGATGACTTATTCTAGATTTTCAGCTGATGGGTCTTTCCACAGGGAAACCACAAGGGCTGCCAATTATATTTCAGCTTTTTCCTCTAAGTCATTTTGTAAGATTAGAACTCCCACAGCTGAAATGACAAAATTAATGACAGTGTATAATAATGTTTGGTTATAATAAATGATGCCAAATGGAATTTCTGTCATCTAGTCCAGTAGATCTGAGACTGACCATTATTCTCCAGTGAAAACTTTGAGAGTAAAAATAAAGTCATAATGAAGTACCTTGCTAAGAAGTAATAAAATCTTGGCTAAAATTTACCTTCCAATTCAGAGTCAATAATATGTTAGCTGAGTCAGAGTGTGAAGCAAAATAAAACTTCTGAGTTCTCTCCCTTTGGCTTGGCTACTTATTTGAAAAGAGCAGTAGGGAGAACTAATAATATATAGAAGGCACAATAGAGAACACAAAGGTGAATAAGGCTTAGTACCTTTATTAGATAATTTCCCATTTTGGGGGAGAGATAAAACCTAAATACAAATGACACTAATAAGGAGGAATATTATAAATCAAATATTTGAGAATAAATAAGACTGAAGATCTGAAGGTCAATACGATCATGGGAAGAGGGCATAGAATAAAATCTATCCCTTTCTAAAGATTTGGTGATTGTTACTCCTTATGAATCATATACTAAATAGATAATGTTTATGTCTTCATGTGGAAACTCTATAGGCTCCTTGCATCTACTCTCCTTCTTCAATCCTCCCCAAAGTGAAGGGATACTAATTTAATTGGTTAAATTTCAGAGCAATGACTGGGCAATACTTGTTTATAGGCAAGGACAGCACACACTGATATATTACGTACAAAGAACTGTTGTACATTTTCTCCTTCTTGCCCAATGTAGTTGAAGCAATGACCTGATTCAGGTTGTACTGGCAGATAAATTGTGACTATGTTTTATGATATAAAACAGAATATGATATATTCTGTCTTTTCTCAAAGAGCTTTGTCTAACTCTGTAAGATTCGTTCCATGCCCATTGCTTCCCAACCTCTGGTTCCACAGCCAGGTCTGGGCTTCAAACTTTGACCCCCGTTCTTTTTAGATGAACTTGACATTGGCCTGAGCAAATTCCTCTTGTTCCATCTGTTCCAGCATTTAGGAATGTGTGTTTAGTATGGCTTTCCAAAAAAAAAAATAATAATATGGCTTTCAGCATACTGCTGTGATAAGGTCCCATACTTGGGTCTAAGAGTGATGGAGAAAAAGACATTGCATCTTCTCTTTTCTTTTCCTTTCCTTTTTTTTTTTTTTTCATTGCATCTTTTCTAATACCTGGTGTGGTTTTCTCTGGTTGAGTAGGGACATATAACTGGGAACCTATGTTTGGAAACAATATGCTTCATAACAAGATAGAGTTTCTACCCTGGGAGTTGAGAGATACACCTAAGATGGGGGGACATCAAAATATGAATAGCTCTGTGGAGCTAGTTGGGGAAGAATAAGAAGTTACACTTTGCAAGGCTGTGCAATATCAAGGGCTATTATTCTTGAAAATTATGAAAATTTTAAAGTATAAAGCATCACACAATTATAAGTTATTACATTACTGTAATATAAGAACTTCAAATGTCTTAACCAGGCAATGTGATATAGTAGGAAAATTAGATCTCTAGTTGCAGATACAATTTACTGATAGAGTAACTTTGACCTTGCTTTCCTTAACCCTCAGTTCATTTTATAAAATGGGAGTAATAAACTTTACTTTATAGAGCTATTGTGAGATTTAAAGTCCATATAGCACATTAAGCTCCTACTGGCACACTGTGGGACCTCAATAGATTGTTGCTATTGGTAGACATCTCATGGCCCTTGGTAGGTTTCCAATAAATATTAGTTCTTCTAAAGCTTTTAATCATTCTGTAGCTAGTTATGTACCTAGTTCTGGTAACAAATATGCTATATCAGCAGTAAAAACATTATCTCAATTTTATTATACATATGAAGTCTTAGGTTTTGATGGTGGATATATGGCATTATTATGCAAAAGATATTCAAGGATAATTAAACCCTGCCCCAAATTATGGATGACCCTCGCCTGTGGTCCTATGAAAGATCTACACACAAGGAATATAACCATGGAAGCAAAGAAACTCTTTATTACTTGTGCCTGAAATTCCAGCAGAGAGTTTTTATAACTTGACCTTTTCCTTGCCTCTCAGTCCAAGTGTGAGGGCTTACTGTGCTACTGCACAGAAAGATAAAATATTTTTAAAAACAGAGAATGTACTGACATGAAGGGATGGCTATATTTATGGGCCACTTCATTTATTCATTTATTTAAATACAGTTACCTTATTCACTAGTAAACATGGCTAACCTCCATACTGGAATCAGATTAACATTTTTCCTTCTTGGAAGGGGATGCAAAGGAGGGTGCAAGGAAAAAGTCTTAAGAGGCTTCCCTCTCATACATTTATGTTCCATCCCCTTTGATTCTTTCTCTAAACCGATCGGCTTAAAAATCAAATGTTACAATTAGGTCATTTCTCTTGGAGGAAAAAGTAGAGAAGTGTCAGGGAAGTTCTCACCATCCCTTCCATGTGTCTGCTTTTCTAATAATATCTAATGGTCTAAAGAGATAGATAAAGAGTATTAATTTCAAGGCCATACTATACAAAAGGCATCTATTCACCTCAGTTTGCCTGTTGCCAAGGAGATATAAAACTTCTGATACTGAAGAGAAAGTAAACTTTCAAAATTAGTTTTCCTTCCTTATTCTACGGTAAAATTAAGCCTTCAAGTCTACAAATTTCTTTCTTAATTTTCTTGTTCTGTTCCATTCAATTGAGAATGGCTTCACACTGGCAGAGTTTGAGTTTGAGTTACTCTTTCTCATTGAACTTTCCTTCAGTACCTCTAGAGAGGGAACAATGCAGCACCAAGTCTTTGCGTGGGTCCCACGTCACCAAAGATCCAGTAGTCTGCCAGATATTTGAAAATCACATCATTGAGCTCACATCCACAAAAATGAGAAGCAAATACAATATTCTAATAGCTCAATACATGTTACTGTGTATTTGTCTTTGTATGAACAGATATTTTCATTTCTCTTGAGTGCCATTTCTGTGTCACATGGCAACTATCTGTTTAATTTTACAAGAATCTAACAAACTGTTCTCCAAAGTAATTAAACCATTTTTAAGTTTCCGACAGTGGTGTTGGAGACTTTCAGACTCCACATCTTCTCCAGCAATTGCTATTGTCAGTTTTTAAAATTTTATTCATTCTAGGTATAGAATGGTATCGAGTTGTGGTTTTAATTTACATTTCATTAATAACTAATGAAGTATTTGCATGTGCTTATTTATCACCAGTCTTTTTTCTTTGATGAAATGTTTGTTAAAATATTTTGCCCATTTTTTATTGGGTTGTTTCGTTTCTATTAATGAGCTATGAGAAATCTTTATATATTCTAGATAACAGTTATTCATCAGCTATGAATTTTACAAATAGTCTCTTTCAGTCTATGGTTTGCCCTTCAAAGATTTTATTTATTTTCTTATGAGAGAGAGAGAAAGAGAGAGAGAGA
Organism: Vulpes vulpes; assembly: GCF_048418805.1. Lineage (NCBI taxonomy): Eukaryota > Metazoa > Chordata > Mammalia > Carnivora > Canidae > Vulpes > Vulpes vulpes. The sequence goes on from NC_132786.1 coordinate 114,135,828, forward strand.
GAGAGAGAGAATCCTGAGTAGACTCTGTGCTGAGCATGGAGCCCAATCTGGGGCTCAATCTCAGGACCCTGAGATCAGGACCTGAGCCAAAGAAACAAGAACTGGATGTTTACCTGACTGAGCCATCCAGGCGCCCTGTGGTTTGTCCTTTCAAAGAACAGACATTTTAAAATTTTGCTTGTCTAAATTATCTTTTTTTTTATGGATTGTGCTTTTGGAGTTATACGTAAGAAATCTTTGCCTAACATAAAAAGTTACAAAGATCTTCACCAATTTTTTTTTTTTTTTTTAAGATTTATAGTTTTAGCTTTTACATTAGGTATATGATAAACTGAATTAATTTTTACAAATAGTACAAGGTTAGATTCAAGGTTCTTTTTTGTTTCCTTTTTCCTTTGTTTCTCTCTGTCTCTATGTAATTTCACGTAGATATCCCAGCAGGATTGCTGAAAAGACAATCTTGTCTTCATTTATCTCTGTCTTTAACAATTTTGTCAAAAATCAATTGACCCTAGACATGTGGGTCTATTTTTGAATTCTCCATTATGTTCCATGGATCTGCACATGTGTCCTTAGACTAGTAGTTTATTACTTTAGCTTGATACTAATCTTGAAATCAGTGACCGTGAGTCCTCCAGCATTGTTCTTTTAAAAATTATTTTGGGGGAGCCTGGATGGCTCAGTTGAGTAAGTGTCTGACTCTTGATTTTGGCTCAGGTCATGATCTCAAGGTCCTGGGCTCGAGCCCCACATAGGGCTCCCACTCAGCCAGGAGACTGCTTATCTGCCTCTCTCTCTGCCCCTTCCTCTGCACTCTTTCTCTCTCTCTCTTAAATTAATAAACAAATCTTTAAAAAAATAAAAATAAAAAAAATCATTTTGGTTATTCTAAGTCCTTTACATTTTCATATAAAATGTATAATTATCTTGTTAATGTCTACAAACAAAAACAAAAACCTCTACTAGGATGTTGTTTGGATTGCATTGAATCTAGACAGTGATTTGGGCAGATCTGACACCATAACAGTAATAAGTCTTTCAGTTCCTGCACAGGATTTAGTTTTGGTTTCCTTTATTTTTTCTCATCAGTATTTTTTCCAGCTTACAGCATGTACTTCCTACCCATATTTTATACTTATTCCTAAGGAGGTATCTTCTTACTTCTATTTTGCTGAAATTCATGAGTGGATGCTAAATTATGTCAAATGCCTTTTGAGGTAGCATCTGTTGAGATCATCATATCATTTCCTCTTTTTTAGTCTGTTGACATGGTGAATTAAATTGACTGGTTTGGGGATGTTGAATTTGCATTCCTAGGTTCAGGCCCACTTAATCCTATTTTATTTAATGTTAGGATTTTATTTGCTAACATTTTTGGTAAGAATTTAAGAGTAGTTTTAATTTTTTTTATCAATTTTTTTTAGACAGGGAGAGAGAAAAAGGGTGTGTGAGCTAGCAGAGGGACATAGGGAGAGGAAGAAGACAAATCTTAAGCAGGCTTCACACCTAGCAGGGAGCCCTACCCAGGATTCAGCCTCACAACCCTGAAATCATGACCTGAATTGAAATCAAGAGTTGGACACTTAACTGACTGAACCACTCAGGTGCCCCTTTATTTTTTCCTTCTAAAATCCTTGTCTTGTTTTGGTATCAGGAGAATGTCAGCCTCATAAAATGAGTTGGGAAGTGTCTCCTCTCCTGTATTTTTTGGAAGATTTTGGGTAGAATTGGTATTAATTTCTTTGGTATTTAGTAGAGTGCCCTAGTGAAGCTTTTTGGGCCCCAAGTTTTCTTTGTGGGAACGTTTTTTTAACTCTAAATTTATTGCGTAGACATTGGGCTATATTCATCTCTTTTTTTTTTTTAAGATTTATTTATTTATGAAAGACACACACAGAGAGAGAGAGAGAGAGAGAGAGTCAGAGACATAGGCAGAGGGAGAAGCAGGCTCCATGCAGGGAGCCCGATATGTGACTCGATCCCAAGACTCCAGGATCACGCTCTGAGCTGAAGGCAGGTGCTTAACTGCTGAGCCATCAGGCATCCCTCATCTCTTCCTTCTTGAGTGAATTTTGATAGTATCTCAGGGAATTTTTATTTTATCTAAAGTCATCAAAAATTACTAGTATTATGCGGTTCATTATATCCTCAATATCCTTTTAACTATGTGATAGGCAGAGATGCCCCCTTTTCTTATCAAAATATCAGAATTTCTCATCCAAATATTGTCTTCTGTTTCTTCTTTTTGACCAGTCTATCTAGACATTTATCAATATTTTTGCTCTTTTAAAATAACTAGCTTTTGCATTTGTTGATTTTACCTGTTGTTTTCTATTTTTGATTTCATTGTTCACCAGTCTTTATTTCTACCTTCTGTCAGCTTTGGTTTTAATTTGCTCATATTTTTCTGTAAAAAAAAATTAAATTTTTCTTTCTTTCTAATGAAAGCAATTGATGGTGTGTCTCTGTAATAACTGCATTAGCTATATGCCACAAATTTTGACATGCTGTGTGCTCATTTTTAGAGTGTAAGGAATTTTCTGACTTCCTTTGGGAGATTTTTCTTTGATCCATAGAGGCACTTAAAATTGTGCTGGTAAATTTCTAAATCTTCAGTGGTTTGCCAGATAGCTTTCTGTTATTGGCTTTTAGCTTCAGTAGTTCATAGCTTACCTATTCTTCCTCGATCATTTTTGACTAGTTCTAGACTGTTGTTACCCCTTTATGCTAACCTGTCATGCTTGCCTTTAACTTTGTATCTGCTTCTCAGATCTCTGCCTTTACTGCAGTCACTTCTTCCATGCTCTGCCAAAAGTAAAGGAGTGCGTGTGTCCTATTTCCCTGACAAGATGCTTATTACTCATTGGACTTTAGTTCGTTTGGATGCCTGGTAGCTTCAGTTCTCTGACAGGACCACGAAATATGATTGTGTAAATTGTCCAGCTTTTTACTATTGTTAGAAACAACGGCTCAAATGATATTTTCTTATAGCTCTCTGCATCTTTAGTGAAAGTGGCACTTCAATGACTGAGATTTTTGGTATTTAGATATTAAGTAAATGATCCGAGTTTTCATAACTAGGAGGTGGTGTTGAACTCCAAAACTCATTTTCCCTCCATAGCATCACATTGAATTATATGCTCTTTAAAGACTCAGGGTAATATTAAGTTATATTTATATAGGGTTTTTCCAGTTAAGAACACTTAAGTTCTTACATTTAGTAGCTAATTGAATCTTTGTAGTCTTGTGATTTGCCCATTATTAAGGTCCTTATAAGTGAGAAGAATCACTATTTAATAACTTGAGCTGAGTAATAAAGATAAAACTCAAACCTGTTTCCAAGCCCACAGAGCTTCCCCAATTCCAGGTCAATGTAGATATTTAAAATGGACATAACCCCACGGATTCTTTAAATGTTGAGTTTATTTCCCGAAAGATACAAAAAAAAATTAGTGAGAAGTTTAGTTCTCAAAAAGGAAAATGAATTACTGAGAAATAGGGCTTAATATGTTTTTTTAATTCTAGAGCTACTTTTAGCCATCAATATCATTCCTTTTTCTGGATGAAAGTAAAATGGATGACACTCTTTGAAACTGTGCTGTTATCATAGAAAAAAAAAAAGACAATTTTGCTGTTCTTATAATGAGCTAAAACTGCTTCAAAAATAATGTCAACATATCTTTCCTAGCATTTGTCTATCAGTGGGAGATTGTTATTAGAGCACAAATTAGTATTTTATTAATATTATCACTTACACATGCCATTTTAAATAATCTGTGTACAATTATACTGAAAAATTAAAGACATGCAAAATTCATCTTAAAGGCAAAGCAAACATTATTTGTAAACCTACAGATATTTCAGACATTAGGATTTATACAATGTGAAGTTGAGGCATGTAGATAGCCCACTCATGCCAAAATTACAAGAGGACATAAATGTGAATAAAATGTTCTTCCTATTATATGTTTTAAGTGAAGTGCATTCTATTCCTAAAAATTCTTCCAAAGCCACATGAAAAGAAATGGTAAAACTTTGAGTTTATATGGTGGGAAAATTCTACCCCAAACGCTTTTATATTTTAGTAGGTTTAGTAGGTTTCGAGTCAAGATCCTAGAAATAATTAGTAATGAGAAGAATATGGGAAGATTTACAGAACATCACAAATCCTACTTGTCTCAAAATATGTTCTATAGTGACTAGATTTTTGCCTTTGAATTATGTTTATAGGCCTAGTGTATTTCTTCTATGTGGAGCCTGGATATTTCACCTTTTTTCTGAAGGAGGGGGAAAAAAAGTCAACGTTAACCAGTTTGCATTTGCAAAAAGAATGGCACTGAGAGAATGGAATTACGGTCAGGTGAGTTTGTATAGGAGATAGCTCAGAAAGGGTATAGAGCTTATGACGTTTCCTCAGAGAGAGTGATCCTGATAAACATGAATACTCTGGGCGTATGAGACAAGAGAATAGTAATAGAGTAGAAGATTTCAACTCTGAAGGCTTTTCCCAGAGATTTAGTAAAGAACATACTTGCTAACATGGATTCTGGACTCTATCTAGTCCTTGTTAACTACAAAGGGTGTACGCTATTTACCAAATACCCACCACGTCTGAGGTATTATTTTGGGAGCAGTGTGATATAAAACTAAGAATGTTTTGTCTTTTTTTTTTTTGCTTTTTTAAAAAAAATTTATTCATGATAGACAGAGACAGAGAGAGAGAGAGAGAGAGAGAGAGGCAGAAACACAGGCAGAGGGAGAAGCAGCCTCCATGTAAGGAGCCTGTTGCGGGCCTCGATCCCGGGACTTCAGGATCATGCCCTGGGCCAAAGGCAGGTGCTGAACCGCTGAGCCACCCAGGTATACCCTGTTTTGTCTTTTAGGGGGTCTATGATCTATTTGGGGATATATCATTACAGAAAAAAGTAGATAGGCAATAGTAAAGAAAAATATCCTCAAAAGGAACTTAGAATACCCATTGAGTTTGCAGCAAGGTGCTACTTACAATTCCTAGAATGAGATAATTTGGACCAAATTCCAATGAGGAAGTAGGATTTGAAATGGTCCTTGAGAAAGGTTTGGAAGAGTGAAATGCAGAAGTGGCATCTTCTAAAGGGAGTTAATCAGAAGAAGCAAAATACAAGAGAAGGAGATAAATTTGTCTGGAGTGATACTCAGTGGGGAAGGGTGGAAGATTAGTGAGTTTTAGGACAGGATTGGATTGTGGAGTCTACTGCTCAAGCCCCTCTATTCTATTCCTTAAATGTAATATTGCCTTAGTCTCCAACCTCAACCCCCTTTTTCACTTTGCATAATCGCCTGAGGGAACTCACATCCTCTCCAGAGACTTCAGGTAGGAAGAATATGTGTTGAAAATTTTCAAGTTTGTATCTCTAGCCATTAAATTTCTGTATTTCAGTGCCTCAGGCTAGTATATCCAGTTGCTCACCAGATTTCTCTACTTGAATATCTCCTATTAGAGAAACTAAATGGTTTTCCAATCTGATATCATAATCTTGCTCAACCACCTCTCCAAACTCTTTCTCCTTTTCCCACAATCTTGTCTTTTGAACTCACTACTTATGTGATGCTGGGCAAGTTGTTAAGGTCTTTATACCTTGCTTACGACATTTGAAAAAAACAGGGATACAATTATTGTTATTTTTAGGAGTTTCTGGGAGGATAGAAACAAGTCCAGATATGTAAAACTATAAGAACCGTGCTTATTACCCAGTAAATTCCCCCGAGATGTCATTGCTTTTTTAGCCATTTAAGCCAGTATGTTGCATTACCTTTCTCCCAGTATTGAATTGGTCAGAAAGTGCTATCCAATATGTGCTTCTCCGTTTCCTTCTCTCAATCCCTGCTGGTGTGACCTTAGTCCAGATGTGCATTACTTCTCAACTGCATTGTTTTGATAATTGCAATAAACTGATGAATGCTCTCCCTATCTCCAATTTCACTCCTCTCCCCCTCTAATTTCAAAAATGCCACCATCGTGACCTTTTGAAACTGCACTGAACAAAATGCTTCGAGGAAAATGAGTTGCATTCATAATGAGACTCAAATTCCCTTGAATAGCAGCACACCAGGCTCTACGTGATCTGACCCCGTCTGCCTGTTTGGCTGTCTGTGATGCCGCTTTGCCAATGAATCCAGATGCTTTAGCTATATCAAGTCTTCCTCTCCTCTTCCATTTTTGCAAATGCAACTCCTTCCACTTTCACAGTCCATTCTCCAATCCCTTTCCTTTCTTATGCAACTTTTATTTCTTCTTTTGACCAACTGATATACTTTGGCTTCCTAAATGTGTTCCTTCCCAGGCCGTTTTGGGTTGGATGATGTATCAAGAAAGCAGCAGGAAACAGATGATAGAAACTCAAAATGAATAATGTGAGGAGGGCTTAATATAGGGATTATTTACAAAGGTGTAGATATGATTAAGGAAAACCCATAAAGGATAGTGCAGGGTCTTAGAACTACCAACAGCTGGAAGCAGTTATTACCCCTGTGCCTGATGGGGCAAGAGGAGCTAGTACCTCATGGTTTACCCTGGAGAGGACCACCTAACAAGAGATGTGCTCTGTTGCATCACCTGTAGCTATCTCTCAAAGAGGAATCCGGGAGTAAACACCCTGTCCTCAGAATTCTTGTACCTTCTGTCCTGTTTTTAGTGTCTTCCACTGTCTGAGCTCAGTGTGAAGCCAGAGGGTAAGACTGATGAAATAGCCATAAAGTCTGCCTCCTGAGAGCATCACAGAGTAAAGCAGAAGGGGAATCTGGAAGAACAATAGAAAAACATTTAACAAAGGTACTTTCTTCTGCAGTATCTAGTCCCCAGAACATACCCTTATTACAAGGTATATTGGTATAGTTGTATTGAATACATGTCTGTTTTTGTCATCAATTGAAAAGTGTTTGATCATAGGGACTGTCTTTATATTTTCTCAGCATTTAGCCAGGACCCAGTGTATTACCCTGTACTTAAATGAACAAACCAAAGCAACAAATGAATGAATGGTATATCAGGGTGAGGTCTGTGCCCTGTAAAGCATGGGAATTGGTACTGTTTATAGCTAATTATCTAATTCACCTTCTAGAACTCTAGATGTGTATGCTGCAGTTCAGGCTTTTATGTTAAGACATGATGTCTATTTCTCTTTTGTGTGATATGTAAATGAGTGCAAATATGCACATGTGTTGTTTACTTCATAATGTTTAAAAATGATGATGGGTCAGACAAATACCAGACAATTTACAAGCTTTAGATGTATGAGAAAACAATTTCTCTAAGAAAATGATCTCTGTTTAGTCATTTATTCACTTGACTTAACCCCATGCTGCTATTAGTTATGCAGGGAAAATAGTGTTTTAATGACTCTTCAGAAAATGTTCACCCCAGGAAGAAATACTGTATGACTGGAATAGGCTAAGAGGATATTTATCTCTCTGTGCATTTTGTGGGTCTTAATACTATCACACCTACGTGCTCCAAGAAAGACATTATAGTAGAACAGCTGCTAACAAAGGTGTTTATGATTCATATGGAAATTAGGACTTCAGAAAGAATAAGGTCCTTTTGAACACATTAACTGGCCTAAATATAAAATATAAATTACGGGATCTACCCTTTATATGAAGCAGTATAACTATGATTACAGTTAAAGATAACTCAGAAAAAAATATAAAGAGTTAATAATGTAATTCTGTCTCTGGGTTTTTTAATGAAGCATTCTGATTTTGAAAAAAGTGATGTTAGCTTATTGTGAAATTATGGTTAACCAAATTCTTTTGTAACAAGAAAATTAAGTTTTTAAGATTTTGAGGAAGACGTACCCCCTCCTTTTTTTTTTTTTTAAACAGTTGAGGAAACTGATCTTCAAAGAGGTTATAACTCATAGAAATCACTTTTTAGTTGGTTGCAGGGATAGAACCCATTTAAGGATTCTCAAGCCTAAGTTCCTTATACTACATCATGCTGTCTCCCTAATGCACTAGGGGAATAAGGCATCATGTAGACAGCCAATCCCCATGGGATTTGATTTCTGGAGAGAGCCCAGGAGTTCTAGAATACAGTGATTCATTTAATAAGAGCTTTCATACAGAATATGAAAACCTAGATCCATTTATAAACTATAGAACAGAAAATGTCTCTGCTAAGGAAGCTTTGTGGATGAATGATTACAAGATGCCATAGTTAATTATTTCCCTTCATAATGGCTTATCAAAGGAAAGCAGAAATGGTGCCTATGTTGTTTTTAGGAAAAAAGTTTTGCTTATTTTTCTGTTTTCATAAACAAGAAGGAAATTTTTTCTAAAGTACTTTTTGTGATAGTAACTTCTTAGAGGAATTCCACATCTTCCCTTTTGCTGATGCACGCCAAATCTCATTGCCTTTATGCTTCCATACCTCAGATTTACTGTTAATTTTCTTTGCTCCCTTCTCAGTCTCCTCTATAGTCATTTGTATGGACTTGAAAGCTGGATAAAGGGAAAATGAGCTAAGAAACAACTATCCAATTGATTAAATGGAACCCATTTATTCTTGTATCATGGATGAAAACTAATCATCTGAAATCTCATCACCATTTGTTTCCACCTGCTCTATGTTCTAGTTGCTGAATGAGAATCTTTAAGGCTTGGAGCTATTTTTTGATGTTTATCCTTGGAAAGCTGGTACTAGTCTTTGTCATTTATGACAGCTCCTACATTGGGACTGCTGAATGCCAATTTGAAGAAAATAAAACATAACGTTATCTGAGTTATTTTCCCCACCTGGCAAATATTAGGAATATTTCCTGAAATAAGGAAGAAGGTTTGTTTTCTAGGCCTGAACTTTACCATAAGTTTCAGAGTAAGGTGTCTGCCTCCATCTGGACTTTCCTCAAAAGCTTCTTGATCTTCACTTGTCTCTTCCTCCTCATACTTGCTCTTCCACCAGTCTCCCCCACTTCAGTATGGAAGATGTGGTCCCAATTTGGGTGACTAAAGAAGAAATATGGAGACCTGAACTAAACACCTAAAAGCTCATCATGCCACATAGGAAAAGAATATACAAACCAGTCCACCCACCTGCCTTGAGGTTGTGGCTATACCGAAACTCTCACTGATAGGAGAACTAATCCCCTTAAGACATTTTAAAAACATATTCTGAAGTAAGTATCATGACTTGTCTTTGAAAAGATGCATAGAAAGTGCAATATCGGGGTGCCTGGGTGGCTCAGTCAGTTAAGCGACTGCCTTAGTCTTGAGTCATGATCTCAGGGTCCTGGGACTAAGCCCCCCCATTGAGACCCACATTGGGGTCCCTGCTCAGTGAGGGTCAGCTTCTCCCTCTTCCCCAGCCCCTCCCCACCAGTTGTACACTCTTTCTTTCTCTAGGTCTCAAATACATAAAATCTTTAAAAGAAAAAAGAAAGTTCAATGTGAATTTGAGATATGTCGATACAAAAAAGAAAAAAAAAAAGACACAGTAGTTGAAGTCCATTCTGGGTATGGGGTAGTATAACTGTCTCAGATAGAAGCCAATGTACTTTGTGAAGGAGCACTTAAGTTCAAAACTTCAAAACTTCTTTCTAGAATATTTTGTGAAATAACTGGAAATAGATGGGACTCAGCTTCAGTAAAGCTTGGAAAGCTTTCAGAGCTAGGCTTAGATGCCTATAACGGGTGGAAGTAAACTGCATGTTATAAATCATACCAGTTTATTAGTAGCAAGTGGGATAAATCCTGAGGCAAGTGAGGAGAGAATTAATGAGAAGGTGCTCTATACTTAAAGCATTTTGCAAGATATATATAAGATATATGTATATATGATAGATATATAAGATAGAGAAAGAGCATGTGCAAGTGAGCTAGCTATAAATAAAAAAGCCTGGCAAGAAAGAGAAGGAGGAGAGCACTGACGAGGTGTCATGCTCTGAAACTGTAGGTATCTGCCACTAAACACCTTGATTTGAGGACCAAGATTGCTGAACATTGCAAAAATAATGGGTTGTGTGTCTGAAGAGATTATAAAAAATGACTGCCTGAAAAAGGCCAATTATTGTCTTTAAAAATAATTTATCCTGGGATCTTAGCACCCGTGAGCTGAGTTTGTTCCTCTAAAAACACTGGGAGACTGGCAAGGGACTAAAGGAAAACCTATATATGAAATGAGAGCTTTGTTCATCCTTAAAGACTCCATTCTGACTCTTCTTAGGAGTTAGTTTTATTCCCCAGCTCTCTCATATCTTCATGATTTTCCTCTTCACTGGCCCTTTATCAGGTTGTCAACATATAAAAATGTCCACACGGAATTATTACCCCTTCCCTTGGATCTCCTGTACACCTCTTGCTCAATATCATCATTGTTCTTTGTGGCCAAATTTGAAAGAAAAATCTCTACTCATTGCTTTTTTCAGTGTTTTCTAGAATTCTCACACCCATCACTCTACAGAAGCCAGCCTCGGAGGGCACTCATTGATAGCCTCCAACCTGCCATCGATTGGCTTCTTTTCAGTGGTTCTCCTCCCTGACATCTATGGTATTTGCCATGACAAAGCATCCTTTGTCTTGGGAATCCCTACTTTCCTACAATTTCCTCTTATTTTTTTTGACCACTCTTTACGAGCCTCTTTCTAGGTTTCCTTTCCTTCCAGGAGCTTGGGAATATGGGCATTACCAAAGGATGAGTTCTTGGTTTTTTGCTGTTCTCATGCTTTTATCTGTTGCCATCCCCTCAACTGTGCTTGATTTCCACAAACCTCTGTCTCCAGTCCAGACCTCGTGTCAGAGCTGCCAGTTACCAGCTTCATGCGGTGGGACTGAAGGCCTCTCAGAGATCATAGGGCTAACTCTGTTCCTGGATAAACTTGCTCCTTCTCTTCTGCACTTCTGCCTTCTTATAATTACTTTGCAGTCCTCTCCCCTGGAAACTTTGACATCTGTGACTCCTCTTTCTCACATCCCCAGGAAATGATCAGTAAATCTGGCTGATAGCACACCAAAACTCACTTTGGGGTTCCTTATCCCTTCCTTTATTTTTTTTTTCTGCCATTCCCCTCATTTGGCTTTTCTCATTCTGAGTGAGTTTAGATCATCTAGTCAGCCTCCTAATAGTGGTTTTGTCTTCAGGCTTCTCAGTGCTTCTCCACACTTCTCCTAAATTACCACTCTGATACCTTTCCCTTATCATGTTCTCTCCTCCTCCTCCTCATTCCTTTTTTAGAGAGGGGGGCGAGGGGCAGAGGGGGAGGGAGCAAGAGAATCTCAAGTCCTTGGTCCGGCTCTGCACTGGGCAGATGGTCTAACTCCCCAGTCACACTAGACTATACTTGTCACCCCAACTGCTTGTCACCCCAGACTACTTGTTGTCTAACTCCCCAGTCACACTAGACTACTTGTTAGATCATGCTCAGCTGAGTCTTGATTATTTTGCAGGTGCTTTCCCTGTTTGGAATTTTCTTCTGCTGCTCTTTGCCTCCCAATGAGGTTTGTTTTTTTTTTTGTTTTTTTTTTTCAAGTCCTAGCTCTTGTCCTGCTGCCTCTGTGAAGAGGTGGGATGAAGCCCTACTCGTGTCTCTTCTCTGCACACACTGAGAAGTAGTGGGGCAATGAGGGTAGGTTGTGAGTTTTGATGTCAGACCAACATTAGTGCCAATCACAGCCTCTCCACATTTTAGCTAATTTGCTAAGTTATTAATTTCTCTTGGTATGTTGTTTCAATCATTTCTAAAATGGATCATTGATATATTCCTCCCAAAGATGCTAATATTTATTGAGAATTTATAGTGTGCCAGTCATTCTTTTAAGCTTTTGACATGAATTAACTCATCTAATTAAGGAGTAGATTTAAAGAGCCTGTCACATCATAACTATGTGCCAGCACAAAATACTTACTACACTCTATCAGTGCTCCTGGTTTATGAAACTCTTATACCACTATACCATGAGCTTTCTGGAGGTAAGAACTAACTCTGTCATTCATCACCTTCTTTGTGGTACAGCATTAGCATATAGCAAATGCTAAATAATTGCTGCACTTTTGAAATTACAGCAAAGCAGAGTTGACCATTGAACTGATATTGAATTACATGCAACTTGATATTTTGGTTAATGGGTTTCCATATTCATACATAGGAATATTCTAGCCAAGATTACATATAAAGGCATTAGCATTTTAAAATGCTAATTTTTGTGGGGTTCCTGGCTGACTCAGTCAGTGGAACATTGCTAACTCTTAATCTTGGGGTTCTGAGTTTGAGCCCCACATTGAGTGTAGAGATTACTTAAAAATAAAATCTTAAAACAATAAAATACTAACTTTTGTATTAGAATAAATATAATAAATCACATTGTGATAGGGTTGTTTAAATAATTTAAAATTGATGCTCTTATCTTCTTGTTGACACATGCTTCTTTTCTTTTAAAGGCTATTTTTGGGCAGCCTGGGTGGCTTAGTGGTTTAGCACCTGCCTTCGGCTCAGGGTGTGATCCTGGAGTTCCGGGATCGAGTCCCGCATAGGGGTCCCTGCATGGAGCCTGCTTCTCCCTCTGTCTGTGTCTCTGCTTCTCTCTCTCTGTCTCTCTCTCTCTTTCTGTCTCTCATGAATAAATAAATAAAAAGTCTTAAAAAATAAAGGCTATTTTGATGGGGGATAGAGTGAATAAAATTAGGAGTGGATAGGTCTCTCATAAGAAAAAAAGTCAGAGAAAAAATTATTTGAGGTTAGGTGAGATTTTTATCGTTTACTTTTGGTTTTGTGATTTCAAAAGGACCACACGGTCAGTATTGACATTTGACATCATAATTTGAATTCAACATTCAAATGGCAAATATCTGATAAGAACCCAGAATGGCCTACTAGACCTGTTCCCTGGGGTTTTTAGTTAACTCAGAAGAGACAAAACATGAGAACCTTAAGCGTCCCCTTAGAGAGATGGTTCTATCCTCCACGTCTGTTTCATAGTGACCCAGATGTGCTAAGAACATTTGAGTTTGGATGCTCTTTTGTCCATAAAGGGAAAGGATCTTGGAGTAGATGCATATATTTCATTGTCCCTGATTCTGCTTCTTAGAGACTGCTTTGTACCCATCCCACCCCACAGTAGAACAAAACAGAGCAGCTCCTTTATGGGACATTCCAAAGAAGAGCTGCGTGCATGTATGGGTGGGTATATATAGCAGGGTCCTAAGGAAACATCGTCCTGAAAAGTCAAGTCCTCATTAAGAGGTAAGCATGCAGTGAAGGAAAGAAATTTGGAGAGAGGGAATACAAATAAGGCAGTAGCTTGGGTAGTTTATTCTTAAAATAACTTGCGACATCAAAAGTGAAGGCAAAGGAACAAAAATTAACAAATGGACTACATCAAACTAAAAATATTTTGTGCGACAAAGGAAACCATCAACAACATTAAAAGGCAACCTACAGAATGGGAGAAAATATTTATGATTCATGTATGTGATAAGGGATTAATATAAAAATATATATGGGCACCTGCTGGGTGGCTCAATTGGTCAAGCATTTGCCTTTGGCTCAGGTCATGATCTCAGAGTCCTGGGATGGAACCCCACATTGGGCTCCCTGCTCAGTGGGGACCCTGCTTCTCCTTCTCCCTCTGCGCCCCCCTCCTCGCACTTGTGTTCTCACTAGCTCTGCTCTCTCTCTCTCTCTCTCTTTCTCAAATAAATAAATAAATCTTTAAAAAAATAAAAATATATAAAGAACTCACACACAACTCAATAGCAAAACAACAGCAACAACAATCAATGCCCTGGAAGGCAGCTCACTGATGTCCCACAGAAAATTCAGCCTTACTTGGACGAAACTTAATTCTTTCTCTTTTGCACTCTCTCCTCCAATCTTAGCTCATCCTACATTTTTAAGTTAGGTGAATGTCATCGCTGCTTAGCCTTCTAAAAGCCAGAAGTATGGGCATTATCTCAGATTTTTCCATTCCTCTGTATTCTATATCCAACTAACTGGTCAGTAAGTTTTATTCAATTTCCTTGGTATTTCCAAAAGAGGTTACATTTTCCCACTTTATTCTCAATGCGTCTGTTTAGATCCACATCATTTCTTGTCTTGGAAACAGCCAGCAGCTTCAGTCATTGGAATTTGTGGTGTCTGTTTTCTTGTCTGCATATTGTGTAGTGGTCCCTTCTTTCTTCCTTTCCTCCTATGTGTACAAAACATATCATCCTTTCAGTAGTTGTATCAACTCTGTGCTCATTGCTTTGATTTTGTTCTGTGAGGTTTTCTGGAGAAATAGTCATATCATCAGATTGTGCTTCAAGGGAATGTTAGGGGAGCCTGGCTTCAAAAGATATCTGGAAGACTAAGAGTACAAGAGGTTCTTCTGCTGTTTTCCTAAAGCAATAAAAACCACGAGCCCATCCATGGAGATATTAGACTTAACGATTCTCCCCAAGCTGTGCATTTTCTCTCTTGCTTCTCTGCTTGTATTTCTTGGAGACATTAGTTCTGGTCTTGACAGATGCTCCAACCTGTGTGGGAGCAGTAAGACCATCGGGAAAAGTCTCACAAGGACTCTTGCCTCTGTCAGTTTTATCATCTCCTTTTCATTCTTAGCGTTTTGTTACTGTTAGGTAGGAGGAAGTGAGAATTGAAAGTTTTCTAGATTAGCAAAATGACTGAAAGTTACTGGATTGTTAAAAATGACTAATTTGCCAATTTGTGAGATTCTCTGCCTCAGTTGCATAGATCCTGAGTCTAACTAGCCAACTTGGAATTGAACTAGTTAAACTAGATGCACCTTTTCCTCACAGGATCCAGTAAACAGTCCCCTACACAGTCTTTTGTGACTTTAACAGGTCTCATTGAGCCCTTGATTCACTCTCAGGGGGAGTGATCATTCTAAAAGTTCAAATAAACACTATCACTTTTCTACTTTTTTAAGAATATTTATTTATTTCAGAGAAAGAGAAGAGAGGCAGAAGGAGAGGGGCAGAGAGAATCCCAAGCAGACTCCCTGCTGAACACAGAACCTGATGGAGCGCTTGATCTCATGACTTGAGTGGAAATCAAGAGTTGGTTGCTCAACCAGATTCACCACACAAGGAGCCTCTGTGGCTTTTCTTCTTAAAATCCTTCAGCTGATTACCTTTAGAGTAAGATGTGTGTTGGATGATTTGCTTTTCACATACATCCTATGCTCTCCCCCTTCAACTCACTGTCATTTTATCCATCCCTCCCCACAACCTTCTCCCTGCTGCCGTGCATTTCTTCATCTATCTCTGCATTTTTCAACAATTAAAAGGCAGCACCAATGCCATCTGGTCAAGGAAGGCTTTTCTCATTGTCATTGCTTCCTCCCCCTTCCTGCACAAAATGGGATGGGTGACTTCTTCCCTGTCTTGTCTCATAAAAGGATCCAGTGCTTACCTTTGTTTCAGTGTTGGTGTGCTTCCTGATTTCATAATCCACCAGACTGGAGAGTTCCAAGGTCAAAGGTTCTGATTTATTTGACTTTCGTTCTCCTAGGTCTAACACAGTGCCTGGGGCTTAGCAGGCATATAATATATCTTTTGATTAAAATTAAGAACTAAGTATAACACCATGGGAATGGAGCTTTTAATGAAATCTCAAACTTTCTCAAACCATTTCCACAGATAACCCAATAATTTCTGGTTTATATCACACCTGGTGGAGGATTCTTTGGGGCTTAAAGTTGGCCTAAATATTTCATGGATAAGAGAAATTGTCCATGTAAGTCTATGGTGTCTAAGCAGGCACATGTGAGGAAAGAATCCTTAACCTGCCTGTAAGTTCTCAGTAAATGCTTTCAGAGGATCTAACTGGATTTAGTTCCTTAGAGACGAGAGGGAAAGTTGATAGGGTACTATAGCTGAAGCTCCTTGGTTCACTTGAAATGGGACTGGATCAAGACCATCCTTTTGCTTATTATTTTGTACAAGTCGACATTATCATACGTTATCAGAGTAGACATTAACAAGGTTTAGTTAATTGTCCTCATTGAAATGATGGAATGGATTCTAGCAAATTTCTGTTCAGGTTCATGTGGAGCACCAACACACAGGAATATGAAGGAAAGAGAACAATAGCCTCCCGCTCTCAAATTGCTCTCTTACTCTCATTTTGTCAGTTTTGACTATTAAATGAAACCTTGCTCTTTTAGCTGAAATAAACTACCTTTCCATCTTTCATGTGGACCCAAAATGCCACATTTATTTTCCTTTTTTTGGAATGTCTTAGAATGGTGGCCGGTCAGAGGTCTCTCAGTGACTACACAGTAGTGATAAGCTGAATCTGCCACTAGGTGTCATTATATTTTCAAATAAATGGCTTTAAAGACCATTTCAGTAAAAGCTAGCTTCAAATCTTAGTTTTTTCGTGATCCTTTCCATGACATCTATGGAGTAAGTAATAAAGCTTTCATTCATCTTAACACATTTGCCCTATTTAGATTTTGGAATTTATTTTGCCTTATACCCAGCCTATCGCATTGTGAGCTGGTACTTAGAATGCGTGGATGGTACTTTTCGTGATGCAATACTGATCTTATCTTCACTTAAGAAGATGTGAAAACTATTCAGAAGCACAAAACAATATATATTTAATAGCCTTTCCATTACAGAAAGCTAATAAAAATTCCAACATGAATAGATTTTGCTTAGGAAATTGCATTTCCATTTCTCCTGGGAAAAATGGGTACTTTATTTTTTTATGTTCCTTTGTAAATGACTACTAAATTGCACAACTTCTGTGCATTCTAGAGTCGTGCAGCAATTTTATCAATTTTTTTTTAAAAAGTACTACTAAATTATTGTGATCAATTATAAGCTTTCCAATGAACTCCTGATATGGTGTTACTCATACTTCACCAAAGGGCTGTACATACATCTGTTTTTCCTTCAAAAAATAAAATAAAAATGTAGGAAAAGGTAATCAGTGAAGCATAGCGATCTCACACTTGCATATTTTAAAATCTATGATCACAGCAGGAATAGTAGTTATCTAGTTGCATATCTAAATAGTAGGCTTTCAAAATTCCAAGCTAAATTTAGTGTTATTTGGAACTATGTATGCTCTTTATGTTTTTTGAAAAGATTTTTAATAATTGACACTTTTTATAGAGAACCAATGCCTAGAGCTGGAAATCTCATTTTCTATATGGTATGGTATATTCCATCTTTCTGACCATTTCTCGGGTATAAACTAGAATTTTCAGATTTGGACATGAGAAAGATCTTCCTTCAATACCATCATCTGTCACATCTATTCCACTTACACACTGTTCTCTTGTATAGAGGATTTTTCTTCTGGAACAGCCAATTCATCCAGCTGGTGAAGCCTTCATAATACAGGTACCAAAGCAAGACAATTGTTATGTGTGGTTAATGTTCTAGGATTCTTCACACTCACTAACAAAGTTGATTAAATCCAGGGAATGAACCCTAGCCTGAGCCTATCCTGGGAACTTCTTTCCCCCTGAGGCTGTTTCTGTGATGCTGAATTGAGTACTTCCTTCCTATTGTGGCCAGATCAGGAGAAGCACTGGAATTTTTCACTGTTGAGAGAAAAGTATTTAAGGATGAGGACTTTCACCCATGATAGGAGAGAAATTGTTGACAGATAAAGTTTTACAAATGAGCAAGGATGATCATGATTACTATAACACACTGACAAGGCGATACTGTGTCACTGTCATCTTGATATGACTGGTACCAAAAACAGACTGGGGGCTGGATAAATCTTTACTGAATTGAGTTATAGGAAGGATTTTTAAAAGTATGTGGAAGTTTCTTTTGCTACTATCTGAGGTCTAGGTTCCTGTGGATACAAGATTATACTTTTGAACAAGTGTCATACAGGGTGATATGCTTGAGTTTCTCCCAGGATAGTTGAATTTGGGTAAGAGGTTTGCTGGTCATACTCTCTTGCCTAAGTCTATCTTGGCCAATTGTATTCACTGCAGACCAGGGCTCATGTTTTGGGGATATGTTCTACTTCATTCAACAGAGAAAGAAAAAATAGGGCTTCAGAATGAGAGAAGGACCTTGCACTTGCAGGAGAGTACACTATGATTAAAACCCTTGTCTACAAACAGACTGAAGTGAAGACACCTACCACATGGAAGTGAAAACCATACCTTTTCCCTCTTTATACATTCTTCTGACCACCATGGTCATTGGACATCTATTGAATAAGTAAAGGACAGAGTTCCACGTGGTCATTACTCTCCCACAATCAGCTGACATCCATTTTAGTCACATGTAGCTGCTCTGAACACTTATTTTCCTTACGAGGAATCTACTGTTTACTTCTGCTCCAGAAGGAAACTTCAAAAAATTGTTTCTCATTTGCACATGACTGTATCTTAGAGCTGACTCTGGAAAATTAAATGGAAAGGGGTTGGATATATTTAAAAACAGTAGATCATAAAAGGAGAGACTTCTGTTTAGTAAATTCAAGGACAACCTCGGAAATACTTTCCTGATATCTACATATGAAGTGCTCTGAAGGCAGATTTCATTTAGACCACTAGGCAGTGCTTGGGGAGTCCATTCACTCCCAACCAGACAGCTCTGCTATATATGGAAGGAAAGAGTATAAATGAGCTCCGGGGTAGACTTGTTTGAAATCTGGCTCCTTCCATTATAACTTTGGTGATCTACACAATTTACTTAAACTCACTATTACCAACTTTCTTCATCTAGTATAAGCTGGGTGTAATAATATTACCGATCTCTGGGTAATGCTATGAGTTTTAACTATGTTAATGAGAATATTTAGAATAGTACCTGGAACACAGTTATAATAAATATTAGTTATTGCTATTATTGTTGTTTTTACATTGGATTTCTGCCTACTAATTCCTTTGAAAAAATGGAACAATTTTCTTCAGCCAAGAAATTTTGAAACCTACCAATCTAGACTATTAATGTATGAAAATTCTCTTTTCTCCACTCTAAGCATTTTGCCTGGTAAATTGGAAAGGGTTCCGTAGTTCAGAGCAATGAAGCGCTCAGGTCAGTGCTGGGTGAACTCCGATGAATTGTTCTTTGATGAGTTGTCATTTTCTATTCTTAAAAGAGGCATTAAGAATTTATAACAATGTTCTAGTTGCGTTATCATTTGGATGGTGTGTTTATGCTAATATCTACTGCCAATCCTAATTACCAGCGGTTAAATTCATTAAAAAATAATTTTTTTTCCAGACTCTTGTCTGATTCACCTTGCTTCCTAGAATATCTCAATTTCCTTTTGGTTCACTTGCTGCAAGGATCAAATGATTTATTCACCAAACGGTATAAATCAGAGGTGCTTTTACTTATTCACCAGTCATTTACTCAATGCTTCTTGACACTTTGTGGCTATCCAAACATTTTCCCATATAACCTTAGAGGTCATATGGTCCAACAGATTACATATTATAGAATTATTTTTGTATGCTCAGTGCCAGGTGGTTCTCTGTCTGTTATACCAGGGCTAGGTTCTTGCCTGGGAATAGCTCATACTATAGTTGGTGACACATTATATAGACCTAAGAGTTAAGTTACAAAGCTTTCACATTTTTCAATCTAATAAGTCATGCACACAAATATTACTCACTTGTCCAAGATGCAAACTAAGTAGCAGTCAGGTTGAGAGCAGAATCCAGATGCCCTGCTTCTAAAATACAACTTTGTCATGACACTACTTTGCTCAGAGCCATTTTTTCTTGTAAAAAGTGTTGTAAACAGTGATTAGCTATTTAGATAGGCTACAAAATAAACTTAGTTTAATGAAAAAAAAATGCTTGTTTTTATGGTCAGAAGTCATGGGTAAGAGATGAAGTTTTGAATGAATAAGAAATCTCAATTTTATTAATCTACAAACTCAGATTATAGTGCTTGTCCTGTCCACCATATAAGCTAGGTTTGGCACCGCATGAAATTACTCTTGAGTAACGCTCATACTCTTTTGTAGGAGGTAAGATTTCTAAATTTAGGAATATCCCCTTCATTAGCATATCTTTTTCCAATCTTGTGGAAGTACTTATCATTTTGGAGGAAAAACCATGTTCTTTACCTCATACAACTTGCAAGACCTCAGTACCGGGTGTTGAACGAGACAACCTAAGCTTTTGTGGCAGGAAATGAATCTCTACTCATAAACCCAGTCTTTTAAGAGATACCTCTGGTAGAAGGTGATAATTGTTCTCTACTAGTTCTTCTCCCTCTCTCTCAGAAACAGAACACCCCAAATCTTAGTTCATGACTTCTCAGAATAAAGATCACATTCCCTTGACCCCAGGATGTGTCCCTGTGAATACATTCCTGCCAATGGAATATAACTGCTTGTGTAAGCAATGTGTGAACTTTCACGGGGGAGGAGTGTCCTCTCCCTTCAGCTTTCTCTTCTTGCTCTCTGTAATATGGATATCTGTAAATAAAAATTTACCTCCACCCAGCCTATAATTATAAAATTATAGGCCAAACAATACCCAACAACACTTGAAACATATATACTGTTAGTATTCTCACTCTGCTAGTGAGGAATTTGAGGTATAGAGGGGCCAGGTATCTTTTTTAAAGTTTTTAAAAAAATATTTTATTCATCCATTCATGAGAGAGACAGAGAGAGAGAGAGAGAGAGAGAGAGAGAGAGAGACATAGGCAGAGGGAGAAGCAGGCTCCTTGCAGGGATCCCCATGTGGGACTCAATCCCTGGACCCAGGGATCATGCCCTGAGCCAAAGGCAGATGCTCAGCCACTGAGCCCCCTGGGTGCCCCAGGGTCAGGTATTTTATCAAAGAAACGTAATCCTGATGGAGCCAGGATTCCCCACTCAGGAAGTCTGGCTGGTGAGACTGTGTGTGTACTTACTGCTTCTCCTCAGAGGGCAGTGGAATTTTTGCTCTGCCCTTTTCCTGGCTGGGCTGGAGGGGATGTGACTGTAGTCATCCCCGTGCCTCCTCTTTCATGTACATTAGTAAGGTTCTACATACATTACCGAGTTTTCGGGGAGGCCTTGGTGGTCTGCTGGTCATCTTTCCACCATAGATAGGACTGAAATGTCCATTGTGATAAGAGTAAATTTAGAAACACTGATTGGAGCATAAAAGGCTCTTCATATTTTTAGCCCGAGGAAGGAGAGAAGCCTAGAATACAGATGTTAGACACAGTAGAATTAACATTTCAGAAGTGGTATAACTGTACCTCTTCTGCTCCCAGTTGCCTGGACAATGAGTCTTAATTTTATAATGATTTTATAATGAGAAAAGCTCCTTTTCCTCTCTATTCAAGGAAATAGTGAGGTCTCCTGCTCCTTTGTCTAGAAAAATTTGTGAGAGGGCTTTATGGGTTTTATTTTCAAAGCTGAAGTCCAATAGGATTAAGGCAAGAGGGATTTCTTCCAAGGTAAGGAGACTACTAGAGACTGAATCAGGAGCAGAAAAATGACTGTAGCTCAGGGAAGAAAACTAGAAATTTATATAGTTTTACAACTTCATTGGTAGAAGGAGTTCAGGGGGAAAGGTCTTTAATGATTTCATACTGCAGATAAAAGATAAAATGATGAGGAAAGTAATTTTTTAACTATAAAAAGACTACATTTATGCTGGAGGTGTAAAAGCTGGGAAAAAGAGCATGAATGATGTTCCGTGACAAATCAACCAAGCAATTGCAAATCCACATGGTTTTGCCTGTATTTCCCATCTGCCTGTGGTCTGAAAGGGACTTTGTGCTAAAAAAAAAAAAAAAAAAAAAAACAGTTGTACCTCCTTCCAGCCATCAGCCTGGCTGGAGACTATAGTGGTCTGTGTGTGAATGTTCTTTCTGTCCCGTATTATTGGTCTGAAAATTTGGGATTGCTTGGAAATCATAAATAATTAGAACCCCTGAAATACGTATCCTCTCAACCTGCCTTATTCTTTCAGTCAGATTGTTCTGCTCTGTCATGCCATTCATTCTTAGATTATGGGATCCTGGTCAATCCAGAAGACCCATGTAGGATTCTGTTTCCTTGAAGTTTTGTGTGACTACAGATTATAGTACGAATTCCAGTCCAAAGGCTCATAATTCAGCCTGGGAACATTCTCTTCAAACCTCATTCTTCCCAAGGTGCTAAGCGTGTCAAAAGGAAGACCAGGTTGCTCTGCCATGAGCTTCTCCTGACACAAACATGGAGCCCAATCTCTGCTTCAAAGCAAAGGAAGGTAAAGAGAATGCAGGCCAAGCAATATATCCTAAAGTTACCCTGTTCCACACATAGCACATATACACATATTTTATCTATAGACTGAGAATGGGCAAATAAGGATCCAGCAAAATAATCAGTCTTTGAAATGTGCAGCTGCCTCATGATCATTGAGGGCTTGGCTAGTGAGTCTTTCCACCCTCCGTTGCCCATCAGAGGCCTTTGCCATGTGGGTCACTTCCAGTTTGTAGGCATTCATGGTCCCGGTTTCTTCTGCTTGCCAGGAAAGCTGTATTCAGTTTCCTCTGGGATCCCTAAGCTTAGTCCATCTTTATTGTAGCCTTTGTTCCTTGAATTCCAGGAGGCCCACTGCTGGCAAATAACTCACCTTTCATCTTGGACCAGGTGACAGTGATGTCCTTTCAGTTGTTTTCCTCTGGCATTACTCTTTGTCTTTCTTTTCTCCCCACATTGTCTGGCATCACCTGCTAACCTGTATTCCAAAATTCCCTGACATAAAGCTCGACTCACAAAGCATTTTATGAAGCATGTAGTGCTCTATAAGTGAGCAGTATTTTTCTGTATTTAAGCAATTATACTTGCTAAAATTTGATTTTTCTTAAATAGTTGTACTCAATAAAAGCAGTTTTAAATGGAGGAGGATAAAACAAGCAAATGATTTTGGATCTTTTCAAAAGCTTCAGAAATTGATGGCCCTTATTCTTTTTATACTTCCTACATTGGAACTACCTGTGACAAATGGAGACTAGGGTATTTTGTGTGCATGCATTTTTTGGCTCTAGTCCCATAAAAAGGGTCAGAAGAATCTTTCCATTTGCTAGTTCAGAAAACTGCCATAACTGCTAGTTCAGCTGACAATTGCCAACTTAGTTGTCCAACTGGCACCAGTAGCTTATCTGAGATTGAACGTGAAATGTTTAAACACTAATACTTCTGAGCCACTGAAACAGTGTGTCTGTGCTGTGGGGGAGACATGTTTTCAGCTGTAATTCCAATCACAAAGTTATGTTTTCTTCCAAAAAGAATGAGCAGAATCAAATCCTCCCATTATTACAAGGCAGTTGGATAATGCAGAACAAAATCAAATGGCCAGGCTGTGTTGTAGACGTGGATCTTGCAGTGTAAGAATACTCTCATGAGAAATGAGGATGTCAGGAACCTGAAGAAGAATTAGGTGTGCATCATCTACTAATAGTGTTTCTGACACATAGTAGATGCTCAAAATATGTTAGCTGAACATGGAAATGAAAGATATTAGAGGGAATGCATCCACTCTGGATGGCAAGTGTAAAGACTCAGAGGTGAGACGTAAGTAATTATTGATTAGAGATTGAGATTTGCCTTCAGTGATAGGATGGGTATTAGTATCTGATTATATACACACCCCACCCCTTTAAAATTCATTAAAACTCCTTAATGACTACCTGTTGTCCTTAGGATAAAGTCCAGATTCTTCAGTGAGTCATATGCCTTGATTTTTGTCCTGTCTTCTTTTTTTAAAGATCATTTTGAGATACATTTCCCATTCTTCAACCCATCACCATGCATTAGCCATCAAACAACCTGCTCCTTGAATAGATAAACAAATTACAGTATATCCATATGTTGGAATGCTATTCAGCAATAAAAAAGCAATGTAGTACCGATGCACCCAGTTCAAAAACTTTATGTTGATACCCAGACATTGGAATATATACCAATAATTCCATTATGCTTTTTGGTTTTCTTTTTTAAAAGGTTTTATTTATTTATACATGAGAGACAGAAAGAGAGAGGGAGGTAGAGACACAGGCGGAGGGAGAAGCAGACTCCATGCAGGGAGCCCGACGTGGAACTCGATCCCGGGTCTCCAGGATCACACCCCGGGCAGAAGGCAGCACTAAACCTCTGGACCACCGGGGCTGCCCACCAATAATTCCATTAAGAAGCAATTCAAGAACAGGCAAAACTAATCTATGGTGATAAAAGTTAGAACCGATATTGACTGTGGTTGGTAGCAATTGAATTATAGGGTCACAAAGGGGTTGTCTTAGGGAGTGGTGATGCTCTATACCTTGACTGGGGTGGAAGTTACACAGTTGTATATGTGTGTCAAAATTTACTGAAGTACTTTTCAGGCATGTACATTTTCCTGAAGAAGACTTCTGTGGTTTGCTTTTTATAGATCAGATTATGCTACTTCAGGTATTAGTATCTTTGTTCATGTCCTCTGCTGGGAATCCCTATATTCTTCTTTCTCCCTAACACCTCCACACTTGGTGAATGCCTACTAGTTTATGAAATTCAGGTTGAATAGCCCCTCTGCGAAGCCTTTCCTGACATTATTTTGGAGCACTAATGTGGCTAAAGTAATCCTACCTTTGTGCTTTGTTCAAAAGTCACTTGACTAAAAAATATTAGATATTTTTATCCACACCCCAAGAATATGTTATCTAGAGTTGTTGATTAGTTATCCTTAAATTAACTATACAGTAGTGTCTATAAATGCTTGTCGGTTGTGGTTTCAGACATTTGCAATAAGTTAGTCAGGAATTTGCTTCACCATCCTTTCACTCAAGTGTGAATTCCCTGCTGTGGTTGTTTCTCTGTACTTCTCCCCTCTGCATGCTGCCCTTCTTCTCACGGTACTGGGGAGTACAGTGGAAAGATGGAGTCACGTAGACTTTCAGGAGACTGGCTTCCCTCATGGGTCTATGACCTTAGGAAAGTGAGTCAATTTCTCTGAATCTCAGTTTTCTCTTATCTGAAATGGGAATCATATGACCCAACTCCTGGCATTATTAGGAAGAAGTGCAAACATAGAGAGCGGCTTCTAGTTTAGGACTTGACCCTAGTAGTAGTGCTCCTCCACACATATCAGCTCCTGGTTCTGCCTGCTGACCTAATCAGACTGTTGTTTTTAACTGATGTAGGTCCAAGGGCTTGTTGGGCTTGCTGCCCACCTCTGGCACCGTTTCAGTTGTGCTGTTTCTCCAGGTCAGACAGATATCTTCACCAAGGGCAATCGAAGCTTTTCCTGTTTTCTGGCTCTTGAGACAGGTAGGGTAATCGATAGCCTGAGAGTTCTCCAAATACAACTTTGCCAGCATTTTTAAAAATATGTACGTAACTCTTATAATAAAGTACTGAGCTTTCCTCTTGAGTTGTGTCCTCTCTGTTTCCATGATAATCTCGTCTCCTTTTCCAGATACTCACCCAGAGTTGTGCCTCTGTTAATTTTCATGAAGTAGCATCTACTTTCTTCTTTGAGGATTACATTTTTCTTGACTACTGAAGGTCATGAAGCCATGATACGTTCAAACAGAGTAGTTGACATCCCAGACTGGCCATAGTAAAGGAAAAAAATGTCTTTCCCATGGACAGATGTCTTATCATTCTCATTGTCATTTGACATGAATAGTCATGTTTCCAAATTTCCAATAGCCAAATATTGTTGGCAAGTTATATCACCACCATACTTTCCTAAGTAAGTTGGAGGAATGAGGTATGGTGAGGATAGACTCAGGATCCTTGCTGTAAAAAAGTTGAGATAAGAATATTTGTATCATGTCTGATACAACTTAAAATTTTCCTTCTAATTAGCACACATATGTTGTTATCACTATTATTAAATCATCAAGACTAGGCTAGCTTTTGAACTCATAAAAAGAATGAAGAGAAGGAACACATTTTCCTGAGGTTAATGACTGACACTAGTGGTCTGGCACATTATTTGTTAAATGAAAACTACAAAAAGAGGCAAATTATGTGCAAAAAGATTAGAGAGTAAAAATCGCATAGAATTACTGTGCTTTCAGTAAGAAAGGCAGAAAGTGAGGGGTCATATGACATGTTGGCTAGATAAAAGAAAAGTACTCTTGAGAAGAAAACACAGCATTAGTTCACGAGTGGAGAACTGTGTATGGAGAAGTGTTGGGGAGGAATGGGACCAAGAAGGCAAGAGGAAGCTGGCTGTATCCATATACTGGAGATGTAGATAAGCAGGAGTCTGGAAAGAAGGGAGTGGACTATGTGCAATGATTGAACCCATTCCTTTAAGTTAAGCTTTCAAATGCTTTTGTAATAATTCACAGGACTCTTCAGAGGAGTCATGTAATTGAACTGACAGAAAAATAAGGAATAGGCCCCCCTGAAGGCACCATTGTGAAAGAAGAGCTGCTTGCCTGATCTGTCCATCCTGGGTTCAGCAGCATCATCACTCCAGACACTTGGCTTACAAGGTATGAATGGTCACTTATGGGCCTGGGTTTTACAGAAACAGCATCAAATATGACTAGATCAGGGGCTGACCCCAGATATATGAATTGTATTTAATTAATATAATGCTACTAAATAAACATAAACATTATACTTTACATAAATGTATGAAGAACTCCACTATGACTCACTCCCAGTATTGTTCTACTATTAAATGGCAACTAAGAAAT
This sequence comes from Vulpes vulpes, assembly GCF_048418805.1. Classification (NCBI taxonomy): domain Eukaryota; kingdom Metazoa; phylum Chordata; class Mammalia; order Carnivora; family Canidae; genus Vulpes; species Vulpes vulpes. Next base: position 114,162,421 of record NC_132786.1, read on the forward strand.
TGGATGCTAAGGGAATGTCCAGTGCTACACCTATTCTGGGTCTTCTTTCTTTGAAAACTTTGTGTGTAGGATGATCCTCTTCTGTGTCACCAGGTTCTTCATGATGTGTTTTCCCTCTGTGACTCAAGATTGATTGACCAATTGTTAAAAATTCTCAATTGTTTCATTTGCAACTGGTAAAAACTCACACTTGAAACACGGGTTTTGTTACCAGCTCTCTATCTGTTCTTAAGTTGCTGCTTTATATGTTTAATTGAGGGACCTTGTAACAACAGCAATAATAATTGGAAACACTTATCTACTTTACACACGTACATATGTGTGGACAACTTAATTGTAACCAGGACCCCATAAAGTAGGAAGTAGTGCCATCCCACCGTATTGCTGGGACACTTAGGCACAGGGACGGATGTAGGGTAACTTGCTCACACTGTCTGTGCTGGTAATGAGCAAAGGGGTTTGAGCCTGGGCAGCTTGAATCCAGAGCTGGTGCCCTTAACCACTGCCATTTACTCTCTCTCAAAAGCTTCATTCTTCCTCCTATGTAACCTAGCTATTAGAATTAATCAAAATGGTTCCTCTCTCTTCTACATAGCAATCAGGAGAATTCTATGGGTCATCCTTCATTTTGATGGAAGGTTTGACTTTCAACCAGACCTATAATATGATAAAGCTAACTCTACTATGCAGAAGTCTGTTTTTTCTTTTTTTTTTCACACTATCAAATGTCTCATAACCTGCATTTTTTAATAAATATGTTTTCATTTTAACCTATGTGCTACTGTTTAGTCATCAATATATTTTGCTTTAATATATTCATAATCCAGAAGAACGGGCCAGGATATATATTCGAAATTTGTATAGGATTGGTGTAGAATTTTGGGATGGAGAATGAGAAGTTGGAGTGGGCACATCAGAATGTGCTTCCTGAGCAGCGAGGAGAGTGATGATGATGATGGTGCTCTGATGTGGATGTTTCAGGTGGGAGAGAGAGTTTATAAATGGGTAGGGAGTGGAGTGGCGCTAAACCGGACTGCTGTCTCAAGAGGAGTAAAGGACCACTGAGAGGGAAGGGCTAGTAAAGTGAGTTTTGACCCCGATCTTGAAGGAAATAATGGGTGTACTGATAGCACCATACAACGTAATCTGTGTGGATGAGAATCTCAGCAAAGTTTGGAGGCAAAAATGGCCAAGATGCAGCTAATCTGCAGCAGTTCCCTTCGTTTTTCAACAGATGTAGCAATCTCTATTATTATGGTTATTGTTTTTTGGCTTCTCAGATAATTTGAACTTATTTCTAGAAATGTTATCACAGCTTTATCTTTATTGTGACCAGATGCGAGCAGATTCAAAGCAATTGGGGTTGTCTGGAAATGTTAAGAGTTTGTGTAAAGCAGACATATCAGTCAGAGGTAGACTGCTGTAGATTATAAACACAAGCCAAAACACTTTGCACAAATGACAAAAACAAGAAACAAATAAAAATCTCTGTAAGACTACATTGCTAATTTATGTGTCTATTAAATATAGTATAAAGTTTATTAAGTTGCTTCAAATGCATATTTCCTATAAAATCACTAACTTGTAAGCTAATGCTATTTATTTTTGGTCATTAATTCACCCTTCTTTATGAGAGGTAAGAGCCTCATAAAAGCTTAGAGTTACAAGGACCTGAGAGATAATTAAATATATGCCTTCCCTTTTGCAAATGACAAAACAGAGGCTCAAAGAGATCAAAAGATCTTCCTAAGGTCACATAACTGGTTACCATCAGAGCTGAAGTTAGAATTCTGATCTTCTGACACTTAGGTCATGAAGTGCTTATTTTCCTAATATTCTCTGAAGTGGCCTTTATGGATACTTGGAAAGTCAACCCCTTAAGAGTCTAGTTCTAATTACATCACGTATTATACACCAACAGTGTGATACATTATAATTCAGAAGAAGACTTTATGAAACTAAATAAAATATAAACAGGATTGAATTTTTGTTATATGACACATTAGAGAGATTGACATTAGAGGCAAGGATAGAGAATTACGGTGCTGTTTTAGGGAGACTTAGATTTAAAAAAAAAAAAAGGAACTTGATATAGCAGTAAGCCAAGGTAAATTCTTCATTAGGGAGTGATGTGATTTTATGATGTTCTAGGAAGATTATTTTATCAGTTATATGGATATTGGCAAAAAGTCAAGTAGAAATCAAGAGAAGGAAAATGCTATCAGAGGCTTCTGAGATGATCCAGAATTGACATGAGTTAAGTATACCCTCCAGTGATGGTGACATCCATGGACCACTCTTCATTTAGTGTCTGTGTCTATTCAGGCTGCTGTAACAAAATACCCTGGACTGGGTGGCTTAAACAACACAAATTTATTTCTTCCAGTTTTGAAGCCTGGGAAGTCCAAGATCAAGGCACCAGCAGATTGTGTGTCTGAGATCCAGCCACCTGGTTCACCGCCATCTTCTTGCTATGTCTTCACATGGCAGAAGGGGCAAGGGAGCTCTCTGGGGTCTCCTTTATAAGGGCACTAATCCTATTCATGAGCTCATGCTCTCATGATAAATCACCTCCCAAAGTCTCCACCTCTAAATACCAACACATAGGAGATTAGATGGCAACAAAAGGATTATGACACAAACATTCAGTCTGTAGCAATTAGCGACTGGATAACATCAATAATGGGGAAAGGTGAAAAACTATTTGTCATGGTTCCTAACCAAGGCTTTGAAATCTATGGAAATTAAAAAATGCAGCCACCCAAGCTCAGCCTTTGTGATTCTGATTTGATCCCAGGTGGGTTCTTAAAAGATGACAGTGTGTATGAAGTGCTAAATACGAATGGGGAGACAACAGGAAAAAATCACTTTTCAAAAAGAAGATGTAGGGATTCTTCAATTTACAAAAGCAATTTTATTCTTCTTCCTTGAGAAACTGTTGAATAAGTAGACTACTGCTGGTGAATGATAAAGCCATGTGTTCCTTACAGGTGACTGAGGTTAGACTCAAACACAACACCCCTAGACGTCCTAATGTAAGCAGATAGAATTAAGTACATATTAAAAACATAAGAATTACTTGCTTTCAAGTGTCCTGTGTTTTTATTTCACCTTTTCTCCTTCTCATTTTCCATTCTCTTTCCCAAGTCCCTGGGTACTCTCTAATTTTCCTTTTAATACACACCTCTCTCTCTGTCCTCGGGCCCCTCTCACCAGATGGAGTCCTCTGGGAGGAAGAGTGGAAAGGGCGACTAATGGCGCCAAGCCTCCTACCTGAGTGAGAGGACAAGGAGTCTTGATCGTTTTCCTTTAGAGAGACTGGGGCGTAGTAGGATTTGTTTGTGAGCACAGAATCTGTCCCCAACTTTCTCATTGTCCTGTTCCACTTGAGTCATTCTAATCTGAAAGTCCTGCTGTAAAGTGTGGAGGATGCACAAGGGGTCTTCTTTCATCTTTGAAAGATCACCACTCACTGTTTTGCATTCTAAGAGTGTGCATCTCAGCCTCTACCTCATAAACTCCAAAATGGGATCCCTGGGTGGCTCAGCGGTTTAGCGCCTGTCTTTGGTCCAGGGCATGATCCTGGAGTCTGGGGATCGAGTCCCACATCAGGCTCCCTGCATGGAGCCTGCTTCGCCCTCTGCCTGTGTCTCTGCCTCTCTCTCTCTCTCTATCTCTCATGAATAAATAAATAAAATCTTTTTAAAACAATAAATAAACTCCAAAAGTACAGGCTGAAGATTCACAAATTCATTTCTCCATTTTGGACTTCTTTGAACTCCAGATCTTGTATTCCAACTACCTGCTCGACATCACCACTTGTGTATGTAATAAGTATCTCACTTTTAACATACTCATAACTGAACTGATCAAATTTTGCCCCAACCTGTTTCCCCTACATGGCTTTGCTCTTCTTAGTTACTTGTAATTCCATTTTTATGGTTTCTCAGGACAAAACCCAAAACTCTCAATCTCAGAGTTTGATCACCAGCCAAACAAACAAAAATCCTTGGAGTCATTATTGACTAGTTTCTTTCACTCAGCTCACACATCTAATTTGTCTGCGAATCCCATTCACAGTATCTTCAAAATATATCCTGGCTTCCAGCTATGATGGACTGGCTTGGAGCTAACTAATCCTCCCACTGAGAGCAACTAGAAAATCTGGATAAAATATAGAAAAACATCTGTTTGAAGGCATTGTATGGTTTCCAAGGCAGCCAGGATTTGAGGAGTCCTAATCCCAGAATAAAGAGAATTGCAGAGAAGTGAGGTTTACCTTCTAAGCCAATTCTGCCCTTGAGGTAGTATGGGCCAGGAGTCAGAAAAGCTGAGCACAAAATAGTTATGGGAAGGCTGGTGGTACTGGGGAGATAAAAACTGGACTATAGGGCCTGCCAGATGGATGGGCCCAGAATCCCAGCTGAAAGCCGTACATGTCAACAGGCAAGGTATATAAGGGTAAAACAAACAGATCAGGCCTGATAAAGCTTAAGCCCTGAGTGGGTTAATGGCTCCACTCCTACTCAAAACTGCCTTCTAGAAGCTTAAGAAGGGCCCTTTGGAGAAGGATGGCATCACCCTTTTGATCCTCTAAATTTTTCTATAAACTGTCCTGATTTATCATATATAACCTTAGGGCGGAGTAGACAATGAAAGATACCCACAGGTGATTCAGATATCGGAATTTAAAATAACTTTAAAAGTTGTGTTCAGGAGGGACCCCTGGGTGGCTCAGTCAATTAAGCATCTGCCTTCCACTCAAATCATGATCTGGAGGTCCTGGGATAGAGCCCCCGTCATTGGGCTCCCTGCTTAGCCGAGAGTCTGATTTTCCTTCTCCCTCTGCTCCTTCTACCCCTGCTTGTTCTCTCTCTCTCTTGCTCAGTCTCTCTTAAATAAGTAAGTAAGTATGTAAATAAATAAATAAATAAATAAATAAATAAATAAATAAATTTAAAAATTGTGCTTAAACAATTTAAGCTTAATGACAAAATGGAAAACTTTGCTGGAAAACTCTAATAAAGAATAAGCGGAAAATCAAGAACTAAAAATTATCATTTTCTGATGGTGGTAATTTTTTAAATGCCTTCTTTAACTTTGTTTTGATAAACCAGAGGTTTTTTCAATTTTACTAGTCATCTCAAAGAGCAAACTGTAGGCATTGGTTCTTTCCAGGGAAATGGGCTTGTTTGCAAGAGGCGGCTATAGATTAACCTAGTAAAGCACACTAGGATTTAGTTTTCACATCCAGAAAATGCAGGGTTTAGATTAAGTGAATATTTATTGAACTTCAGGAAAACATTGATTTTTGAGTTATAAAGAAGACAATGAGGTGGAGATGTGCCACAGGTAGAGTTTAGGAGAGAAGTCTGGGTTAGATTCATAAGCTAGAGGGTGTTTCATCTGCCAAGAAGTGGCAGTTGTAGCTAAAAGAGCGTATGGGATCACTAAAAAAAAAAACAAAAACAAAAAAAAAACAGTGAAAAGACAGAAGAGGGAGCATGGAAGGGATAGGGATGGAGATCTGGACATCTGTGCATTTCCAACTAGTTGTCGTTCTCAATCTCAGAGTTTGAGCACCGGCCAAACTACTAAAAGGGGAAAACAAATAAATACACTTCCCCTGAAAAATAAAACAATTAATTTGTGTTTTGCTAAACAATTTTTCTTCTTCTTCTTCTTCTTCTTCTTCTTCTTCTTCTTCTTCTTCTTCTTCTTTCTTTAAACCTTTTCTAGTAGAAGGTATATGTGGATATATACATGTATGAATGAATGGCTTATGCTTCAAAAAAGTAGGATTTTTGAGCACCATTAAAGAAAAAATGGCATTTAAAGATAAAGTAAGAAACTAAGGTTATGCATTCCTATTCTCAGAGAATCAATTAATTTAAGGACAAGGGTATTGAAATGGCCTGAATTGTAGGTGACTCCAGGGGACATGGCAACACCAGGGTATTAGAAAATTTCCATGGCTATGTGATTTTAGAGCAGATGTTGGGTTCCTCGGAAGATAAATCAAAACATCTATTAAAGCTATGTGTTTATCACAACCATAATAGTTTAGGTCTTCCATTTTAGTCATTCACATATATAGCTTGCCCAAGATTGAATGCTTTTAATTTCTTGAGCATATAGGCCATAAATACTATGTAAACCTGATGACGTGTTAGTCAATGACCTATAATCTCAAATTGAAAACTGTGCTGATCTGGCAGGCTGTGTAAGAAATTTTCATCACTCTGGTATTATCAAAATCCTGACATGCTTTTAAAAAATTGTTAAAATTAACTACGACACTTGCTTTAGTGTACACATGGCCTTATAATTTACAATGCATTTGCCATGCTGAAAGATTGATTTCAGATAGGTCTAGCTTGTCTGACTGGGGAAAAAAATTGTCATTCTGTTTCATAGAATAAAACAAGACTCCACAAGACACATTCAGTTAAAATGAAGCAAAATCTGCAGTGTTTGAGAATGGTAATGCCTTGTGTTATCTGGATTTATTGATCAAAATAAAATCAGTGTTCCATTTCAAATCTGCCTGCAGCAGCATGCTCTTTTCAACAGCCTCAATTTTTTTTAAAAGCTTCCCACTAAACTCTCCACCCCCCACCTACCCCTTTTCAGCATAAAAAAAATCTTACAGAATTGCATACTAAATGGAAGATTAATAAGTCATTTCCTATAAAGTTAAGGTAGAAATAAGCCAATGAATTAAAAACCCATAGGTAGGGGAGCTTCTGAAAGGTACTTTCTTAGCACATGAAATTACAAGACGTTTCTATTGAACCCAACAGGTTAGATTTGAATAAAACCTAATCTTACATTAAAAATTATAGCATGAGAGACTATGGAAAATTCTCTTATAAAGTCTTAAAACTTTTTCTTTTGTGAAGAATTATGTACATAGGGTATTGATTTTTTATCTCAACTAAACAAGAGAGAAAAATCTATTGCTGAGAACTACCCCAAAACTTAATGTTTAAAACAACAACTGTTTGATTTCATCTCAAAATTATATGGATCTGGAATTCAGGCAGAGCTTCGCTGGGTGATTTTTCTGCTTCCCCATTGTCTTGATGGAGATAACTTAGTGGTACTCAGCTGGCAGGTGGACTGATTGGCAGCTTCGCAGGTGTTTTCAGTTGACATCCTGGTATGGGTGGTTGGAAGACTGGGCTCCCTGACTCTCCACCATTTAATGGAAGTAGTTGTAAAAATTTTGCAACAGATTTTAACACAGCAAACACTGTTTCAGTTTTAGGTCTTTCAAGAAGCCAAGATGGGAATAGATAGGAGATTTATTGAGGGTAAACATCTGTGAAGGATAAAGAGAGAGTGAGCAGAATAACGAGAGCCTTCATACCACAATGAAGGTCTGATATCTACGAAAGGAAGGAGGAGAAGGAGGATTAGGTAGTAAAAGACTTAAACTTTAATGGAATCCTGGCAAAGTCTCTGCCCTGAGCAAAAGTCGCTCATTAGAAGAGTACCATGACAAGTGAAAATGAGCTAGACCTAATACTGCATTGTGCTAAGTCATTGGCTGGAAGCATACTGGGAAAAATAATTGTCCAGTGGATCCAGAGGGACGACAGCTAGAGTTAATAATCAGCTGTGCTTCCCACAGTAGGTTCTGTTGAATGACAATGTAAGACACCTCCATGACTGCCATATCTACCGAGGTAGGCAATTGCATAAATAAGATGAGATATGGTAGTAAGGTAAGTAATTATGCTTATAAGGGTAAGTAAACACCAATGTCTGTTCCATTTCCTAAAGGGTAAAAATCATCAGAGAAGAAACCACTGTCTTGATTAGCAGACTTCGAGAGAGTCTGAGGAGTTGTGCTTGCTCTCTCAACCGAAAAGAAAGCAGCTATACTCTGGCTGCAAGCACTCAAGTCTTTGGCCAGGTTTATCTTCTGGGCCATTTATGATTTATTATATAACAAACTTACCTTTTTGTCTTTCCGTGACTGATGGGCCTGGGCAGGGGGGTTGAGCGTGGGTTGGAGGCTTTGTTGGGATGCTTAGGGAATGGTGCGGTCAGTCTTCTGTGGACATGTATGGAAAATAATACTGGCTGTGAGCTACGCTTTGAGTCATTATGCAAAATCAGTAGAGCCAGAACAATTCTATTTGATTTACAAATTATTTACGCCCCGAAGAAATGTGGAAATAAAGTTTCTGGGAGCTGGAATGTTAATTTTCTGCTTTGGCTCTTCAACTGGAACTGTCTAAATGACTTCCAGGACTGAAAATCCTTTTACATTTCTTCTGGAACTTCAAGGGAAGCAGGTTGGCAGTGACTAAGATGGATTATCCTCTAATGTGGTAAGTGGGGACAGAACCTTCTACCTAAGGCCACAATGGGGAGACAATAAGAATATTTTCTGATCTTTGTCCTGGAATGGAAACTGATTTCTTTCAATTTTTGAGACTCTTAGGCTGTCTGTGGTGGAGTCATTAGGAGTTGATGTGTATGATGCTTATCTAGGCAACTTGCTGATGTTTGATTGAAGTATAGTTGGCATACAGTGTCGTATTAGTTTCCAAAATAGTGAATTGACAATTCTATACATTACTTCTTATTTAAAAAGCAGATGTCAGGGCTCCAGCTCTTGAGTTTCTGGTTATAGTAGGTCTGGGATAGGGTTCAGAGCTTCTTTCTGTATTATCTGTATTCTTCTAGCTTCACTAGAAGGCTGATGAACATTAAAATTTGAGGACCATTGTTATCAGAGGTAAAAAAAAAGGAAGCATTTATAAGGATAATGCTCAATATAAGATCTATCCACAATGCTACTATTAATTATAGGCATGTGTATTTTCAAATTGTTACTTTCAAGAAATGCTTCATGCACACTTATGTTTTATTGGGATTTATTCTAAGATACAGGGATGCAAAAAGAATGGGACACCATCTTTTCCTGAGGCAGCTCACAATTTGATGGAAGGAATAGGTGAACATACAGTAATGTCAAATATATCTTAAATTAAAAAAATATTTATAGAATAAAAATGTATAGAGGGAAGTGGTATGCTCTGGGGCTATAAATAATGGCTTTACAGAGGAAGTGATATACAAACTGGATTTTGAAGGATATATTGGTGTGTGTTAAATGAATTAGGGCAGAAAAAATAATCTAGAAAGAAAAAATGGTTTATACGTAGGTGCAGAGGTATACTTGAGTATCTGTAAGTAGTTTAAGGAGAACATAAGATGTAAAGCAAAGCGCTATAAAGGATGAGTCTGGAGAGGTAGGTAGGATACAGATTATAAAAGGTCTTATATTCCATGCTAAATATTTTAGTGTTTTTTAATATTTTAGGTTTTTATCCATTTTGCCAAAAGTGTCATAATGTGTTTTTGTTTTTATTGTTTTGTTTTGTTTTCTTTAGTGAGTCATGGATTCCTCTGGAATAGTCTACCAGAAATTTTCACATATTTACACATGCAAAATTTTTGCATTTAAGTTCAGGGAGTCATAGTCCAAAGAACGCCCATTGTACACAATGCTTAAAAGAGAGTCACATTGTCACTTTATGCTTTAGATTAATTGCTCTGGTTAGTATCAGTTCAGCAGTTGAACTGGGTGAGAGAAGGCCAGACTACATGCATGGAGATGAGTATGCAGGCAGTGGCAATAGAAACAAAGTGGGCGGGATCCCTGGGTGGCGCAGCAGTTTGGAGCCTGCGTTTGGCCCAGGGCGTGATCCTGGAGACCCGGGATCGAGTCCCACGTCGGGCTCCCGGTGCATGGAGCCTGCTTCTCCCTCTGCCTGTGTCTCTGCCTCTTTCTCTCTCTGTGACTATCATAAATAAAAAAAAAAAAAAAAAAAAAAAAAAAAAGAAACAAAGTGGGGAATCAAAAATGCCAGAACTGGGATTATTACTAAAAAGGAGATTAAAAAAAATTAAAAAAATAAAAATAAATAAATAAAAAAAAAAGGAGATAGTTGAAGTCTTCTCCCAGGTTTCTGACTAGGCTTTTGATTATATAGAAGTGTTACCCAATGCAGTAGGAAATATGAGAAGAGTTCTTATGGAAGAAGGAATGCAGATAATGACTTGGGTTTTGCACATGTTAAGTTTGATATGAGAACTGACGTTTCAGAAACAGTTATATCCACGGGTCTCTTGCTCAGAGAAGAGATCAGCGTAGCAGATACAGTTGTTAGCCAACTGCATCTGTAACACGTTGCCTCTTTCTTGCTGGTCAAGCTCTGACTTTGTGGCTTCCCTCTCCTCTGTGCAGCTTGGGAAGGTAAACCTGACCTCATTCTCAGGAAGGGTTGCCTCTCGGCTGGAATAGTCTGTTCTGATCATAGTGAAACCATTTCCCTTGCCAGTGATTTGCTTAGGAAGTGGCTGGTGATTCAATTCTGGTCAATGAGAAATAAAGAGGTGTCTTGTGGGACCTGCTGAGAGAGTTCCTTAATGCTTATAAGGCCATTGATGTGTGAGAATTTGCAGCCTGGAGCAGGTGTAATCATCTTTAATCCATGGAGTAAGCTAGCCATTATGCTGAGGATGACCTTTCTGCTATTTGTAACCAAAATTATCCTAAACTTGGGATTTGGGATTGATCTATCTATCATCTGTTCATCTAACATGGAAAAAAAAATAGCACAACATAAAATTTGCCAACCTAACTGTGTTTAAGTGTACAGTTGAGCAGTGTTAAGTATGTCCACATTGTTGGGAAAAGATCCCCAGTATTTTTCATCTTGAAAATATGAAACTTTATACTCATTAAATGATTTCTCCTCACTTATCTGCCCCCACCTCCCACTCACCTCCCAGCCCCTGGCCACCACTGTGGATTTAGTGAATGAATAAGTCGTAACTAAAGCCATGAGAGAGAACAAAACCTTGTCCAGAGAGAACATAAAACTGAAGATTCTGGTATGTTAGGAGGACGTAGAATAAGAAAGGTCTACAAAGGACATGGAAAAAGATCGACCAGAGGTAGAAAGAGACCTGCTATCACGCAAGTTCACGAGGCTCATGAGGGAGAGGCTTTGGGAGATGGATTAATTATCACGTTGGGTGCTGCAGGAAGGTGTATTCAATGCAAGGCCTAGAAGTGTCAACAGTGTTTTGTAATCGGGAAGTCATGGGTAATGTCGATGAGTTTCAGTGGAATAAGGTTGGGAGCCAGAGCTGAAGAGTGAATAGTAATTGAATAGGAGGTTTCACAGCAAGAGAAAAAGCCATGCAGTGAAATCCCCCCTTTTTTAAACTCGCCCGTTGAACACCCAGCTAATATCTGCCCTGTTTTCAGCTCTATGATATAGAGAGCGTTACCGCAGAGACTAGAACAAAGCAGAAGCTTGAGCTTTAGAGGCCCCGTTTATCCTCCTGCTGCCTAAATGAGCACATATCCTCTAGAGCAACTTTGACTTCTGGCCAGCTTTGTGAGCTTTGTTTAGCTTTGTGAACCCTGTGGCTCTATATTGTTTTATGCTTACATGAGGGTCCAGGAAGAGGTATCTTTGAAAGGGTTGAATTTGCCCAATGGAGGGATCTAATTTAAACAGTGTCCCAGTTTCAGGACTGTACGCACCTTAGGAGACATATCTGGTCCTCTCTAAGCACAGCTTCCAGCAAAGCCTCGTCTGCTTTAAACTTAAAGCAGCTTCGTTATTATTATTTGTCCATTTCCCCATATCAGTTGAGATGGAAAAAATATTAGTATTATGCAGGAACAAAGGTCACTTTAATCTCCACATTTTTTTCTCTGTAACTACAAAAATGAACATTTTAATGAAAGGTTGCAATCTGTTTAATTATAACCCCAAGTGGCTGAGCTGCCAGGTGAGTGGTCTAATGCCATTCATCCTTTGAAGCCCTATGAATTGAAAGAATTTATAGCAGATTCCTGGATATCCTCAGGGCTAACTTTAAACGTGACTAGGTTGTAGATTTCCCAGGCTTGACCAAGGTGAATTGTTTTTGGTTTTTTTTTCTTAAAGAGATTAGCAGGTAAAAATGATCTTAAACACCACAGAATAAGTATATTCAAATAATAAAAGTATACATATTTCTAAGAAAATTATGTTGAATATAAAATATAGATTTTGATGAACATGTCATTTGTCATCTAATTCATATTTGGTGAATGAGTCAAGTATCTACTATGTGTAAGAACTGAGGCAATGTCCAGGGGTACCGTGTAACAAGCTCAAAATATTTTATAAAGTGAAAAAGTCTCTCATTTTTGGAGAGCTAATTTTTTTGTATGCTAAATTGTTTTAGGTGAATATGAGGATGACATGTATAGTTAAGTGGCTCTACTGTGCTGGAAAATAGTTATCTTTCCTCCTCCTACTCCAAATCCTTGCTCCTAACATGGCATATGGATCTGAGTGATTCTCCTTGTTGTCAATTAAAATTCAGAAGGTAAATTCAGAGACTAAAGTGTTAAGATATTAAAATATGCTGCACTACTCAGTAGAAGTCAGAGTATGAGTAGAACCATTTTTGAAATATTGTGTAAAAAAATATTTTGGACATACATACTGGTTCACAGAATGTTTGGTGTTTTCAATGAATAAAATAAGTTTTGAAAGAAACTTGAGGCAGTAAATGTCAATTAAGCCCACAAAGATGGACATATGTTTATATGATAACAAAAAGTTTTTGGAGAACAAACCATCCTGGGCTTCTGAATACTTAAATGAGAACATTTCAATGTTCTATCAATATACTAGTGTTAAATAAGAAGACAGTGACTGAGAACAAAGCTCTTTGCTTTTGTTTTGCTGCTTTGCAGTCAGGGTATTTGCTGGAGTCAAATCTAAGATATCTGTTTATTTATTGGCTTGGTTCCCAAAATGCCTCAAATGGAAAATTGCTTGTTGCCATTTAGTCCCTGTGGATTTCTACAGACCTGAGGATTTAATTACCTAGTTGTTCACTTTATGAAGTGGTCAGCCTGTGAAGCTGGCTCTAAGCTGATAATCACCTGGGAGAAAGAACTGCTGGTTTTTACCCTGATGATTTTAATTATCTTTGGTAGCTCAAGAAATAGTAAGTCTCTTTAAGGTAGTTGTTAACAAGAATTTTTGACAGTAGAGAAGACAGGGGATATATTTCAGTGCTAGAAATGCCAGATCGAAAAGAGATGCTATTCATAAGTGAATGAACTAATGGAGGGGAAGACTGTAATTGGATGTTCTCTCTTATTCCTCTTCCTTTAAATTCCCACAATAACCAATTTATTCTGGAAGGGCCTTCCGTGGACTCTAAGCATTATTCTCTTTGTTTTTGATGTTGGCAACTTCTTAAAAAAATGACACAAAACCAAAAACAAAAATAAACAGGAAGAGTTCCAAATTAAATAGGCCTGCTGGTTGATTTCAGCCTATAGGCCACCAAATTCCACCAATTTCTGCTTGAAAATTTTCCTTGATATATATATATATATATACATGAAAGTGATTTCTTTCTCTTCTAAATTCATATAACAATTATTGTTTGTGCTCCTCATTTTGAAATTAATCACGAACTGCCTCATGACATCTTTCCTATTATGTCTTGAGCTATTGTTGAATTTTTTATGGCTCTGAAACTTTTCACTTGCCTTGAGCCTCTAATCAATTGTTAACTTCTTTCATGCAGAAACCGTGTCTTCTATTTCTTTGCATTTCCTCTAGTGCCAAACCCAGTGAAGCCTCAATGAATGAATGTTAGTTTTGTTTCATTTCATGAGATGCATAATATTCCAAATGTATAGTCACCTTTTCTGTAAGAGTACTGAAATGACAGAAAATGAGATATAATCAGTTCATATTCATGGAGTGATGTTTATTTCTCCCTGGAAGAGCTGTGAAATTTGTAAAAAGAAACAAATACTTCCAAGGAAACCCAGGAACCAGATCACAACTGCCTCAGATGTGTTACCAGGGAGAAACATCTCCCCTTCTCTCCTTTCCTACACTGAAGAATGAGCAGATAAAGATTAGGTGAGCAGAGGAGGAGATAAAGCAGCATGTCCGGAGCTTCACATGCCTACTGCTTTAATTCGTACAGCTCCACAGGTCGTGATCATCATCCCCATTTTACAGATGAGGAATTGTGTGGGGAACAGAGGTGACACAGAAGGTCACACAGCGACTGTCAGAGCTTGGGTTTTAATTTGCAAATCTGGGCTGCTTCTCTCAGCCTAGCAGCTTTCTACCTTGCCACCTCCAGGAAGGTGGGTCATTGCAAATGTTCAGGATGAAAGAGCTAAGAGACAAGGTCAACGCAATGCCAAGATGTGTTTATCTTTTGCAGCTCCTTCCTCTCTTCTCTTCAGTTTTCTTCCTTGGCTTCAATTCCCTCGTGCTTCTCTTGGCTTTCTCAATCTGCACCGCTGCTTCTGATGCAGGCCCTCCCAGGCCCGAGCACCGAACCTAGAATCCTATCGAGATCTTCACTTGGTTGAATTCCTTTTAAGGCGTTAGTTCCATGTCCCATGTTCTGATAAGTCAGTTTCCAATGGCACATTAATGACCATTGATGGATTAATATTATCCTTCTAGATAGCATTTAGAAGACGACAGGTATTGTTAGGAATTTTGGATATGCTAGGAGACATAGAGGGGAAAGTTTTCAATTAGGAGCTCCTCATTTCCATTTCAAGACAAGTTCTGTGATAGACTTATCTGAAAGGCAAAAATAGAGGCTTTCTTTATTAGGTGCTCATTTATGTTAGTCTTTAACAAGCGGGAGCTATTTGAAACAATACAGAAAGGGCCTCAGAGTTTAGATTTGGTTAGGAAAGCCCTGAAGAAGTCCATCTCATTGACTGCGTATTATAATTTCTTGTGCGAGCTCAGTAAACATTCTTCTTTGTGAGGTATGTGATTCCACATGGTCAAACTGAGAAGTTCATTTATATGAGCAGCTTATTTGCCTAGGCAGTACTGAGCAGCATCCCTGAGCACCTGCAGGGGTATTTTCCTTGGTCTCCTCTAAGGGGATTGTCTCTAATACAAGTGTATGGAGAAGTTCTTACAAAGCAGTATGTTTGAAAGCGTGCTCCTGCATCAGGATCACAGAGGCGCTTTTTAAAAATGCTAGTTTCCAGACCCAATGAATCAGAATCTCTAAGATTCTGTATTCTTAAAAAAATGTTACTTTAGATGGGTAAGGGGCTCATGGGAAATCTTTTGTAATTGGAACAAATCACTTCCTGGAAAAATGCATTGATTTCAGTTAATTTTGCTGCTCACAAGTGCCAAATGCATTTGAAGACAAAACTATTTCATACTAGAGAGATGTAGTACCAAAAAGAGTCACTGGGTCACTGGATTACCAGTATTAAAGAGAATCTGCACAATTTTCTGGAGTATATTAAATACAAGTGGAGACTCTCTCTGCTAGGTAAAACTATCATAAATGTGTTTCTTTATCTTCCAACATTTCCCAGGGAATAGCTGAGATTTCGTACAAAGAATGAAAATGTGCACTGCTTCCAACTGTCAAAACAGTGGGCTATGCCGTCACTTTAAAACCCCATTTGAAGGTTGTATTATATCCTAAGGTATTTTTTCTCTTTTTATGCCCTTTATCTCCTTTCCTAGTTTTTATTTTCATGGAAGGTAGTCCTTTTAGGAAAAGCAGTTGTATCTGAATTAATTTTTTGAGTAGGAATACCATGCTAAGAATACCACGGTTTTTCTGCTTCAGTTTCCTTACATTGGAGAATGATTGGTCCATGGAAGAGTTTGGTCCTAGCTTTGTGGCTTTTGTGGACTGTGCAGTCTTGCTAATGTAGCTTCATCTTGCCATGCCCCAAGTTTGCCACCTGTAAAATGAGGAGGTTGTGAGGGCTGATTTCTGGGGTCCCTTCCAGCTGTAAAGTTGAGAGAACAGAGGCCCTCTTGGCAGGTGTTCTCCCTATTTGGAGATGTTAATATTCAAAGGAAGCTTTTCTACTTTCACTGTGAAATAATATGCATATTTCTCCTAAGAGAAGACATAGAAACAAAACATAAAATGGATCATTTGCATTTAAACTACTTAAGTAAGATGGAAATTACTCACTTATTTAAGTGAATCAGCATTTCCACGTGGAATCTAGTGTCATCCTACATTTCTTAAGTTAATCACATCAGGAAAATAGCTCTAGAGGTAGGTGGGCCAACATTAGCAAAACAAGGTTTTTTTGTTTTTTTTTTTTAAAAAAAAAAACAACAACAATCCCTTTAATGTGTATTTGCTTGAATTAGTGTTTCCTTACAAAACAGGCGAAGTCAGCATTTCAGAACAAATCGACTA
Organism: Vulpes vulpes; assembly: GCF_048418805.1. NCBI lineage: Eukaryota > Metazoa > Chordata > Mammalia > Carnivora > Canidae > Vulpes > Vulpes vulpes. The sequence goes on from NC_132786.1 coordinate 114,178,702, forward strand.
GAAATTAAGAATTGGCATGCTTTTTATTTTCTACCGATCTCTTCTTACCCCTTTCTCTGTTCTAGAAGAGTGGCCTCAATATTTTCTGACCTGCACAGCTATCATTAAAAGAAAATGAGTATGTACTCCTCAAAATGTATGTGTATATTTATATGTTGTATATACCACCTAGTTAATATGAATATCTCGGGGAATAATAAACAATTACAGGAAGCTCATCATTAGAGAAAGTAGATAGAAACCTTTTGATAATTTTAAGTTGGGCTGGCATAAGGTCTCATATGATTAAATCATTGTTATTTTTATTTACAAAGATATTTTTTGAAAGCTCTTTGACCACCTTGAGATTTAATTTAGTTGGAAACCTTATAAATATAGTCTTTAAATCTAATTAGGCATGCATCATCTGTAATTCACGGCAATATGTTGGAAACTAAGGAACCAGTGAAAATGGTGAGTTGGGGAAGTCCTGCCCTTCCCTCAGTCTCCTCTGCAGCACGTATGTGACACGTGACTCTCGGACAAATGGACTGGGAGTAGAAACCCAGGTTCATTCATCCGTAAACATTAGCCAAGTTTAATTTCCTTTTTTTATTTCTAGAGTAGAATAAAAGGAAGTTCAATATTTTCTTCCCACATCCCACTTCAAAAATTACTGCTCTTGCAGTGTAGTAACAGGGACAAGCTGTGCAGCAAATGAGAGGTGACTTTTTGAGTCATTATTAGTAGCAAGGCTATAGCTACAGTAAAGCAGATAGAGTGTGCTTCCCCTTCCCTCTGTCGTGCTCCCCTTAATCACGTGTGCATCTTCTTAGTAATGGGTAAGTTGATATGAATTGAGGTGGGAAGAGTGGAAAGGAGGGACATGTCTGTTATGACCGGCTTTCCCTAATCATAAGCCACTCTGTGAGTTTCCTTTTGTGATTTTTCCCTTCCTGTAGGGTTTGTGGTCTTCTTAATCAGGAACTATTATCCACTGAGACAGAAACTCTGTGGTGTCTGTCCTTAGCAAGGGCTTTAAAGGTAGTTCAACTGCCAGTTGCCCATTTTCTTATAGGGACTATATTCCCTTCCTCGTGGGAAAAGATGGAATACCATTGAAACAGAATATGTTATAAGGCTTTTAAATCACGATTAATATAGTTGCCCAACTGCCTGTTTTGACAGTTGAGAGCCATGCATATTTTCCTTCTGTCTTTTTCGAGTCTCGGTTATTCTCTGGGGCATGTTGTGAGATATATAAAACTAAATTTTGCACGCTGATGGTGGTTTTGCCCTGAATAAACATGTACAGTCTGCCCACATGTTTTTTTGTGTAGATTCTCTTGGTGATCTCATGGCTGCTTTTTAGTGCTGTACTTAACTTTCTCTAGTGTGAAACATTCGGTCTTCAAATGCATTTGGCACTTGCTAGTAGCAGAGTTAACTGAAAATAGTGCATTTTTCCAGGAGATGATTTGCTTTGATCATGAAAGAGCATTTCCTGGGATTGCTCTGAAATAGCTTGAAGAGAAAAATGATTATTGCAAACAGAGTTTGATGTCCACCTTTAGATACACACTTCATAAATGACTACTGTATACTTAAAGCAGGCCCAAGATACATAAACTCAGGAGAATTTATCTTATTTTTAGAACCTGGAAATCTTTGGAGCTAAATAATATAAAGGAAAAGTATAAGGGTTTGACATTTTATAACCATTCCATGCTAAAAATGAATACTTACAACCCACTATCCAGTACTGTCATTTTCAGAAAGGGAGTAGAGGAAAACCTGCCAGGATAGAAACATCCTGCCACGTTATCCGCGAGAGAGCCAAGAAGTGCAGTTTTAAACCCCATGCTTCTAATTGGACTCGTTTATTTAAAATTGATTTTTCATTTAAATTATATAAGGAATGCATTCTACTTGTAAAAAAAATGAAATTAAAAAGTGAAGTTTCCCCACCCTTCCCACAGACCATCTGCTTCCCCAAATCCTGTCCACAGACTCTCCCAAAGTATCCATTATTAACTATTAGGATGAATTTCTTACACATGCTTCCAGGCATTTTCAATTCATATAAAAGTACATGTGAGAAAATACACACACACACACACACACACACACACACACACACACTCTCACCCTAATGTGCATGAGCTAATGCTCTCAGAACCATCCACCATTGGATAGTTGATGAGGTAATGTTTCTGGGGAACTTTCAGTGAGTGAATTGACACAAACACAATGTAGGGCACCATCCACATGGAGGTACATTTCATGCACCATGCAGAGCAATTACTTTCCCGTATTTATTTAATTTCCCAGAGATTAAATCTGCCTCTCTTGCCTCTGGCCACGATTTTTCCAGCTTTCCAATGATTTCATGCAACTGTTGCCCAGTCCTTTCAGATTACGGTGGTGTTTAGCATGTCCTTTATGATGTCAAAGCACTTCTGTTAGTTCTCAGTTACTGGGTGAGGCTTTCCTTGATTTCTTTTACTGTTCTCACAAAAGCCTTTTGTGCATCCCAAAACTTGCATCGTAAGAAGCAATGTGAGCTTCTTCCTTGGTGATAGGTCTAGCACTGTCACTAACAAACCTTTAACAACCATTATGGATTTAATTTGTTTGTGAGTACATAGATAAATGGCAGAAAGGTAGACCATCATACAGCAAATAATACAAGCTGTAGACCTCACTCAGTTTTTAGCCATAGACCTCATTGATTCTGTATGCATTTTGGGAAACTCATTGGTTGGAAGTATAAAGTATATTCTGCTAAAATACCATCATTGGCTGAGAGCATAGCAAATGCTCAGTCATGGGAAGAAATACAAATGTATTTTTCCAGTTATCTATTCCTGTTATCTGTCTACACACAAATCTTAATGGCCCAGGGAGCCAGTTTCTAATGCTTAAAACCTCTGGGGTCAGGAATTGGACAGAGCAGAGTGTCAGTGGCTTGTCTCTGTTCCTTGCAATCTAGGATCTCTGCTGGAAAGACTAGAAGGCTAGGGCTGATAGCAGTAAGGCGCATGTTAGCTTGTACGTGTGGTAGTTGATGCTGGCTGGTGGCTGTACTTCAGCTGGTTGTTGATTGAGCTGTCAGCCAGAACATCTATAGATGGCCTAGGCTTCCTCAGAGCAGGAGCTGGGCTCACAAGTGAATATTCTAAGAAGCAGGAAGTGGAAACTGTCAGTTTCTCATGGCCTGAGCCTGGAGATTGGCCAGTGTCATTTTCACCATATCTATTGGTAGAACAGAGAGAGACACAGCCCAGATTCTAAGATAGGGAAATAGATGTGATTTCTTTATGGCAGGAAAGTCAAAAAATTGTGGGACTGATTGTTTCTGGAATTCCATAAGTATGAACCATGTACTATAATGAGTTGTTTATCTATTTTCCCCTACATTAGACACAATTAATATCTCTAAATAGTATTATATCTAAACCCCTGCTTACAAGTAGTGCAAAAGCAAGCATCTTCCTCCTCCCCAACTTGGTATCATATTGACTTTCGCTGTTTTGAGATTTCCTTTTTTTACATAACAGCTTTCAATATCAATATTCAGTTTTAATATAAATTTATCATTCCTTTTCTCTTGCCTATATAGCATTCTATTGTATAGATGTATGGACTTACTTAATCTCCAAGTAGATTTGTATTTATTTTACATTCAAATTGTATTCACCATGTGTCAAGCACTGTTCTAAGCACTTTATAAATAGCCACTCATTGAATTTTTATAATAACCTGATGACATAGAGACTATTTATCTCTGTTTTACAGATAAGGAAACATGCGAACACAGAGGTTAAGTAACTTGCCTAAAGTCAAATAGCAATGAATAGTGGGGCCCAAACTTAACCTGAGTCTGCCCGACTTCAGAATTTACTTTTAATCATCATGCTTTGCCACCTATTGGTAGATATTTTCTTTTCCCTTAGCTAGTATAAGCCTTACTGCCATGGATGACTTTTTAAAAAAATATTTCTAGAAATTTCCCGCATATATAAATATACATATGTTTAAAAAGGACAACCTTTAATGATATCCTTATTCACACATGTGAGCATTTATCTTCGCAGAGGTGGATTTTTCCTGTCAATTTAATGAAGCTGAAGCTTCAGGACCCATCCTCACTCTCATGGCTCTTAAATGCCAAGAGTTGTGGAGTATTTTTGGTGGAAGGGAAATCAGGATGCAAACAGAAAGCATTTCTAAGTGAGCATTTCTGGTAATTATCCTAAAGACAACTTATAAAAAAAGAAAAGACCTGGTTTCCAAGATGCCTATAATTTGTTTTAATTTCTTTTCTCATTATAAATATTCACTTTGGTAACTAATTTTGAATTCACACTGCTGTATTATTTTTCTTCAAGAGAGCCTCCCAGATTGCATAAGCTTCTGGCTTGACAAAGTCTAGATCTGCCTCTGTTTTTGGGATAAATTTCTATAAGTAAAGTTGCTAAGTCCAAGGACTGCCTCTTTTAAAACTCGATAATAGTAAAGATCGTAATGACTAACGCTTATGTAGAATGTGTGTGTGTGTGTGTGTGTGTGTGTGTGTGTATCAGACACAATTCTAATTATGTATACTAACTAGTTTATTTCTTACAACATACTATGAATAAGTATTACTATTATTTCCATTTTGGGTTGAAGAAACTGAGACACAGCATTGTCATGATTTATAAAGGTATATATTTCCACATTGCCTCCTAGAAGGCTTCACCAATTTTTCTAACAAGTTTAAATGAAAGTGACTGCGTATTATTTAATATTTTAATTTTTAAAGAAATATAATGGCTAATGCATTTTTTAAAAGATTTATTTATTTCAGGGAGAAAGAGGATGAGGGCAGGGAGGACCAGAGGGAGAGAGGATCTCAGGCAGACTGCACTGTGCATGGAGCCTAGAGCCTGGAGCCAGATGCAGGGGTGGATCCAATGACCCTGAGATCATGACCTGAGCCGAAACTAAGAGTTGGATGCTCAACTGACAGTTGAGCACTTAATGCATTTTAATTTACATTTTCTGTTATGACAGGCATTGAGTCTATGTTTATTGTCTAGCTATATATTTTTTTTCTGTGAATTTTAACTGGTCTGATTCGATCATTCAGAGTCCTGGATGCTTGGAGATGTTGGATACTTATGAGTCCAAATAGATTCCAGTAGTATTAAATAGGCCACTGGGTGAGTTATGCCATGGCTGATGCACAGATTTCAGGGAATGGCTGGCAATGCAGAAAGCTATGTAAAGAGCTATGGCAAATGAAACCACTGGGTTAGGCATTTTCTTTGGTATCATCTACACTTATTCTGAAAGCATAATCCTTAGAACAGGTTGAAAATACTGAGAAGAGCTGTGGAACAATATGGCAGCTGTTTGCAAGTAAACAGCAGTTTTTGTATATTAGGTATTTTTAAGGTCCAAATTCCAAAATGTCTTGTTTGTTTTGAGACATGAGAAGCTAAAGAGAGCCTAATGAGACCAGAGGATAGGAAGAGACCACAGGCCGAGGTCCAGAGTGTTTGGTGTGGAAATTCTCATCATAGCCCAAGTGACCATTAGAAAATGTGACCCCTGAAATCGCTGATAGAAAATCCAGAGTCCTTTGTAGAAGGGCATAAGCAACTAGTGGAAACAATTACACTTATAGAAGGTCATTGGTAAGGACCCTAACAGACATACCCATCAGTCTGAGGGGTATGAGTCCTTACCAACAGTGGGGTAAGAAGTTAGTGTAGCCTCACCATGTGGGCACCATGCAGTCCCCTGCTCTCAATCAAAGACCAAATCACTCTGTGCCAAATGCAGCAGATTAAATAGTCATAGAATTTCCCTACCAGACACAGGCATTTCCAAGCCTCTGTGCAATTCAGTGCAATTTGTGTAATTATGAAAACACAGAGGTCAAAGCAATGTGAAAAGTAGTGGTCACAGAATTGTAGAAACAGAGGTAGCAGCAGTAGCAATTAAGGCAGATGGGTTTATGTATTACTAATTGGAATTTAGTGATTTCAAAAGAAACCTACAGCCAGGGCAGACCTGGAGATAAGTTGCTTCAAATCTCCTTCACCTTTTATTTTTAACAAAAAAGCTATAATTTATTAATTAAAACGTAAAAGGACAACTATTGCCAAAATCTACATTGTAAAACAAATGAAGTAATGTGATCAGCAAAAGAAGGGTTTCAGCACTCAAAAGTTGATAATACCGAAGATAACTTTAACACCGACCCTCTATTTTTCTTGTGGTTAGAAGATATCAGAAATTTGGCGTTAAAAGAGAAATGTCATGCATAATCCATTAAGCATCTAGGTAAATTGGGGTTGATGCTCCCATATTACAATTCATTTGTTTATGAACATTTCCATGCGAAAAAAACTCATATAGGTAAGGAATTCTTGTAAAAACACGTGGATTATGTGGACCCTCTAAAATTTCAGTTTTTTATTTCCTGCTTGTGTTGTGGGAGGAGATATAATTGTCTTCTAGGCTCACAAAAGTAGCAGTTGTTAAACTGACCTTTGCATAGGGCCTGCTTTGCAGATGTGAATATTGCCATGTAACCTAAATTTGATGGGGACATTATGGAGCATTTCATCATCATAACAGGTTCATAGGATTCTGGAAATCTACTAAGAGTGCATTATCGGCTATGTCTGTGGCCTGAAAATTAATATTAGGATTAAAACTATTCGAAGCTTCAATTTTCTGGGCTACCCTATGCTCATTGCTGAAGAAGTAAATCTGTAAAATGGAAGAAACCCAAATTTAAAATGATCATCCTCAAATTATTACCATTAAAGCTATTTCCTAATGTGAGATATTCCAACTCTACAATACTACTGAAGAATATTAATATTCTCTACTTAATATCTTACTAGTGGCCTCCTAAACTCTTAACTATTTGTGCAAATTATCTTCTGTACTATATTTCCCAAAACTGTTCTGTATTTCTTCAAAAGTAGCTGTTTATTTATCTCTAATATAGTTGTGGGTTTTATATAATTAAAAGTTATTCTATATCTATTGGGACTTTAAATGATGACTTACTATAATGCGACCCATGAAAACAATCTCCACATTTTATTTATTTTTTATTTCTTGGTTGAATCTATTCCAATATGGTAAGCGGACAATTCTTTCAGCTTTATTAATATGTATGGCCTTCTCTGGGTAGGTTTAGTTTCCTCAAATTTATGGCGGTAGCTGGCATTAGGAATGGAATAAACAGGTCTGCTTAGCTCTGCAGAAAATAAAATAAAGTGTAATTTCATCAACTTTCTCTTTAGTTGTCAGCTCTAAATGCAACTCTCATGTTACAAGGTTAGTGTAAGGCTGACATTAAATCATCATCTAGGGCCATAGCTGAAATACGTTGAATTATGTATTTAAATGTGCTCACACATTATCTCCACATAGAATAAAACGAAGTAATCAGATTTCCATTTTATTTCTCTGCCAGAACCTACAGTATTATTTTGCACTCGCTGGAGGGAATTTGGCAATGTGTTATTCTCCTCAGGCCTGTTTTCGCACGATAGCAATTCGACTGAAGTGCAGTGTAAAAGTATTTATTAAAAGCTATTCCCCTCTGGCACTTGGAAATGAAAGACAATAGGAGTGTGCTGTTTTGCTCTCTGGGAAGGGTTCACATTTTGTGAGTTGATGAAAAAGTTTAGTGTATCACACCCTTAAATAAATATCTATGCTTGCCCCTAGGGAGAAAAGTAGCAAGAGTTTGCAAAAGTTCCTAAAACACTTTGAAGAACAGTGCCCAGCACCTTGGAGCAAGAATGAAGACAGTTTAGGTGCCCAGTCCTGACCAGCCCTTTCAGATTTGAGCCCTGACTCTCTCTGCCTGAGGGCCCGGTCCATTTCATTGACCCAATATCATTTCCCATTCCTGCCTCTGAGCATCTAAGACAGTCACGTGCTTTGGATGTGTGTTTAGTCTCTGCCCACTTGGCCTTCGGAATCAGGAATTCGTCTTCCTGACAGAATGGAAATACCAAGAATATCTGCTGTAAGTTATGAGCTCATGTATGTCCATGAAGAGTTGCAGTTTCCCCCCCTGCTAACCGCCCCCTCCACCCCCAGACATTGTGAGTTGTTCAGGCCGCCTGCTTGGTCTTTGGCTTATGTTTCTCTGGGTAGTTCTTCTCTGAGTCTTCACCAAGTCCTTCCCATAGGAAGAATCCACTGAGTTTCCTGTCCCCTGACTACTGAAGGTATTCTGGAAATCTGTTCCACTTCGATCAACATGCGCTGTGGTTTTCTGCTGTGGTACCGCTTTTGTTAGCCTGGTCTTTGGTGCCTGCCTGAACCAAGGGTGTATCTGCCCAGCAGATACTGAGATGGTGAACATCAGGTCAAGAGTCATCTTTGGTAGCCAGCCCTATACCTGAGTCAGCAGCTGTCCTAGTCTTCCTGTCCTCGTTTCTTCCACCTCACAACCAGCCTGCATTCCTTTGGTTCCCAAATGCATGTTGGTTGAGCCTACTCTATGACAGGCTCAGTGAATTCTTGATGAATGATCCATGTCTAGTGATGTGTCCATTTTGCGGTGGTTGAGCGCGCTAGAGGGATTAATGGTTTCAAGGTCTGAGTGGAGTAGACAGCACACTAGTAACAAGCCATGTAGTATCTTGCTTATTCTCTTGGGTAACATTTTGGGTGAGACTCATTTTTTAAATCTTGTCAGAAATCTGAAGTAGTAATAAAAATATAAATAGTTGGAGCTTGCAATGAGAAAGAAACTTGAACTTTTGAAGTCCTCATGAAGCATAGCATCCACTGGGGTCAGCAAGCAATGAAATTTTCGAGAGGTTGGGTGCATTCTTTGAGCACTAAGGATGTGTTATTTCTGATGAATGACTGCATGAATAACTAGTTATTAAGTTAATTCACATTAGAAGTACCTCATGCATTTAATTGAAGAGGTTAAGCCTGAAGGCATTACTTTTTTTAAAGTAAAAAGAACATATAATAAGATAATGTTAATTCTGAGTGAGTGTAGTTACCAATTGCCTCATGCAGCAGCATATTTATAACTCTTGCCATACTCGTTTCTTCTACTTCCTTCTGGATATTTTGACTTCTCTCCTTGAACCCCCTTCAGCCTTCTGATGTTTCATCTAATTTCCAAGTTCTGTTGTTATCATTTTTTTCCCCTTCATTTTTGCTTCTGAGGCTCAGTTCCTGTGTTTTCTTTTGATGTAAAGAATAATAATAGGCTGTTGGTTGAATATTTTTCAGGTTTATTAATATGTATTATGCCTTTTGTTACCTTTTTTTTTCTGTTGTTCCTTGAAATTTATTTTTGTAGCTGCCTTCTGGCAGGCATAGAGAGAGACAGCATAGTTACCCAGGCTTTAAAATGAGAACAAATGGATGGGAAGAAAACAGCAATAAAAATATTTCTAAATTGGACCATTAAATTTTTTTTTCACAATTTATTGCCATTACTCCACAGTATCAAGATGATTCACAACCATGTTAAAATGGAGGGAAAAAAAAAGATTTAAAGACAATCATCCTAACTTAGCAGAAAGAACATTAAAATAAATGCATCTTTACAGTGAGGGTTGACTCAGAACAGGGAAATATTGTTTGAAGGAGATTGTCAAGGAAGAGAGCATCTTCTGACAGCAGGAAGAAATTGAAGGGCAAGTTTGACCCAGAGGAAGGAAATATTGGGAGCTAATATGGCTCATCCATTGATGTAGGACCTTCAAGTGTGCTTCATGTTTTTGAAAGTAGTTACTATAAAAAATTAGATAATAAATGAAAAGTATGAGGAAGGCATACACCCAGGACAACATTACTGAGAAAATAGTTCTAACCTCAGTGGATAGATACCTGTGCAGGTGAACAAGTGGTAGACGGAGAGAACAGTACTGATCACTAGCTATGCTACTTGGACCTAATATCTCGCTCTGTTTAAGAAAACAGTGATGACAACTTGGGTTCAGTCTCATCTGTACTTAAACTAAGTTGTCTCATGTTTTCAGATGAAGAAAAAATGTCTGAGGAATATTGTACAGTTGGCATCTTCTCTCAACATTCCTTGATTCACTCACTCATCCAGTTGTTCAGTCATCTTTTCAGTCCCTACTATGTGCCAAACACTAAAAGAAATGGCTCAAGACTAAGACCTTGACAAAAGAATAGTAAGCCTCAAGGATGTGTTCTAGAATGAATTGGGATTTTCTAAAGGCCAAGTATTGGGTAATGATTCTAGAGAGAAGCTTTTTTGAGAAAACCTAGTCTATTTGATGAAGGAAATAAGATTAGTGTCCTTCATTTAATCATATGCTGCCTTGATGGTTAATTATCTTTATAATTTTTATATGTCCTATTCTTTACTTAAGCTGTAGACTCCTTAAGAATGGGAATCATGAAAAAAAAAAAGAAAAAAAAAAGAATAGGAATCATGTTTTAAACCTCTCTGTAAATCAAATACTTAGCATACTTTCAGGGACACACTAAAAGGTCAGCAACTGTTTGTTCAATGAACACTTCCAAGTTCAGGAGGCGTTGTTGGTTAGGAAACAAGTTGTGACTTAGTCCTTTTTAGAAGTATAGAAGTTGTCAATTTGCTTTTTACTTACATCCATCAGTGGCATTCTAGGAGATGTAAATGTATCCTTTACTCCAGAAGGCTTATAACACTGTGTCATAACTGAGGAGTGAGGGCAAAAGCAGTGCAATTTAAAAAGGAAAAAAAAAAAGATTTTAAGCATTACCTTCATAATCAAATCTGCATCTTGATTTTATGTCTTTAGATCACTGTAGGCAATAGTATAATAAAGTTAAAGGGGATTAGATTGTGGCATTTAAAACTATAAACATACCACATCTCCCTAAAGAATTAAGAGGAATAAAACCCTAAAAGCAAACTGTGTATTTTTAAGGATACAAGTATCTTCTATATTATCTCCAGATTTCACAACTCCTTCCAAGGTATTTTCTCCCAATGTTAATTTATAGGATAGACAATAACATAAATGGCTCTAAAAACAACAAGAGTAAGATTTTTAAGACGATAACAAAATACTCTCATGTTTGCTCCAGTTCAGAGATATTTTTTGCTGATAAAAAGGGTGATTTACCATAAGATGATTTTCTGTCTCTATTAATTTATAGGATACGCGATGTGGCTTTTGCAGTTTTGCAGCATTTCATTTATCAGCCAAAGAAGCTAATGAAAGTTTGCCTCAACTCTCCCATATTTAATGGGCAGATTTAAACTTTTCTCATATTAATATAAATTAGATGACTTTTGTCCTTGCCCGAAGTGACAATGTCAGTGTCTGAAGCTTACATCTTTCATGACTGTCAGCTAATTAGAATGCAGGACAGCTGTAAAGTTCTCATCTCTAATCCACCCTTCTGGATTCCATCCACTGTTAGCACTCCTGTCAATCACTGCAGGGCCCCGAGCTACACTTCCCAAAACCTGTGATAAGCATGGTCTCCATGAGTATCAACAGTAGGAGGTAAAAAAAAAAAAAAAAAAAAAAGTTACCTTTCTACATATCAGAATTTAAAATAAACTTGATAATCGTACCAAAGTCCTCAACCCACTGTCACCGAACAGATACCATCTTTCTTAAAACTGAAAGTTTGTCAGAGATGTACTCTTGCTGTTTCTTGTTCACATACGTGTGCAGAACTAGGAAATGTGTTTTTGGGAGGGAAGTCGTTTTCTGTTGTGACTTCTCCCAAATTCTAGGAATATATTGACCTTATTTCTGGCCCTTCTTGCTGGCAGCCAGCCCTCCTCCCCTCTCAGTCCTCCTGGGCAGGGCAGGTGCCACAGATGGGGATTCTCTTTCTTTTTGTTGCACCACCTTTCTCCAGACTTCCTCTGTTGACTTCCCTCTAAACTTTTTGCCCCGTATTCTCAGTTTTCCTCACACTTTGATCCTTTACATTGATTTTTTTTTGTTTCCTATCTTCTAATTTAATTGGAATTTATTAGTAAATTCAGGTTGTTAGTGAAGCTCGTTTGAGAGGCTTCGATTGGGGATTGCACATTCTTCTACTTCCCAGTGTCTCAGAAGCAGGAGTCGGTATTTTCTAGACAGTTTTTATTCCAAAATATGGACAGAAATCTACCCCTTTGGACAATCTCTCTGTAACACCCTTCAGTAACCACTGGGTCTTCTTCAAATGCATTGAAGAATTTAATACTTGGCTGACAGGATTCCTCTGGACTTAAACTGTCCTCTTCCTGTGTGGCTTAAATCCGTAAAGGGATGACCCATTAAACACTCTAACTACTCTTCAAACAATGTTCACTGTCACTTGATTCAGCCACTCATGCCCAGAGCTACTCCCTGGGCCCCTGCCATCCTCTACCATGAACCCATTTCAGGAAACAGAATCCTTGAATCCCAACAGCCTCATTTTCTTTCTACAGTTGCTGTGCCTGTTCGATACAGCATTTTGACATCTTTGAGACCTCTAGATTCTCTTTTGCTACTCAAAATGAGTTGCATGGACCATCAGTGTGGCATCGGCCTCACTTGGGAGCTGCTTAAAATGTCCCGGCCCCTCCTCAATCCTAGTCTGTGATTTAACAAGATCCTCAGAGGCTTCATATGCACATATAAATTTGAAAAGGTCTACTCTAATACTTTCAGATTTTCCTAACAGTTTTTTAAAAGATATTATTTATTTATTTATTTATTTATTTATTTATTTATTTATTTATTTGAGAGAGAGAGAGAGAAAGCCAGCATGAGAAAGGGAAGTGGCAGAGGAAGAGGGAGAAGCAAACTCCTCCCTGAGAGAAGAGCCAATGCGGGGCTCTATCCCAGGACCCTGAGATGATGAGCTGAGCCAAAGTCAGACACTTCACTGAGCCAAGGTGCCCCACTAACAGTTTTCACTCAGCTCCTTGTCTACCCAGCTTGCATGTCTAGGTCACACATTGCAGTTTGTTCCTTACCAGCACACTCATCTGTCATTGGACCCATTGACTAGTCTCCTCCTTGGATCAACCAAACCAGCATCCTTTCCTCCTGCTGTGCCTAAGCTGTTCTGAGGGCTGCCAGAGGAAATGACCTAACTGGACTGGGTTTGTGACCTCAACCGGATCCCAAGACTGCTTAGTATTCTGTTCTTGAGCATCATCCTCCCACTCCTTCAAACTGCATAGCTCTTCTCTCCCAATTCCTCTCTTTCTCCCTCCTTCCCTCACTCCCTCTTCCTCTCTTACCCCCACTTTGCTTAAAAAAATCTTATTTCATATTTAGAGTGAATGGGATTCTTCTGCCACAAACAATCCTAACATCTTACCTACATAATTACAAACATCTATATTCATTCCTGAGGACTTTTTTTTTAATATCTAAGTTTTTACCACCATCATACTGATTCCACTTAACTATTTCCCCCTCCCCTTTGTGAATAAACTTTTTATTCTGGAATAATTATACATTTACAGAAAAGTTGCAGGATTGTGGTGAGATTTCCCAAATATCCTATAATGGACTGGATAGTAGCAACAGTATGGCCAAATCATAACCTCAGTAACTGTGAATGGGGCCTTATTTGGAAATGGAGTCTTTGCAGATATAATTCTCATGAGAGGAGACCATGGTTGTAGGTGGGGCCTATATGCAATGACAGGTATCCTTATACGGGACAGAAAAAGAGAAGGGGGAGAGGGAGGAAGCCATGTAAGATTGGAGGGCAGCTACAAACCAAGAAACTCCAAAGATTGCCAGAAGTCACCAGAAGTTAGGACAGAGGCACGCAATGGATTCTCCCTCACAGCCTCCAAAAAGAACCAATCCGATTGGCCCTTTGTTATCAAACTGCTGACTTTTAGATATGTGGGAGAGTAAACTTTGGTTGCTTAAAGTTTTCACTAATCTATTATGGCAGCCCTAGGAAGTGAGGATCATTCCCCATGTGGTTTCTTCTAATGTTCCATCTTGCTTTCCCACATTACATTTGTCAAACCTAAGAAACCGATGCTGATACGATGCTATTAACTAAACCCTAGTCTCAGTTTAGGCTTTTCTAGTTCCTTTTTTTTTTTTTTTTAGATTTATTCTTTTATTTTAGAGAGAGAGAGAGAGCATGGGAACAGGGAGAGAGTCAGAGGAATGGGGAGAGAGAGAATCTCAAACAGACTTACTGCTGAGCATGGAGCCCGACACTGGGTTCCATCCTAGATCTTGACCCTGAGATCATGATCTGAACCAAAACCAAGAGTCAGTTGCTCAACCCGCTGAGCCACTCAGGGGCCCGAGACTTCTCTGGTTTTTACACTAACATCCTATTTCTATTCAAATCTAGCATAACTCAATCTAGCATAACACATTACATGGAATTTTCATGTCTCCTTAGTTATCCCTGATAGAGGGATAACTAACATAATCTTTGCTTATTTTTTATTTTTTGGCCTTGGCAGTTTTGAGGAGTACCGGTCAATTATTTCCTCGGATGTCTTGCAGTTTGAGTTTGTCTGATGTTTTTCTCCTGATTAAGCCAGAGTCATGGATTCTGGGGAGAAATACCACAGAGATGAAGAACTTTTCTCATCAAATCACATTAGAAAGGTACAGAAGATCAATGCGGCATCACCGGTGATGTTAACATTGATTGCTTGGTTAAGATTGTGCTTGCAGGATTTCTTTGTTGTCAAGTTATTATTTTTCGCTTCCCATCTTCTATTGTTTGGACGTGAGTAATTAATTCCAGCCTACACTCAAGGGAGAAGGACTATGGGTATGTATTATTTGGAATATTTCTGTAAGGAGGATTTGTCTGTTCTCCCTCATTTATTTGTGTAGACAGTCATTTAGTCCTATCAGTACAGACTGATGCCCGGGAACGTGTAGCTTTTTATGTTCCATTTCCCATTCCAAATAAAATCTCTTGTCTCTGCTCTGTTTTTCCCTTCCAGCAACAGCATTCTGCCCAACGTCATTCTCTCCTTTCTTTCGTTTATTTGACATTTATTGAAAACCAGATACTACCTGTATCTTAATGATAAGATGGTAAATAATTTATAGTTCATTTGCTCCAGAAGTTAACAGACTGGCAAGTTCTGCTATGTGCTGTTTACCTTACTAGATCCTGAGGATGGAAAGGTATTTTGGCACCATCCAGAAAAAGACACTAGTGACTTCTTGAGAGTTCCTCCTTCCGATTTCTTACCTGCACTTACTCTCCAACCCATTTCAGTGGTATACAGATTTTCCTACACTGCATGCCATCTTGCCAGGGAGATTACATTACTTTTATAGTTTTAACTTTTAATCTATGCTGATATTCCTTAAGTATCCATATCTATAGGTCTGGACTCTCTCCTGAGCTCCAGACTTGTTTATTGTGCTTCTATATGCAAGAGTCCAGAGACACCTCAGATGACACCCAAATATTTTCTTCCTTTTTCAAGTTCAAGCATTATTAATGACACTGTCACTATTGCCAAAGATAGAAACCTGGGATTCATTCTGAGAAACTCCCTACTATCTTTCTAAGTCCAATTAGGTACCGAGACTGTAGAACCTCTATCCTAAAGACCCCTCAATACACTACACTTTGTTTTCAGTGTCTGCTTCTATACACCATGTACGTTCTACAATCTTCCAGAGCTGGCACACTAAAACGTAAGTCAGATCATATTCCCTTCTTATTTAAAATATTCTCAGCTTGTATTGTCTCCAGTATAAGGCCCAGACACACACCACCTGTGACATCTGATCTTTATCTTGTCAACTACATTGTCCAGCATTCCCATGGTTCAGTCACACTGAGCAAGATGCCAGTTGGCTTTCAGGTTCGTGTGACTTTGCACATGTCCTTCCCCTGTTCCTTGGATGACTATCTCCTCATTTTCCATAAACCCCCACTCTTTTCTTTGTGACCACCTTAAATATTTTCTCCTCTGTTACTCCTTCCCTGAACTCTGCAGAATTACTCCTCTATGCCTCCTTAGACAATTTTTTACGCTATATTTTCATTGTTTATTTATTATACAAATTTCCTTGACCAGACTGAGTTCCAAGAAAATAGCGAGAATGTTTTATTTATCTTTGTATGCTCATTGCCAAGTGCACAGTAGCCAGTTTTCAGAAGACAGTTGCTTAAAGAATGAAGGGATACAAACTTGTAGGCATCTTATGTCTTTGCTTGCCAGCCAGATGCTTGTGTCGGGATATCTTCTATTTCGTACAAAAGTGCATTATCTAAATTATCTTACCTTCAAATTTGATTTCCTTTTTTGACAGAGGAGAAAGCTGTGGTCCAAGGCTTGGATTATAGAAAAGGGCCTCTGGCAGTTACTTGTTGAGATATTCATGTTAACTATACCATCACTGAATAGTTTATACTTCATGACATGCAGCTGTACTAACAGGGACAGGCATATTATAAGACCTTGTCATGCCACACTCCATACTCCTTTCTTTGCTGGTCAGCCATCCAGTGCTGCCAGACTCCTTAACTACTTTTCTACACATTTCTCTGACATCCTGACTTTCATCTTCTCCACCAGCTCCTTGCCTCTCAAAGCTGGAATTTCCTTAATACACTCTATTCGCGGGAAGGTCATTACTTTCATCTCTAATGTTTGCGTGATACTTTGGAGTTTTAACAACACTTTTCTCTACATTCTCATTTGCTCCAACTTCAGAGGGTTATTACTGTTCCCATTTTTCACATAAGCAAGCTGAAATTCACGGAACTTATGCTTTCTGTAATATTCCCTAGATAGAACATGGTAGACCTGGGCTTAGAATATTGGTTTGATTTAAAATCCAATGTACTTATCCACTCAGAAACCAGGACCTGAAGACATCATTTGAACCCTAGAAAAACAGTATCCAGACTAAAATTACATAGGAATTATTTTTTAGGAGCTAGTTTAAAGTAAGTTTTCTGTTTGTAGAAGATAGCGTTGCAACCAAAATATTCTGATCAGATGTAGACTTTATAAGTTTTGATTTTGTGATTGGTGAATATTCACGAGGGGTATTTATAAAGCATCTAAATGTATATGTTTTGTGCTTGTTGCAGAAGAGGAAAATACAGAAGCATTGTCACGCATTTCATTGTCTACTCTGTGGCAGAAAAAAAATCAACCATGAAATGAAAGTGTTCCTTTTCAATAGAAGTGTCTCTGCATTCATATTTTTCTTCAGTGCTGGTTTTTTTGTTTGTTTAAAATCAACTTAAGAAGTTGAATATAAATATAATAGCTCGGGAAATTATGAAAAATATTCATTTTTTTTAACAACTCCTAATCACCACTGAAATTAGAGTTTTCAGGACCAACCAAGCCAAGGACGAGCCTCACCTTTTTCTTTCTCAGAGCAACTGACACTATTCCTAGTGGCCCACTTATGTGTCCCTGAACACTTGGAGAGGATATGGGTGAGTGACTCAGCAAAATGGTAGTAACATGTGTAAGGAGACTCTTTTGATTCCTAAACAGTTTAGCTTACTCACTGAATTTCTTTTCTTTTCTTTTTTTTTTCTCACTGAATTTCTTAACTCCATTCATTACAGAAAGGGTGCTGAATCAATACAATGGTAGCCTGGTAGATGATCCTTGGGTTTGGGCCACAAATTGTCCTCAGTATGGAGTCTACGTGGCTTGATTTAATCTAAGTAATTTAGAAGTAATCTAGCCTATTTGAATTTTATTGCTTTATTTGTTTTCAGAGGGAGGGATAGTAACATTCTAATCCTCAGAAATATTTTTGTCTGAAAAATGTTTTACCCTCTGAAATAGGGAATAAACATGGGGTCTTTTTTTGGACTTTAAGTCAATTCTGGTATTTTCATGGGCTTACATTGACTCTAAGAATGTTCTTACATGATGCTAGAAGGTCCCAGTTTTGAGTGACTGCCTTTCTCCATGACCTCTCATGTGTAAGTGGTCTTTGTGCTTTGGCCACCTGAGCAGCCTTCTCTGAAAGCCGACCAAAACGTGGTTTTTTGGTATAGATGGTGTTATTAATTGTCATTTTTTCACATTTCACCGCAAAGCGATTTCATTTATTTTATAGAACAGAATTCATCATTGACAGAGCCCATATACTAAAATCTTAGTATATGATTTTATACTCTAAAAATGGCATTTATAATAGAACACTAAAAAAGTAGAAGTCCCAAGTATCATTTTAAAATGTTGCCCATACATGTTGATTTTGTAAGAATAAGTCAAAACAGTATTTTCAACAAAACTAGTTTTTCAGTCTTCAATATTCTAAAATGTCATCACTGAAACAAAAATGATTTAAATACAAATTTAAACAAGTAAACTGAATAAATACTACTAGAAACATAATGTGGTATAGTAGAAGGCCCAGAAGTTTTTGAATCAAATTTATGTGGTTTCAGATAGCAACATTATCACTTCCTGGTTCTGTTTCCTTCAAGAAATTAAATTTATTTGAATAGGATTTCAAAAAATGGAGATAATGATGCGTATCAGCAGAGTTGTTGTGAGGTTAAGAATAATATATGTAAAATGCATGACATATCTAGGGACTCAATGTATGTTGTTGTTGCTATTAATATTATTATTATTATTATTGTTGTTACAATGACTTTAAATATCCTCATTTCAGGTTTTTGTCTTGTAACTGAAATTGCGTTAGGTCACCCTGTTATATATATCAAGTGGCTTCATAACACCTTTGCCCATAAATATATTTATGGTATAAAGAATAGAAACACATTAATAGAATGAAGATTTATAAGGGCATATGAGCATACTAAAGTGTTATAAGTTAAGCTTGTACTATAGCATTTCCCAGTACCAACATCACAACAGGAAGATACTTAGCAGAGGTTAAGAAGATGGCAAAACCTGATTAACTACACAGATTTTCAAGAGATGTTTCAGTCTTTGTCACAAGTGAGTTTTTATAGAGAAACAATCTATTTCCATAGGTAGGTCCCCAGGCAGGTGTGGGCTTCCCTATAGGATACCTTGGGGGAAAACATTATATTTGAATGAAAGTGTTAGCAGATAAGGCTCAATTCATAGGTAATTCAGACTTCGTATAGTCAAGGGGATGCAGAAAGAAAGCAAGAAGCAGAATGCTGGTTGTTCACTGGTGATGTTGGTCAGGAAGCATACTTGGTGTGCTGACTTATACTCGTTCAGGACCGGGTACTCCGTTCTAGAAACAACTTGACCTTTACTGAGGGAAACGGCACCATTTTACTTGTGTGCATACAGCTTGAGATAGTTTGCACCCACTAGCATTTTTTCCTCACAAGGTCCTTAAAGATACACTGCTATTGTTCAAACTTCATTTGAGAGACGTATAAGCGACTAACGTATTTAACAACAAATTTAACAATCTTCCTTATCCACCCCTTTCATCTACCTCCTCAGAAATGCACAAGGCCTTTCTGATTCCCCATATTCTTCCCGGTCTTTCTGGTCTGTCCTCACATTACTCTCCGCGTAACTTCTCAGCCTCATACCTGATTTTGCTGATGCAAAATTTACTATTTTAAGGAACGTTCTATTACACTTCCATTTGTTTTGGTTTATGACTCTACTTGTGTGCTTAGATTGTTAGACGACATAAACCATGTTATTTTGTACCTTCAAAATACATCCAGAATCCATCTGCTCTTCACCCCCTCATTCTATCATCCTAGTCCAAACCACCATCATCTCTCACCTGAATTACTGCAATTACACCAAATAGTCTCCTTTTTATTATACTTTCCCCATAACTGTCATTGTCTACACAGCAGCGAGTATGAGCCTTCTAAAAGATAAGTCCAATCCTGTTACTCCTTTGCTCAGAACCCTTCAATAGTGTTTCATTTCAGCCTGGGAGATGCAAAAGTCCATATGAAGGCTGACAATGCCCTTTATCTATTTTTTTAAGGTTTTATTTATTTATTCATGAGAGAGACACACACACACAGAGGCAGAGACACAGGCAGGGGGAGAAGCAGGCTCCTTGCAGGGAACCTGACACGGGACTCGATCCTGGGTCTCCAGGATCACACCCTGGGCCGAAGGCAATGCTAAACCGCTGAGCCACCCAGGCTGCCCACAATGCCCTTTATCAACCAGCTTCTCTCTGACATCATTTACTACTCCATCTGTTCTTTTCACTCCAGCCACACAGATCTTTTTTCTCTTAACCAAATGTGACAGTCACTGTCCTGTCTCAAAGTCTTTGCATTGCTACCCTATCTGCTGAGGTAACTGCAGGACTCATTTCATCACCTCTCTTGGGTGTCTGTGCAAATATCAGTGGGGTCTTCCGAGACGACTCTAAGCAAAAATACAGTATTCATTACATTTCCTGAGCCAAATCCTTGCTTTATTTTATATCACCGAATTTATCACCAAATGATATCCTATATATTTCCCCCTTTTTTTAAGTGGTGTCCATTCTCCCCATAGAATACAGCCTCCATGGGAACAAGATTATTTGTATGCTTTGTTCACTGCTATATCTATAGCACTTTGCATATAGAGGCAGTCAATGGATATTTATTAAGTAGGTGGATCAATATATAAATGTCTTTCATGTTAATGCTCCATGTATGTGAGTGTTAAGTTATCTGCATTAGGTGAGATAGTGATGGTCAATGAGGGAGAATCAGGCATATTCTTCAAATTAGTAGTGACAATGGGAATCAAATTTTCCCTAAGTATGGACACATTTTGATCTTGTATGTTTATATGAAGCATTTAAAATATAATAATTTCTTACATATTTTGAGGTTTAAATAAATTCTAAGGATAAGCTTTTTCAACCAAACAACTAGTTGCCAAAATAAATGCAGAATCACAAAACTCTAAACTATTCCTCTATTTGTGGTTATTTAGGTTAATTAAAAGTGCATCTCGGGACACCTGGGAGGCTCAGTGGTTGAGCATCTGCCTTTGGGTCAGGGCATGATCCTGGAGACCCGGGATGGAGTCCCACATCAGGCTTCACGCCGGGAGCCTGCTTCTCCCTCTGCCTGTGTCTCTGTCTCTCTCTTTATCTCTCTCTCTCTCTCTCTCTCTGTGTGTGTGTGTGTGTGTGTGTGTGTGTGTGTGTCTCATGAATAAGTAAATAAAATCTTTAAAAAAAATAAAAGAGCATCTCAATAACAAATATGTTTTAGAAATTATGGCAGGATGGAAATCAGTTTAGTGAGGTATGATTCAACTATTTTTCTAGCTCCTAATGAGAATTAAAATATGGACTTTTAGAGGTTGTTCCAGTCCTAAGTGAGAGGGATTACATAGGGAAGTCATTCTTGGTCCTATGAGGTCCCTGAGTGTCAAGACCATATCTGGGTTGGGTGGAGATGATGATGATGATGGTGATGGTGATAACAATAACAAGAGCTAATAGTTGATGCTTACTGAAGCTCACCGTGCACAGGTACTGTTCTAAGTGTTTGATTGAACGAATGTACTTAATCTTTATAACAGTCTTGTAAGTAGGCATTGTTATTCCCATTTTACAGATGAGGAAACTCAAGTATGAATAGGTTGAATAAATAGACAAAGCCACACAAAAATCATAAATGGCAGAGATAGAATTTGAATGCTTGGCCCCGTCTCTCTTAACCTTCCTGTTAACTTGCCAAGCTCCTGCCTGGAGCATAAGTAGAACTCCAGAAAGTGTGTGTGCATGCTCCTATGTATGTGTCTGTGCAACGGTGAGTACAGGCACACTTATTTGTGTGCATGTACATATGTGAATTGGTAGTGATGACAAAAGTGAAATATTGATTGTGAAATGATAGATCTCTGAAGAGAGCAAAGGTAAGGAAATAAATACTATTGTTGAGCTTAATAAGTGTCACTTCACTTAATCAGCATAGCAGCCTTTGTGAGGGAACATTTTTGCTTTTTTTTTTTTTTTAATAGATGAGTTATCAGAGGATCAGAGAAGTAAAAGCCCCACCCATGGGAAAAGCCCTGTCTAGACAGTGGCAATGAGATTGAGAGGAAAATCTCACCTGGTTCCTCAAGAGTAAAGCCCACACCTGGAGGCATAAGGAAGACCCTGTGGCTTCCCTGCGAAGATCCTCTGACCTTTCATCTTTTCATGTCTGGGAGGGGACACCAGTCAAGAGAAGACACTGGGTCAGTGTAGGACTATGTAGTCTGGGGCTAACATTGCCAAATATTTCCGACACATACGTGAAAATTTATTTATTTCAAATTCAAATTTACCTGGGTGTTCTGTTTTCATTTTTGTTTATTTATTTGTTTTTTGTTTTGTTCAATCTCAGGATGTCTACTTGCGGCTCTCTGTCGGGAGCTCTGAGCAGATCACAAGAGCAGAGAAAGACATTACCTTAGACTGTGAATCCCCATGTGAATTCATCAGCTGCTCATTTATTCACACCTCATTGGTAGAAACAGTGGCTACCCATCAGAGCCAACGTACTAAGTTTGTGAATGCTCACTCCTAGAGCTTACTCTATCTAGAATACAGAGGTCCTCAAATTTCAGTGTACATGAAGATTACCTGGGAAGCTTGTTTAAAAAATGCTGATTCTTGGCTCTAACCCCAAAGTTTATGATTCTTAGAGTAGAACCCTGAAATCTGTGTTTTTAATGAAAAGTCAATGAAAACCACCTGTGGGTGGTTGGTTCCTGGAATATTCTTTGATAAGTTCTGGTCTGGTGATTGGAAGAGACTTTATCCAGATATTATAAAAGTCAATATGAAATATTTCTCATTGAGACTTTAGATCCTGGGACATTGTGTGCTTTGAATTCCTCTAAGGTGTTAATGCAGATTATAGACTATTATTGTATTATAAGTATTACTCTTTTTTTTTCTGACAAATGATAGCTAAGTGTGTTGGCAAGTGAGAATTTGCTGCAAGCATACTGTGCTCCCCAGAAGAGAAATTTTCTCCATATTTCTGATCGGAGCCTTGAGTCAAGTGAAGTGTCACATTCTTACCAAGTAGCTTAGACTCTTGAGCCATAGTCGGTTCTGCACCAGAGTTATTTATGAAAGCCTTGTTTCTGGCAGGAAAAGGTTCACTGGGTTTCATAGGGTTAAAGGCAAGGACTTGTACCTACAATTTTTCAAACCGATTCTATATTTCAGCATAATGTTTGTTGTACTGATATGGTATGTGGAGGCATTTGTGTATTCGTTGTTGAACACCCAGACTGCTGAATCCTTTGCAAAGTCAAGTCAAAGCAGTGAGCATTCTGGGAGAGATGCCAACAACAAATGGTAGTAATCCAGCCTTGTTGTTATAAAAGCATGAATCAAAAGCTCAGCATCTTGCTGAGACAGCGATCGTCTTAACCTTGTTATACTCCTGAGATGGTAATATGAGGTCTTATCAATATGGTTGATACGGCTCTCAGAGGAAAGCTGAGGGTTGAAACTGGCTAAAATTTATCATGGAGAATATTGCCTTGTGGGATGTCCAGCTGTAGAATTGTGACTAACTATTAAATCCTCTGTGAAGTGAGAAATATATGGTCCACTGCCTGCAGGATAAGAGAAGGGGAAGGAAGTAGAATCAAAAGTGAAATAAAACTGGTCAAATGAGATGAAAATCTGATATCTTAATTTTTAGCCATAGGCATCAGTTTTTGAAATGACCCCTTGGGAGGCTTCTGATTGACTGGGGATAATGCCATGCCAAGGAACATTAAAGGCTCCCTGGGTGGTCTTAGTTTAAATGGTGAAATCTTTTTGAAGAAGTTTTGTTTTTGTTACCAAATCTAAGCTGTGTGCAAGTTATAAGTGACCCAGACAATTAATTGCATTTAATTGAGTATACAGAACAAGACTGCTGTGATTTCTAGTGTCTCTGTCTCTTTCTTTATTTTGAGCTATATATCTAGCAACTTTCTTAGAAGGGAGTCAAACCAAGATTTGTACCAAGAAGACAGAGCTTTTCTTAGGAGTTATCATTAATATTCACTTTCAACCTCATACCCTCCAGGAAGAAGGACAATATGCAGAGTGTTCAGAAGCCTCTGGCTTTGAAGTGAGAAAGACCTGGGTGTGAATCACAACTTTGTCATTTCCAAGTTGTGAGACCTTGGGCAAATTACTTAACCTCTCTGTGCTTTAGTTTTATTAGCTATAAAATGCAGTTATGTTAGTACCGGTCTCATAAAGTCTTTGTGAGAATGAAATGACATATCATATGCAAAATGCTTTCTACAGCACCTGGTGCACGGTATGTGGTATGTACTCTATAGATATTAACATTTGAGACTCTGAGACCCATCCCTCCTCCCTAAAAAAAAAAAAAAAAAAAAAAAAAAAAAAATTGCACTTCTCTTTCCCACCCAGGTTCTGAATATTTTGAAAATTTTAGAAAAAATAAAGACCCCGAGAAACACCTCCTTATTAATGATAGAGAAAGGTTGGAGAATACAGTTTAGTTTGACAGACAAATTGGCTTGTTAAGTGTATGTAATGCCCCACATTTGGCAGACTCACCTTACTTGTTACAGCAGTACCACCTGAGCCAGCCCGCTCGTGGAAAAAGGAAGAAGAGAGAAACATGCTCATCCCTATAAGGAGCTTTTTTTTTTTCCAAACAGAACGTGGCTGAGCATGCACAGATATTCTTTCCAAATTCACCAGAGACATGATTCTATATTATCAGTATCTGAGTGAACAAAGGGTCAGGAGAGAGAAGGGAGGTGTTAGATAAGAGTCTTCCTCACAGAAATGAAGACCAGGAGATGTTCTCATCTAACAAAGTGTTAAAATTGTCAATAATTTATTTCTACTATGCTTTATTTCATTATTTAATTTGGTATGAGCTTCTACCTTTATCTCTTCAAATCATACTCTGGCTATTGCTGCTGTGACAAATTACCACACACTTAGTGGCCACAACAATACAAATTTATTCTTCTATAGTTCGGGAAGTCAGAAGTCCATAATCAGTCTTGATGAGCTAAAGTCAAGATAAGGTTAATTCCTTCTGAAGGCTGTGAGGGAAGAATCATTTCTTTGCCTCTTTCAGCTTGTAGAGGCCACCTGCTTGTGATTATTTCTGTGCATCATCCCAACTGTTTGCTTCCTTCATAGATCTCCTACTACTGTCTCTGACCATCTTGTCTCCCTTTTAGAAGGACTGTTGGGACTATACTCTGCCTCCACATACAATCTAGGAAAATCTCCCATCTCAAGATTCTTAAGCACATCTGCAAGGTCCATGTTACCGTGTAAGGTAACAAAGTCACAGATTTAAGGGATTAGGTTGTGGATGTCTTTGGGTAGCCATTATTTAGCTGACCAAATGACATTTTGATTGTCTGAGTCTGTCTTGTACCTATTTTCCTTATTTTGTATAGCATTTTAAAAAAATTCCTGAATTGGGTTATAAATTCCTAAGAATAGATATCAAATCTTCTGGGTTTTTATATTTTTTATTATTATTATTTTTTCTTTTTTTATTTATGATAGGTACACAGTGAGAGAGAGAGAGGCAGAGACACAGGCAGAGGGAGAAGCAGGCTCCATGCACCGGGAGCACGACGTGGGACTCGATCCCGGGTCTCTTGGATCACGCCCTGGGCCAAAGGCAGGCACTAAACCACTGCACCACCCAGGGATCCCAGGTTTTTGTATTTATTCTGCTTTATTATCTCACATATTAAAAGCCAACTAATGCTCATAATAGGTACTCGGTAAAGCTATTGAATCACAAAACTTGAAAAATCAGTGTGGAGAATGAGGCCTGTGCCTGGTTTACTTATGTTCAGGGGAAACAAAATCTCAGTTTTGACTTTGGATTCAACAAATATTCAGACCATATAAGAAACAATATACTTTGAGTGAAGAATTAGAATGTGACTTATTTCCCAGAATTCTTGCTGTTGGACCGTAGAGAGGCTTTGGGACAGTCAATTAAGTGTTAAGATTTACCAGAGATCTAAGGGCTTATCTCTGCCACACTCTCCTTCCTTCAGATAAAGAAGAGGAATGCTGCAATATTTGTGAATGGGTGTGAAAACTTATGCTGCACAATTTAACCTACTCTCGCCATTAAGCTTTGGAGATGAGGGTTATTATACTATGGAATTTGATTCTGATTTTAGCTGCATTGTTGATAAGAAGTGTATCATGACTTGAAATAAATACACAGAAAATAATTCCCTCTCTCAGATGTAGGTGCATTTCCATACATGATTGTTCATCACTTAGGGGTTAAATTAGAAAATTATGAAGACCAACATGAAATTTTAAGGTATTCAATTTACATTAATAGATATCTCAATGAACCATAGAATTAGCCTTAAAACATATAGTCCAATTCACATTCATTATTTTAAAAGTTAGTTATGCTATAGAAGCTTTGTATATAGTATTTTGTTATATAAGTAAGATTTAAAAAAAGATTCTTTGTCCGTAGCCCTGCAAATTTACAATTGCCCTTTGGTACTTCACCTGTACTACCTTCACATTCTCCCCTTCCCTTCTTGACTTTACCACTCTTGAATGGTAGAAACTGAATTGTGGGGCTAGAAAGGACCCTAGAGGTTATCTTATCAATTTGGACATTTTACAACCGAGAACATAACTCTAGAGACATGAGTGACTTGCTTAAGGTCACACAATTATTGGTAGAATTTTATTAAAAACACAAGTCTCCTAACTGTCTGTGAAGAGTTTCCTCCACCTCTATATATTTAAGGTAATTTAAGAGCAGAGAGCAACAGGAAAAATTATCAAGGAGTAAAGCAATGGAGGATGAGAGGATTTTGGAAATACTGTGGCCTAAAGGAGGCACGATTCTCAGTCACCTGCTTTCATATCTAACAGAGTTTATCATTTGTTAGAGGAAGAAAGATGTGCATGCCCTGGGGTTTGAAAATACGAGCACAGCGAAGATATAATTTTGATGGACAGTGCTGGTGAGGACCTTCTCCCCTCTGGTGAGCAGAACACCTGAGAACCAAGGTCACAGAACCTGGAGAAAGGACTATAATAAAGGGGTGAGTTAAAGGGATGCTAGGAAATTGCAAAAATAGAAAAAAAAAGAAAGAAAGAAAAAAAGAAGGTATGGCAGTAGCAGGAGCAATGTTAATAGTAGGAAAAGAGGTATGTAGAGTTAAAAGTATTAATTAAGATAGACAGAGGGTCATTTTGTAGTAAAAAATGACTAAATGAACAATTTAAGAAGATTCTGAAACACCAAACAAAAGTACCCAAAGATCTCTTAATATTCTAAATATAGAAAGCAGTATCTATTCAATATGCAAGGATAAATTACAGAACTACAATTATAATGAGAGACCTTAATACCCACTTTTAGAATAATATATAAGAGAATTGAACAATGATGTCAACACATTTTCTTGTGTAGAGAGATACAAACAAAAATAATTCAGAAACATATCCCTTGAATATAGAATATAAATTACTTTCTATGTCCATGGAAACTTTAAGAAAATGGATAATGTAATTGACCACAAAGCAAATTTTAATGAAATTTTAAAAGCAAAATTTTGGGACTTCTGGATCGCTCAGTCAGTTAAGTGTCTGACTCTTGATTTCAGCTCATGCCATGACCTTGGGGTCATGAGATTGGGCTCGATGGTGCTCAGCTGGGAGTATGCTTAAGATTCTCTCTCTCCCTCTCCCTCTGCTCTTCCCCACACTGTCTCTCTTTCTCTCTCAAATAGATAAGTCTTCTTTAAAAAGCATATTTACAGACTACTCTCTTTGACCATATTTTTAAAAAGTAGAAACAATGAAATGATGATCCTCTTTTTTCCTCTCTCTCTCTTTTAAAGATTTTATTTATTTACTCATGAGAGACACATAGAGATAGGCAGAGATATAGGCAGAGGGAGAAGCAGGCTCCCTTCAGGAAGCCCAATATGGGACTCTATCCCAGGACCCTGAGATTACGACCTGAACCAAAGGCAGATGCTCAACCACTGAGCCACCCAAGTGCCCCCTCTTTTTTCTCTAATGCCAAAATAGTAGCTACTTGGAAAATAAGAATACATTCCTGGTTAGCTCATGAAACCACATGAAAGCTGAAAGTAGACTCTCCGAAAACACTAAAAAAAGATGAATATCGGAACCCATAGAACATAGGAAAAAGAGAGAATTTAGTCTTAAATTCCTTATGATAAGTGGAACAGTAAAAGCAAAAGAGAATGAGACATACTTGAAAATCCAAAAAGAAAAAAATTGATTTCTCAGCAAAGTAAACATTACCAAAATGGATAACAAAGTACAGAACTAGAATCGAATGCTTATGACCAAAGCAATAAGAAAGGCGATCCCATATAAAAGAGCCGTTATGAAGCCTGTGCTTTGCTAATGGAAGTGTAATATGATGTAGGCACTGTGTAAACAGCATGGTGTTTTATAAATTAATTAAACATTAGCCATTAATTAATTTAACATTAATTAAACATGACCCAAGCAATCCCACTATCAGGTATATGCCCCAAAGAATTGAAAGCAAGAACCCAAATAAATACATGTACACAGTGTTCATAGCAGCATTATTCAAAATAGCCAGGAGGCGGAAAGAACCCAAGTGTCATCAACAGATCAATGGATCAACTAAATGAAGTAAGTTCTGACACTTGCTATGATGTGGTTGAACCTTGAAAACATGTTAAGTTAAATAAGCCAGCCATAAAAGTATTGCATGATTCCACTAGCATGAGGTACCCAGAGTAGACAAAGAGACAGAAAGTAGAATAAAAGTTACCAGGGGCTGGAGAAAAGGTGAAATGTGGGGTGATTGTTTGATGGGTTCAGAGCTTCTGTTTGGGATAATGACAAATTTCTAGATATGGACAGTGTGATGGTTGCACACTATTGTCAATGTACTTAGTGCCACTGAAAATGGTGTACTTAATGCACATTTAAAATGGTTAACATTGGGGGCAGCCTGGGTGGCTCAGCGGTTTAGCGCTGCCTTCAGCCCAGAGGGTGATCCTGGAGACCCAGGACCGAGTCCCACATCGGGCTCCCTGCATGGAGCCTGCTTCTCCCTCTGCCTGTGTCTCTGCCTCTCTCTCTCTCTCTCTCTCTCTCTCTGTGTGTGTGTGTGTCTCTCATGAATAAATAAATAAAATCTTTAAAAATAAATAGAATAAAATGGTTAAGATTGTAAATTTTGTATTATATTGTATATGTGTATTTTACAACACTAAACACAGACATCGTGACCAGATATTTTCATGAGTTTTAAATAATCTTGAAAGAACAGATATCTCTCATGTTAGTCTATTTACACAATAGGAAAAAAAATGAAAAGTTCTTTAAATTGTTTTTGAAGGCAGTCCAACCTTAATTCCCAAATCTGGCAAAGGTATTTCCATCTGGCATTGTTTCAAAAGAAGATTTATTAGGCCACCTAGAATTTATATAGAAATTCAAAGGTGGTTCAATATCAAAATCTCATTATAATGTACTTAATTAACAAACTAAAGGAGGGAAAAAAGCTTATAATTTCAGCAGAAACTGAAAGCATGTTAGACAAACTTTCAGAGGATATCCTGAATAAAAAATGAATAGAATGAAATTACTTTTAAAACCTTAAAATCAAGGTGCCCACGTGGCTCAGTTGGTTAGGTGTCTGACTCTAGATTCCAGCTCAGGTCATGATCTTAGGGTCCTGAGATGGAGCCCCACTTCTGGCTTCTTGCTCAGCTCACTCTCTCTGTCTCTCTCTCTCTCTCTCTCTCAAAAAGAAAGTTTACATGTAACTGTGACTCCTCCAAAATATTACTAATAACGTACTGTGGACTGGACATCTTACCAATAACAGGTGATTAACATATGTTTTATATGTTATGTGTATTACATACTCTATTCTTACAATAAGTGGGCTAGAGAAGAGAAAATGTTAAGGTCATATGGAAGAGAAAATACATTTACAGTATTCTGTTGTAAAAAATCTGCATATAAGTGGAACCTGTGTTGTTCGAGGGTCAACAGTAGTAGTAAAATCATCAGCTTGTAAAACTGTATGTGCAAAGTTATGCATTACAGAATTTCTCAGATGGGCAAAACTACTGAAAGTTGGAAATATGCTAAATGTCCATAAACAGGGGAAGGCTTTAAATAAGTATCGGTTTGTCCACAATGTGGAATATTTTGCTATGATGAATCCACTAAACATACTCAAAATTAGAACTATACCAGTTGTACTCAAGGCATTTTTAAGTGAGAAAAGCAAGACACAGAGGAGTGTGCATGATCTGATACAAAGTTTATCATTGATTCTAGACTCCCCATTGATGTACATGTACGTGTGTACACGTATGTGTGTGTGTGTGCGTGTGTGTGTGTGCAGGTGAAATCCCATGAGACTGACGTAAAGCCAGGAACTGCAGACACAGGGTTGTTAACATGAGTCATCAGCCTGATTGGGAGAAGGGGCAGTAAATATGGATGAGTTGGAGAGAAATGTTGGAAAGGTGACTTTGGAAGGAAGCAGATAAGCAGCTGCACGTCTCTGTGTGTTTTATTTATTGCCACAAGCATGTGCTAGTCTATGTTTGAAAAATGTAGATAAAAAGAACCAACGTTGAGTTGGATGTCTGCCTCCCGAAAGACGTGTCCATTCGGAACATGTGAATGTGACCTTATCTGAAAAAATCATCATTGCAGGTGAAATTAATTTAAGATCTCCAGACAGGTTCACCCCAGACTAGTGTGGACCTGAAATCCAAGACAGGTATTTTTAGAAGAGAAGAGAAGGGCTGAAGATGCAGGAAGAAGAGAAGGCCATGTAAAGGCTGAGGCAGAGACTGGACTGAGAAGCCACCAGCCAGGCAAAGCCAGGAGCCACCAGAAGCTGAAAGAGCCAAGGAACAGAATCTCTCCAAGAGCTGCTGGAAGGAGTACTGCCCTCCTGACACCCTGACCTCCTGCTTCAGGCCTCGAGAACCAAGATAATAATTTCCTCTTGGTTTAAGCCATTATGTTTATGTTCATTATGGCAGCCCTGGGAAACACAGATGCTCAACCTTTATTTCGATGGAAATTTTCTGCGAATTCCAATATGTAAAAAAAATGAGAACTGCTCCAGTTTAGGAATGTGACCCTGCACCTCTCCTCCTCCATCTCTGTGTCTCCACTCAAATACCAGGTAGGCTTGGGGCACAGCTTGCAGATCACTGATTTAGTTCCATCCCTTCTGTACAGATAAAAAGAGGCTTGAAGAGGGTTTCCCACTTCTTGGTGAGCCAAGCAAACCTTGTATCCCTTTTTTATCTTATCCCTGAGAAGGCTTGGGGTCATTGTGAGTCCCTTATCACAGCCGGGCAGGGTTTATAGTCCGCTCTTCTCTCTGCAGGACTAGGAGAGTGCTGTTTTTTTAACTTTTCCCAGATATGTTTCACTGCTGCACAATCAGGGTTGTAAGGTTTTTAGTAACTTTGAAAAATTCTTTCTGTGTTTCATTTGGAAAGGATTTTGCATAAACCACTGGTTTCTTGCTGAAGATCCTTAGATATGCATCTTTCACACACAATATGTATCCCTCATGGATTCTTAATTTTGTGTCTGTGATTCATCATACGACAGAACCAAGTTGAGAATTCCCTTCACATCACTGCATGCAAAAAGTCCCAGGATATAAAAATCCTTGAGAAGGCAGGACACTGGGGGTACAGAAAAGAAGAGTGCAGCTACTGGGAAATCAGCAGAGGGGAAAAAATGCCAGGTAAATGCAGGTAAGGCTCCATGTCTCCCAGCACGTTGTAGGATTCCTGCAGGATGAGCCAGACATTTTCCTCAACCTACCAAATTCTGTTTTTATCCCTCCCGAAGGGAGCTTCCTACCTTCCCTCAAAGCATCATTGCAAGGCATATGAGGCTGAAAAGGCTCTGATGAGCTAGATGCAGTGTGGAGATGTGAAAAGGACCTTTTTGGGGTGACATCTAACCATCATTTTATAAAACTTACATGGATATCTTTGAGTGTTTGAGATCAAGATACGTTTGGTGCGTTGGAGAGTTACCTGGAGCTCAAGAAATAATTTGTAGACCTTCTACCTGACTCTTCAGCAATCACACACAGATATTGTGAAATTTTTGGAAAGTAGGTTTAAAAAAACCATGAGTGCTTACAGATTGACACAGGGCCCATGGAAAGCCAAGGATGAAGAGACCATGCAAAACCAGGGTGACCAAAACAGAAATAAAACAACAGTGAATGGGGTGGAGCTTTTTCTATTTATCACAACTAAGGCTTTTATGTATTTATAGTGATAGAGATACAGATGCTGTAATTACCCTTAGTAATATGTGTAGTTTTGGGGATACATATATCACATTTGATAGATTGTTTATAATTTTTATTTCATTGAATTAGGTGGGTTCAATCTCTAATCTTGTTAGAGTTCCTACTAGCATAAATATGCCCCCAATAGTGCACAGGACATACCTACACTAAAAAACATTTTTAAAAAATGTGTCTGAAATTCACGTTTAACTGGGTGTTCTGTGTTTTAACTTGTTAAATATGTCAAATAGTGTTCTATTTTAAAGACAGAGGGCTTTCTTACTTTTCAGTACCTAAATGAAACTGGTGCCAAACTCACCAATTCTAGTCTATAGAAGTCTCAAGGGGTTTTCCCAATTTTTGGCAAATTTATAGAGAACTTACATTCACGGGTCTCTCAGTCTTTGTGTTTCTTCACCCTTGCATATGATGTCTGTCTCACAATTCCTCAAACAGACCCAGCACTCAGCCCTTGTTTCGGATTTCATGAACAGCTCCTGCACACACTGCCATATGCACATACCAAGAATTTAGTGTTTTGTTTGTGATTTGCTGTGATTTGGTGCATCATTGTGAGAGGCAATAACACCATCAAACTTGGCTTTCCTCTCCTTTTATCTGCTGTATTCAAATCCCTTCTTCCTGGTGGCCCTCAAAGAGCCACACTCTTCATCAAAATGTGGGGATCAGCTTTTTCTTAGACCTGGATGGTGGGAATTGGGAAGAGAGAAGCGCTCACCTTCTATTCTAAAGAATCAAAACATTTTTCCCAATGGAGGTTGATTTCTCCTGAGGAAGAATTCTGATACCAACTGTGAAAGTAATGCATTTTCTCCATTTATTACATATTTATTATAAGCATAAAAGCAAGTCTACAAGAAAAGTTGGGTTCAGTAGATGTTACATTGGAAAAATCAGTGTGAATTCACGTCCTTAAAAGACTTATTTTCCAGCTCTATCATTATCATAAATGGCGCAACAGCAGGGGCACTACTCTAATTCATTACCAACCCTCATGTTCACCCGTAGCACACAAATCCTGATCCCTGGAGGGTAGTTGCCTCTAAGTTTAGTACAAAGACAAAAGGAGATGGATCCAAAGCAATCTGTTAACCAGAAATCAGAGCTGCCTCTTGAAACATCAGGGGTAGCGTTTCAATGACAAAAGAGCCAGCAAATAATAATAAGAGTAATAATGCTAATGGTTAAATTGGAACAAGCGAAGCCTGCAAAATGCCATGCATTCACAGTTATACTCAAAAGAGAAAACACAAAGTGTGCAAAGATAATAATAATTCTAATACAACAAAAGAGTTATTCCAGTAGGGTCTTTATATCTTTACTGCTTTAAATAAGTAGGAGAGTATTGACATGACATTTTATTCTCTTTGTTTAGCGTATGCTTCCATATGTCTAGCACATATACTCTTCTGTATAAGAAAGAGGAATTAAAATATATGAATGAATCATTATGACACAGGATTTCCACACAATGAGGTAGACCTTTCGCTTAATATGGAAATGACCAGAAGGGAGGTGGGCATACAAAATGCTAAAGGACTTATCAGAATTAACGGCCTTATACAATAATGACTCATAAGGTTATTAAAGTTGATTACAACTATGCCATACAGGCATACACAATGACCATTACAAAACAGGATGTTCCAAAATTATAAACGACCCAACCATTCTGAGAGGGGAAAGCACAGAGATTCAATCCCTCATCTCCTAGGAGATGAAGCCTCTGCTCATTATGAATAAACTCTTATGAATTTTAATGAAATACTAATAAGGAATACACATATTTTCATAATTGAAACAAACCAGGTCAATGTATCATAATGTCAAGGCACTGGCATAAGAACCTCCAGCTGTGAGCAAAGAAAGATAAGTTTTCAAAAATTAAAATTTACTTTAAAGACAGGGATACATGGATCTCAGGATAGAATGAGTGAAAGATTTTTGGCTTGGGTTTTTGTTTTTTTGTTTTTTTGTTTTTTTGTTTTTTTTTAGAGAGAGAAAGGGAGCTCTCAGGTATAGGGACAGAGAGAGAATCTTAAGCAGGCTCCATCCCCAGTGCGGAGCCTGATGTAGGGCTTGATCTCACAATCCTAAGATCATGACCTGGGCCCCATTGGACACTTAATAGAGTGAGCCATCCAGGTGCCCTATGAGTGAAAGTTTTATATAAAACGTCAATTGGTCTATTGCAGAGGCTTAAGTTTGCTTTACCTTGGACCATACTACCAAGTTCCGTAACCACAAACATAAATGAAACAGCCAACAGCCTGGGTTCTAGTATTCTAAGTAGGCACTGTTTTTCATTTAGATCTGGAAAAAAAAATTAATTCCTGGAAAGGTTGTAAACATTGGTACAGAAATCTTAGGAAGGTATACAAATTAGAACCCTGTGAAGAAATATAAAAGTATGAGTTTAAGTTTCATTCATAGTATTAGTTCTTTTGGTCCCAGTGTGATTCTAAGGTTTAAAAAGTTAGAGTATCATTGACTCACTGTGTTTGTGTATATTTTATTTGCTTTTTAGGATAATTAATGTATTCAAAGGGATCAGTCACAATGAATTGCTAAATGCCATTTAAATTGTTTAAAGGAATTTAATTAATCAACTTTACAGTTAATAACTAAATATCTACAAAAATCAATCTTCCAAGTTTTGCTTTTTAGTTATGTGGATTTAATGAATTAAGCATTGAGTAAAAGGAATCATTATATTGAACCAAAATGAATCTTGAGATATAATTTTAGAACAATTTTATTTTCACCTTTTGCTGTTTTTTTTTTTTTTTTCTCCCAAATCTGTCTTATAGGGCCAGTTCTTCTTTTGTCTCTGTTGAAAACAAGGGCCAGGTCTGTGGTTCTTCTACTAATGGTGGCCTTAAGTTCAGACACAGTACTTAGTTAATATTAAAATGTCCATTCCTGTGTACTTATCAAAATTCTAAACTTAAACTTGAGATTTCTCCCTATTTCTAACTTGATCCACCTGCGGGCTGGAAGCCTACAGTTGGGAAAAGATGTGGTCAGTTGGTTCCCTAGCACTTCCATTTTTCGTCTCCTTTTCCTTCCCCTGATCTAGCTAACTGTATTTGTGACCACCTTGCAGTCCGGGTATAGGAAGGCAGGAGAAAAATGAAGGTGGAAGAGTTCTTATTAGCTGGTACCATGCTCTCTGGGATTATTAAGAAGTTAAAGTGGGTTCTTTCCCTTTACTTTAGAAACTGTTCCCTAGCCCGATTATGTTCATTCGGGAAATCTTATATAAGTTGTGCCAAGTGCATCTCTGTTTTGGACAGTCGTTCACTGCTTTCTCAGCCCTTTAAAATTTCTTGATACCTTCACACTCTCTGTCACTGTCAACTACCATGTGCTTCTTTTGGGTGGGACTGGAGATGACCCCACACTACGTCTATTGTGTGTGTTCCCTCATCTGGTCTATGACTGAATCTGGATTTATAAGCTAGGGCCAGCTCTTTTAATTCATTGTCAAAACAGCAAGCTACCTTCTGTCTCACCCTTTAGGTTTTTAAAAAATATTTTATTTATTTATTTGAGAGAGAGAGCACACAAGCTGGGAGGAGGAACAGAATGAGAGGGAATAGCAGGCTCCTCACTGAGCAGGGAGCCCAATGATATGGGGCTCGATTTCAGGACCCCCAGATCATGACCTGAGCTGAAGGCAGATGCTTAACTGACTGAGCCTCTCATGCACCTCTAGATCCTCTAAGTGTAAGGTAGATGCTTGTGCATTGTGTCTCTAAACTGGGTGTGACACCTGTAAAGTTCTCCCAGTAGTCTTGACAATGGCTCATTAGATTCTCAATACTCCTACCAACGTGTGGGACTGGTGGCACAGCTCTCCCCAGAGAAATCTCCTTCCAAATTCTCTTTAAATATGTAAATCTTAATCTGTTTAAATTCTTCTGGTGAACTCATGGTTAAACCGCATGTGAATAGTTTCCAGAAACCTCCTTTTTGAATTTTGTATATGGTCTAGTGCCTCCTATGGAATACAAAACCTATTATATTACTTGGCTTCTGCCAAATTTCGATTTTAATACGTAGTAATTAATATAAAGTACAAATTTAGTGAGTGTTCTCCCCGCATAAAATCTCCTCTTCATCAGAAATTCTTTGAACATTTGTAATGATCTGAGTTAAAGGACTCTTTGGATATCACAGACATCTGCCAATAGCCACATGAACTGGGTGGATACCCAAAATGAGAACTACGGTCAAGATTAGGGGAACATCAAGCAATTTAGCAGCTCTACTTAGTGAGCAGTGCTTGAATTAGACTTTTTCCTAATGTTCCATTAGCATGGTCTTTTATGTTTCCAATTAAGTTATTAGTGCTGGGAGATCAAGTGAGAGCTACTTAAGAGCCTTTCATTGAAGGCGAGATCATAGGTGTTGGTTGTTAATTAACAGCACAGGAGTACTCTTGTCTCCTTAGGTCTGTAATGGAAATCTCAGCTTGAAACCTTAGCACCTTTACTACTAGAAAGGAACCCTGAGGTATCAGGTGATTTTTTTTTTCAATATTCAAAAGCGTTTATAGGCACCAACTAGATTTTTTTCCCTTGAAGATGACATTAAGTCAGTGTTTAATAACCTTTATTTCAGAATCACCCTGGGTTTTTTTTTTTTTAAATTAAAATGAAGATTTTTTTTAGCTCTCATCCCACACGAATATGATTCAGAACTTTGATGGGCCCCAGGTATCAGCATTTTATTTATTTTTTTTTTGAGGGGTATCAGCATTTTAAATAAGGATTGCAGCTCATCTATGAAACACACTTTGACCTAGAAATCTTTCATGGAAAGTCCATCAACTTAAAGAGGTTAGACAAACCACCTCCCATTCCCCTGGTCACAACTACATGAGATTGCCTGAAAAAAACCCCTCTACTTGGTCAGTTTAACTCTATCCAGACAGTAATTTGTCACTGAGAACTCTTTTCTGTGTTCAGCGTTAGAGCAGAAATCAACCCCAACGCAGTGATTCTCAAAGTGCCCCTGCCTGAAAACACCGCTTTAAGTTATCCTCTCTGGGCAATTGGAAAAGGAAGATAAGTTTTAGAAAATCATTTATCATCTTTTCTGACTTTACTCTCAGATTTCATTGATGTTTCTGTCTTGTTTAATATTAGCCATGACAGGTAAGTTTTGCAGATATAATTGTTCATAGAGCCTGTGTTGAAGTCCATAGTATCATGGGAAAAAGACTGGATACACCAAGGGTTACCCTGTTGCCTTCAGTCTGCAGGGGAATCGATGGTAGGTGAATTCCACAATGTCTTTATCTTCTGGAACATAGATGCTAGTAGCTTTGACTTCTTTTTCATCACTTTGACAGTCTGCCGTGGACTGTGTGGCAACTTTTAGCTCAATGATGTCAAACAGAAACTGCTGTGAAGGGACTTAGTACAATCTGATATCTAGTCAGTCTGAGAGACCCATCCTATTGCCACAAAATGAGCCTTTTATTTGGGTATCTTCCATTGTATGTTTCCTGCTTTTGTATTCTATTCTAACCAATACTTTATCTACCACACTTGGATGCATTGTGTTCTTCCTCAGATTTCCTAGGCATTGCCTCCTACCCAAACCTCCAGCTTCTCATCCACCTCAGTCACATCCTCTTTGGACAGAAGCTAAGGTCCACTCAGTTCTATTCCCTAAAGCAGGAGGATCAGTCTGTTGGTCAGTCACTTACTCCGGGAGAGCTAGGCCTTTCTACTTGACCAGACTGCACAACCAGAATGGCCTGCCAAACTGACCAGACACATATGCAGAGTTTCTCACTCCTCCTGTTACATCAGAACTTGGTGAAACACCACACTACCAGGGTAGGCTCTGACATTCTGAGCAGCTGTGGAAGAGGTTGCCAGATAATAGGTCTAGAGTCTATAGAAGCTAATGCCCCAAGAGGTAACCATTGGGAAGCAAATCCAGAGGGAGCAGGCACATAAATTTCTTCACTTCCTTACCTTCAACTACTATCAACTACTTCAAGGCACAGTTTCTCTTTACATCTGGTCCAGAGAAGACTCATTGCCTAAGTGGCTGGACCTGTGATCATGCTGCCCTCTCTGGTTTGTGGGAAAATGATAGCAACATGTAAAGTCTCACCTCACATTAGTTTGTAGCCCTTCTTGCTCCATTTTTCTTTTTTACCATCATCACTGCTTTATTTTGTACCTCTCAAGTAAAGCATCACCACTTAAATTCTTGCATCAGGCTCCACTTTCTAGAGAACCTTGGCTGTTTGGCAATTATAATAGCCTGGGCCTTTGGAGTAGATTAAAAACTCTCCATAGCACTTACGGTGTTTTCTGATTTACAGCCCAATTAAGCAAAGGCAAACCTTTGAATATCTACTTTATCTTAAAAAAAAAAACAAAAAACAAAATGAAACAAAAAACAGAACAGGGACACCTGGGTGGCTCAATGGTTTAGCATCTGCTTTGGCTCAGGGCATAATCCCTGGGTCCCAAGATCCCACACCAGTCTCCCTGCAGGAAGTCTGCTTCTCCCTCTGCCTATGTCTCTGCCTGTGTGTGTGTGTGTGTGTGCGTGTGTGTGTCTCATGAATGAATAAATAAAATCTTTTAAAATTTTTTAAAAATTAAAAAATATAAAAACAGCAGTAAATGCAATATGGACACAGACACACACACATACACACATGAATTTATTTCTAATCATGAAACACACTGACTTAAATACTTAATTTCTTTTTAAAAAAAATACCTAATTTCTTGAATGTCATTATTCATAAGCAGGGAAATGTTTACGGCAAATAAACACAAATGGCAAATATTATAAGGTCCTTTATTTGTGTACCAGTGTTTCGTTTCCAGTAAATGATTTTGTCATATTCTTGTGCTGTCCTTGCTGCTCCCCGCACCATAGAAAGGTAAAGCTTATGGCTTATGGGTTACTTACCTTATGGCTCTCGCTTCTTCTCCTGACTGAAATCTCACATAAAATGTTCTCCTTTGCATTGGCAATAAGGACAATTGAGCAACCAACAAGTTATAAACCTGATTTTCTCCTTAAATAGAACTATGGTTTTTTAGAATTGCAACTGATGGGCCTAACAGAATACAATAGCGGCTTTCAAAAGAATGTTTTTTTCTGAAGGGCTTCTGGAGCATAAGAAATCAAATGACCTTTTACCACAAGGAAAGTGATTTTTTAGGCAAAAGGTCAAAGGCTGGGAGAGGAGTCATTCTGCGCTGTAGCCATTTACATTGAACCTGACCTGTAGCTACAAGATTGCACTGATGAATGATGTCTTTTCTACTGCTCTTTACCCCTTACAAACATTTGTCATTTTTAAGTAAATTGCATCTTCATTCCCACTGAGAATCAATGAAAATATGGGTATTGATCTACTATAATGGTTGAATTTGATTGCTCTATTTTATAATCATTCCCATAATAGTGTTTTTAGAGAAAATAGTAAATTAGCTTTCATTTTCTTTCAGTCTTGAAGCTGATAAAAAGTTAAGTGACAGAATTTGACAGTCTGGGTTTGCACATTTCAACTTTCAAATTATCACAAACAACAAGAGCAGGGTTTCTTCTGGTCTTATATGCACTGACATAGAGACACACATACACACATTATATTTGTTCTTATAGAAACTTGTCACCTGTTGTTTTTATAGATCTCCCAATAGGGAAAAACCTAGTTGGAGGTACTAAACTAATTAGATCCCCAGGGCTTTCCTAGATTCCTTTCCTGGTATACTGATAGTTACATTCTTGTTTGCTTTCTGAAAATTGAAAACCTGGGTTGGGTTTTTACCTGTTTACTTTTTAAAAACTTTGTCATGTTAGACAAAGATTTTGGTTTTTATATTTTAGGAAATAAATTTATTTTGCATGATTATTTTTTCTTGAGTAAAGTAATTTAGCCATTTATTTATTTTAATTTAGCCATTTAATAGGATATATAATATCTAGCTCTAGCATGATTTTAATTTTTCCCATTAAAAACTTGTCTAAAAATCTGCCAAATTTGCCCATATCTAAACTGGCTGCACATCTCATAGAGAGATCTCTCTATTTAAATACACAATTCAAATAATTGGAACACATGGGATAGAAACTAAAACTATTACATTTTTAAAATTTATGTACGTCCCATTTCATAAAATGAGCCCAATTTCTAAAGTAAAAGCAGAGAAAGATACTGTATTAAAAGTTTGAAAGTTGGCTCTGCTATGAGGACAGCATTTTTTTAATAAAACTAAAAGAATGATGTAAAAAATACACTACCAAAGAAAGACATGGTATATGAAATAGAGATTATCTCCTTTTATTACTGGTTTCTGCTAGAGAAAACTGTAATAAAGGAGATGTTTACCTCCCTGAAAATGGGATGAATCCCTGAAACTAACTAATGAAAAAAAAAATAAAAAGAGGAAGCTACTGTTATTATATTTCCTTCTTAAAGTAGAACAACTTGCCCTTTGGTTTTTAGGCAAGGTGCTTTGAAACCTTGGATAATGGAACATTCTGTCCATAGATGATTTTGTCCATAGATGATTCTCTAGTAAGCTCTTTGGAAAATACTTGTAGAGACCATCTTGAGTACCACTACTTCTCACATCATTAAGATCAGAAAAAAAAAATCACTATATTTTAGACATGACAGTCTCATAAACTCATATCTTATGAGTTATTTAGAAAATCTAATATATCTAAAATGTAAGTTATTTAACAACATAAATGAGATCAATAACATTCCCAAGATGAAGTTAGAGCTGCATACTTAGTTCATTTTTTCATTATCCAAATACTTGCATGATTTTATAGTGAAAGATTAATAAATTCAGTGTCACTGTTAAGAGGCTGCAGTATGATAGGCTACCATATTCAATGTCCAAGGTATGCTATTCATTAATTGCTTACAATTAATGAATTATCATTAAATTGAGTAATTGAACATACTTAGATAAGCTACTAAGCTACTCCTTGGCAAGCCCCTCTCATGTGCAGTATCATTTTTACCGGTTAAATGGAAACTTCTTAACTGCTTTGAAAATCAATTTTACTAAAACGCATCAAATAATTAATTGTTTTTATTTGCTGCTAGTGTATTAATAGACTCTGAACCCAAATAATTACTGAGGTTCATTTGATATGGTTTAAAAAAGGCTCTGATGGTAAATATCTGGTGGTTGGAATTTTTTGCTCAGATTCTGGTAGTAACATTCTCTTTCCACTCCCTTTTGCTCTATCAGCCATTTAAATAATGGAAATATTGGGTAGAGTAAGCAAAAATAGTTGGATATTCATATTCTGATGTTTTCAATGCATATATTGCCTCAGTTGTTACTACTTGCAAATAATATGAGGAGCCTATATATTTGATGTAATTTAGACTTGTATGTTACTTGATTTTGAAACTTTCAAATGACTAAAATAAACATTTTTTACTATTTGCATTTTTTGGTTGATGTGATACATGTATGTAAGGTAAATGTTACCATCCTACAAAATATTTATAGTCCCAAATCTGAATACATGTTGTCATTTGAACTATCAGATGTAGTTCACTACCATTAAATGTAATCATTACCATTAAATTATAATGGTTGAAGTAATGATATGACTCAAAACAAGAATATAAAATCAGCACAGATGAATACAAGATCCTATAAAAATACTCTGAGGCCTATTTAATATCTCTATAGTAAAAGAGGTACTTCCAATTCTCCAGAAAAGGAAAGACCATTCAGCAATGATACTTGAATAACTGATTAATTGTTCAGTTAAACAACAACAAAAAAAGAGTGATGTGCTCCTATCTTGGTATTCTATACCACAGTAAGTTAAACATTTAAACATAAAAATGAAATTAAGAACTGGAAGAAAATGGAATTGCATATGTTACCTGAACACATATTTGAAAAGGTGTTTGTAAGCCTAGCACCATATGAACAAGTAAAACTTGAAAACTTTTCTAAAAACTTATAAACAATATTAAAAATACAAAACAAAGAAGGGAAAATTAGCAAAATAGATCTAAGACAAACACTAAATTTCCTGAATATGTAAACAGCTCTTATAAATCATTAAAAACAGGGGTGCTTGGATGGCTCACTTGGTTAAGGGTCAGACTTGATTTCAGCTTAGATCATGATATCAGGATCCCGAGATATCAGGGACCTCCTCATGGGCCTCTGTGCTCAATGGGGAGTCTGCTTGAGATTTTCTCTCTCCTTTCCCTCAGTCCTGGCCCCCTCCCTGCATGGGCGTGCACACATGTTTTCTCTCTTTCTCAAATAAATAAATAAATATTTTAAAATATCATTAAAAAATAAATCATTGAGAACAATGAAAAAACCATATTAGGAAAAGGTCAAAGAGTATGAAGAATAGTTGAAGAAAAGAAGAAATGCAAAAGGCCAATTAACTTAGGTAAAGAAGTCCAAGTTTGTTAGTGGTCAAAGTAATGCAAATTAAAATGATCAAATGTCAATATGTCTTACTAAATTTGCAAAGCCCTTCCACTTACTTTTTTTTTTTAAATTGTTTTAATTTTTATTTTTTTACTTTTTTACTTTTTTTTTTTTTTTAACAAATGTACACTACTGGTAGGAATAAAAATTGGTATCACATTTCCAATGGGTGATTTGACATTATCTTTTAAAAAACAAAAACATCATTTAAGTGAAAACAGAAACTATATGTTAATTAATGTTTATTCCAGGTATATATAATGAACAGCTGATCCTCATATTTTTATATATTTCCAAAGTTTTACAATGAATATGTTTTCTGTTTATAATGGGGGAAAGAGAGATTAATATTTAAGGTATTTTAAGGGATCATAAATAGCTTCAGTGTCAAAATCCCCAGAATATAAATACATCAATTTCTTTTCTGACATCATTTTAAATTGTTTCTCCAAATCTTGATACATAAATCCATTGAAGTTAAAACAAATATTCTGGATAAAAACATATGGATGCTTTTGGATCTATTTGACATATTTAGGCAGACATGAAGATGCTTCTGATAAGGACTTGAGATATAAAGTACAATGTCTTGCTTTACAAACTCTACTACCTAATTTATTATGTGTTTCAGTTGTTCAAATTTGGTTAAGTATTTTGTGAAACTTTAAAAATATTTCCAACCTCCAGGCTGTTGTTCCCCCTGATTCAGTTTTATGCATCGGGCCCCTGTTGTGCTTTTTCTTTTTTTTTTTTTTTTAATTAATTTTTATTGGTGTTCAATTTACCAACATACAGAAAAACACCCAGTGCTCATCCCATCAAGTGTCCACCTCAGTGCCCATCACCCATTCCCCTCCAACACCCGCCCTCCTCCCCTTCCACCACCCCTAGTTCGTTTCCCTGAGTTAGGAGTCTTTGGAAAATACTTTCTCATTTGTTAAGTCCAGCTGGTAAACCTTCTTATTTCAGATACATCATCTCTTCACTCAACTTGAATTGGCTACTTCTTCTCGTACTTTTTAGTTTATATGAGAGTCTCCTACTAAATGGTAAGCTCAAAGAAGGCACGAAATAGATCAGATTCATCACTCCTGTTGCAAGGAACTGGCATAGTATCTGGTAAATAGTCAAATGAATATTGGTTGAATGAGTTAATAAAAATACTGCATCAAGCTCACATCTAGGGATTTTGAAGGCTGTTGGCTGGATCAGTAGAATATGAGAAATGATGAGAAGGCAATTACAAATTTTCAGACCTTTGATAATTTGATAAATATCAAATTAAAATTAAATTTCATAATTTACTCTAGAGTATCAGAAATACCATAGATAAGCTATAAGTTCAGGAGTATGAATTAATAATCCAAATTTTAAAGGAAACTCTGAATAACATGGAAATAGATTATGATTAAAGTATATTAAGTGGTAGCATAAGTGCAACATGTTAAGATTTAAAGTAAAGAAGAACTGAAATAAAGATAGATTTAAAAACCTCATTCTGTCAGACCAAA
This sequence comes from Vulpes vulpes, assembly GCF_048418805.1. Lineage (NCBI taxonomy): Eukaryota > Metazoa > Chordata > Mammalia > Carnivora > Canidae > Vulpes > Vulpes vulpes. Next base: position 114,222,935 of record NC_132786.1, read on the forward strand.
AGTGCCCATCTATAGACCACTGCTCCCTTCATAGTTCTTTTTTAGAAATTAGACAGTAAATCTGATTGTTCTGGTAGTCATGGCTTTTAGTATATTTCTCCAATTACTGAGCTTAATGATGAACTTCTGAGTGTTCTGATTTGTAATCCTTGGATTTTTACTAAATACCTCTCCAGATTTGTCATAATTAATTTGCAGTATTGAATTAGTACCATTTCTTAATGAATTCTTTGCTCTAAATTATACTAATAGAATCACTAAAAATTATATCAGTGTGCAGAAGAATGCCACATTTGCTGAACTAATTCTGATGTTTTCAATAAACCTCACTGGACTTGCCTTAAATCGGATATCTAATAATGGGAGGCAATGTTCAATCACTTTCATGTATTCATACCTACTGTGTTAATCTTCATAGACTACCATAATAAAATACCATGGGCTGGGTGGCTTAAACAACAGAAATTTATTTTCTCTTGATTCTGGAGGCCAAAAGCTTATAAGCTTAAGATGTTAATAAGGTTGGTGTCTGTTGGTCTTCTCTTCTTGGCTGCCTTCCCAATGTGTCCTCATTCGGCCTTTTCTTTGTGTTTGAGCTCTTGTGTCTCTTCTTCTTCTTATAAATATGCCAGTTCCATTGGATAAGGCCTTATTCTTATGGCCTCATTTAACCTTAATTACCTCCCTAAAGGCTCTATCTCCAAATCCTGGGAGTTACGGATTCAACTATGACTTTTGGATTCAACTATGGACAGTTCAGTCCATAACACCTGCTGACCACGAAAGCCTTATGGGTTTCTTGGTTTGACTTAAGACAGATTTCTTGTCTTCAAGCCCTGACCTCCCTTTTCTTAGAGGATTTATGTTAGAAACTTGAAATTTTATGAATCTTTCTCTAGTGCTTTGAGATATACATCTCTTAAAAAGACTCTTGCCAGTTTTATGGATCCAGAAAGGACATGGGAGCCATCCCTTTGAAGTTTAATAATCAAAGAAGACAATGTCTTTATCTCCCAGTTTCTATGGAAAAGTAGGAGCCTAACTTCAGGGGATACCTTGCTCCAAGTTGTAAAATTATCTATCACAAAGACATGAGAATGTTTACTTTTCCTTTGTGTAAAGCCAATTAGTCAGCATAGATCCACCTACAATCCGCCCTTGCCCCAGCGCACCATCCCTGTAGACATGTTTCTAAATGTTTAGGAGTACCTCTCAGTCAATGTTTGCTTACTATTTATCAACATAGCTACCATTATTTTTATTCCTTGTTTGCTCTTGAATCTTCAACTTTTAGCAGAGATACTCTTCCATCCAGATATAGTGTTTAGACCTACTTTTAGTAAAGGTGGTAAGTAATTTCAGTTTTTGTTTATCTGAAAATGTTTTCATTTCATCCTCATTCTTAAAAAAAGTGTTCTACTGGGTGTGGAATTCTATGCCAACAGTTATTTTTCTCTCAGCCTCACAGTTGGCTGTATTTATAGGGGTCTGTTTCTGGGCTCTTTATTTTGTTCTATTGATCTTTTTGTTGCTTTTTTCACCAAAGCCACACTGTCTTGATTACTGAAGCTTTATATTACATCTTGGGGTCTAACTTTTTTCTTTTATAATACTGTGTTGGATATTCTGAGTCTTTTGCCGCTTCATATAAGTTTTAGAATTAGTTTGTCAATATCACATAAATGACTTTCTGGATTTTGATTAGAATTGCATTGTATATATAGATCAAAGTGGAAAGAACTGACATTATGACAATATTGAATGTACCTATCCATAAACATGGAATAGCTCTCCATTTACTTAGTTCTTTTTACAATTTAATTTATCAGAGTTTTGTAATTTTTTTCACATAGATCTTGTACATATTTTGTTGGATTTATACTAAGTAATCCATTTTTGAGGTGCTAATATAAATGGTATTGGGTTTTTAATTTTTTTATTTTTGGTATTGGTTTTTTTTTTTTTTTTTTTTTTTTGGTATTGGTTTTTAATTTTAGATCTCATTTATTCATTGTCGATGTGTAGAATAGTGATTGACTTTTGTATACTAACCTGGTACTCTGCAACTTTGTCATAAACACTTATGAGTTCCAGGAAATTTTTGTCTATTCTTTCAGATTTTCTACATAGATGATCATGTCCTCTATGAACAAAGGCAGTTTTATTTTTTTCTTTCCAATGTATGTAGCATTTATTTCCTTCTTATCTCATGCATTAGCTAAGACTTGCAGTAGGATGTTGAAAAGGAGTGGTTAGATGGAGCATCCTTGCCTTGTTCTTGATCTTAGTGGGAAGGCTTCTGATTTCTCACCATTAAGTATAATGTTAGCCATAGATTATTTAAGGATTTTCTTTATTAAGTTGAGAAAGTTCCCCTCTATTCCTAGTTTACTGAGAGTTTTTATTATGGAGATAAGCTTTCAAGGTTTTGAATCTACACCCTCCAAATGGTAGTTAGATATGGGAATATCAAATTTGGATTCGTTAGCAATAGATAACATTTAGAATCAAGGCTGAGGATGTAATTATCTAGAGAATGGATATAGAGCAGTGAATGAGAACGATAGGGTAGTGTTTAAGAGCTCTGTATTAGTAAAAGTAGAAGAGACTATGTGAGAAAATAAATGACTACCCGATTAAAATTTCAAGTTTAGTTCTCACTACAAAATCTTTTGTACGTTGACAGATGCTTTCCTCCATCTGATGACTCTGAGATCTATCCCTTCTGCATCTTATGACACTGCCATCTCATAGGTGGCTTCCAACTCACTAAAATAGTGGATGATAAGACTGGAGGAGATGTGTTAGATCCAAACTATCTCATTCTGGAAATGACCCACATTCTTTATGCCTATAGCTAATTGGTAAGAAAGTCACATGACCCCATTTTCATTTTTCCAGCAAAGTAGTCTGTTAGAAGGGAGCAATTCTAATAATTGAAGGGCACTTTCCCTGTCCCTGTCCAAAAGATGAGCCCTGGAGTCAAAATGTCAGTCTAAATCCTGCTGCCATTATACATTTGCTGCATGACATTAGACTAGTTACTTAACCGGACTATGCCTCAGTTTTCTCTGTGAAATGGGGGAAACAATAGTAGATTTGGTATTGAGGGTTTATGAAATTTAAAGGAATGCATATATATTATATATGTATGTATATTATATAATATGTCACCAACAATGCTACTGTTATTATTATTATTATTGTGAGCAGAATAAACCATCAGAAGAATCCTCACAATTCAGATGATAGCTGAGAGAGAAAAAATAACTATCAACAGAAAATTCAGAGTCTCTTTTCCTTACCACCATATGTCATGTTTCCCAGAATCAGATCACTTTGGAATTGTTATTAAACTGTTCCTAGACAGGAGCAGGTAACTACTACCACCAGCCACAAACATTTTCTTGCTAAAATAGATTTATTCCATGTGTTCTTGTGGCTTCAGAATTAGAGGTTGTCTAAAGCAGCCCCCAAATCCTAACTTTGGTTCCTTGTATTTTGGCATTGCCACAAGTCACACAGTGCCAGAAAACTCGAATCACATTGTCTTTTATGTAAATGTGCCTCCTGGAATTGTGCAAAACAGCAGTGATGCCTCTAGGGTCTATTTCTGAACAAAGGTGGGTGGACCTCCATCCAGTTCTGAACATTTCTTAGCTTTCTTAAATTCACGATAGAAAACTGACTCTGACACTGGGTTACTTGTTTCTAAAGCATAATGAGAAAAAGAGAATATCACATCTCTTATGGTGCTTTAAACCTAATTCCCAACCCCAGTCTTACAAGCAAAGCTTGTTATAGTCAGACCCCATTATTCTCCTTCTGGAGTTACCTTTCCTGCTCTTTCTCATATTCCTAGGTTAAGCCTCTTGCTTCTATGAGTGGTCACTATGAGAAATAACTATAAGGGATTAAGAATACTCTTGTCTTTTTTCTCATGTGTCTATTGCTATTTGTATGCCTTTGGAGAAATGTCTGTTCCTGTCATCTGCCCATTTCTTGACTGGATTATTTGTTTTTTTGTGTGTTGAGTTTGATAAGTTCTTTATAGATGTTGGATACTAGCTCTTTATCTGATAGGCCATTTGCAAGTATCTTCTTCCATTCTGTAGGTTGACTGTAGTTTTGTTTACTGTTTCCTTTCTGTGCAGAAGCTTTTTATCTTGATGAAGTCCCAATAGTTCATCTTTGGTTTTGTTTCTCTTGCCTTTGGAGACGTGTCTAGCAAGAAGTTGCTGCAGCTGAGGTTGAAGAGGATGCTGCCTGTGTTCTCCTTCAGGATTTTGATGGATTCTTGTCTCACATTTAGGTCTTTCATCCATTTTGAGTTTATCTTTGTGTGTTGTGTTAAGAGAATGGTCCAGTTTCATTCTTCTACATGTGGCTGTCCAATTTTCCCAACACTATTTATTGAAGATTCTGTCCTTTTTCTAGGAGATATTCTTTCCTGCTTTGTTGAAGATGAGTTGACCATAGAGTTGAGGGCCCATTTCTAGGTTCTCTATTCTGTTCCACTGATCTGTGTGTCTGTTTTTGTGCCAGTACTATACTGTCAGAGCTTTGTAATATAGCCTAAAGTCAGACATTGTGATGCCACCAACTTTGGTTTTCTTTTTCAACATTCCTCTGGCTATTTGGGGACTTTTCTGGTTCCATACAAATTTTAGGAATATTTGTTCTAGCTCTGTGAAAAATTTCAATAGTATTTGATAGAGATTGCATTGAATGTGTAGATTGAATCATGGCAGAAGGAGGTGAATTAGAGTTTGTTAAAAGGATCATCCATGACAGTTTACAACTTAAAAAAAGATTAAGGTGGTATAGCTGTATGCTGGGGAAAAAATGCAGCCTGGCTCCTCTAAAGGAAGAACTTCGCATACAAGGGGTTCCTAAAGTCACCTACACTGAATTCTGTCAAGGTCGGACAATGAGATGGGCTTTAGCTTGGAGTTTTTATGATGATGTTACAGTACCATCACCACCCAGTAAGCGAAGAAAACTAGAGAAGTCAAGAAAACCTATTACATTTGTAGTGTTGGAGTCTGTGATGAAAGAATTGTCCCTCAAAGCATCATCTCTGGGTTCTGAGACAGTGGAAGGAATAGTAGTTGTAACAGCATGGATTGAAAAAATCCTCACCGATCTGAAGGTCCAGCATAAGCGAGTTCCCTGTGGAAAGGAAGAAGTTAGCCTTTTTCTGACAGCAATAGAAAACTCCTGGATTCATTTAAGGAGAAAGAAAAGAGAACGAGTGAGACAACTGAGAGAAGTTCCCCGAGCTCCTGAGGATGTCATTCAAGCCTTGGAGGAGAAAAAGTCCACCCCCAAAGAGTCTGGCAGTAGCCAAGACTTGGCCCAGGGCACCCAGGAGAGTATCCCATGCAGGCCTGCTGTACAGGAAGGCGAGGCTACCACTGTTGAGGGCCATTGCTCAAGCCAGGATCTGCTTTCCCAAGAAGAAAACCCAGAATCTGTGGAGGATGAAAGGAGTGAGGAAAAGGGAGGGATAGAGGTTTTGGAGAGTTGTAAAGGCTCTAGCAATGGAGCCCAGGACCGAGAGGCTCCTGAGCAATTCAGCAGTCCAATGTCTGAAAAGCGGAGCCATCTCCAAGGAGTGGCTGGACATTACCTATTCAAGTGTTTGATAAATGTAAAGAAGGAGGTGGATGATGCTTTAGTTGAAATGCATTGGGTTGAGGGCCAGAACAGGGATTTAATGAACCAGCTTTGTACCTATATACGTAACCAAATTTTCAGGCTTGTTGCTAGTTAACTTCTTGCACAGTTGGAAAGGTTTTTGTAAAGCAGCTTGCTTCGGGGTGACAAGATGCATTCCACCATAGGCCCATTGATACTATGTGCAGTTATCTTTAAAAAAATAAATAAATCTATTTTAAAATCTCAAAAAAAAAAAAAACAAAAAAAAAATGTGCTCTGGGTAGCATAGACATTTAACAATATTTGTTCTTCCAATCCATGAGCATGGAATGCTTTTCCATTTCTTCCTGTCTTCTTCAATTTCCTCAAAAAATGCTCCACCTCACTTGGCCTTAGGGAAATACAAGTCAAAACCACAATGAGATACCTTACACCAGTCAAAATGGTAAAACTAACAAGATAGGAAACTGCAAATGTTGGTGAGGGTATGGAGAGAGGGGAACTCCTCTTACACTATTGGTGGAAATGTAAGGCTGTACAGCCACTCTGGAAAACAGTATGGAGGTTCTTGGAGAAGTTAAAAATAGAGCTACCCTATGACCCAGCATTTGCACTACTAAATATTTACCCCAAAGATAAAAATATAGTGATCCGAAGGGGCACCTGCACCCCAATGTTAATAGCAGCAATGTCCACAGTAGCCAAACTGTGGAGAACACTGAGATGTCCATCAACAGATACATGGATAAAGAAGATGTGGTGTGTATGTATACGTATATATATAAAATGGAATATTACTTAGCCATCAGAAAGGACAAATATTAATATTTACATGGATGTGGATGCAACTGGAAGGTATTATGCTCAGTGAAATAAGTCAATCTGAGAAAGACAATTATCATATGGCTTCACACATATGTGGAATATAAGAAACAGCATAGAGGATTATAGGCGAAGGGAGGGAAAACTGGGAAGTCACCAAAGAGGGAGAAAAACCAAGAGATTCTTAACTATAGCAAACAGAGAGTTGCTGGAGGGGCAGTGAGTGGGGGGGTTGGAGTAATTGGGCATTAAGGAGGGCCTGTGACATGATGAGCACTGGTTGTTATGCACAACTCATAATTATTGAACACTACATCTGAAACTAATGATGTACAATGTGTCCACTAATTGAATTCAATTTTTTTTTTAAAAAAAGAGTACTCTTGCCTTGATGAGTATTGGGTGATGTATAGAATTTTTGAATCACTGCATTGTACACGTGAGACTAATATAATGCTGTATGTTAACTAACTGGAATTTAAAAAAGAAAAAGAAAAGAAATGCCTGAGAAACTGTCACAGTAAGAGGAGCTTAAGGAGACCTGATGATTAAATGTAATATGGTATCCTGGATAGGATACTAAGAGAAAAAGGATAATTGGGTAAAAACTAAGGACATCTTGGTAAAGTATAGAGTGTAGTTATGATAACGTATTAGTATTTGTTCACTAATTGCAACAAATACAGCTTATAAATATAGGATGTTAAAAATAGGAGAAACTGAATTTGGGTTATAGGGAACCATCTGTGCTATCTTTGCAAATTTTCTATAAATTACAAGCTATTAGAATAGCTTTATTATTTAGAAACAATAAAGTTTAATAATAAAAAAGAGACAAATTAATACAAAGAAAGAAATAACTACAGCAAATATGTTCTAACATTTGCTGTAAACACAAAAGTACGTTCACAGTTTTTAAAAAAGATTTATTTATTTATTTGAGAGGGAGTGGTGTAGAGGTAGAGAGAATCCCAAGGAGACCTGTGCTGACTGCACAGCCTGCCAGGGGGCTTGGTCTCAGAACCCTGAAGTCCTGACCTGACCAGAAACCAACAGTCAGACATTTAACCTACCCGGTTCACATTTAACATGAAAATATTCTCTGTTACATTTCTTAGTATCCTCTACATGAAATTCTACACGAACACATTTTTTAGAAGTTACTTAAGAAAAGTTGCCCTGAGGAATTGACTCTTTTTCCATTCTTTCCCTGGCTCTTAGGAACTTCGGAACCAAGTATGAGACTTAATCACAACACCTATGTTAGTGCTTCTGGGAGGAATATTTGTATTATTTTTCCTTTTGAATTTTTACTTGTGTTCCTTATTTTATTGATTCCAAACTGGCTTGAATCCTTTGTAGAAAGATATAGGAAGTGAATAATTTTTTTTTTTGTTCCTAGACTTTTTCATGAACATTTTTTCATGAATATTTTAATAGCTCTCTTAGTAACTAGTTTGATATTACATTAGTTCTGATATCTCATAATAGCCTTATGTCTGTTTTTGATATCTTCTTATTTTATACTTAAAAATATGTCAGGAGAATGGCATGGCAAAACCTTGATTATACTGATCCTGTAGAACAGCACATATAAACACTGTCATATGTCAAAGCAAACATTGTGCTGGACCAAGTTACCTGGCAAGGAAGACTTTCTTCAAGGCCAATTTGCAGGGGACACAAGAACTTAGAGTGCGTTCAACTTCACTAGAACAGAGTGGGAAAGTGTTTCTAAGCCTCTGGTGGGGAGGTGGGGTCCTAGGCCACCTGGGTTTGTTAACCAGTTTTACCAAAGGAAAAGTATTCTTCATGACAGAAGGTAATTTTACAACTTGGAGCAAGGTTGACCACCAAAGTTAGTCTCAGACACTGGGAGCTAAGGGAAAGGAAGCCTGGGTGTTTACATATCAAAAAGATGCCCCCCCCAAAAAAAAAAGATGCTTCCCTAGTTAGTCCTTGAGAAAGACATTCCTGAATGGTAAGACTGGCAAGAAGCTTTTTAAAATTTACATCTTAAAGGGGCAAAGAAAGAATTTACAAATTTTATAAAGTAAATGCTCTAAAAAAAAAAAGGGAGGTCAAGGCCTTTAGTCTGGAAAAGCGTCTAAAGTTTAGTCAAGCTAAGGGAAACCTTAAAGGACTCTTAACTGAGTAAGACTGGAAACAGTCAAGGGAGTTCTAAAATCACTTGTTTTCTTTTCAACAAAAACAGAGGTTTAAATCCTTGTTCCTTTGGATATGAAGCTGCCAAATACTTGGCAGTTGGGATCACCTGCTTTTATCACATTTCAAAATCATTCAATGATGCTACCACAATAAATGATATTTAATAGGAATTCTGTAAAGATGTAGCATAGCCTATATTTTGATGGAAGAGGAGGTGCTCAGTAAGTACACTAAAAAAGATTTCAGTGTTTTACAATCCAACATGAGTAGTTCCTCATATAATAACAAACTGTCAAAAATAAATGTCTCACTCTTGCTGAAAGCAAATGAAAGGAGACAGCGAGAAACAGTAGTTGCAGGAATGAAACATTTACTATTGCACCGAGTGATCACTTCAGGAAGAAATATAGGCTAATAGTGATTTCTGTGGTACTTGGGTGGTTTTGCCTTGTGGGGGAAACCAATATGAAGATGGCAAGCCTTTGGGAACTAAAACGACACCAAACTTGATGTCTGTTTTCATTGTTTGTTGATTTCTGGAAGGAAAAATGTCAGTTAAGAGTTATTTAAACAAAGACCAGATGTGAATATTTTGGAAGGCAAAAGTAATTTTGTCATGATTCATCATTGCTCAGTTTTTACTTTGAAGAAATCTCAGAATATGAGAAGAAAAGAACACAATAGTTTCAGAAAAAAAACTGTTGGACACTGTTCACAGAGGGACTAACAGTGTCTAACGTAGAGAATAGGTTTCGGAGGCTGAATTAAAATGTGGTATGATTATTAAGGCCAGTTTTCTTCCTAAATAAATGATTCAGTCTAGCAAAACTATATTTAGACTCAGGTCAGAACTATTTTTTTTTCACTTAGTTGCTTCAAATATCCGTAAGACACATCGCTTGAAAAACTAGTGAAACAGATTTGCCCCAGATGCAACCCTAAATTCCTTCATCAAAACTCAGGAGTCAGATGTCCCATGACATAGAGTTACGCTCCTGCCTACAAAGGAGGCTGGTGATAGGAAGCAGAAAGAACATCTTGTGTCATTTTTCCTCCGGTGGGAAATACCCTTTTTTTAGATTTTCCTATCTCATTTCTCCCCCTTTTGAATGTAGGATTCCACTCAGATATATGAGCAATAGAGAAATTAAACAATAATAGATTAGTTAGCAGCATCTAATCCTCCGCTCTATGGAACAGAGCCTCTGCTCAAATCCTGGCTGCTTCACGCTGTGTAAATGACAAGACCCTTCAAATCATCACCAAGCTTTTGAAAAAGGCCAAATTTCCTCTGATGATTAATCATTTGGGCCTTAGCAAGCACCAAGAAGGTCACTGAGGTGACATTTGTTCTCTGAGAACTCCTCGAAGTTGGCTCTTGTGTCGTATTAACCGAATAGTTTCTCCATTTTCATTTGTCCTGGTTTCCACCTGCCCCTTACATGCTGAGGCTGTGTGGACTCACAATGTCCTTCTCATTTCTGCCCTCCTCCACCCTTTTCTCCTCTTTCGTTTTGGTTTCCACTTGATGGGTTTTCTGTGTCCTGTGGCAGGTCAGCGACTAGAGCACCTGCTCCAGGTTTACTCAGAAATAGCTTCCAAATCTAGGATTGTGAGTTCTTCCCAAAGTTAACGACTTCAAAATTCAACAGGGCATTCATTATAGGATAACTGCAGAACCATCTTTTGGCTGGAGGCCTTGATCAGACAATTTATGTCCCTGGGACTAAACCCCTTCCTCCCAGCCATTATTTTCTAGCAGGCCTTCCTTAGGTCACACCTCACGCCCACCTTGGTACTTCTGAGGTTAACACAAACCTCCCACACTCATCCATCCTACATTTCCATAATGGCAAATTCTGTAATTAACTTCTTAGTTGTAGATTCAGCACCATCTAAATGAAAAACCCACCATTTCATTGCTAAAATAAGACAGGGAGGGGTAGAGTCTATAAAATAAACAAATGGCCAATAGTAGTTGGAGAATCACTTGTTTTTTTTCTTTCTTTAATTATTTGTATAGTATAACTGTAATGAAACCAAGGAAGGGTAGCAAAAGACTAGATGTGTGCATCATAAATTCTTTGTCTTAAATCCACTGCCTAGGAAGCAATCTTTAGTACAGAATTCTTTGTAAAAATCCCTTTTCACTTATTTTTGTTCAGGATTATGACTGAGTTCAAGGAAGCTGAAATAACATATGACATTGCATGTGACACCTTATAATCACATTAGCATATGTGTTGTACTTTTTGTTTTTGTTTTTATCTTTTCAGGAAAAGGGAAGTAGCTATGAAATTCTGATCAAATATGAAAACATTTTCTGAGATTTCTGTGATCCTCAGCATGAGATACCAATTTTCTATTCTATTTTCGGGGGACTTCATAAGGTGGCCAGCTGAGCATAACTGACCTACCTAGCTATAAGCAAAGCATGACACAACTCCTCTCCAGGATGAGCATATTTGCTCTGTTACGTTGCCACATGAAAGGAAGCCCCATGGCAGTCCTAGTCCTTGCCTGGTAGGTTTAAATGGCCTTAGGTCAGACACAAAGGCAAAGAAATTTGACCTGGCAGTGCGAAGACATCAAATGAAGGAGTATCATGTGAACAGAGATAGAGAAAGAAGTGAGGATGTCTTTCCTCTAAAGTGCCAAAACTTGGGCTAAAACTCTATGTCCTGTAAGTGTGTGGATTTGGCTCATTGAAGCTGAAATTTAGTTAGCTCTAGGACAGAGTTTGACACTGATTGTGTAAAACATCACAGGGTCTTGATTTAGTGGGTAAAAGATGCAGAAGAAACGATGACTAGAGGCAATCTAAGCATTTGGCAAGTGGAAATGTTCCACATTCCAAGATCAATGCATAGGATCTTCGGTCCCTCCCATGTCTCTCAGACTGCTCTTCACCAGATCAGCCGTCAGTAATCTTGCTAAACCAGCAGTCACTTCCCTACCCTCTCCTGTGACTGCCCAGTGTATTCCACAGTTTCTTACTCTCACTCTCAGTTTTATCCTGTTTCTGGCTACTCTTCCATCTTTACCCAATTTCCAAATATTAGAGTATCCTTGAGTAGGACTCTGGCCCCCTTGCTTTTGTAGTCAGTATTCTCTCCCTAGGTGACCGACTTTTCTTGTATCCTTAATTATTGCTAATATTTGGGAGACCCACTAATTTAGGCATCTAGCCTAGACCTTTTTCCTAAACACCAGATTAACATATGTATATTATGGCCTGTATGGCATCTTTTTGTGATGTCTCTTAAAGTATCTCAGACTTAACACATCCAAACAGATCTCAAATTTTCTTGCATTTACTCGCATTTTCCTATCAATCCCCATGTGATTCTTGAGCATCTTCTGTGTGCCAGCTGGAATATAAAAGGTACATTTCTCTGAACAGATTATTTTATGGTTGAGAAGGCTTTTGTTCAGTAAATTAATGGGGAAAACTAAAAATTAGATATTAAGCATTAGGTTACGGTATAAAGACTCAGAGAAAGAATGAGGCTGAAGTCTTGGGGAACTTGGGGTGTGCATGTGTGCAGTATACTGGAGGGGCCAGTGAAATTGTGTCAATAATTTTGGGTATATATACACATTCTGTAGGCGCCCATAATTTTCTTATGAGAAAACAAGACCCATAATTTTCTCATTCAAACTCTCAAAATGGGGGCACCAGGTGGCTTAGTGGTTGAGCATCTGCCTCCAGCTCAGGGCATCCTGGGATTGAGTCCTGCATCAGGCTCCCTGCAGGTAACCTGCTTCTCCCTCGACATATGTCTCTGCCTCTCTCTCTGTGTCTCTCATGAATAAACAAATAAAATCTTTAAAAACAAAACAAAAAACAAAAACCCAAACTCTCAAAATAATCTATGTAAAAAAATGTTAAGGACCAACTATTGTTTTACAGCCACATTTTTTTTAATGAAAATTTTTAAATAAGTTGCTGGAAAGGAGAAATGTTAATTTTACAATAAAAAAGTATATTTTCCGATTTCATCTCAAGCATTATCTGATATTTCAGGAATCAATTACATAGTTATAAATAAGAGTATTAAGCATAATTTATTTAAAAATTGTGAGGATTAAACGAGGTGTTCAGTAACTATAAATTCCATTTTTAACCACCCAAATTTGCCTTCTCTATACCAATTATCCTCTAATATTTTTATGTGTGTTTTTGTCGTTTTGGTCAAGGCCACTTTGTACATAGTCAAACCATGCTTGTTTAAATCTGGATAAGAGTTTGACTGATTGAAAAACTAGATAACTAATTGCATTTTCATGGTTTAATGAATTGTCATATGCTTCAGTCCCTCATGAAGTCAGTTTTGGTGCTCTGGCTGGTTTAACTGGTTATTTAGCCTGTTTCTGAGTAGGAAGCAGAGAAGATAAATTGATATTAAGGGTCACTGCAAGTGGTAGGCAGAAATATTTAGTTTCACTGCTCAGAGCTCTTTATTGATCCTTCTTTCTCTACCCTGACATTATTCAACGGTGAATCATTTTAAAATGGAAAGCAAAGGCATCTTGAAGAGAAGAAATGCCACCTTTGAAAGCTTGTGGAGCACATATGTAGACATCGGACAGTCATTCTATCCACATTGGTTTAGATTATGAAGCACTGTTTAGAGTTTTAAAAGCCTTGGAAAGTTTAATTACTTCTCTGGAACTTCTATCTCACTGGTCAATTCTCTAATCAGTGCCCAGCTAACCCAGCTAACTGTATTGCGGATTCCCCAAAATATTGGTCTGCGGGAAATTTTGGCAGTAAGAAAATTTAGGTTGCGTTTTTTAACACAGCTGGTCTTATTTTTCCTCAAATGTGGGGAGTTGAGCTAGCCATGAATGTGGGAAGGAAGCGATTTCCCAAATATAGCAAGAATCAGAAGTCAACTGAGTGTTGCCTAAAAATGTGGGACACGGTCTGCTAAAAATTAGACAGAAAGATGTGCTAACCTTGTAAGATATATCTCATATCCCACACTCATAATTATGCCATCATTTTAGAATTCCAGATTTCTAGGAAATTATGGGTCAGTTTAGATAAGGCACTTGCAAACTTTGTTTCCCTGATGTTTTAAGTGGTCTTGCTGATGCACAGATTAGACTAAAGGTAATTGATTGTGGAAAGGTGGAGTCTGAGAGAAAAAAAAATATTTAATTTCCTTGGCGGAGTCTATTTCAACAACATGTGGCCCACTTTCTCTGCTGACAAACACAGTCACAAGATCTAGGGCGACTCTACCATTCTGCACAGGCGAAACAATTACTATGTCATTGTGAAGGTATTGATCTTGAAGATCACGATGAATATGACAAATATTGGAGAGAGAAAAAATAATGAAAAACAAGAAGTATCTAGCAACGTAGAGATTTTTGTTTATTGTATTGAAGAGGGTGGTTTCTTCTAAGTGGAGGAGGTATAAGTTATGCACAGATATGTAAATAAATATATAGAGATGATATATGTATATGAAGCATGTTTGTACAACAAAATATCTCACTATAAACAGAAACAAATTAGACAGTTCTGCAAATCCAACCTAGAGACTGGGCTATCCATTCTTTGAGGATTTGTATTAATCTTTTTACATGAGAACTAATCTAAACTTTTATGTCATTTAGATTGATAAGAAGCAAAAAAAAGAAAAAAAAAGAAAAAGAAAGGAAAGAAAGAAAATTAAAAAGAGAAAAGAAAAACAATGCCCTTTCTCCTCTGGAAACTCTACCGAGCTGCCTAATATCATAGGAGTAGACAGATGGTTTTATGTAATTCTGTATCTCATGTCACTAATAAGAACCACTTAGCAATGGGGGACCATGAATATTAGTTTGGCAGTAAGATAGAAAATATATTTGAATTACCAGCATTTAATATAGGATAATGGATAAATGTCAAATCAAGTCTTGGGGATATCAAATTAAAAAAAAATAGCAACCCAGAAGCTAACATTAATAGACAACTGGGTGAAATTGCTGTGCAGTCATTTTTAAAAATGGCAGAAGCACCCATGCTACTTATCATTAGAAATCAGATTTGTCACTCTTAATTGTGAAGATGGACTTAATGCATATTCACAAGTTTTTGAGCACATAAGTACAATTTCCCTAAAATCTTGGCACGTAGAATGAAATTGTCTTGCCTCTGATTATGAAGGGTAAGAACTGTGAACATGTGCGGTCACAATGAAAACTGATAGCATAAAGGAACACAATGGGCTGTGAAGGTGAGGACATGATGGCAGTGAAAGGCTTTCTGTTTCATTTCTGTGAGTGATTCATTCAGGGCCTTATCTCATGATTAATGTTGGCAAATAGCTATATTCCAGAAGGGGAAAAAGTCAATTTATGGATTTATTAAATCGATTTTTTAAAAGATTTATGTATATATTTTAGAGTGAGATAGTGTGCTTGTGAGTGGGGGAGGGAGAGAGGGAGAGAGTCCTCAAGCAGGCACCTGCTGAATGCAGAGCCTGGGTAAGGTGGTGTGATCTCCCTACCTATGAGACCATGACTTGAGCCTTGAGCCGACATTGAGAATCTGACACTTGGGCAGCCCAGGTGGCTCAGTGGTTTAGTGCCACCTTCAGCCCAGGGCGTGATCCTAGAGACCCGGGATCGAGTCCCACGTCGGGCTCCCTGCATGGAGCCTGCTTCTCCCTCTGCCTGTGTCTCTGCCTCTCTCTCTCTCTCTCTCTGTGTCTTCCATAAATAAATTAATTAATTAAAAAAAAAAGAATCTGACAACCGACTGAGCCACCCAGGCACCCCTAAATCTACATATTTTTAACAATGTTTTCTCATGAAGTATCTCTTATCTTTAGTAATTATAAATATTATAATTTATGTTATAAGTCATATTTTATGGTGTTTTTAGTAAGCCCTATATTTTTAATCAAAGAATAAATATGACTTTATATGGATAAAATATAGACCCATGGGGGTAAATTTGGGAAGAGATTAAGAAAATAAGAGAATAGGATTGGGACAAAAAAAAATTGAAAGGGGAGGAAAAAAGAAAAGCCTGAGCATACTGAGTGCTGTTACTACCATATGGATTATTTAGGAGTGTGTCTTTGAGTTCATGCTCTGCTATGTATTAGTTGTTTCTTCTGCTTCCTGAACCTTTGTTTACTTCTATAAAATGAATGTTATTACTTAATCCATGGAATTTTTAACATTGAATGACATACATAATATATGTAAAGCATCTTGAAGCACATAAAAATGTGCAATAACTGGCAGATCTACCTATATTGCCTTCATAAATGCAGACTGTCTTGTTCCTCCTAAGTGAATTTTATGGCTCTGTGGTTTAGCTGGGTCATATAGTTTTTCTGATCCATTGGAAAATGCCATCTGGAAGGATCCAGTGACAGGGTGGTACAGATGAAGTTGACCACAGCATAGTTTTCCCTCAGTGCAAAAACCTATGTCATCAAAAGTCATTAATATGAAAATATAGAAAGAAATGGTAGATGTAGGCTGTTTCTAAAATCATTACTAATGCAAAGCTTTAATTTTGCGAATTAATTTTTTTGCTCACTTTGTATTATTATTTTAATTGTAAGTAGGTGAAACACAGATATAGTTTACTAGTGCTTTTGATGACTTGGATGATGTCTATAAAGCTAATATGCTTGTCTGGGCCATTTTCCTGCCTATTACACCAAAGGCTAAGTGTTTTTACTATTTACAGGTTTATACTTCTTATTTTAAAAGCTTAATTTCCCAACTTGCTGAAGACACCTAATTTCTTTTCTATTGTAGAGAGAGTCAAACAAAGTGACCTCTCATTTTAATACAACTAGAGGTCTACTTTACAGTTAATAAAAACCACAATTTCCCTCTTCAAATTGACCAGTATTTAACCTTCTTCCATAGTTTATTTTAGCACACTGTAGCTTACACATCTTATGTAACAAGACTTTAAGTATAGTTACAGGTGGAAAATTAAATGCAATTGTGGTGTGGAATTAAAGGTATTTAGGCTCAAATATATGTATTTTTAGTTGTACGATATTTATTTATTGTTTTATTGTTCTCCTTTTATCTTTTAAGTTTATTTTTAACTGTGGTAAAAAGCACATCCCATATCACCAGAAGGGAGGTGGGTGGGGGGTTTGGGTAACGGGCATCTAGGAGGGCACTCACTGTGATGAGCAACCCTGTGATATAGGGAAGTGTTGAATCATTATATTGCACACCTGAAACTTATTACACTGTCTGTTAACTAACTGGAATTAAAATAAAAACTTAAGCAAAAGATCCCCACATCTCTAGTTGGACTTCAATTGCTTTTTTTTTTTTTTTTTTTTTTTTTTACATAAGGATACTTACTAAAGGAGATCAGCTCCTAGATTACCTAGCTATGTCTGTGCAGAGAAGAATACAGGCTGCTTTTACTAACAAAATTGGAGAATTGAAGCATTTACCAGTGGACCTGTATTGCCTTTTTTTTTTTTTGCATGAAAGCATTCTGTGATTCTGTATGATATGATATGATATGATATGATGATATGATATTGGAAACATTTGTAAACCAAGGCACAGTTAACTCGTACTCAGTTGCAAGTGATATCACATCTCATCAATGCTCTCAATAACTTTGAACATTCATAGAGTTGGATTATATGCAAAGTTGTTGTTTTTGGGGTTTATTTATTTATTTATTTTTTTTGGATAGCTCTCATGATATCATTGAAATTTGATAAAAATGACAAGAAAATCCAGACAGGATTGCAGTTCATTTGAAAATATAAAGGATATCAGATTGGGCAGTAGCTCATGTAGCCTGAAGAAAGTCTACTGGTGATTGCAAATGGATCAGAGGCCCTTTCCTCACTGAGTAAATGGGGCAGAAACACCACCCAGGGAAGCCCCGGTTGACAGTGATGGAAATGCTTACAAGGTGGCAAGGATAAAACAACTGAAGCAAATGTAATCACAGAGATCAAGAAGACAATGTGCCAGGGGCTGGAGAACTTTGCTGCAAGAAATAGCAGGATGGCCTGAATATAAACAAAAGTCTCTATCCGATATTCTGTTTAGATTCTATCTTCATTGGCATGTGAAGAGCAATTGGTTGATGATGAGGCAATCACTCATGTGGTGGTAGAAGGAAAAGAACAAAGTGAAAGTGAACATCCTTTTAGCAGGAACCTGGTACGGAGAAGCTAATCATGAGCCTATAGTATATATTTGGATGATTTGAACTGGAATTCATTACAGGTGAAGAGGATTGGTGTGAGACGCATTCCACTGGAGATTGGTGATGGGGAAAAGGAAAAGGTAGTAAGAACTAGTGGGTTGCAGAATGGAGGCTAGATTTCGGTTTGTTTATATGTGGGGAGTTCATGGATATGACGGTGGATTGAAAGGAAGGATCGAGTGGAGAGGATGAGTGTTAAGAAGACAAACCAGAAGGCAGATTTTGGAGAAAGTTTGGAGTGCAATTGAGATTTCACCTTTCCTGAGCATATTTTGATAAATGATAGGCCACCATCTGTCTGAATAGGAGAAGGGAATATATGAGATGGCGACATTGGTAATGGGGAGTGTCAGTAGAGAAGATGAATTTTAACTCCCCGTTTTCCTTATAGATTGCCATCTCAAGGGACTTAAGAAGTGAGGACTGAAGGTATCTGGAGCTCCAGAAGTGAATCTTATGTTGCATTAAAAACAGACTCCTCTTGTTACTAGTATCTATTGAGTGTTTTTCTGTATATCAGGCACTCTGCATATTCCCACCTCAATTTCACAGCAATCCTTGATAGGAGGTACTAATAGTCTCCCACATTTGTGTTGAACAAACCAAGGCTCAGGAAGGGTAAGTTGATGGCAGTTATGCTCCCAGTGAGTGTCAGCTGGGATGCAGTCCAGGGATGCCTGCCTACAAATTCCCACTTTTAAATATACTCCACAGGATTTAAGCAAACACTTTTTCTGACTTAGTTCGATTTGTGTGTATTTGTGTGTGTGTGAGTATGAAAAAGGGGTTCTTTGATTTATCACGTGAGAGATTTCTTCTCAGCTTAATTAAAAGCTCCTTGTATATAGGGACCCTGCCCTCATTTGTATTAAGTGGAACATTTTTATTGCTAAACTACAAGCTCTTTCTAAATTTTTGCTCTTTACGAAAGGTCTTTCTAGGCATTTATTTTCAGTAAATATTAATCAAGGTGGCATTTTATATTCTAAGTGATAATGAAACAGTCCCTCCACCATGGATTTCAGAGCAAGCTGGAGATACCCGGCACCTGTATATTGACTGCCTTTTTCTATGCCTTTCATGTTGTCACTGGGTTTAGAGGGCGTTTTATGACCTTCAATGGCATTTCTTACATTAGATTCTGAGTATGGACAGAATCACAGAGGTATCTTATTTCCAACACCTGTGTCATTATATAAGTTAAATGCTACCAAGAAAATAGAGTCAATTTTGCTTTACTTGAAAAGAACCTATTTAGAATTTGTCAAAAGCTCCATACATAAATAACCTGGAAAAGTTAGTCACAAAGGACTTTCAGATACTTAAAAAAATTACTCACCCCTCACACTACCCTACGTGTTTCATATCTGTATTGAAATGTGCTTAGGGATCTATTGCGCCCCAGACCTGCATCAAAGTCAAAATCTCATTTCGCAAGGGATATAAATCTCCGAATTTGAAATAGCTTTTGCAAATGTTTGGAGTTTTAATTTCATACTTGCCTAATTTTAATGTGGGTCAAGAAAATGGAATGACAAATGCAACTGGTAGTTGGAATAAAGGGATAATGCCTACAAAAGAGCAAAAAAGAAAGAAGAAAGAAAAAAAGAAAGGAAGAAAAAATCCATTAATATGTATTTTGAACCCATTTGTATAGAAGAGAATTATTGTAATCAATAAAATTATATTATTTTGAGGTTAAGTGCTTTGTTATTAATTGAAACTCATGATTGTTACTAATTATACATCTTCAACTCATCTTTTATTTACCTGCCAATGATTTGCTTTATCAGAATTTTCTTCTCTGACTTTGGCAATCTCCTCCTGTCTTTCCCCTTCAAGGTTCTTTGTACTTTTGTCTCAGCAGTGGAATTGCTGGCAACGTTTGCCTTTGTGCTTCATCCTTTCAGTTCTTTAAATTACAGTCTCCTTCCTCTGTCCCACTGAAATCTCCTAAGGACTTTGAAGTTAATTTATAGTGATACTTGCCCTGCCTCCAATTACTAAGGAGTGATAGTTGATGATAATAAGTGTACTCTACAACTGAGTGAGCCTGTTGAAGTCGATGCCCTCTTATTTGCTGTTTATCCTCAATTTAATAAAGTTGATTGACTTATAAAATTTGCTTGGTAGGAAAAGTGTTTCCCAAGTAGATTAACTGCTCAATTATTTCACTGTGATTTGCCTATACAATTCTTGCTGAGGATTTCATGCTAATCTTGCTTTTTAGTGACAGATGGATGATCAGAAATTATACAAGTTTATGCCTATAAGAGAGTACCAACACCCTTTAGAATATTGTTGCTATCAAATTTAGATTCATTAGAATAATAACTGCCAGGCAGTCCTTACAAGAGAAAAGCACAGGAAGTTTATTGATTCCATGATAACTCAGAGCTGCATGTAACTGCTCAGTCTTCTGTCAGAGGAGAGATGCTGTTGCTTGTGGGAGTTTTCCCTCTACTATGAGAGTTGGGAACATCTTCATTTCCACTTCTTCTTCTCCTTTTTTTTTTTTTTTTTAGAATGAGATAAAGAGAGTGAGGTGAGGGGCAGAGGGAGAGAGAAAATCTCACGTAGAACACAGAACCTGTTTTGGGGCTTGATCTCATGACCCCGAGTTCATGTTCTGAACCAAAACCAACAGTTGGATGCTTAACTAACTGAGCTACCCAGGCACCCCTCTCACTACCACTTTTGAGGCACAGTGGCTGGTCATGAAGATCAGACCTGGTGGAGGGTCCACCACGTTTGTCAGTGACAACTGACGGAATTGTCATTTCCTTCTCATCCCCAGGTCACTATTTTAAACCATGGTTTGGAAATTCAACTAAAGACAAGTTGTGCTGATGATGGTTATTCTCACCATGCCTACATTAGCATTATGGGTACACCAGGCTCTTAAGAATGTGGGCTAGATGTTGAAGAGTGATTTCTCAATCTCATGTCAGTGCCCCCAAATAACTGCTCTAATTTATGAATCCCTAACCCTAATAGTGCCTGTATCTCAAAAGAAATTTCTTATAATAAATCAGTCAACTAAGTTTGCAAATAATTTCAGGTTCTCCAGAGAATGTTTGAATGGTGTCAGATTCTCAGGGCTCTTTCAGCATCGGCATAAAAGCAATAAAGCTAGGGTGCATATTTCTCCTTTGTTGAGTGATGGTCTGTCTCTTCTTTTTTTATTATTTATTTGAGAGAGAGAGAGAGTGAGAGAGAAAGAGAGTGAGCATGGGCAGAGAAGGGGCAGAGGGAGAAACAGACTCCCTGCCAACCAGGGAGTGGTTGGCAGGTGTGGGACTCGATCCCATGACCTGAGCCCAAGGCAGATGCTCAACCAACTGAGCCACCCAGGTGACTGGTCTATCTTTTCAAAGCCACTGGTAAGCATAATTGTTCAAAGTGGCTTCCTCTTTCCAATCATTTCTACCTCATTTCTAACATGGAGTTCTATTATAAATAATTCAATCCCCCCTTTTTTTCTGTATTGACAGAATTTTGTTTTTGTTTGTGGCCTTTGGTCATTTTGTCGAACCTCTTGTAGCTTCCTGTTTTTCCTCCTGAGTTACTGGACCTCTCCCTGTTTTCTTGTTGCTCTCATGAGAGATTTTCTCTATAAAGTATTTGATAATAGGCATAGTAGGGAGCCATATAAAACCACCATTTAGGGCAGCCCCAGAAGCCCAGAGGTTTAGCGCCACCTTCAACCCAAGGTATGATCCTGGAGACCCGGGATCGAGTCCCATATCAGGCCCCCTGCATGGAGCCTGCTTCTCCCTCTGCCTCTCTTTCTCTCTCTCTCTCTGTCATGAATAAATAGATTTAAAAAAATCTTTAAAAAAACCCTACTATTTATTGTTGAGTGTAACTTTATTTCATTAGCTAATCAAAGTACTTACCCAGTGTAGTCTCTGTCATTTCTCCTCTTGGCCCAACCAGCAATCTTCCATTTCCAGGAAAGATTAATTTCAGAGGACATAAAAGCAATAGGCAAAAAATGGTTGACACTTTACTTCTGGCTGAAAAGGTAGTTATTCCTGCTAATGACTAATTGGAAATTAGTTCCCCAAATTTTTAATATATAAAATAATAATGATTTAATGTCAGAATGGTATTCATTAATTTTGCCCCACTACCTCTCACTCCCCTAGACAGAAACACATATACAACCAGGAGCAGTTATGAGTTTTATTAGTCCAAATACCTGGTTATTATTGTGACTTTTAAGATGTTGGTACATGGTTTGTGGCATAAAGAGCACAGTGGATTTAGTTTCAGAATTAAGTATGATACCTATATCTACTACTTATTAGCAGTGCAACTTTGGGAAAATCATTAAATGATTCTGAGCTTTAATTTCCTCATCTAAAATAAGGGTCGTGGGTATTTTACCTGTGTTATAGGACTGTCTTTCTCTGAGATGAGACTTTTCTTGCTAGCATCTCATGAGTTACATCACTTATTCTGAGAGATTCAACCACTGAGGTAATACGAATTTCATTGTTCCCAAATTGCCATTGCTTAGGCACAATGAAGGTATGTTATCCTTAATGAGTTCAAAAGTAGGTTGATTTGTCTTGAAACTATAAGATAAATCCACAGTAGCCTGAGGATTTTACTCTATTACGAATTCTAGTCATAGACTTCATGAGATTTGCAAAAGTCCAGTTTTGTAAAAGTCTCCAGCATCACTTTGAGGTTTGCAACTCATGTTTTTAAAACACCTCTCCTTCTTCCTACCACCATTTATTCCATCCTGGGACCCCAAACCTTCAACAACAGCCTGTGCTCCAGGTTGATACCACCCTCTACTTCTCACCACAAATTACTCTTATTCAACCAACATCATTAGGAATTAATATACTTGGCTTTTTGCAAAGCGTTGGGGAAAAAAGAATGAAAGACAGTCCCTGACATTAAGGGATTCACAGTATGCTGGGTAAAATTGATGACAAGAAAATCATTAAAGTTAAATGTAGTAACTTCTGTGAAGAGAGCTAGAATTCTATTGGCGCAAGGAAGCAACTAATACAGGTTTGCCACATAGATGGCAACTAATATAGGTCTACTTCAGGACAGAATGTGTTGGGGAGGAATAGCTGATATCAGATGTGAGTCTTAAAAAATAAACATGTGACATTATTCAGCCATAAAAAAAGAATGAAATCTTGCCATTTGCAACAATGTGGATGGAGCTAGAGAGTATAGTGCTAAGTGAAGTAAGCCAAATACCAATATGACAAATACCATATGATTTCACTCATATGTGGAATATATAAAACAAAAGAAAACAAATGAACAAAGAAAAGAGAGAGAAAGGAACTAAAAAAACAGACTCAACTATAGAGAACAGATGGCTGGTAGAGGGGAAAGGAATGAGGAGATGGGAGAAATAGGTGAAGGGGATTAAAAGTACACTTATCTTGATGAGTAGTGAGTAATATATGGAACTGTTGAATCACTATATAAAATGAACGTGTGTTATACAGCACAAGGAGAGAATAAGGAGAGAAAAAGCACTCTGTATTTAGGGAAGAGCGTCCACAAGGCACAGGAGTAAGAGAGTATAGTGTGTTGGGAAGCAGACTTCCAATTATTCCATTCCACTCATGGAATAAACTGGAATGGGGGATTTGTGCAGAGGGATGACTAGAGGTGTCTATTAGTCAAGGTTCTCCAGAGAAACAGAACTAATAGGATAGATGGGTGGATGGATAGATAGGTAGGTAGACAGATAGATAGATATAGGAGGAGATATTTTTAGGCATTGGCTCACATGGTTATGGAGATCTAATAGCACCATAATTTACTATCTGCAAGTTGAAGAACCAAGAAAGTCAATGGCATAATTCAGTCTAAGTCCACAGCCCTGAGAACTGGTTGGGCCCATATAAGACGTGGTCTGAGTCCAAAAGCCTGAGAACCAGAAGTATCACGTCCAGGGGTAGGGAAAATGAAGTCTCAGCTTAAGCAGACAGATCAAATTCACCCTTCCACCACATTTTGTTCTCTTCAGGCCCTCAACAGGTTGGATAAAGCCCATCGACATCAGTGAATGCTATCCTTACTCAGTCTACTGATTTAAACACTAATCTCCTCTAGAGATACCCTCACAGGCACACCTAGAAATAATGTTTTACCAGCATTTGTAAATAACGCTTATTTACAAAATAATGTTTTATGGGATCCCTAAGACCAGTAGGTTTGACACATAAAATTAATGAACCTAACAAGATGGTATGATAGAGGTAAACAAGGGCCAGATCTAAAGGATGTGGTAGGCCATCCTGCAGGGGTTGACTTCTATCCTATGTGTTATAAAAACCCATTTAACAATTTTATGTAGGGGAGTAATACAATCAGATTTATGTTTTATGGAGATCATTCTAACAACAGTGTGAAAGATGAGTTCAGCGGTAGAGGAAGTTTACCAAATTCAGCAAGGCAGGTTGGATGTATTGTATTAGACCAGATAACAAATTCTGACCAAAGCCATGTATGTTGTGTTCTCAAAAAATATTTGTTAAATAAACAAATTAATTTAATCAATCTCTCTTAGAGGTACACTGATCCAGTCAGTGGAGGATGTCAAGTTTGGTCTTAATCCAGATTTTAATATAAAAATCCGCCACGAGGGAGAGAGCAAGTGAGTGTTGCAACACTCAATGGTTTTATAAAGGGCAACACGAATCAGTACTCCACCAGAGTTCCCTCAAACGGATAGTACAGAGGAAGGTTGGTATTTGTGTGTATGTGTGTGATTGTGTGTGTGTGTGTGTGTGTGTGTTTACATCAATGTGTGTACGTGTACTCACATTCACAGTGCAGAAGGGAATAGGAAATTCAGTCAGTGAGATAGAATGTGAGCCCAGGTAAACTTGATGTTAGTCATAAAAGTTCATAAAGAAAGAAGGATTACATCAATAGAAGGTGACTCATAGTTAAAAGAGGTTTTTCATCCATAAGCCATTTATTGGTAACAAATACTGTGCTCACAAATGAAGCCAAGTAATGCACTAACAACATAATTACAATGATTTTAGCTGTGACAAAAGGTATGCATAAATTTCAACCTACGCACGTAGGAATCTACAAGACATGACATTGTCTCCAAAGAACTGTAGATGGAGTTGCATGGGTAGCCCTAACCAGTACCTTTTATTTATAAGACATTTATAAGAAAATAGCTCATTCACATCCTTACTAAATGCTGTAATTTATACTTTTTTTTTTTTTTTTGTATCTCATTCTCATTTGTATTTCCCCAGATTTTGGAATTTCTTTGGGCTTGGAGTGGAACTGCTGATAAATATATCGTGAGGAGCCAAAAATTTTATAAAGAAAGGGCAAAAGATTGAGAGATATAAATGCAATTTATAAATGGAGACAAAAGGCAGAGTGGAAATTAAAATTCTTTCAAGTTGTAGTATATGATTTAAATAGAGTGCAATTTCCATGAACCAGAGGGAAAAAATCAATATAACAAGAGTTTGAAATGTAAGGAAATGCTTAGCCAGCACATGCTCCCTCAGTTACCCTGACCCTCTTCATTCTGAGGTTGAGAAAGTGATGTGGAGTCATGAAAGAAAGCTGGTTTCTCCCAGGAAATGCTGGGAAGATAAAGAACTGCCTTACAGTTCAGGCTAATAGATTGCAGTATGTAAGAATTCAATATCCCCAGGCTTCATAAAGGAAGGGAAGTTTTCATATCGGCCTGTGGGACTTTTCAGTCAAATTTTAAATTTTGAACATGTGGAATTCAATATGCATGGATTCAATAAAAGCACATGTCACTGCATTTTGAATATAACGAAGCAAAAAAGGAGTGATGTTTCCATGTGAAATCTTCCAATTTATATTTCATCAAAAGTACATTACATTTGGCTGTGGTGCTACATGCATTTATCTCTAAACATTGTATTGGAAGAAATTTGTTTCCTTTGCCCTTCTCAAGTATACGGTTCACTGTAAAGGTTTTAAAGAGCTAAAAATTAGACTTGCAACAGTTTCATTGCTAAGGCGAGTATTCCCTTCTTAATCGCTCTAACAGAAGTAACTATAATATCTTGAAACTTCTCATTATTGCATAAGTAATCTTGCTACTGGAAGAGGAACCTTGAATTCATCTGAAGTTACACAAGGACTATTTTAAGAACGCTTAGAGAGTTTGTTTCCTGGAGAGCCTGACAGTTTTCTTCAGAACTGCTGCTTTGTACAGAAAAGTAGTAATTGTTAAACCTTTCTACGTGAAGCATACAATTTCTCAAATGTGCCCTGCATAAGTATATTTTAGGAAAGGTTTCAATTTGGTTGCATAATTTCAGCCCTTGCTAGGCCCACAGTGATGATAACATTGAAAAATAACTTGGTACGCTGCTTGTTCTCCTGCTGCTAAAATTTTATCACAAACTGCTAGTTTGCTACGGATTAGCTGCTAAAATGCTCTCCTGATTAATGTGCTAATTAATTAATGCAGCTGCTAAATTGTACTGCTGATTAAAATACACCACATAGAGAACACTGGAAAAATTAGTCAATCATTCCAGGTGCATTTTTACTGGAGGAAAACCTCAGGTACTGAACAGAGTATTCAGATCTGTAGCCTGCTTATGGGAGCCACTGAGAGATTTCTTCAGTCAGACCCCTCTTTTTTTTTTAAGTTTTTATTTTATTCATGAGAGACACAGAGAAAGAGGCAGAGACATAGGAAGAGGGAGAGCAGGTTTCCTATGTGGGACTCCATCCCAGGACCCCGGGATCACGACCTGAGCCAAAGGCAGACACTCAACCACTGAGCAACTCAGGGGTCCCCAGATCCCTCTTCTTTTACCTCAGTCCTTAAATTGACTTCATGGCCAGAACCTCAAAATGAGACATAGAGAACAATTAAGATGCACTTTTCTCTTTTTCTATATAGCAAATTAATTTTCCCTAGAAATAACTACTGTGGCTCAAATTTTACTAAGACTTCAAAGGAGTTTGCAGTGTACATAACATGTTTTGAGTCAAACTCCAAGATCAAACTTAGCTTGGTTGGCTCTGTTGTGAAAGTCTGAGACAACAAACATTTCTTCTAGGTGATTCCAGTTGTGGTGTCCCTTCCGTAAGATCCTAAATCTCAGAGTACATGTTCTGCCAAACGAAACAGGAATTAGTCAGCATCTCATATATACAAAACATTGTATATTTAGGTAAAAAAATAAGACATTTTTACTTTCTTTGAGAACTTCATTGTATAATTTTGGGAATAAAGCATACATCTTAAAAGTACTTGCCATTACTGGACCACAAATGAACAGGTACTAAACCAGTGGAATAGATGTAAGAACTATAGGGATACAGAGGAAGGCTAAATAGTTTGCATTTGCAGTGATTTCTTCTCCAAGGAAGTGGAAATGGATATAAACCTTGAAGGATGAAAGGATTTAAGTTGATGGATAGTTGTTTGGCACAGAGAAATCATATGAATATATATATATAAATATGAGAGGGAATGGGCCTGAAAGTGAGCAGAAGCTCAGTCCAGATGGCAAAGCCAAGGCCAAATTGGCAAGACCCAAGAAGGATTCTGAGAGTGAACCCCAATGCTGACCAGTAAACAGGCCTTGAGTGCCAGGCAAGAAAGGGTCAATGAGCCACTAATCTTTTGGAAAAGAACAACTTGTTTTGAGGTCTGTCTGCAATAAGAAGAATATATTGAAAAAAAATAAAAATAAAAAAAAAGAAGAGTATATCGGATGAAGAAGATTCTGGAGTGGAAAAGATAAATTAGTAAGGTTTTCCCTAATCAAGGTGGATAGAGAAGGTACCTCTGATAGTAGACCAAGAAGAGTCTCTGATAAAATGACAACACAGGCCGTCACTATTGTCAACAGACTCTTAACAAATTATCCTTGCATTTGTATTCATATTTCTTACTCAATCTTGGGGTATTGTGAGTGCATTTAATTAGCTTTTTTCAGAAAATTCCTACAGAGGGGTGGTCTCTTGAATCATATTGTATACATTTAGACAGGTGATAATTCTTAGGTCTAGTTCCATTGTTAAGGACTGAATTGTACTCTTCCCCCCAAAGATATTTTGAAATCCTAAGTCCTGGCCTTATTTGGAAAGCGGCTGTTTGCAGAGATACTCATGTAAAGATGAGGTCATTTCTTTGTACCCTAAGCCAATGTGACTAGTGTCCTTATTAGGAGAGGAGAAGGGACGCAGAGATAGAAACACACAGGAAGAAAATGGATATGTAACAATAGAAGCAGAGATTGGAGTGAGCATTCACAAATCAAGGAATTCCAGGGATTGCTAGCAATCACTGGAAGTTAGAAGAGGCAAGAAGGATTCTTTTTCAGGTTTCAGAGGGAGCATGGCCCTATCAACACCTTCATTTCAGACTTTTAGACTCCAGAACTGTGAGACAATACATTTCTAATATTTATGCCATCCAGTTTGTGTTACTTTGTTATTGTAGCCCTAGGAATCTAATAGATCCAGTAATAATTCTAATAATTAATTTCACTTACTATGCTCTTAGTATATGTCAAGGGTTACAATGAGCTCTTGCATGCATTACAGTACAGTACAGTCCTCAAAGTAACGCTGTCTGGCAGATATTACTGTTACTCTTTTCATAGAAATAAGAGTAAGAGAATTTGAAAGCCTTGTCTAGAGTCACGGTCTATCCGATCTCAGTGCTAGTATAACCTCACAGCAGGAGGAAAGGAGCTTCTCTCTGCAGACAAAGCAGGACAAGGTCAAAAGCTCTGTAAGCAAGATGAGGAGCACTTTTTAACCCAGGAGTCCTGGAATCCAAGGAGTGAGGAAATGAAGCTGTGTTTTAGCCTCCATCCTGTTTTTCTCATTGGCAGCCTCAAGAAAAATACCCACCATCTCTTCCTTGGAGAGCCTACGGTAGCTAAGATGATTGGCTTGGATATTAGAAAACATCTCTGCCAGTATTCCTTCTTAACAAGTGCGTAACAAAGGCTGAAGCTTTAAGATCACAAGCAAGTTCCACTTGGGTTGGAAATAGAACCAGATTCAACTGCACAGTCCAGTGGTGTGTGCTTGTTTTTCCTTTCTTACTAAATTCATGTTTTCTATAAATGAGTGGAGAAGTTGAGATATCTCAAAATGGGAATTTAATTTTTACACTAGTATTTATATTTATATCACCAGAACGCACTTCAGGTGATTTTAAAAAATTAATTCAATAATCATATATTGAATACTCAATGAAAGTCAAGAGGTTCCATGCTGGGAGCAGGGGACACCAGAAGGATTATGATGATCTTATTTTTTTCTATTCTTCTGAATATCATATTTTAGTGGTCTTTTACCCAGAGTGAATCTTTTATCTTCCTTAACCACACTTGCCTATAGCTGGGTTTAATCCCCAAAGACAGGGAATAATGTCTTGAAATAGATACTTTTTGCTCCTGGCTGGGGATTCTGTACCAAATACGGAGCTGTTTTTGCTCCGTGTAGGTATGTTTTAATCCTTGTTCTCTAAAGGCATGTAGATGGTCAGTTGGAAAACAGAGCTCAGGCAAAGCAATTCTCAAAGTGACTCCCTTTAGGTTCACCTTTTGTGGTTTACTTTTAAGGTCAAAACCTCAAAAATTGCTTCCTAAAAAGGAGTTCAGCCACTCTTGGAGAAGATGATGGGCTCTCCCTGCGTATTTTAGATTCTGTTTCATTAATATGTCTTTCAGAATTCTACATCCCAGCACGTTGCCTCCCTGTTTGTGCTGATGTTGCTCGTCCCATGCTGGAGCTTAACTCGGAGAAGGATGCAGGGTGGTAATGAGGGTGAAGATGGAACGAGGGCATGGTGAAAGAAAATGAAATGTGGTCAGTGAATACAAACAACATGATGCTTTGAGAGCTCTAATACAAGTATGTGGAAGGAGTAAAGGTAGTACATAAAAACACCTGAAGAACTTTGCTTGGGATTATTGGCAAAGTTTTCATGGAAGACCTAGCAATTGAGTCTAAGGATTGTGAGAAATTTCTCCAGGGGAGAAGGAGGAAGAAGAGAATTTCTGATGAATTAATAGATGCAGACTTAGATAGCAATTAATGGGATGAGGGGATAGTGATATATCAATGGCTAGACTCCTGGGAGTGTTTTGCCCTGCCACAGGCACTTGTTTGTTTGTAGAGAAAAGTATCTTAGCACTAACTTTTGAAATAATAATGGTGATAATATTAGGCAGATTGACTTTTTTTTTTAAGATTCTATTTATTTATTATTTTAGAGAGAGAGAGAGAGAGCAGGGGGAGGAGCAGAGGGAGAGAGGGACAGGTAGACAATGTGGAGCTCAGAGCCCAATGCAGGGCTTTCTCATGATCCTGAGATCACGACCTGAGCCAAGACCAAGCGTAGGATGCATAACTGACTGTGCTACCCAGGATCCCGAAAATTTCATTTTTCTAAAATGTATTCATTCAAGTAATATTTGAACATTTAGTTAAATAAATTCAAACTATTAGAATTCGAACTTGTCAACCAAACAGCTTCATCCTATGCTTACCTAAGAGAGCAATATTCCTACCTTGACAATTAATGGAAGTCACAAAGATAAAAATCTAAAAAAATATATTTGATCATATAGCTGGCAGTATCTTAGTTGTGGTCCTCTCCTATCTCACATGAAACACAGATTTTGCCCAAAAACGAAGTTCTAATATGATGGGTAGATTTTTATAATGCTTAGAAAATATCTTCTCATTACAATAAAACTGTGAGAGAAATCATATCACAGAAAGTAGGAAGGAATCACATTCTAACATGTATGATGCGATACAATGTGAGTGAGACTGCAGATTAAATTAAAAATGCTTTTTTGAATGGCCTTGAAAATACTTTTTTGTTTTCTAACTTTGAAATGACCTGTTAAATTGATCTGTGAAGGTCATGAGTGCCCTTGGAAAGTGGTGCTTAAATTCTTTTCAGTAGCAGAAAGTCCTGGTTGAATTAGTACAGACCCCATGGAGACTTCTGAAGCTGTTGATAAATCATGTTTAAGAGCTTTTCAGCCCAAAGCTCAGCTGTAAACTCAGGCAAAGCCATGAACAAATTTGCAGGTGGCAATGCCCCATAACTATTCCCTTCTAATCCAAAATGATCCCTTCTGAGCCACTTCAGCATCAAGCATTCCCATTCATCAAATTAGGCTGAATCATGCATATCTTCACTTATATTCAGATCTTCTGTGCAGTCAGATCTGGACCAAGTGAAGAGTAGTCAGAGTAAATAACTGATTCATGAGTTAGAAAGAAAAGTGTAAATCCATGGATTGAAAACAAACATGAAGGGCTTAAGTGTGAGCACAATATTACAAGTGTTGGACAAGGGCACAATGATAGCTTCTCATTTTATATGGATACCCTGCTACTGAAATATATATGTATTCTTATCAGTTTTACTAAGCTATAATACCAAAGAAAACATTTTAATGCGTCTTTAACTTACTTCTTATATTGTATTCCTTAACTTTCCTCAATATATTTTTTTTCTCCAAATATTGAAAAAATAGATAAGGAAGAAGCTTGTGTCAATAAAGAAGTATTACTTGGGGTGCCTGGGTGGCTCAGTTAGTTAAGCATCTGGCTATTGATCGCAGCTCAAGTCTTGATCTCATGGTTGTGAATTCAAGCCCTGTATTGGGTTCCACGTGGGCTATGGAGTCTACATACACACATACATACATATTTAAATATAACTTTAGAACATTCTGTCCAATCATATTCAAGGCCCAAATATTCTAGGAAAATAGTAGGGCACAAAGCAACAAGTAAATGGAGGTTGATTCACAGAAGCAACCTTTGTTGAGTTAGTTTTTGAGTCCTCTAGATTAATAGTGTAGATTGTAAGCTTAGGGAAGAGAGTGATCATATCTTTATGTTTTAGGGCTTATTACATATGTCAAAACTAAATTCAATCCATGAGCTCTACTTTTTCATTACATATTATGATATTATATAAATCATATAGGGAGCCCCTGGGTGGCTCAGCTGGTTGATCGGCTGGCTGTTGGTTTCAGCTTAGGTTATGATTTCAGGGTCTTGAGATCCAGTCCAGAGCTGGGCTCCACGCTGAGCATGGAGCCTACTTGGGATTCTCTCTCTGCCCCAACCCCTCATTCTTATTCTCTGTCTCTCATTTTCTCAAATAAATAAACCTTTAAAAATAATAATAATAATAATCCAATAATGGAATATTATATAAAATTAATAAATAAGAAATTAATAAATAATTTTTATTTATTAATAAATAAAAAATAAAAAATTAAATTAATAAATAATGGCTTTAAACAAATTTTACTTATATGGGGGAAATGTTCATGATATACCGTTCAGTGAAAAGCAAGACACCAAACTACATTTAAATCATGAACATAAATGTAAAATATGAACATATATAATGTATGTGCTTGAAAAAATACGGGGCAGAAATAACTAAAATATTAACAAAATTTCACTACACAGATGGAACATGAATACCTAAATTTTCCCTTTAAATTGTACTCTAATTTTCATAGTTTTGACAAATATGTACTCATTTATAATAGGGAAAATCAGCAGTCATTAAAAATAAAAATGAAACAAAGTTAAGTCCTTTAGTGGCTTCAAGTGCCTTCAGGGAAATATTATGTATCTTCTTTACTAGTCTCATAGAAACTTCCTCCCATTTTTCCCACTATAGTATAATATTCTTCCCTTACAACAATTTGTCAAAGGAAGGTGATGGGGTTGGTACCTTCTAGGTGCAAGTATTAAGTGAGTGTTTTTTTCTGTAGAAAAGTAAAATGCATAATAAGACCTATTAAAAGTCAGTCTGCTTGGGGCACCTGGCTGGCTCAGTAGAGCATGCAACTCTTGATCTGTGGATCATGAGTTCAAGCCCCATATTGGGCATAGAGCTTACTTTAAAAAATAATAATAATAAAATCAGTTTGGGGGTGCCTGGGTGGCTCAGTCAGTTGAGCATATGACTCTTGGTTTTAGCTCAGGCCATGATCTTGGGGTCATGGGAGCCTGCTGAAGATTCTCTCTCTTTCCCTCTCCCCCTAAAATAAATATATAATTCTTTAAAAAAATCTTTAAAAAGAAAGTGAAATATTTGATTGGGGTTAATCTTCTTGCAAATAAAAGGATACATATGTATATATGTTTTTACTATCTTGCATTTGTATGAAGCTTTCTTCTACTTCAAAGTATTTTCCTCATATAAGCCTTCTAGTAACTGTATGAAATAAATAGGTCAGGGAAAACATTTTCATTACCACTGGATATGAAAGGAAGTTTAGAAATCTTTTGAATGACATATTCTGGTAAAAGAACCTAATTCTTCGATGACTGACTTTACATAATAGGATATTTTAGGAAAAGGTCGAAGTCAAAAACACATTGGGATCTATTCCATCTTCTTTGCCTTTGGAAATCTTAACAGAAGACTCTTCTGTGTTTAGAAATGAGCTGATTCTTGGTTTCAATTCAGATCATGAGGTCAGGATCTCATAGGTCCTGAAAAGGAGCCCTGCTTTGGGCTCTGTGCTCAGTGTGAAATCTGCTTGGGATTCTCTTGCTTTCCCTCAGCTCCTCCCCTTGCTTGTGTACTCTCTCAAATAATTAATTAAATCTAAAATACAAACAAACGAATGAACAAAAAAACTCAGCCTAAGCTGAATCACTGTTGGTCTCAGGCAGAAGGAAAACAGGCTTGGTAATCCACAAACTGCCTCTTCAAAGTTCTAGTTGAAGTCAGATGGCCAGGCTGATGGCAATGAAGACAGGGATATATTATGTTACTACTAGAAGGGAAAGCTAATGATTGTTAATACTAACATATTGTTAGCTAGATTGCTAATTGTTAGATTGTTAATACCATAACCTTTATGAAGAGACCATTGTGAAATAGGATAGTTTCAAGAAACAACATTTTGACTTCTGCTTCCAGATCTGTGGAATGGCTTGTCATAGACCAGTGCTTCTAGGGAGAACAACCACAACAGCTGAATTTTAAATAGATAGGGATCCCTGGGTGGCTTGGCAGTTTAGCGCCTGCGTTTGGCCCAGGGTATGATCCTGGAGTCCTGGGATCGAGTCCCACGTCGGGCTCCCTGCATGGAGCCTGCTTCTCCCTCTGCCTGTGTCTCTACCTCTCTCTCTCTGTGTGCCTCTCATGAATAAATAAATACAATCTTTAAAAAATAAATAAATAGATATATTTATATAAAGATATATTTAAATACAAAAAATATATATTTATATTTAAAAATTTCGGAGGGCCTATCAAGCAATAAGGCCCTAATAGTCTGGTCTTGGAAAGAAGAGAATCTTATTGACTTGGGCCAACATTCTACACCTTGCTTTCTGCTGGAGACCATTGATTGACTCTTAAGCTCACAATGAGAGCCTCAGAAGCCAAGGATAAGTCCGCTGAGAAGCCTGAGAAGCCAGTAAAGTTTTGAACAATCTTATGAGATTAAGGAAACAAAGAAGCCAATAAAGTTTTGAACAATCTTATGAGATTAAGGAGACAAAAATTGGAGCTTGAAAGTCCCAAAACACCTGAGATTTGGGAACCCAAGGTTATAGACAGAAGGGAGATGGAAAGAAGAAAGCCCACATAGTCTATGACAGTTTTTCCTTTGGGGCATTTGCTGAGTCCTAAACAGAAAGCAAGAGGCTTAGAAGCCAAGAAGATAAGTACTAAAAAGCTAAGTGGAACTGAAATTTTGGAGAGTCTGGCCAACCAGGCTCAGTGGTTGAGCATCTGCCTTCAGCTCAGTTTGTGATCCCAGGGTCCTGGGATCGAGTCCCACATCGGACTCCCTATAGAGAGCCTGCCTCTCCCTTTGTTTATGTCTCAGCCTCTATCTGTGTGTCTCCCATGAATAAATAAATAAAATCTTTTAAAAAATGAATTGAATTTTTAATAAAAACAATAGAAGAGAAAATGAAATGTCATCTTTAAAGTGTGGAGAAAAAAATCTGCCAATTTAGATTTATGAACTAAGTAAAAATATCGTTTAAAAGACTGAAGAAGGGCAGCCCGGGTGGCTCAGCGGTTTAGTGCCGCCTTCAGCCCAGGGCGTGATCCTGGAGACCCGGGATTGAGTCCCACGTCGGGCTCCCTGCGTGGAGCCTGCTTCTCCCTCTGCCTT
Source organism: Vulpes vulpes (assembly GCF_048418805.1). Lineage (NCBI taxonomy): Eukaryota > Metazoa > Chordata > Mammalia > Carnivora > Canidae > Vulpes > Vulpes vulpes. The sequence goes on from NC_132786.1 coordinate 114,257,975, forward strand.
TGTCTCTGCCTCTCTCTCTCTCTGTGTCTCTCATGAATAAATAAGTAAAATCTTAAAAAAAATTTTTTTTAAATAAAAGACTGATAATGATATTTTTTATACAAGCAAAATTGAATTTGTTGCCAGTAGACCTGAATTAAAATAAATGTGAAAAAAAATTTTTAGGCAGAAGAAAAACAGTTAACGGATAAAAAGTAAGGGAAAATAAAGGAAAATGGAAAAGGTGGCTATGTGAGTAAGCCTAAGTGAAAATAATAATACAAACAATGTCTCAAGGTATTTAACCATATCAAGAATTAAAATTTATACATAATAACATGAAAGAGAGGAGTTAGGAAAATAAAGTGTTCTAAGAACATATCATTATCTGGGAAGTGGTAAAATTCTTATTTATGCTCAATTCTAATAAAGGATCTCTAATGTTATCACTACAAGTGAATAAATGCCTAACCTGTTATCCTTTGCTTTAAGAAGAAAGGTAGATAGAATATGTGAGAAAAACTAGAAATAAAAAGTAAGATGATATATTTAAACCTATGTATAGAAGTTATTGAATTAAATGTAAGCAATAAAAATTTTCCCATTAAAAGAAAAATGTTGTTAGACTGAATTAAAAAAAAAAAACACATCTACAAACTATTTGAAAAAAATATACCTTAAATAAAAGGAAATGTTGAAACAGAAATGTTGGAAATCAAGTCTTAGGAAAAATTATAACATATAGGCACAAAAAAAGAACTTTATAACTAAATTATTATCAGATTAATGCTGGGCTATTAAGCTTCAGTACATTAATACATTTTAAACTAATAAAAGTCATAGAGACTATTCCCTTTGATCTTAGAATTAAAGCTTAGAATCAATTACAAAATAATTAGAATATTTCCAAATATTTGGGAGCAAGCAACACACTTTTTAAGAAGAATAAAACTATGAGTAAAAAAACAAAACAAAACTACAAGAAATGAGAAGATATTTTGTATAAACTTATAAAAACATAAGACATATACAAACTTTAGGATGCATAAATATCAAAACAAGAAAGCCTTATATTCATATATTAAAGATAGAGCTACATTCATGTAGTCATTTTTTTATGACAAAGCGACACTGAGTGTAGAGAGAAAAGTATGAGTTTTTCTAGAAATTGATAAATTCAATAAATTGGATATCTGTATGAAAGAAATGAATATTTCCTGTCTACATCACATTATGGATATAGTGAAATTCCAGTTAAATGTAAAATAAAAACCATAAGGCTTCTAGAGGAAATTTTTACAGAATATTTTATACCATTAATAGCATCTCAAAAGCACAAAAACACAAACCATATATGTAGATGACTTAGAATATACAAAGAATTCTTACAAATAAATAAGAATATGAAAGTCAACCAAGTAGAAGAATGGACAAAATACTTGAACAAACATTTCAGAAAGAGAATATTCAAGGTGTTATAAATATATGAAAAGGTACTTCAATCTCATTTGTAATCAATGAAATTCAAACGAAAACCAAAATAAGGTAGTACTACACACCCACCAGAATGATCAAACTTTACAAGACTGGCTCTACTAATTTTGATGAGAATGTAGAGCATGGGCACTCTTAGTCACTAAAATAATTCAACTCCTTTGAAAAATTGCTTGGCAAAATATAAATGCCATTTGACCAGCCGTTCTATTCTTGCACCCAATATATAGACACCAAAAGACTTACTCAGGAAAGTTTGAAGCAGGATTCTTGGTCATAGCCCTAAGTTGAAAATACCCTAAATATCCATCAACAGTAGAATGGATAAATAAATTGTGATATAATCATACAAGGAAATACCAATCATCAGTGAGAATGAGTGACTACTACTTAATGAAACAAGATATAATAAATTATATCATTTTCTGTTCTAGAGTGACTGTAATATGATAAATGCATAAATGGGTTAATCTCAAAAACTTGATAATAACTAGAAAAAAAATCCAGATGAAAATAGAGTTTTCATATCATATATTGAAGTCCTGAAGCAGGAAGTACTAATCGATGGTAATTACCACATTGGGGAAGGAAGTGCACTGATTGGGTGGGGTCATGGAGATAACTCGGGATACTGTTACTGTCCTATTTCTTGATCTGTGAATTGGTTGTACGGTGTGTTTAGTTGGTGAAAATTCATTAGGCAGTAAGCTTGTGTATGTCATACCTAGATGAAATTTTACATTAAAAAATTAATGCTTTGGCTAGAGCAACATCCTTTTAAGCTACTTGGTGACAGATAGACAGAGGGCCATATATAGAATGTGATTCTAATTCCCTTTCTCATCTTATTCCTTTCTTTTGCTCTGGAAGTAGAAACTTATTTATTTTCCTCCTCCATTACCAGAAATGTGGCAAGTTCAGAACAGATGATAGTTTCTTTTCTCAGGATTAATTTATCTTTCTGAAAATCACCCAGATTGATGTCTCCAGATGTATATTGGGTGTCCATGGAAAAATCAGATATCAAAATGAAAAAAGGCAGAAAATGAACTAGTTTCTTTTTACTTTGTACATTTAAAGAATGTAAATGTGAATCAGCAAGTTTTAGAGGATGAATCTTCCTAGAGCGGCAAAGGGGAAGAATAATAAGAGTGGGAATGCCAGTGCTTCAAGACTTGCACTAGTATGTGTGTATAGGTAGAGGGAACAGATATCAAGGGAAAAGAAGGGAAGAACGATAAAGTATTTTGAGTTTGGTTTCTCCACCACTGAAACTGCAAGCAGATGTAAAGACAAATTTTCATTTTTCTAGGTGAATCATGTTCTCCACAGTGGCCCTGTGACAGATTTTGCATTCAATTTCTATTTGAAATAATCACCTCATAAAGCCTTTGCTAGTATTGTAACTTGCTTAATGCTCTATTGTGTGTAGCCTGCAGCCAGGCAGGAGCATGACAAGGGCAGAAAGTACAGACAGAAAGGGTCTCTGAGCCAGAAAGGAGCAAACCCCGAGAGGGTGGGGAGGGATGAATAATTTTCCTATCACCTTATAATCATTTACATTACTGTCATTCTGCCTTTCTGTATTTTTGGCCATTTTAACACATTTTTTTTTTTACATTATAGAAAAAATAGTGCTCGCTTCGGCAGCACATATACATTATAGAAAAAATAAATTATATCTTATTCTGTTCTAGAGAGACTGCAATATGATAAATGCACCAAAAAGCAGTGATTCAGTTTGGAACATGACTAGGGTGACCAGGCATCCAGGTTTGCCTATTTCATGGTTCCATTTACTATCAAAAGTGTTCCAGTTTATCCACTACATTATATGATCATCTTAGATCAACATTCACCCTAGATCAACATTATGATTTTGAATGGGACTTAAGGACTCGATGGGTGATTGTGTTGCTAAATCAAGGAGGAAATAAGCTATATTTTAATGCTGAAGAAATCCGTTCCTAAGAAGCAACAGTCAGCTTGTCCTAACAGTAAAATGTAGAGGCTTTTTACTGAAGTAATAGGTGTATATAAGCATTTTTTTCACATAAACTGCAAGACTATTTAAGTATAGAAATATGCAGCTGTTGGCACTCAGTAAAGGGAAGCCACTTGTATATCAAATGTATGTAAGCTTTGTATGATGATGGTTATTTTGTTTCTTATTTTTAAAAGATTTTGTTTATTAATTCATGAGAGACACACAGAGAGAGGCAGAGATGTAGGCAGAGGGAGAAGCAGGCTCCCTGCGGGGAGCCCGATGCAGGACTCAGTCCTGGGACCCCAGAATCACCACCTAAACTACAGGCAGACACTCAACCACTGAGCCACCCAGGAGCCTGATGATGGATAGAAAATTTCTGAAAATCAAATGGCAAGCTGGAAATACAGACTTTCAGAAGTCAATATTATTTTGTTAATTTATGAAATTCCACTTACTCCATCTGTGTCAACTTGTTTAATCCAACAAATAGTTTGAGTTTCACCTATAGGGGCTGACTTTTCAAAATGATTGAATGTTCTTCGGCAAAATTTGACTACTACTGGCATGACCTGGCTTTATTTACATCTTGATTTTTCATCAGAAATAAAATTAAAACATCTTCTATAAATATTTGCACAGAAATAATAGCAATGGTGACTTTGAGATGCTTTTCCTCCTTAGTTTTTGTCCTTTCCACCCCATATTCTTTACTACCCTAATGTAATCTGCTTTGCCACCATATAGTATTCTATACTACGCTAAAGTAACCCTAAATAAAAGGGTTTTATTCAACAGCCATTAGTTATTTCCTGTGTTCACATATAGCAAATGGAAATTCATATGTGTGCCAGTTCCCTGCAGGACTCAGAGCAAGAACAGCCCCCGACACTGGCCTGGAGGAGGAAGGCGCTGGCCCTGATTGTTATCATGGGTTGGGCTAAATTCTAGGCAACTGCCTATACTTGTCCTTTTCTTTGTGAGCTGACTGGTCTGTTTGCTAACAAAGGATTTTTATGTTAAGAAGAGTTCAATTTCTATTAGAGCTAGAGTCGTCTCTATTTTATGCTCATTTGGAGGGAAGGGATCTCACCGTGGAGCACACACATATATTCAGGCACATACGCAGTCTCCAAGCACTTGCCTTGCAAAAACGTAATAAGTAAACAGACTTTTGGTGCTTAGATATCCTTTTTTGTTCAAGAACTCCTTTGTTTTCATATTTGAAGACACATTTATTTCAGTATTATTATAAATTACTGCCAGAGTCTAGCTTATTTTGTGTGTGAAATAAAAACCAAGCCCAAAAGGAGAATGGAGCAATATCTGCAGTTGTTCATCTGCAGCGAGCTAATAATCTCTTCAGTATTCCCTGTCTCTAAGTGGCCCTTCCTGGTCCCAAGCAGGGACATCATCTGAAGCCACTGTCTCATTGGCCTCCCGCAGGTATAATTCTACTCTTCATCTAGCCTGACCAAGATGGCGAAAACAAGGCTAAACAAGATGGAATTTTTACATACAAACTTTTAATAAGAAACTTATTGGGGGCACCTGGGTGGCTCAGTGGTTGAGCATCTGCCTTTGACTGAAGTCATGATCCCGGAGTCCTGGGATCAAGTCCCACATCGAGCTCCCCGCATTGAGCCTGCTTTTCCCTCTGCCTATGTCTCTACCTCTCTCTGTGTGTCTCTCATGAATTAATAAATAAAATCTTTAAAAAAAGAAAAAAAAAACTTAGGGAAAAGAAAACACAGAAAAGCATGGAAATGAATAAATCTGCTGATGAATGGGAAATAATCTCATCTTTTTACTCTTAACCAAAGGTGATCACAAAGGGCCTGGACAGGTAGAGTTCACGTAACTGCCTGTCCTGGTTTCTTTACTGGCCGTGCCTCATTGTCTTTGAGAAATCCTGGCAAAGGACACACCTCCAGTCCTTTTTCCAATCTTTGAACTTTTCTTAGTCTTCTTTATTTTCCTTTTCTGTCCATTGTTACCTAACTTAGTGAGGAAAATGGAAATCACAGAGATAGGCACCTTCCTAGAAAGATCTTTCTCTTCCAGAGCCATCCATTCATAATCTTTAAATTAAAGTGTGTTTATTAAAAAAAAAAAGTGTGTTTATTGAAAGAAATCTAGAAAATCAATTGTTTAAAAAAATAATTCACCTTCCAGAAATAACCATTCTAAATATTTTTATTTTTATTTTTTTCTAAATATTTTTAAATATTTATTTGTAACCTAATGATCACTTTCCAGGTCAATAAATATTATTCAAATATGTTATTTAATGACTTTTCATTCTATTTTGATGTTTTATAACTTAATGGGTAGTTGTTGGACATTAATATTATTTCTAATTTTTGACTATTAGATGACATGGTGAATGTCCTTGCATAGAAGTCTTTGCACTTTTGGAGGCATAATACCTAGGGCATTCCAGAAAGGCTATGCCAATTCCATTTGCTCTAATAATGTATCTATAAGATAGCTTCATCCTGCCACATCTTTAGCAGAACTTACAATTTTTTAAAAAGATTTTATTTATTTTTGTGAGAGAAAGCGAAAGAAGGTGAGCATGAGCAGGGGGAGGGGCAGAGGGAGAAGCAGGCTCCCCACTTAGCAGGGAGCCCAATGAGGGACTGGATCCCAGGACCTTGGTATCATGACCTGAGCTGAAGGCAGATGCTTAACTGACTGAGGCACCCAGGTGCTCAGAACTTAGAATTTTTAACTATATGTTTTCCAATTTGTTGGGTAGAAAATGTGAATCCTCATGTTGAGAGGAAACATTTGAAACAAAACTACTGATTGGCTATTTACTTTATGAAATTATTTTTTTTCTCTGTGCTCATTTTTAAAAACTATTTTTAAAAATATGAGTGTATTATTTAGCTCTTACTATATATGTCACTTACTAGCTTTTTTTCTACCTTCTTTTCTCTTGTCCTTCTTTCCTTTTATCCTTCCTTCATTTTTTCCTTCTTGCCTTTCTCTCTCTCTTTCTCTCTTTTTCTTTTTTTTTTTAATTTTTATTTATTTATGATAGTCACACACAGAGAGAGAGAGAGAGAGGCAGAGACATAGGCAGAGGGAGAAGCAGGCTCCATGCACCGGGAGCCCGACGTGGGATTCGATCCCGGGTCTCCAGGATCGCGCCCTGGGCCAAAGGCAGGCACTAAACTGCTGCACCACCCAGGGTTCCCTCTCTTTTTCTTTAAACAAACTCATTGGAAATACTTTTAAAAATAACATTAAACAACAAATAGTGCTGCCAAGATGAAAAGATTTTCTGTTGACTTTGATTTACAATTTGGAGTAGGTATATAGTGCTTGTTCCTCTTAAGAAACAAAATATTTTCTAAGATGTAAAAGAAAAAAAGAGGTTGAAATTTAAAAATGAATAATTAAAAAAAAAAAAAAACACACTTGGTTTCCTGTTCCCTGATAGTAGATCTAATGGTTTTTATAATAGAGAAATTTATTTTTCTCTTTCTTTTCTGCCTGCTTTGATTTATGCTGAATTAATATAGTACTTGGGTTCAATAGTGCCTGCATTAATGAATAGGATACAAGTAATGGCATTTATACTCCACAGCATAATATAGAAGACACAAAGATGCAGTCCAGCCTGTGAATTTCTTCTTTGATGCGCTATCCACCATAAGCTACTGATTTAAAAAATCACCTATTTTATAAGGAAGGATATTTGGAAAAGTTACCTAACTTTGCAAGACATAGATTTCTCAAACACAAAATGAAGATCCTTGTTGGCTTGGAATTCTGTTTTGTTTTCCCCTAACTTTTTAATCTAGATGTTGGTTCCCCATATACTTCTAGGAAATAATGCAGAATGGCCGTGTATACCTTGCACTCAGTTTCTCTCAATGGCAGCATCTTGCGTAACTAGCATAATATCACAATTGGCCCAATTGTGATTGGCCCAATCCATTGACCTCATTCAAATTTCACCAGGTTTACATGCATGCTGTATGTGTGTGCACACTTTGCTCTATGCAGGCTGGCAGTTTTCTCATTGCCTGATACCTACCTACCACATGGTAGGTCCTCAGCAACTGTTTAGTAACAATTCTTGTCTAATCTTTCCTCTCTCTTTTCTTGAAAGGAGAACTTCTGGGTATTCTTGGCCTTTGATGGTTCATCATAGTTAAAATGATGATTTCTTCAATGATGCCAAACTCACACTTAATCTCTTTTTCACTCCCAGACATTTGTAGGGGGAAGCTCAAAGTTTAGTGGCAGAGCCAGGGCTTGACCCAGACCTAAATCATCTGACTCATTCCATTACACTTGTTTCCCAAGCTTGTTCGAATGTAAGAATCATCTGGGGCAGTGCTTCTCACTCTTCTGTGTATATACAAATACCTTGGGGATCTTGCTAAATTACAGATCTTGATTCAGCAGGTCTGGAGTGGAGGCTGATATTCTGCATTTCTAACAAATTTTAGGCGATGCTGGTATTGCTGGTCCACCAGCAATAATTTATGTAGCAAGCAACTTAGATACTTGCTGAAAACTCAGATTCCCAGGGATTTTTTCTCAGGATTCTTGTTCAGGAAGACTAGAGTGTAGTCTGGGAATTTATATTTTTATCTAACATCCTAGCCAATTCTTAGTATAAATTACTTTTGGCAAATCCCAAATATCTTCTATACCACCTCTATGCAGTTTCTGAATTTTTCTGGTTCCTTTTAAATGTACAAATATTGTTTACTTTAATATTGTGATTTAAAGATTTGGTGCAATCAGCTTTTTCTGTCATTTTATTTTGCTTGGCTTGGTTTTTGTCTTTTGAAGGCCCCAAATCCAGAAGGAAAAATCAGACTCTTTTACTGAAAGTTTAGTTCAACTCATAACAGCTTTAGGGCATTAAAATAATTTCAGTGCCATTCCATTTGACACACAAAGATGTTATCAGTGCTTTAAAAAGTCTTCCTAAACCTGTATCTAACAGCTCTTTTCCTGATCTAAATAAATAACACATTGGACTTGCAACCAGAAATTTCTTATCATCTCTGAATTGACTCTTTCCTGGTCCAGATAAAAAATAGTGCTTAATCCCCCAAAGATATAGACAGTTATGTGAGCTGGTAATATTGATAAAAGAGAATCATGGCCAGACAGGAATGGCTAGATTCAACTGTATAAGTTGAAGCTGTATAAATCATCAAATAGCATGGGAATTGGAAAATATCATTATAAGCAACTTGTGTGAACCCCTGATGTTTTAAATTAGCCATGAAATGTGACTTGCTTTGTAATATTTTGGAGCTTCTAAAGATCCCAGCTTTTAAATTGAAATTTTCCTATTTGGCAGCAACACAGCAGGCCTACAAAATAATTTACAACCATTTTACTTTGTTAGTTATCCTTTTTAAACAACCCTCGAGGGGAGGAAAACATTATTAATCCCCATTTTATGGATGAGGGGATTGAGGTATTAAGAGGACTCAAAGGTTTGATTTAGCGGCACACTCGGATTCCTTAGTCCCTGTCCAAGACCCTCGTCATCCTCACTACATCAGCATGCCTGCTCTTATTATTTTGGCTTATCTTGATAAAGAACATGGACTCAATTTTCAAGTTAACTTAAGCACTTAGAAAAACTGGGGCAAATTTAGCAGCATTGCTTTCTCACACTGATGGAGTAAATTCTATTCTGCAGGGCTACTGTTTTTTTCTTTTTATTGCTGTTATTTGTAACTTTTGTACATCTTCATGGAGGAGTTCACACCGTAGGACTACTCTTTTAGAGGAGTTTACTTCAGTCATTTTTAATAATCAAAAAAAAAAAAAAAAAAAGGAGGGCAGAATTGTGATTCTTTTTTTCTCCCCCTCACTCATTTTGTTCAGACTTCCAAAGAATGCGTATGTGGGAATCATCATCGACCAGAAGACACTGTAACTGTGATTGAAGTAGGAATCTGTACATTGTAAGTGATGCTGGAACATTTCCTTAATATTTCATTCCTTAGCAAGATAAACACTTTACTTTGGTGTTTTATGCTTTGAGAAATATTTTTATTCATACCGTTATTGAAAAAAATCTTCCCTGTAACCTTGTGTATTCTGCAAAGCAAATCTTGAAAGATGAGGTCACCGATGCTCACTCAGCAAGCTAAAGAGGTTCTCTTGCGCAGAGGCAGGGATGGAGCTGCTTCCGGTCTCTTCCTGTGGCAAAGGAAGTAACTGAAAGTAACACAGTGGTCACCAACCCTCCTCCTGGACTGAATACATATTTTGCTGATGTCATTTACATATTGTTTCTCAAAGCATAGTTCCCATCAGAATCACCTCAAATTCCTGATTAAAAGAAAGATAACTTTAGTGTACTTAGCAGCTACAGAGAGAGGACTAGGGAGGCAACCTGGAAATCTGCACTTCAACAAGCTTTTCAACCTGCACTTTAACATAACTACTCAAATCTGAGATCCACAGCATCAGGGTAAGAGGTTTGATTTGCCCTGGTCATAGGATTGCTTAGGGAAACTGTGAAATTTATGGGTAACTGGCATTGCTTTTTTTCTCTACAGAGTGAACTTTTGGCTCTAAGTTTCAATTACTTTCTCACCAAAATAGTTTCTATCTGGCAATACTATTCAGAGTAGCAAGATGCCTGGATGTTCTTGAAACCTTCTCGCCTAGCATCTTGGCCCAAGTAGGTGGACTCCAGTAAAGGAATCTTTGCAGCTCAGGATAAACACCAGGGGCTAACTTTAGGTTTATTCCTCCTCCTGGACTTTCAGGCAGTGGGCCACGGGGACAGGATGCCTGTGCTTGTTGGAGAGCCTGTAGCAATTATTCATGGCTAGCCAATTAGCTTTCACTGTGTACACCTTGATAACCTTTTTTTTCCCCCCAAAAATGCTAAATTTGATATCTCCTTTAAATTGCATAAACATTTTAATGGATATAGAACTCAGCCATGCAATAACACTGAGCATTTAATGGTGGCATGAAATGCAAAAGGGTCACTCTGAGGTCTCTATTGCTTCCTTATATTCAGCCATATGTAGTACTAGTCAATGAGATTCAAGGAGATCATAGTTACTTGGAGTAGTAGAACACTAGGTGAGAAAACTTTGAAAGGTATAATGTATAAAGAGAAATAAAATGCAACATTATTAACATCATTGTCAGGAAAAGTGATGTCAAATTAAGTTCTCTTTTTTAGGTTTCTTTAAAGGCGCCAAAGCAAGGCATTTTTCGGGAGAAAACCTAAAATACCAGATTTTATAGTTTTGGAATATTGCATGCTCGTGTAATTTCCTCAGATTCTTAATTTTCTAAAATCTTTTTACCCGGAAAATTATTTCTACCAACACTAGTTTCATTGTTGTTCCCATATCCTTGACCGTTAACCCAAAACATAGACATGGACTCAGGTGAGCCAGGGGCCAGCTGTATCAGAAACTACCAGGGTTTTTGCTGAACCTAATGGGAGCTTAAGACCTTACTGCAAAGAAAGGAGGAGAGAAGAGGAAACTGGTTTGACTCGCCATTTCTCAACCTTCTTCAATTTCTCTTCCATAAAATCAAAGGGGATTGTATCAGTTTATCTTTAATGTTGTTACCAGCTCTAAAGCTATGACCCTCAATGGAACCTTTTGGGAGAGGGAAAGGAAAGGAAGAGAAATATAAAATAGGAGAGATAGGAGGAGGAAGGAATGACAGGAGGGAGGAGAGGAAGGGAACAACTGTATGGTTAAGAGAGCATCTCACCAATTACCTTGTCTGTGATTCTGTGATACTGAGCAAAGGAGTACCTTATGTGGTATTCAGAGGAATTAAATAAATAAATAAGCAACTAAATAAATCACAAAAATCATTACTAGTTTCCTCACAGCCAAAAGTGATTTAATATCTACTTGGCCCTCAGTTAGTTTCATGAATTATTCATGTATCCCTTTAGGTACTACCTGTGGTTGATCGAGTTATGTGGCATCGCTGATATGGACAGCGTCATGCTTGGGTTGTAGAAACCAGTAAATTGAAGGTGGTTTATAGGAGAAATGCTAGAGGTGGCTGCGATAAATCTAAAAAGTTATTTCAGCTCATTTAAAAAGCCTCTGAAATATAAATAACAATTCCAGTGTGAATGGTAGGCACTTATCCTATCCAGTTTCTTTGTTTGCTAATAACTGAAAATTCTCACCCGCAGAATCAGAAAAGTTTATATATAATGACAATACATGGACACTGTCTCTGGTGAAATGAAAATTCCTTGACCATGTCTTATTTTATTGATTCTACTGACTAAATATTCTATATTGGAGGATAAGTGAATATGGATATTTAACAAGATTTTGGGAGAAATCAAGATGCATGTATTTACTGGCTGCGTTTAATTTTTAGGAGAAAATAAAAATCTGCATTGAAAAGGCTAAAACTTAGATTTATTTGTATGCATCGAAGAACAATTGGAAGGGAAGGGTTTTTTTAAAGTTCAGTCAGCCAGACAGATCACTGGAGGGAGCTCTAACTTCACAACAAAACCAGAACTCTTTCTTCATTTGCAAATTTCACCTATAGCCAAAGGACCCCCCCCCCCCCCAACACACACATCCTTAAAAATCAATAATAAATATGAAAAGAGTCTGGAAAAGAAAAACGTGTTTTGGGGGGCATCATATGCCACATTTACTTACAAATAAAAACAATATCATTATTCAGAGCCAGCAACATTTAAACAAGGCAAAAATATGGGGTATACAGTGAGAACCCCAATATACACTTTCCATGAAAAAAAATACTTTGAAAAATATGCTTTTTAGTGGTCAACTCCAAATCCCCCTTATAGCAGAGTAGACACAAACAGAGCAAACCCCATTCTCCTGCCCAGTCAGGTGGAAGCTGGAGTTGGTGTTCACATCATTAGTATAAGCTCTCCGGCGTTCTCTATGGGGGGAGACTCTGTACGGAGGTATGGATGATGTCCTGGGCTCACCCTTCGCAGCATCACAACTGTACCTGTATCAGGTAAGTGAAGGGCACTTAGTTTTTCAGGAGGTGAGTGATGGGCTTGGCAGCACCCTGAACTGGGGACCAGGACACCCAGACTTTGTTCACTGCTGGACTTCTAACTGTACGTGAACCTTTGGACTTTCATGTTGCTGGTAAAACAGAAACGCATAAAGGTTGATCTACAAGATTTCTATAATCTCTTCTACTTTTAAGCTATGATCATGATGTTAAAATTGTTTATTTTCTTTTTTTAGTACTGACTAGGGTATACATTTGTAGAGAGTGGTATTTAGAATTCAGGCCTACAGTTTATTTATTTAATTTTGTGTGTGTGCGTGTGTGTGTGTGTGTGTGTGACCAATGGAGGTTTCCCTTTGTTATCCAGTTCTCAGGGGCAGGAGGCCCATGTTTCTTTTGAGATAACCAACACTGATCGTTCTAGCTTAGTATAGAACCTGTGTGAAAGCTCTACCAACTTCTGGGAGTGGGCTTTGTGAATGGCAGCCCCATTCCCCCTGAATGTGAACCATGTTATGTTTAAAAATATAGCAAGGGGCTGGGACTGGCTACAATAAAAGCTAAATACCACATTTCAAAAGGGAACGGGATGAATCTGGGAAGGAGACATCCAACTTTGCTTCCCTGTGTCCCAAAAAGGAGACCAGCTCTTTCCTAAAAGCTCTGTCCTAGCTGACATATAAACATTCCCCCCTGGGCACCCTCAAGTGCTCCATGCCTTTTGATGTCTACATAGTTCTGAAACCAAATCATAAGGGGCCCACTCTGTGGCAAAAACTATCCCATAGTCAAGACTCCTCAGTTACAACACAGGGTACTGTTTTGAGACCCTGGGTCTGAGTGGCCACAGGAAGAACCTAGACCAAAAACAGAGCAAAGGGATGGAAATGGATCCAGAAGGGCCAGAGTTCTTCACTGGAGATGAGAATATGATAATACTGATAACACTGGGTCATTAGCCCAATCTCCTAGTAAACTGGCTTTTTCAGGAATAAGAAACCCCTGGAGGCTTGGGCCAAGGAAAACCTCCAATGGTTAAACCTGGGAACTCTATCAGCAAGAGGCCTGGTGCATTCTTCCTTCAGAAAGGGAGGGAAAGCTTCTGGCATTCTATCCTGCCCTTGTCAATAGTGGGTACAAGCAGCAGTGGTTCAGGGATAGCAGGCCGGTGATCCCAGCTGATGCTCAGAACCCGGTTCGGTGCAGTATTCCTTGAAAGTATTCTTGTAGCGTACTGTGCATGCGCCAATTGTCTGCTCTTCAGAATGGAGGCGTCATTATTAGCAAGGGGATGGAGGCAAGCTGGCTGCCCATCAATGGGCTTACCATAGGGGCCCACCACCAAGTGCTCAGGGACAGGAGGGCCATGTTTCCTTTGGGATATCCAACCCTGATATAGCTCTAGCTTCATTCAGGCCTGCTGTTTAGAAACCCCCAAGATGTTGTGTTCCAGTTTAAAAAACTCAGACAACATTTTCTAAGATTCCTTCCTATACACACTTCTTTATCCGCCTCCCATTACTTACCTGGTCTTTTGAAAGCTGGCTTCAGCTAAAAAGCAAATCTGTAGTAACATTCTGAAAAATGACTCTGTAGGAAGTTGAATATCTTTACGATCTGGCCAAACCTGGTAGGGATTCCATGTGGCCTGTTTAGATAGGCCATGGAGCAGGGACTTCTGGCTGGGATTTGTTATAGTGTTACCTGAAGCCAAGCATATAATATGCAGGTCCCAATGTAGATGGAAATGCAAGGTCCTTGCTTAAAAATTAGGATAGTGACAGCAGAACGTTAAACCAAGCACAGGGCATTTCTGAGCATAAGGCCACATGTGACTTCACAGGTCCCATGTTCTATGAAACCAGTCCTGCCTGGAATGATGAGGACCCTGGATTCAATCTGATAGACACATAGGACTAGACTGGAGTCCAAAAGTATTACCCACAGGGGGGAAAAAACAAAACAAAACAAAAACTAATACAAATAAAACACAATAAAATAAAAACCGAGCTATTCCTGCCAGAGTATTTTTTAAAAGGTGAGAAATTATTTCAACAAAGAAGCTGTGATTGTGTTTGGGCCAAGTCCTTAAAAGGATAATTAGTTAAATAGTTTTGGAAGGAGCACCATGGAAAGAGGAAGTGTTGAAATCATATGATAATTTTGTTAATGCCAATTAAATTTTTCAATCTGAGAAGATGTAATGGTCTCTTCCAAATAGTTTCAAGAAATTGGAAAACAGCTGGAGATACACACAGGAGCACAAAGACTGACAAGAAATCTCTTGGAGGGGCTGGCAAAGCGTAGGGGAGAGGTGCTTTCAGAAGGCTGGAGGCAGTTTACCTGTAACGGCCCACAGCCTTTAAATAATTAAAATAAAGTATATGTGGTAGTTCAACTGTATAATTTCCTTGTGGGTTCTTTTTTTTTTTTTTCCTCTAGCATTGTATTTTGCCCAATCCTATTATTCCAGTGGGGGGAAAATTACCTTGGCAATAAATACACTGTATTGTAACCTTCGATGTAATATTTTGTGGTTTCAAAAACAACTTCGAAACTATTTTTTTCCCTTCAACAATAGCCATTATTCTGCGGTGATTGACTTTATGACAGTGTGCCTCGGCATTCATTTTGCTTGAGCTCAGACCTCCAAGTAAATATTTTAAGGTAGCGTTGTGTGATTTGCATTGGTTGAGATCTGGAACCGTACAATTTCACAGCTGTGAATGTGTTTTCTCCTCTCTGCACTGCACAGCTTGCTGGCATCCTGACTGCCTCAGAGAGGCACCTTCATCACCTCTGAGATGGCATCTGACATTTCCTCCAGCCAGTTACATGCAGGTAAAGTTTCTATTATCACATCCAATACTTGTCTCTCTTCCCCAGGTCCTGAGTCTCTTGCTCCTTACCCTCTACTCTGGACAGAAGCTTATCATTTGGACTTACAAGTTCACCATCCTATGCTAGTCCTCTTTCTCTCGAGTTAAACACTGGCCAATCTAAAACAAAACAAAACAAAACAAAAAACTGGCCAATCTGCCCATTTCTGGTTTACCTATTAATGGATGACTGTACACCTGGGCGCCTTTGTCTGTAACATGTTTGCTTTCCCTTCGAGCCTTCTGCTATCAGAACGTTTAAACCAAATGAGTGCCTAAAAGGTAGAATTTATGTCAAAGGCCAGAAGGAGAGTTGACTTTGGGAAGGAGTGATATGTTATGACCTTAAAAATAACAAAGTTGCTTACTTTCTAAAGTAAAGGTAATCCTATTTCTTAGGTATTATATCTCATTCCTTTGAGGATAAGTATGTTGGCTGACCAAGGATAATTTGGAGAAGTTAAAATTTAGGGATCTGAAGACAGGCCATAATTATGGCCTTTACAGTCCTTTCACAAGGAAAGTAGATTGAACTTAAACTTCCCAATAAGACAGCCCCCAGGGCTAATGCTTTTGGGATAAACTTGAAATGAAACTGCTTCATACTGAAATCCATTAGTCATTTCTTTAGCAAACTCTCCTGGGTAGGACCCCTTTAGTCTACATTTCCTGATTTCTGCTGTAGTTTATGGTGTTATGACAAGGTCCAAAAGAAGACTGTGGAATGCAATCTGTAAAAGCACCTTTTACCTACAATTTTAGAATCAAAAATGACTCTGGAGAAAAAACATGATAATTATAGCTTAACATAATAATGCAGAAGATACAGCTTGCAATGAGGTAGTTTCAATCATTGTCATTATTATCACAGTTTTTGGAAGTCATTAGTTGCTGAATTTTTAAGCATTTTCCTTAACAAGATAAAAACTGTATTTTTACTCATGCAAATGATGTCATCAAATAAGTGTTCTGAAGATGGTGAGGAATTGTGTTTCTTATTATCACTAGATCTTCCCTGAGGCGTGTTGCAAGAAATAGTTTATTTATAGTCCCAAATGCCCAATTGCATAAGGAAACAAAGGACGTTTTTACTCAGGAATTTATTTTATATTTTTAATTTGAAATAATTTATATTAGATAAAATTGCAAAAGTAATATGAAGAATTCCTGTTTACCCTTCACCCAGCTTCCCCTAACGTTAATATATTACATAGACATACTCCAGTGATCAAAACCAGGAAATCAATGTTATCGGCGTAATGCTTTAATAATAAAAATTTTCGGGCAGCCTGAATGGCTCAGTGGTTTAGCACCTGCCTTCGGTCCAGGGCCTGATCCTGGAGACTCGGGATCGAGTCCCACGTTGGGCTCCCTGCATGGAACCTGCTTCTCCCTCTGCCTATGTCTCTCTCTCTCTCTCTCTCTCTCTCTGTGTCTCTCATGAATAAATAAACAAAATCTTTTAAAATAATAATAATAATAATAATAATAAATTTTCCATGAATGTCTTTTTCTTTTGAGGTAGAACCCAATCAAGAATCCCACGTGTATTTGGTTGTCACATCTATTTAATTTTCTCCCTTGTGTGAAAGTTCCTCAGTCTTTCTTTGTTCTTCATGATCAGGGTCATATTTTAAACTGGTTATATTCTTTTGAGCTAATTAATAATGAAAGAACAAAAATACCCCTGACATTTAAAAACTTCAGGAGGAAAATGATATATTTTCTTAGAAATATTTGAAATTATTAGCATAATCTTTGCTATTTTTGAATGTATATATTTAAAATTATAAATTAAAATCTAGTTGTACATATTTTTTAATGGTTTTGGAAGAAAAATTTTGTCTGCATATTGTCTGTTTTCTTTTTGTAATGAACTTGTCTTGAGCAACATAAATCTAGAAAAAACTTTGTAAGTGGCTTTGGATTTATAATTTAGAAGAATTTTTGCAAGAAAAGTAATTAGTATAATTTCTCTATTGCCTCTGAAGCTTAAATTGGAAAGCAATTCTAGCAATTTTGTAGCATCATTGTGACCAACCATTTTATTCATTTAAATAACAAAATAGATTTCAAGTAGTATGATCAAATTCTGCATGTAAACATTTATCTATAGTCTGTGTTCCTAACTTAAGTTCCTGAAGTCATTGTTTATAAATCTGATACAATTATATAATTGTATATAAACTACATGTGTGTGTAATTATTATTAAAATTGAGTATTAAAATTGAGCCACACCAGTAGTAAAAGTTATAGGAAATTATGGCAAAAAAAAGCAAACTCTCTCACTTCTATATTTGTAAGAGTTACAAAATATATTCAAATGGCATTGAATAGATTATTTTTTTTTTCCTCAAACCAACAGATTACTGCCTGTTTGGCATAGGTATAACATTGTCTGATGGGTAGAGTTAGCATCAGTCATACTGCTTGGCTAATGTCTAAGATGGATATAGTGGGAAAATGTTCATCAAAATGATTTGATAACAATTAGAACAGTATCTTCTATTTACACATTTTTAACTGTAATTTTATTTAGTGCTCAGAATATTCAGTTGTAAAAATTAGCTACTCCTGAAGTCAGCTGTTATGCAAATGTATAAAATCATCTACTTGTTCTCTACTCTTTGTCCAAGGTGCCCTGTGCATCAAGAAAGATTGAAGGAGCACCTGGGTGGCTCAGTCAGTTAAACATCTGCCTTTGGCTCTGGTCATGATCCCAGGTCCTGGAATGGAGCCCTGCATTGGGCTCCCTGCTCAGCAAGGAGCCTACTTCTCCCTCTCCCTCTACACCTCCTCCAATGATACTCTCATTCTCTCTCAAATAAATCAATAAAATCCTTAAAAATAGGAAAGATTGCATACTGTTTGGGTATGTATATATTTGTGTTAAAGCCTAGCTCCCCTCTAGATCATGGAGCATGATGCCAGTATAGGGTAGCCACTTAATAAATGCTTATTGAACTCTTGAATGTCTGGATTAAGTGGGAAACTGGTACAGATACTCAAATATATGACAATTGTGGTGATAGTAGCAATATTATGGACCCAAACACTGCATGCTATATAGACAAACTCAAAAGTTCCCCACCTTTTGGTAGCTTTTGAGATTTTGTTCTTGTACTTGTCTAACTTTTATTTGTACACAAATTTAAATTGTTTTGCCTTTTATTCTTTTTGGCAGTAAAAGTTTTTTTCCGCTGAAAACTCTAGCTATCAGTAGAAGAAGTAAAACCCTAATTTGGCCTCACCCTCCAGCACCATCACTAGCTAATAGAGTTTTACGTAAAGGATCTATCTCCTCATCACTGTATTGAATTTTTAGAATTACTTCCTCAGTGCAGTTGTAAGGCTTTGAAAAGTTCTGTTTGTAGAGTTGGTGATTGGGTAACATATTTTGAGTGAAGTTGTAAAGAGTCCATGAATAAAAAGAGCAGAAAAGAAGAAAAAGTTATAGATTGAATCTAAGGATGTTAAAATGCAATTTTAGCTTTTTCTCTGATAACAGGCTTCTCTGCCTTCAGTTTCTTGCTACATTTGAATGAGGTACATAGAACATTGAGCTACTTTTAAGAAAATCCTCCATTGTGATTGTTTGTTTCTTTTTTCTTCTTCTTCTTTACTTCTTTCTTAAAAAAATATAGGCATTCTTTTCTAAAAGCTTATGCCTTGAAGTAAATACTACATAGTACGTTTCTACTTATGGTAGTTTGAATCAAGGCTTTAGATTGGAAAAGAAGTAATTTGTACTCAGACTTCTTGCTTTTTTGCAGCTTCATTTGCATAAACGTGCAATTTATGTAGGGGGTGATGTACTGTATTGAGAAATTCGGAGACAGCTGCCAGGGCCATCTTGCGGGGAAGCTGTGTTCAACCTGAAATTTAATTTAAATATTTCATTTCATTATCATAGATTGCAACATTGGGAGTAAACTCTCCCTTCTTTGGAATCAGCACTAATCCAATCCATGAAAATTCAATTGCCCTGTCACTCTTAGTCTGCAAATTTTGTGGCTGAAAGCACGGAACTGCAAACTTTGCAATGGAGATTGCCTGAAAGAACACTTTTGACTTCTTACTTAGAAAGATCTTTGTCCTAGGGATTCAGACAATAGAATTCAATTTAATTAACTGAAGAATTGTGTTTATTGATGTTCTCCTGCTACATCATCAGACATAAATGCAAGTCAAATGGTATCTTTCCCTTTCCACTAGTGTTTTTAAAATCAGTCATTTTTGTTACATTTAAGTTCCTGCAATTAACTGCTGATTTCATCTTACCATAGGCCTTGCTTCAGAGAGTGTTAGTGGTATCAACATTATTGAAACCAATGTGTGTGCTGGTGATTAATAACTACTTTGCTACTAAAAGAAGAATTTTCTCCCTTAATAATAATTGTAGAAAATAATCTATGGAATTATCATTTCTAGAAACGCATCTATTGTTATTAGCTAAGATTGTAGGAATTATTGAAATCTCGAGAATGTCAAGACTCTGCAAAAATACATTTTGATTTCCCTGGTGTGATAAAAAACCATCATTGCAGTTATTGCTTGTGATTAATACAAAGGATGCGGGGTCATCTTTTCCAATGCCCAGACTCATCTTGGTTTAGATATGAATTTTAGCAGCTGATTTTTGGAAATAGTACTTTAACCCCAAAGAATAATTCTTGTCCAAGGAGAATGATGTGAAGCTGATGAAGTCGTATTTTTTCAAACAGTGCTGTGGTTAACTTATTTGATCTTTATGTCTAGTTGTTTGTAGCTCAAAGACTGCATTAATGGCACATCAGATAGTCCATTAATGAAATAAATGCACGCACATACATACATACACTGAGACTTCTGCTCACACTGACATATAAATACAGTGAAAATGGTCTATCTTTTGGGGAAAAATTTTGGGGGGGGAGATTTTTTCCCCTCCTAAGCTAACTAAGGGCTAAATTGTATCTTTTTTAAGAGTGCTAAATGAGTTGCTTCATCACCTCCATCTTGGTCCTTGCAATTTCCATAAACTTCTTTTCATCTGGGTTTGGATAGAGAACATATTGATGGATTCAATATTCAATCCTGAAAAGACCCCAGAGGGGAATGAATGCACTCAGAATAGACATGTAGCTAATCAGTGTGCTTAGCTTTCCTACTATGATGGATCAGGGCCTTTTTGGTCATGTGGGGTTTTTAGCCTGGGAAAGCAAATTCCCTTATTGTCTTATAGGGGATGGACTTTGGCTGAATATTTATGACATTGAAACCCCAATATAAGATGTATCTCGCCCCTTCTGAGTTGGACATCCTATCTGCTGACAGTGTTGACATTAAGTTTAGAAAGGATTTGCCATTGGCATTGTTTTAACTTCTGTTTTTTAATTACTTTTATTGCCACATAATTTTGAAATTTATGGGCAATGCTTAAATGAGTTATAAACGGATGGAATTATGAAGTAATAAAAATAAATGAAAACTGCTTCATATTTTAATTATTTTTAATTTGTTCTTAGAGTTGAAAGAAAATAAGGATGTACCACAGGGGTCACAGCTTGGAAGGAGGTATATTTTGTGACTTAGAATACTATTTTCACCCAAGTGAAAACTAGAATGGATCATTGGAAGCTCAACAGTCATGGGATTATGTTTGATTAATATTGTTTACTGAGAGGGCTTCTTATAAACTATATTTATACTTTTGAACAATATTCTGTTGAGACTGGGTGAAAACAGATGAAGGCCACTTGTATGAAAGTTTATATATGAATTGGTCCCCAAAAGTTGAAATTATGCTTCTTGCTCTTGAGGAACTCATACTTTATCATGGAAAAGAAATCTACATGCCCAAAATAAAAAAACCTGAGCATAATTAGTGGTATTGTATTCATAAGTGCTAAAGTATTCGTAAGAATACAGTATTAAAGGAATTTAGAAGAAATAGTTGTGGCCTTGGGTTATTCAGAATATGTTGTTGAGAAAGATAAGGTTTGTTCTGTATCTGAAAATATTTGTTAAGGGAAAGGAAAATAGAACATGTCAGGTGGGGAATAAATTTGTAGAAGAATGATTTTGGTGTATTGAAGAATAATATGGAGGTTCTCTTAACACAAGTGAGGATAAACATAATGCATAGCAGATTAGTGCCAATGAAAATAATACCACTAATATTTACTAAATGGTTTGTATAGCCCAAAGGATCATGCTATGTGTATTATATTGATTATCCCATGTAACCCATTTTTAAAGATTGACAGCGTCATATTGGAAGACTTCACATTTACATTTGACCCTTTAGCAGTAGAACTAATGTAAATCCTTAAATATTCAGTGATTGTATTTTAAAGATTTATTTATTTATTTTTGTGAGAGAGAGAGTGAGTTCAGGTCGGGGGAGGGGCTGAGGAGGAGGGAGAGAATCTCAAGCAGATTCCCCACTGAGCATGGAGCCTGTCATGGGGTTGCATCTCAGGATCCTGAGATCATGACTTGAGCCAAAATCAAGAGTTGGACACTTAACTGGCTGAGGCACCCAGGCACCCGAATCAGTGATTTGATTTGGATGGATGAGATGGAAAGTAGGCAAGGAAAGCAGCTGAGAGATTACTCTGAAAATCTGAGTGTTAATGAGTAGTACCATTCTGCATGAAAATAGCGGATTTGTCTAGTGGTGTGCTGGTAAATATTTAACAGTTAACTCCAGGGGAAAATGCCCTACTTTGATAATTTGCCACTTTCTGTGGTGTAAATACTTTCACAATGACTGAATTCAAGCTAACAATGTAAGATCAACTGATTCACCAAATGCCTGAAAACAATTGGCTTTGGCAAGCCGGTATGAGCTACCTCGCACATCACCCAGTTCCCTTCAGACATAAAGAAACTGAAGAATGAATGAGTCTGTGATGAGTTTGCTATGCAGAATAGAAGAGACTATCTCAAAAGGTGCATCCAGTTTGGGGGAGTCAGAGCCTGGGTGTCACTGACATCGAGCAGCACAAATCCAGCTCTGCCTATACTGAACATCAGTCACAGAAAAACTTGACTCTAGTCTTTCTCTCTCTTTCTCTCTCTCTCAGGCCGTATTTGCATGATTCTAGTTGCATGGAGGAGAAAATTTTCTGCCTGGGGAACTTGGGGAAGGCACAAAATACTGAGGCAATGATAGGATGGTTTGGTACAAGATATTTGGACCAGTTCAAGGATTAAGTCTGAGCCATTAAGATAGAGAGACTAGAGACTGATTTGGGAGGACTCATGTTCATTTAAGAGACCATGAAACATGCTTTTTATTTCTTCTGGAGAAAGGGTATTGTATAGAGCAGGGAAGCATCCATCCTATCTATGCACATCACTCTGGCATTGTGAAAGGTCAGAGACATAAGACACTTTCTCCTGGGAATTCCTAGAAATGTTTAGGGGAATTGGAAAAACTCTCAACCAATATGAAGTTCTTTTTAAAATATTTTTAATTTATTTATTCATGAGAGAGGCAGAGACACAGGCAGAGGGAGAAGCAGGCTCCCTGTGGGGACCCCGATGTGGTACTCTATCCCAGGACCCCAGGATCACGACCTGAGCTGAAGGCAAACGCTCAACCACTGAGCCACCCAGGTGTCTCCTTCACAACATGAAATTCTATTTTTGCAAGTATAAAGTAAAATTTGAATGGTAATAATCATTTACATTCGTACCGAAAGTCTTCTGAAGGCTGGGAAATTTAGGAAGAGACAGAAGGTGAGAATAAACCTAATCATCCTGCATGCAAGATGGTAACCAAGAAAATGTGTCCTGTAGTGCAGCAGGACATGAAAGGCTGAAGCTCTAATGAAAAGGCCAGAAATAAGGAGGGAAAATGGGAGCCATCAACTAAAAGATGACACTTCTTGATGGGATCCAAGTCAGGGAGTATGAATTAAAGGGATCACATTGCTTCTGATGAAGCCCTCAAGAATATCCATCGTCACAGCATTCTAAGTAAAACCAATATATTTTACCAGTCCACAATTGTGAGTGTGTATAATAAATTCATTTTCCCAAAGCATGCTTTAGGAATGACTATTTCTATACCATTCTCATCCGATTCCTAGTTTATAGATCTCCATGGTCCTCTAAATTCCTGCCGACTCACAGCATTCTAGTTAGCCGTGTTGGGCAATAAGCATGCCAAGCCTGCACTGAATAGTCCACATGTCATAATGGAATGCTTCTGTCTTCCAATGTCTGAAGACTCTGCGATGCATTGTGTTTCCACTGATGTTTCAGTGGCAGGTGGCTTTGTTGTTTTGAGCAGCAGGGATGATTGAATTCCCTTGTTCCTTTAAAGGGAGTATCTTAGCAATTTTTTTTTTTTTTACTTTGTCCTGAGTGGGTCTCAGAGCAAAGAAGTGACATTTTTCTTATTTTCCTCCCCCTTTTTCAGCAATTAGAGGCCAGTATAGAGCTTTTCTTAAATACTCCAATCCAAAACCCTACTGGAAACCTACTTTCGCCCTTCCTGCCTGCCAGCCAAACTTCCCAATGTTTGATTAGGATGTTTAGCTGAAAATTTGCATTTCCTATTCAGTCTTTTGCTGTAAAGTATGGCACAACACACACACACACACACACACACACGTGTGTTCCAGCTGAAATGGATAGACTTACAAGTGTTATCGAATAGAAACTATGGAGAAAAATAGTGGTGCCGTGCCTCTGTCCACTCACCGAAGGAAGAGCTTAGAATGCATTCCTTTAATTGATCTCATTTATGAAACACATGGCCTTAGGCCACGAAATTTAAGTTTTAAAATTTAAAATGTTAACTAGAATAAATACAATTTCAGCATGCAGAAACCTGGCATGTAGATTCATTGCTTTATTTACCTTCACACTTCATTTCTTTACTTTTACATTTAATTTCTTCAAGTTTTGAAATTTGTGTTTGAATTTTCATTAGACATTATGGCTCTTCTTTAAAGGAAATGTGTTTTCTTTGTGGATATTGATGCTGCTTCCTAAAGATTTTAATGTCTGCTGAATCTTCCAGCTCTACTGTAAATCATGAGGATGATCTCAACTTTTGCTTTATGGATTAGAGGTTGACTTCTTCCTTCTCTCACATTTAAGTTTAAATACAAGATTTGCCCCCCCCCTATTTATTTCTCCAAATTATGTAGTTCTCCCTCTTATTTCTAAACCTAATGCCCTATTTCTAACTTTCTTTAGGTCTGCTTTGATTTCCTTATTTTCACAGATAACCATCTCTCCCACTCAACTTGCTTCTTTATCCTAGAAAGTAAACATTCTCAGTTCTTTCCCATCTGCAGAAGTATTTGTTCTTTTGATCCTGTCAACACTTTGCATGTTTATTCATTTCTCTTTTTCTTCTTTTAAGCCAAAACTCTTATAAGAGTAGTGTTTCTCCATTGTTATCATGTTCTTACTTTTCTCTAATTCAATTGTTTACAGTCTTTTATTTGCTCCCATCACATTATGAAAAAAAATCCCTCTTGGAGATTATAATGAGCTCCTAAAAACCAGTCAATAACACTTTTTAGTCCTCATTTCCTTGCTTTTTAAAGCTGTAGGATTTTACCATATTGATAACCCCAATTCTCTCTGAAATTCTCTCCCTGCTGGATTTTGCAAATCAATTCCACCTTGACTCTCTTCCTACTTCTCTGATCCTGACTCAGACTTTGTCCTACAGTGTGATACATATTTTCAATGGGATCAGTTCTTTGGCTCTTTTCTTTTCTTTCTTTCTTTTAGTGAAACAATGCTTCATTTAGTTAAATGAATGCTATTGAGCAGTAATACCTGTAACTCATTTGAGTTGCATTAGGTTTGCCTCATGTGCCTCTGCAGTCCTGTTGGAGAACAATGGAAAAAGCTATTTTGTTCAAAGAGATCTTTAGAGACTTCTAGAACCTTTCATTATGTGTAAAATTTCCATCATTCTCTATTGCTTTTGGCAGAGGAATTTATGGTTCCTGTTGAAATGCAAAAAACAAAAAATGTTTTCCAGTAGGATTCATACACTGTCAGCTATACCTTAAGTCAAACCAGAAAAAAATAGTCATTATCCAACAGGACACAGATCCAGTGATGTGAAATATAGGACAGATACATTTTATTTTATTTTATTTTTTAAGATTTTATTTATTTACATGAGAGAGAGAGAGAGAGAGAGAGGGAGAAATGGAGCTGGGGGAGGAGCAGAGGGAGAGAGCAGACTCCTCGCTGAGTAAGGAGCCCAATGTAGGACTTCATCCCAGGACCGGGATCATGACCTGAGCCAAAGACAGATGCTTAATCCACTGAACTACCCAGGCGCCTCAGGACAGATACATTTTAATGAGGTTAGGGAGAGGGGTGAAAGAATATTGAGTAATAGGAGGCACTCTTTTGAAAGGGAAAAAAATGATTTGTCCCTCTGGGTTCCCTAAGCAAAATGTTACCAAGGGTTAGCCTTGAAAATGCCTAATTTAAAAAAAAAAGACAAAGTAAATATTATAAATATATTTCCATGAATGAATAAGCTCAGTATTTTGAAAATGAGAGTTCTTTTCAGAGTATCTATTCCCTCTATTTTTTTATTTTTTTTTATTTTTGGAATACTCTCCTGGCTCTCAGTAAATTAAGCTGAATCACAAGAGATCATCTCCCTAAGGTGTTTAGTCTAATTAAGAACAATAATAAAAATCTCCATTAAAGCCTTTACTCTGGGAAAGCCATTAGGAAACCACTAGAGTGACAGCAGTTTTTTCTTCCAAGTTCAAGTGTTTCCTTTTACTCTGGTGCAATAATTATAAATGAATATTCTTTGACACCAGCTAGTCCTATTGAATGTCTCTGGAGTGGACCATAAACTACTTTGTAACAGTAGATAATTCACTATCCTAATATGGAAGCCTATTTTTGCCTACTAATAAAAAATGGTATAAATTCAGCCTCCTGGCATTTCTAATAAAATATTACTATTTTCACAATATGGCTTGAAATTTCATGGCCTTGGAAGATTATATATTTTTTTGAATTTATGAATCTTAAAAATTAAAGGTCTGTCTGTTCATACTGTTTTTTTACCCATAGATTCACCCAATGGGGTTTTACTAAGTTAGAAATTCTTTGTTATGTGGGGTTCTTAACTCTGATATTAATGTGGGGATTTTGAGACTACACATCCTAGTCTTCGCCTCTTTAACTATGTGCAGATAAAATTTAGTAGGACTTGTTCGATCTTTATCAAAGTGACAACAATCTTATCTTCCTTTTTCTATATTTAATGAGAATAATGCATTTGGAGAACATCAATAAGTAAAGAGTCTTCCTGAACAATCACAAGGACATCGATTATTTAAGGACTATTTATATAAGTATTCTTAAAGAACAGATGTTTTAGCAATGCCAGCAAAACCAATAAAGATTAACTTGCATATGATGCTCTTTGTGGCGTATACTGTTCTCTGATGACCACAACTCTCATTTGTAGATCCCTTCCATCACAGCACCTTCATCCTGTCAACTATTCAGGTATCCAGAATTTCTGAGTGCAAATTGGGTGGCTTCCTTCTCCTCACTGTCTCACTTTCTTTCTAGCTCAGATTTGCTGTTTTTGTGTATAAGTCCTTCTTTCTTTGGGAGTTGCATATGAATTTGTGGTGCTATATGGCTACTGGTATAAAGACATCAGAATTCCCATCTAACATTTATGGTTTTAGCTTCAGTTACTGAGAGGAATTTTACATACCATCATAGGTTAGTAGGAAGGATATTGCTGGGTTGGGATCTTTCCTATTACTTTTGATTTCAAATTTTTAGATCTTTAAGACACTGAGAGTAACTGATTTGAAGATATGAAATTAATGTTTCTTTTAGAATTTGTGTATAAAACATAACAGTCTTGAAAGTTATAAAAAACTAAGAATTTTTATATCTTAAACCTTATTAAGTTGTAATTGACATTTAATAAAGGGGCACATATTTAATGATATACAATTTGGTAGGTTCCAACATGTCTATACACACCTGTAAAAAGATCACCACCATCAAGATAGTGAACATATCTACCACCCCTCAAACATTTTCTCATGCCCCCCTAACAGTCACCAGTTTGAAAAGCTAAGACTTCTTAACACCGGACTGTCTTTGTGATCAACATGCTTGAACTTGTGAGTGTCCCAACCACAAGTGTAACATTTAGAATTCAGTACTCATGCCTTGACACAACAGGAAGGCCATTCTTAGAGCACCGCTGTTAATACTCAGATCTCTATTATGGCAGTGATTTCAACAATTCACTAGTAAAAAGAAATGAGAAGAAACAAGTATTATACACAGACAGAGACCTGAACCAATAGCTTCCAAACCTTCTAGAACCCTAAAGCTTACATCCTGGCTTCAGCTGTTGTTTGCTACTTTAGTTGCACATTAGAGTCACTGAGGGAGCTTCAAAAATGTTGAGGGAGCTTCAAAAATGTTGATACCTGGTTCCCATCTCAGATTAGTTAAATCAGAATCTCTGGAAAGGGATTAATTCTTTTTTAATGTTTTTATTTTATTTTATTTTATTTATTCATGAAAGACACATAGAGAGAGAGAGAGGCAGAGGAAGAAGCAGGCTCCATGCAGGGAGCCCAACGTGGGACACGATCCCGCATCCCCAGGGTCAGGCCCTGGGCTGAAGGCAGCACTAAACCATTGAGCCACCAGGGCTGCCCTCAGGATTCATTCTTAATTTTTTTTTTTAATTTATTTATGATAGTCACAGAGAGAGAGAGAGAGAGAGAGGCAGAGACACAGGCGGAGGGAGAAGCAGGCTCCATGCACCGGGAGCCTGATGTGGGATTCGATCCCGGGTCTCCAGGGTCGCGCCCTGGGCCAAAGGCAGGCGCCAAACGACTGCGCCACCCAGGGATCCCTCAGGATTCATTCTTATTTAAAACTTCCCAGGTGATTCTAATATGCAGTGAGAGTTGAGAACCATTGCTGATATTTTACTCATAATTAAGTTTCCCTTTTGTGAAACCATTTTCAAGTTTAATTTTCTTGAGGATTTTACCCAGAACTGGTCATTCTGTATTACTCTTCTTCTCTCAGGAGGTTGTTCTGCTCTGGCCAAAAAGTATTTCTTCAAGGAAAAATAAATGGTCAATAACTTTGATTTATCTTCCTACATTATAATAATTGACATACTATAGGCAAAGTCTACTGTTATTAATTTAAGCTTTCATTCACCATTTTTTTATTTCAGTATGCATGAGAGGCCATGGAAAAATCTGTGATGTTATGTTATGATCTACTTTCCCATTCCTTTTTGGCCCTGTTCTCCCTTTTCATTTCAGTATCTGCTGTTTCTCAAAGTGGCTCATGGGTTCTCCATTCTGCACCATCCCTGGGTCTCCTCTCTATGCTCAGTCTTGATTCCAGGGAAATACCCTTGTCCTCTTTCTTATTTTTAATGTCTACTAGTTGCTGGATATTTTTTGTAATACACATATTAATGTCAATACTGCCAATATTTGCGGTATCTCAGGTAAGCTACTATCTTGTTAACTTTAGCCTTTTAGCAATGATACCGTGACCTAAAAAATTTCTGTTTCTGTTTCAAGCTGGTGGGAGTAAAATATGAGGATAGATAAGCCAGTCTATGGCCTCCATGTGACACTGCGGACTGGTGTTCCCTTGTACTTCTGCAAAGTAACAGTTCTTTGGGTAATATCACCTTTTCAGCTCGTTAAGTGACATTGGTTTGCCTACCTCTGAGAAAAAGGAAGCATCTAAGTGATGAAACATTGAGACTTCACTGTGAATTAATGGTACAATGTTATTTTTCAAAGTACTTCTATGACTGTGTTACAGCAGGAAAACATCACTGCTCAATGACCCTTGAATGCAAACTTCCATGTGTGAGACTACTGAGTGTTTTAACAGATTGGGCTCTCAATTAAAGATGTAGGAATTGATTTTTCTCAAAAGAATATCAGAGTTTTGAAGTTTTTTTCTTCCATCCCTATTTAGGTTCAGATATTTGTTAAATGCAGGGCTTTGCAGAAAAAAAAGATCTCTCACTATTGTATATCATCTGTGATAGATTTTCTATCAGAAGGATTTTTTGTTGTTGTTACTCATAGTACATACTTGTAGAAGTAAAATTGCATTTAAAGTGATTCAGTGAAAGGTAACTGATACTACTGTGTTTATAAATCATAAGTTAGCCTTTTATACTAGCTTTGTTTCTTTTAGATAAATTTTATTAGGACATATAAAAGTAGCAAGAGGTAAAACTCTTTTTGTTTATATGTAACGTGGGAAATATAAATTACTGCTGACCATAAATTGAAAAATTGTGGTAACCATGATTAAGTTAGTCCAACGTGGAAACATTTCCTGGGCGCCTGCTATATACATAGCACTCGCTAGAGTTGTGGGGATATAAATACATGATATATAATTGATATGATCAGGGCATCCAAAGTGTTTTAGAGAAAAATGTGGGCATAGCTATGATTAGAGCAAACCTTGGTGATAGTAGTAGAGCTAATATCTTTTCATGTATTTT
Source organism: Vulpes vulpes (assembly GCF_048418805.1). Classification (NCBI taxonomy): domain Eukaryota; kingdom Metazoa; phylum Chordata; class Mammalia; order Carnivora; family Canidae; genus Vulpes; species Vulpes vulpes. Next base: position 114,287,854 of record NC_132786.1, read on the forward strand.
GCATCAGTAAAATTGTTAGTAATTCAAGTATTTGAGGAAGCTTTCAAAATGCCTCCTTTGCCAATGGAAATAAAAGGATTAAGAGCAGAATAAAGATGATTTAAAAGTTCAGACACCTAGGTGAACTGCTAACTACCTAATCCACCTAGGTGAATTGATGAGCAATACCTTGATTTTTACGTTTCCTGACAGCCAAAGGCCTCACAATTTTTATTTTCTGACAAAAGAAAAGACACAATTTATCTGCAGAGACACATATATTTTTGTGACACCGCACTCGAACAGGAATATATCTCAAAGGTCTCAGTACAGTGAATATCATATTGGCTAATAAAATCAACTACAGTTTTACAAACAACAGGAACTGTAAGTCTACAGAAATGATTCTAGGTTATGGCCATCTGTAAAACTAAGCACATTGCTTGAACTGAAGAGGAGGTTTATATGAGGACTTGAAATAATATTACAAAGATATTTTTTAATTTAAATTTTATTATATCTTATAAAATATTACATTATTTGAAATAAATTTACACAACAAATAACATGATATTAAAGTGAAATTCTCTCATCCCTTCTCAATTCCCAATTTTACTCTGTATAAGTTATTTCTTCAGTCCCTTTCTGTGCACACTTCTGGCAGCTAACCTCAAAACCTCAAATTAGCTGTTTCCATACATCTATTTCTTCACTCAACAATTTGGATAAAATCTAGTATATACTCATTAATCACTGAGAAGATATACTATCTCTCTATTCCTTTCCTCTTCTCCCAATTTTTTTTTAAATTTTTATTTATTTATGATAGTCACACAGAGAGAGAGAGAGAGAGGCAGAGCAAGCTCCATGCACCGGGAGCCCGACATGAGATTCAATCCCGGGTCTCCAGGATCACGCCCTGGGCTAAAGGCAGGCGCCAAACCGCTGCATCACCCAGGGATCCCTTAAGTTTTATTTATTTAAAGTCATCTCTACACCCAACATGAGGCTTCAACTCACAACCCTGAGATCAAGAATCACATGCTCTTCTGACTGATCCAGCCAAGTGCCCTTCTCTCAGTGTTTCTTAATTACTATTTTTTATTTCTACTCCATAACTGGAATAATTAAGTAGGTTTTAAAAATCAGTACATAATGGAGTGTCTCTTGAACCTCAGCATTATGAAATGAGAAATTTGGAGTTTCTACTCTTTGGTCCAACTCTGTCCTAACCCTGTTTCTAGTAGTATGGCATTACTTGTACATTGCCAGCAAAATATTTTCTTATGCCAATTCAGTGTTGCTGAAGACATTATTTAGAGTGTCATGATAAAATTCATTCTTTTTCCTCACATTTTACCAATTACCAAAATTATGCATATCTTACTTTGGTTCCTAGTTGAACTATGAATTTAATGAATAATTTGTTTGTTTTCCTTTGAATTTCTAGTTGTCTTTCTTTCTCCTTTGTCAAAGAGAATACATTAAGATCCTTTACTTTCCTATTACAGTTCCTGTTACCATTAAGATCTTTTACTTTCTAACCATACAGTTTAGGTGATCACAATCATAGCCACTTTTTCCTTGAAGACCATCTTTTGTGATCCCTCCGATTTCCTGTTCTAACAAAGAAAATTACTTTCTAGAATACTTGCTCCACAGTCACACTGGAATTTCTTGTTCATGTGTTCTATGTCCTTATTTTGATTCCCAGTACTTGGATCCCCCTTTCATGGCACTCTCTATGAGTTGTTGGCATTCTCCTTCCCCTTCTTTTTTGGAAATATGCCTGGCCAACAATATTATGTCTCTTGCTTATCTACAAAGTCTTAATTTGCTTGTTTGAGCTATGTATGAAAATCTAGGTTTTAAATAATTTTGGCTCAAAATGTTCAAAGCATTAGTTAATTACCTCAGTTGTCATCTAGTGTTCAGTGAGCTCTGCCAATTAAAATTGAATTCTCCAATGCTGACTTTTGCTCTACATATTCCTTAAATTATGTATTTTAGATACTGGTGAGAGGGAATAAACACATCCATAGAACTTTAAGAATTGGATTTGTATTCTCTCTTAAAGGGAAGGTCAATCAATAATTAACCTTTTCTGTTTTTATTTTTTTTCCAAAAAAGAACTTAAGTTATAATCAAGCAATTTCCAAAAGCCTGTCTTGAGATCTCATAGTTGTGTGTTATATAATATAGGAAAATTACCAGTGTTTTTAAGAAATACAGTTATACGCCCAAAGCTGCCAAAGAACTCAAAGCATTTCCTTATTTTAAATCTTATTTAAGGCTTCCTCAGAGTTGAGAAACACTCCATAAGAATAAAATTACCCTAATCAAAAGTATAAAAGTCTGAACTAGTAAGCAAGCATCAAAAAAGGCAATTAATATCTTATTTGTCCTTAAAGTGATCTGTTCTGTTTTTTTTTTTTTTTTTGCCATACCATTTCCTTGTGATTTTGTTTCACTGTTTTGTTTTTGTGTTTTGTTTCACTTCCCTAGCTGACTGTTTTTATTTAAATTTCATTTAGTTAACATACAGTATAATATTAGTTTCAGCTGCATAATATAGTGATTCAACACTGCCATACATCACTCAGTGCTCATCAGAACAAGTGTACTCCTTAATCTCATCACCTGTTTCACCTACCCTGTCCCTCCTCCCCTCTGGTAACCACCAGTTTGTTCTCTATGATTAAGAGTCTGTTGTTTGGCTATTTCTTGATACTGACTCTTTCTCAGCTTAGGTTTTTCAGTTGGTGAAGTCCTACCATAGAAATACTACTGCTGAAGATGTATCTAAGCTTAGTACTGGTGACTTCAACTCATCATAGAATTGGAAGGGAACAAGGAGCATTTTTAAATGGCTTCTAAACCTTTAGAGGGGACCATTTAGTATAATAAAAGTCATAGGATTTGGGATTTCTAGGTCCTTTACTGAAGAAATTGAATCACAGAGAAGTCTGAAATATCTCAGCCAATGTCAGGAATTAGATAGAACTACTGAATGTAGCTTTGCAGTTATGCACAGAAAATTCTAGGAGATGTCTCTCTTATCTGGGCTACCAAAATAGCACCCATGGCCTTACTCAGTAAGGAAAATAAATTTTCTCAGTAGTTAGGGGTCAATGGCAGAAGCTAAGTGCCACCACCTTTAGCCCAATGCTTCCATTTTGTCATGACTCTAGCATATAGTGAAATACATGTGCATGTACTTGAATGTGGGTTTATGATTTGGGGGGCTTTCAAAGCCTAATGTTAAAAATTATAAATACCCTTTGTGATATTTTAAAGGTATAAAGAGTTAAAGAATACAAATTAGCTCTCTAAAAATATTGATGTACCAAAAGATTCCCTAATGAACTGAAGGGCTTTTGGGGATATGAAATCAACTTATCATTTGTGGGATAAAATGTGAGCATATTGAAGTTAATGCTGGGATGACAAAAAAATATATTACATAAGCATTTTATTATAGTTTCTTTTCCCTCATTAAAATATGAAAGTGACTGAGATGTGAGAAAAATCTGTCAGACCAAAATGACTGTCACCTAGTACATGCCAAGTTGACAATATTGGATTTTCAAGATGATATTGATATCAAATATTTATTCTACCTCTTGGATCAAGACAAAAATAGAAAATGGTTCAGATGAAACAAATATTCTATGTATAATTCTTTTCAAATAAAACATATTGAATAATGCTTTCTTTTGTTGATATATCCCCCATGGTGCTGGCACAGAATATGTTCCATTCTTTGTTCAGGCCTCGTACATGATACTGACAGTGGTGAACAGAAGCTGTCAGTTTTAGGCTATTGTCAGAAAGTCTGGTGTGCACCTAGAGCCAGATCAGGAGAAGTTAGCAGGCAGGAGTTGTGTTCTGACCTTACGTTTCTTTTTCAGGTAAACTGGTTTTGACTCCTTTATCCTTTTTAGCTTCACACTTTTTCTCTTTTTCAACTTCTCTCCTAATGCAAAAAGAAAAGAAAAAACTTTTTTGATATCTGTGAATGTTCTTTTCTCCCTCTTCCATCCTTGTGAATTTCACAAAGCTTCCTCTGATTAGGTGGAAAAGAAGTGTGAAGTTCTTTCTTCAAACACATTGATGCTAGAAAAAACTAAAAATACACTCAGCAAAATATATGTCTTTGAAATTCACTTGAATGTACCCTCTTGGTGACAAAAGTCTCTCTTCCACTTTTAATATCCCAACCATATGCCTGGCCATATTAAATTATGATGGCTTGGAATTCATTCTTGTAGATGAATAAGAATTTGTATACTTCATCCAATGAATCCATGCTAAGGGATCAGTCCTCGAGTAACATTTGGCTGTTCATATAAAGAAGGTGGCAATTTGATTTTTATAAAGTTTAAGAAGTAGGAGCTCTATCTACTCTGTTTTAAAGCAGCATTTTAACATTTGGCAACAAACTTATTTGGATCTTCTTTTGGATCATTCTTGACAAATGAATACATTTTCCATCCTGTCAGAAAGTCACACATATTGAAAAGTTTTTCATTTCGTTTTGTTTTTCCTAGAAAGAGGTAGTTTTAGTTTGCTCAAAACTATCTTCTATTTTCCATTTCATCCACAAGTGTTCAGATTTTTACATTCTCAAGGAACTTGACTGATGTGAGAAGTACAAACCGTGAAAAGTGCCATTTTTAAATTTTATTTTACTTTCCATAAAGTGAAAAGGCTAACATTGTGATGGAAAAACAATATGTTTACAATTGAACCTCGTAGTTAAGATCCCTTTGGTGACACTATTTTCGAAGCAGAGTATCTTGAAAAAAGAGAAATATTAAAGAACTTGTGAGCTTTTGGGGCAATATAATTTTCATTCTGAAACTGACAGGCACAGACACAGAAACTTCTGTCTTCTAGCCTTGGGCTATGGAACGTCCTCTCTTTTCAATTGAGGACAACCACTGAATTAGCCTCCGTTTATGTTCTGTAGGTTTAAAGCTCTTTTATTTCAAAAGGCCTTTGGCATGGTACACTGATTTTATGTTTGATTTTTATTACTGATTTTAATTGCTTGTGCAGTTGTGTATATTTTTGGTACTCTATATTGTTCCTTGTAAAATACCTGGAGTATTTTCAAAGAGGGAGAATATTTTATGAATTGTGTTTTCTTGTGTAATTAAATAATACATAATCTTTATGTTACTGACTCCAACTTCCTAAAATTTTTAGAGTAAACGCAAGGTGTACCTCATAGATTTGAGGAAAAAATATTTAAATAACAAATTATTCTCTAAAATACTCCCTTCTACCATTTGATATGAGTGAAATAAAATAGAATCATGTTTTAGAAATTGCATTTATTATTTCTAGTTGCCTTTTGGGGACATCTTGATTTTTCACTTTAAAAATGGTTGAGTTCTCTTCTTTAGGACAAGACATTACAGCTTACAGACATTACAGCTACCTTTTGTATGTAGCATATAAATGGAAACTTAAAATTCCCTGTTGAAGTATAAAATTCAGCAAAGACTTTTAAGTGCATCCAATCAAAGGAAAATATATAGCAACTACTCATTTGCAGCGGGATGTTAGAAACTCAGTCAATGGTTGTTACAAATCTTGATAAAATAGATTTTACTAGACAGACATCTTTTTCAATATGAAAATAGCTCTACTGTCTTAAATATTTTGATGGAAATCATGTTTAGATGCAATAATGGCCAAACATGATCTAATCATGAGTTTTTTGTGTCAGACTGATTATACCTCCTTAAGATTACCTTATAAATATTGTGGACAGGTATCCCCACTCCTCCGAGTCGAGGTAAACAATCTGTGGTGAATCAAGCTGACTGAATCTCTTGGTCCTCCCAGTTGGCTTGCATTTTATTAGAGAGTTTATAGTTATATAAACTATCTCAACTATATATCAACTATATTCAGTTTTTAAATGTGAATGGCCTCCTATGATCACAAGCTCAAAGCTGCTTAATTTTCATAGTAACATAAAATTACAATTTCTGTTGCGTGTGGGCAGAAGTTTTCTCATTCTTTGGGATGAAGGCTAAGGGAGTAGAGGGAGAGAGAGAAAGAAGAGAAGCATAGGGGACTTGCTTGCATTACTTTGGGGCTCAGGGAATATTTTCTGTGATGGGTCCCTAAGCCTTGTCTTCAATTGGATGTTATTGGTTATTTTGATTTTGTTTTATGTTGGGTTGAGATAGGATAACAGATCATTCTACCTAATGTAATATCCATGTATTCTGCCCATATTACTGGCAAGGATGTTTAAAAATTACATAGATTATTTACATAAATAAATTCCATTTCACAAAGTTAGAAGTGCAAGAAATTAAGATTATTTATGCCTCAATAAAAACTGTATGGGGCAGCTGATCCTGGTCCTTAGAGCCTTAGGTATTACAATTAAGAACTAATTTTTCTATATTACCGGCAGGAACAAATTGTAAACCTTTTCCGAATTTGCAGAGGACATCTATGTGACATTACTCCATGTATTCACTTGACACTGAAATGTAATCAGGTGAATTGGCATATTTTTCATTAGCTAAAGTTTTTGTGTTTCTCCAAGCCTGTCTTAATAAGATATATGTTTTATTTACTCTCCCATTTTAAAAAATGTTGAATTAGTGGATTTTGAGAAACCTTTCAACTATCTACTTATTTGTATGATTATTTGGAATCATCACACTTGTAACTCTAAACAAATCTTTAACTTTAAATTCAAAGACAACCTCTTAGAAACATTTTTAAGGCTTCTGCAATATTCAGTTCCTTACCTGATGTATTCTGCAATGACATGGATGGAGCTAGAGAAAAATAAGTAAAATAAGTCAGTTAGAGACAGATAAATACCATATGATTTCATTCATATGTGGAATTTAAGAAATAAAACTTGAGCAGAGATAAAAGAGAGAAAAAAAAAACAAGAAACAAGACTCTCAACTATTCAGAAATCAAACTAATGGTTACTAAAGGGGAGGTGGGTAGAGGGATAGGTATAAGTGATAGGGATTAAAGAGTGATGAACACTGAATGATTAAAATAAAAACTTAAAAATTTATATATATATATACACACACACATTAAGTTATATATATAAGTTAGATATATGTTATAAGTTATATATGTTATATATGTTATATATATTATATATATGCTATATACATATAAGTTTTATATATATATAAAATATATATTTTATATATATATAATCAGAAATGAAGACAAAGTATATTTGCACTGATGATTCAGGTCCATGAAAACATATGTTTAATGTGTAAATTTTTAGTTGACACGTAATTTTTAGGAACATATATTGACTAAAGTGAGAAGACTCTATGGAAGGAATTTAAGCGTGATTAACTTTCATGAGTCCTCTGAAAACTTTATTAGGATTTGTTAATTGGCCATTGTTTAAAAGATGACACTTCTCATCAATTAGTAATCAGTTAATGTTCTTATGCATTCTATATTCTTTGAGGCCTCAGAGCATCTGGCTCTGGGATCTGCCATTATAAAATGACTGAAAAGGTTTATGAGGCTTAGTCATAAATTCTAAAGTTTTTTTGGTAAAAGGAAGGAGTGGATTTCAATTTGATTAGCCTTATAAGAGAGGAAATACTGAGGATGATCAGTCTTATTTTTATTAGTTAAGTAAATAAATGGAATTGCTTATGTGGAAGGCAGAATACAATATATTCCTAGAAATAAAATATATGGCTCTAAACAACTTGTTCTTCATGTACCACTGGTTTAAAATAAGACAAATAAAAAGTTCTGAAATATCTTTTTTTAAAATTTTACTCAGTTCATTGATGATTGCACTCTATTCATTGATGGATAGATTCAATAAAAATCAGGAGATTTTGTATTCTCATTTTTACTTTCTTTCTTCCTTCTTTCTCTAAATACTTTGGAATAAGAAAAAAAAGGTTAAAACTGTATACAGAGCCCAATGAATAAGGTTGAGAGTCCTTAGACAAAAGAATTTGAACACTAGGCATTAGAAGGTGCAAATCAAGTTCTGTAACAATGTTATAATAATTGGAAAACATCCATTTCAAGAAAAAATAGCAACACATTTTAATGAATAGAGGAGAAGAAAACAGAGAACTGGCTAAAAAAATATAGTCCAAAACCTATCCTTTCTTAAATGAGAAACTAAATTTCTAAGAAAACAGTATTAGGCCTTGATGTTTAGGAAGGAAATAAAGTATTCTTTCATATATCAATTTATTCATTCAATAAAACCTTTTGATGTGGAATATGACATAAAATAAAACTATCCTTGATTTTTTTAAGAAGTTACAATTTTTCCTAGAGTCAAAAAGGTTGGTCTTTAGTAACTACAGACCCAAATGTTAAAGTTGCCATAGGATTAGAATGCACTTTCAAGGGACACCTGAGTGGCTCAGGGGTTGAGCATCTGCCTTCGGCTCAGGGCATGATCCCAAGTCTGGGGATCGAGTCTCACAACAGGCTGCCTACAAGGAGTCTGCTTCTCCCTCTGCCTGTGTCTCTGCCTCTCTCTCTCTCTCATGAATAAATACATAAAATCTTAAAAAAAAAAAAGAATGTGCTTTTAAGTGAAAAAGATTTTTTTCTAACCAAGGCAGTTGACTCTGGAAATAAGTACTCATGACTCCAAAGAGAAACTGAAAAAGTTCTTTCAGTTACTATGTTAGACTAAACTGCTATAGAAAATCACCTTCCCTTGTCAAATGCATTTTGGATAAAATATAAACACATACAAAAATGCTAAATAGAAAACTGGGCTTAAAATTAAGAAGAAGGAGGAAGGAAAGAAAAAGAAGCAGGAGAAGCTCTTCAGAGGACTGAAGAGATAACTCAAAATCACTGGAATTCAAAAGTAATATGTTTATGGATTCTTTTCATGGATTTAATCAGTGCATTACTTTCTGGTGTGTTTGTATGTGTGTGTGTAACAGTTATTTTCTTGAATCAGGAAGAAAAGTTTCAGCTTTAGACATTGTGCAGATGGTGGCTCTGGAACTGAACATCCTTTCTAAAACAGAGTCATGAGTGATCGGGTTATATGTGAACTAAAGACAAGAAAACTTGACTTCCATTCATACCAGGAAAGCAACAAGGAAGCTTGCCAACTGCAGAAATCAAGGGTGGAAAGAAAAGCTACCTCTGAGGGAGAAGAAGCCAATGAGCCCTGAGCCAGGTTGGGTCTGGATTCATGCAGGTAGTTGCATGAGGATATTCAAGTTGGAACACTAGACACATGTGGGCCCCAAAGCAGAGGTAATCCTGAAACCATACTACAGAAATACTGCCACACTCTAAGACATATAGGAGTTCCATGAGAGTGGCTTCTAATGGAAATAACTTTACGGTAAAACAACAAATGTCATGAGAGGGATGCCTGGGTGGCTCAGCGGTTGAGCGTCTGCCTTCAGCCCAGGGCATGATCCTGGAGACCTGGGATCGAGTCCCACATCTGGCTCCCTGCATGGAGCCTGCTCCTCCCCCTGCCTGTGTCTCTGCCTCTGTCTCTCTCTCTGTGTCTCTCATGAATAAATAAATAAAATCTTTAAAAAAAATGTCAAGAGAAAGTAAACCACTTTTGAAAGAGTCATTAGATATAATACATGGGAGATTGCAGAGCAGATTCAAGAGAATTTAAAGTACATCAAAGAGATAAAACACAAAATAGAAATGAGAAGGATAGATTAAATCATTTAAAGACAAAAGGGGGGGCTACAAAAGAACCACATAGAGTTGGAAGAAATGAAAAATGCAGTCCTTGACATAAAAATTTCAATGTGAAGGTTAAATGTGAGATTAGATTTAGCTGAAGAGTTTATGAATTAGTAGTACCCAGATCTACAAAAATCAGAGTGCAGTATAGATTTAAAGATAGAAAATAGAAAACAGAAGTTTGAGGTGTGGACAATGGAAAAAGAAGAGCCAACATAACTGTAATGGAATTTCAGGAGAAGATAGAAGTGGGAGGGGACTTTATATGAATTTAAAATAGAGAAATAATTATCAAAATTTTTAATAAATGTTAATTCCTGAACAGGATTAGTAAAAACAAATTTACTCCTAGAATCATTAGAGTGAAATTGCAGTATACAGAAGACCAATTTAGATTTTTAAAAGGTTTCTATTGGGCGGATTTATATATAGCTTAAGGAACAGCAATCAGACTTTCATAGACTCTCACTATGCCTATTTCTATTAGAAGACAGTGGATTGATATCTCCCAAAATCTGAAAGCAAAACACTTGTCCACCTATTTTTATATCCATATAGTGATTATAACGACCAAGGGGAGAATAAAGAATTTTATAGAGAAGAAAAGATTAAGAGTTTACAACCCACATATTTTCCAAGAAAAAACTACGTAAAGGTGCATTCAACCAGAAGAAAACTGAACTCAGAAAAATGAGTGGGATGCAAAAAACAATGCTGACAAATAAATTGGTCAAAGTATTGTAAGGTTAAATACATAATTAGTAGTTTTAAAAAAGCCAATTTGGGGAAAATTGAAAAGAAATCAGAAAACCATACTGCAATAGATTGAGAAATGACATAAAAGAGATTAATGTAAAGACATCTTAAATCTCTGTAATTGTTTTCAATATGGATAGATTAAAGAATAAATTTGTTGAATCTCTATTCATAATAGTTAAAAAAAAGAAAAACAATTTTTCATTAAGGAATAGGTTAAAAATTGTATATTTATATAATTAACACTGTGCAGCCATTAAAATGAAAGAAATATATGAGTACCAAGTGGTTTAATCTCAAAACCTAATGATGAATTAAAACAGTCAGTTCCAAATAGATACTTAATGTATGGTAGCTCCATGTGCTTTTTAAAACAACTCCAAGCTATACTATATGTTACATATTCTATTAATTATAAATGGAGATATTGTACATTTTTCATATACACCATGACAAGGGAAGTACACTCACTAAATTCAGAAATCTCTTCTTTGGAGAGGAGGAGGGAGGTGAATAGATAGGTTTCAGAGTTGACTTCACTGTTATCTGCAATGCACATTTTTTTATATAAAGAAACATGCCTGAGTATGAGAAGGGAGATTAGACCAGGGGATTAATTTAGCCTGACCTTTGTTGTTGATAAAAATGCACTCATTGTTTACCTTCTGATTGAATTTTGAGCATTGGCCTTAGAGTGCTTACTGATACTTTTCTGTTGCTGTCCTTGTGCTTTTGTTTGATTGAGAGGAAAAAAAAAATGCAGGCAACTTATCTAGCTTGGATAACTTGCTTCCAGGGTCAGTCCTCTAAAGGTGTAGCAGCCCACTGGGAAAATGGAGAAGCTTCTTGATAAAGTTGATGCCTTAGAGAGTTAAGCTCCCGCATTTAAAGGGGCCTTGATAAGATTTGATATCACACAGTGATATCTCAGGATGTGCTAAGATTTCCAAATTTATGCTTCTAGATTAAAAAAAAAAAAAGAAATGATATGCAACTTGGGAAACTAAAATATTTTAAGATCATGGTTGCTTCAAACACGTGGCTTATTTTATTCTATTTCTTCTTTAGGAGAAAATAGAGAAACTACCTAAAAGCAAATGCAATTTTATTCTTGTTGAAGTTCTAGACAAGCTATATCTTTAGAATTTATTGATACCATAAACTTTGTTTTCATCAAGTGAACTTTAAGTACTTAAAGATTTACATATGTACTTGATGAGCTGAAGAAGAAAATAATTTATTTACAGTATGTAGTACCAGGATATTAGATCTCCCCCCCCCCCATATTTCTAAGGTAATTTATGTTAAGCAAACATAATACAAATGAGAAGTTTAGTGTGACATATGTTTGACATCTGTGTGTGGTCAGCTAGCTACCAGAAGGAATACTGCACATGTCCTGCTATTTCATAGGGTTTAGAAAGATTCATATTTGATAGTGCTATTTGAAAAAATAGCGTTTCCATTATCTATTTTCCTTTTTTTTAAAAAAAAGATCTTATTTATTTATTTATTTATTTATTTATTCATTCATTCATTCATTTGAGATAGAGAGTGAGAGAGGGACCATGAGCCGTGGGGCAGAGGGAAAGAAAATAGCAGGTTCCTCACTGACCAGGGAGCCCGATGTAAGGCTCAATCCCAAGACCCTGGGATCATGACTTGAACCAAAGGCAGACTCTTAACCAACTGAGTCATCCAGGCACCCCATTATCAATTTTCATCAAAATGACATCAAGTGGCTTATCATCTATATCGGTCTGTGTAGTCATACCTTTAATTAGATACCCTTAAGTTAAAACCCATTAGAACTAGAATACACAGATTCCATAATATAGGCAATTTTAGTCAGTTTCTATCCTCAAAAATCCACCAAAGGAAATACAAAACCAGCTGATAAACAAACAACAAGATACAAGAAAGAGAAGATTATTCATTTAAGGAAATAAGCAAGCATACACAACTCTGGACCACAATCCAATAAACTAACCTCCAAATTATGAACATTTGGGATGAAAATAAACAGAAGTCTGAGAGCTGAAACAGACCTCAAGCCCAGAGCAGCTGTTTCTAAAAGCTGGTGGCCCAGACTGAAAGTTATATCTAACCACTGTGACTTCTACCAACTGGGGCTTTTGCATGACCTGTCAATTCTGTCTGGAAGTCTGATTCCCCAGATTAGGTAGGGTTGGCATCTTCTCTATTTTTCCAGCTAGACATCACTTCCTGTGAGAGACCTCTGCTTGCCATCCTTGCTTTAGTAGCATACCATCTAACCTCCACCAATCTCTAGCTCCAAATTCTATTTTCTTCTTGGCACATGTAATTTCTAAAAGTATCTTATATATTTATCTGTGAATTTGTTCCTTGTTTTCTACCAGACTTTAAGTCTCAAGTAGTTGGGAGCTTCAGTATCCCTGCCAGTCTTAGATGAGACACATAGACAACCAATTAAATGATTTTGAATAAACAAATGAAGTAATAAATATAACAATACATAAATTAGGAGTAAGGTAAGTAAGTAGTGGGGAAAATAAAGAACATTGCTATAGTAACTGATTTTTTGAGAGAGAGAGAGAAAAAGAATGTGGGCAGAAGGGCAAAGGGAGAGGGAGAGAGAGAATCTTAAGTGGACTCCACACCCAGCACAGAGCCTGACCCAGGGCTCCATCTCACAGCCCTGAGATCATGACCGGAGATGAAACCAAGAGTCGGGTGCTTACCTGACTGAGCCACCCAGGTGCTCCATGTAGTAACCAATTTTGATACTGTAGTATATTAGGGGAATGGAGGTAAAGAGAAATCACATTGACACGCTATTTATAATTTTCTAAAGGGCCATTTTCTAATTTAGGAAAATTAGAGAAGTAAGTTTCCTAAGGCTGGGGTGGGACAATGAAAAGTGTGTCACCAGATTGCAACACAAGCAAGTTGAGGTTAAAGGGTTTTATAATATTGATTCCTGCCATGCATAAACTGAGGATAGGGTAGTTTCAAAAGCGAAATGACTACGGAGAAAATTCTTGTGCAAAAAAAAATGAGACAAAGATTTCAAATATTACAATTCTCCCCAGTGTCCCTCTCCTCCATATTATTCACAAAATATTGTAGTCCATTCAAAGACAAATAATAATAAAAAAGAACTAGCACTTGTCCAACACAACAATAAAGTAAAGAAATAGACAAGCAAAGGAAAGAAGGCTAAGCCTATTAATAGTATGTGGATGTCCATGATAATAGAAAGTGTTAAAAAAAATCAGGAAATAATTCAGTTAAATGGTTTTCCATATTCTCAACAAAATTATAGTCAACATGAGAATTTAAAGAAGAGATTCAAAGATTAAAAGGGACATTAATCATTGCCAGGAAAGAATGGAACTCAAAGAAATGGAAAGGGACAGTTAAATGCATTGGTAAAATGAAAGTCAAATTAGAAACAACAGCAACAACAACAAAAGAATAAATAGGATGAAAATGATACTTAGGGATGTGGTGGATAGGCTTAAGGAAAGCACAGAAAAGTACAAGTGGAAAATACGAAAGATATAAATTAGAAAGATAGATATAAGAAAAAGTAAAATTATATTTCATATACTTACTGCACTTTCCTAAGGAAAGAACAGAACAAATGGTACAGAAAACATAACAGATCTACATTATAAAAGCATATTCCTTTCAAATCAAAGACCATATTCCTTTTTAAAAAAAAGATTTATTTATTTTAGAAACAGAGAGAGAGAGATGGTGGGAGGGAGGGGCAGAAGGAGAGAGAGAGAAAAATCCTCAAGTAGAGTCAACGCTGAGCCAAAAGCGGGCTCAGTCTCACAACTCTGAGATCATGGCCTGAGCCGAAATCAACAGAGGAACACTCAACAAACTGAGCCATCCAGGCAGCCCCATGAAAGACCACATTCTTAAATATGGAAAAACAAAACAAAATAAACTAAACTAATTGCAATGTGCTACAGCTCTACAAATGACAAATCAGAATAATGTACCCAGGAATGGAAAAGCAGTGTTGTAGGGATTGATGATGAACTCTGAATGTTAACAAAAATAAGGTCACTATCAGAGATCATGAGAAATAGGAGATGGAAGAGATTTAAATGTACGCATTTTCTAGTTTTAAAGTCATAGAATCAATAGATGTTGTACTTAAAATAAAATATGACTCCAAATGCTCTTCTGTTTTAGAAAGAGTTTTGAGAATTTATTATCTTGTATGGTAAAGAAATATCTGGTTCAGTGATTCTATTTTTATATATCTTTATCTTTAAAATTCAAGAAAATATTTAATATTTAAAAAAAATATTTAATATTTTTCTTTGAAATGGCACTTGTGACATAAAACATTTTTTTCTACGTTTTAAACATTCCTATCATTTAGTCTACACACATATATATACACACATACAGACTGAAGAGATGTAAAGAATTATGTTGACACCAATGACTTCTGCTCACTGAATATTTTTGTTTTACTTTTTGCTTTGATCTCTTTGGTTTATCTATTTTCTAAAACAAGTTAATACTTTAACAAAGTTTTAAATTAATGAAAATTCACATTTAAATAATACTCCCACGAGGAGCCATTTTTCACATAAGATCTGAGAATAGTAATACCAATATGGACTAGAATACTTTTTACATATTTTTGGTGGAGTTATCTCTAATATAAAAAGCTTGCCATGGTTGTATGACAAATTTACTTGTAATATTATTATATATATGATAGTGTTGTTGAGCTATATCCTATCTACTTTTTATCATGATAAATTGGTACACTCACTGATCTAAAAAGTACTCTGTTGAAGACCAAAATAATTTATAATAAATATGTTCAAAATCTAACTGAATTAAAATCATCTAAAACATCTACTTGGATGATGGACATCCAGATGGATGTATAAAGTTAATTGGACAAAAGGCAGATGACTGCATTTTTTCCTTGTGTTCTGAGGTTGATGCTCCCTGAAATATGAATAAGTAAATTTTAAGGCTTTTAAAACTATTAATGTGCTTTAATATCTTTTTTCAATGCTGAAACTTTATTATTTATTTATTGTAGGTAACAGATCTGGGTTTATTACAAAATAACTGTTTTCTTTCTGAACTGTTTGAACACTTTTTTTTTTATTGTGTTACAAACACTTAACATGAAATCTATATTCTTAAATTTTTAAGTGAACAACACAATATTGTTAGCTATAGATGCATTGTATATAGCATATCTCTAGTGATATTTTTATTATTAATAATACACTCATCACTCACTGAAAATCTTAAAAAACATTCATTCTCTGAAATAAAATTGATACCTGTTGCAGGATTATGGTCCAGAATCAGAGCACTGTGTAAGCTGCTTACAATTTTCCTTTCCAACTCTGTATTTCACTCATTATTCCTTCATATGAAGCCTCACCTCCTAGGAGGTTTGCTCATTTGTTGAACAGACAGTTACTGGACACCTACTCTGTATCAGGCACTGTTGTATTTTTGGGGAAATAAAGAGATAAGTAAGATTTAATCCCTGTCCTTGAGGATGTCACAGTCTAGTGTGAAAGGCAAACATGAAGCTAATCATAATTATAATGTGCTAAAATGATAAAATAAAAATATGAATAAGGTGCTGTGGGAGAAGTGATAGCAATTAATTTTGCCTAGAGGTGGTGGAGAGAGGATATGACTAGAAATAAAATGGAAAACTCTATAAATTTAGGGTAATAGGGATAATATTTTTTGGATCTTCAATTATAGCTAAAATATTTTTTTCACCTTCACTCTGTCTAACGGTAAGTGGAGAAAATGGATGTTGGCTTGGGAAAAAGTGAAAGGAAGTGGAAAGCCTGCTCCTATCCCCTTCCAGGGTAGCAGGCCAGAAAGGGAAACAGGAAGTCGAGATCAGGCACCAGATTTAATTCACTACAAGTCAAAATTGATATACAGGGTCAGGGAACTATAAAACAAGGAGACAGGTATGGAATCTCCTGAGAATATCAGGTTCATGGTCCACTTTGAAGATACAGCCTTCAGCCTTCTGACCCTGAGAGAAGTCCAGTATTTGGCTTGGGGAAATACTGGACTTGTCAGAGCAGAGCTGCCTTTGGCAGCAAGATATGGCACCATCTTGTCAGAGCAGAGCTGCCTTTGGCAGCAAGATATGGCAAAACAGTTCTGAAGGAGCTATCTAGGCTCCTCATGCTCTGTACATAGTGTGGAGGAGTCCATAAACTCCTAGTATCCCAGTAACAGGGAAGGGGAGATCTAAGAATATCTGTGAGTGGATGGAACACTGAACACAGAGCTTAGGCTATATAACAGGCTGGGACTGTGCAGGGAAGATCTGATCCCTTATGTAAGATAAAATAGCTGAGGTCTTCCTTGGGTTGTAGTGCCTAAATTTGTGAACTTACCACGTAACTATGGGACCCAATGAAAAAAATGTAGGCCATGTTAAATTTCTTGAACTTGGGGTGCCAGGGTGGCTCAGCAGCTGAGTATCTGCCTTTGGCTCGGGGCAAGATCCTGGGATTCTGGGATCAGGTCCCACATCAGGCTTCCTGCATAGAGTCTGCTTGTCCCTCTGCCTATGTCTCTGCCTCTGTGTGTGTGTGTGTGTGTGTGTGTGTGTGTGTGACTCGTGAATGAATAAATAAAATCTTAAAAAAAAAAAAACCAGTTCTTGAACTTTCTCCAATTAAGACTGAGAAGTTTAGGAAGATTTTAATGGAGGACCTGGCAAAATTTTATTTGAGAAATAAGAATGTATGATGAATAGTAAAGGCAGAATGGCTGGGGGAAAGACCAAAACCAGTAGAAGTAGGTAGAAAACTGTAGAAATAATCCACACAAAAATAAGGCCCTTAACTAGGGCAGTTAAATAATGGGGAGGTGATAAAATATTCAACTAATGAGATATCCCAAAGAAGTATATTTATGGGATGTGTTCATAAGAGTAGAGGAAAGCTCTAAAAATGATTTGAGGTTTCTACTTTGGGCACCTGGATATATAGAGTTATAATTAACTTTTATTAGAAATAAAAGAGGACAGATAGAGATTGATAGAAAGAAAACATATTCTATTTGATGTATATGGTGCTTAAGGTACCAATGAGTTATTTAATTAGAAACAGTTAAGATGTGATACAGGTGAGGAGCCATTAATTAATGAATTAATTAATTAGTTAAATTAATATTTTTAGAACACACACTATGTATGAGATACTTGCTCAGCACTTCTCATAAAATGGTTACTAAAATGTAGAAGGTTCATCTATGTACAAATTGGTGAGCACAAATTATTGAAATTTAAGTTCTAACGAGGAAGACAAATATTAAGTAATGACAGATAAAAACCTAAGTTATAAACTGTGATAATGGTTATGAGAGAAAATTATAGGAAGCATTAGAGACAACAAGAAGAACTTTTTTAGTTGAAGAGATAAGGGAAAGCTTCATTACAATATATACAGTCATTAACTTGAGTTCTAAAGAACACAAGTCTAAACTAGGTGTGTGTGTGTGTGTGTGTGTGTGTGTGTGTGTGTGTGTATGCACACGTGTGCATGCCTGTGCATGCACCCATGGGTGCATGGCATAATTGCAAGTGGTCTGAGGCAGGAAGGGGTAGTTGGCATGTTTGAAAAACTAAAAGCAGTTGAGTTGAGTGCTCATGTAAAAATGAGTGCCAACTCATTTTTGGTTGAGTGCATGTAAAAATGAAGAGATTCATGCAAGTTTAGGTGGAGAGATTCCCTTCAGATAATGGTGGAAGAGCTTGTACCAATTTCTCCCATAGACAACTATTATAAACTTTGGAGAGAGAAACCTGACATGATAATTTGAAGGGATTACAAAGAAGGAAGCAAAAAGAGGCAGAAACTGGAGCAGAGTTGTCCCTTGAATCAAGAGAACTCCACTGGGTAAAATTTGCACTTGAAAGCCCTCCCCAGGACATAGGGTGTTGGAGCAGCTAAAATTGAGGCAAAGGAACACAATCATACTGGAGCCATATGACAATGATCAAGAAGGCCAGAACAGCTGGATAGTAAGGAAGGAAATGAGATATAAAATAGGGAAGACAAATATTTATAGATGTAATGTCCACAAATTTGCCAAGTTTGAGGAAATGATAAACCCATAAAGCAAAGTTACTAAATATATGTTAAGCAGAAAAGAACAAAGAAAATTATACCCAAGCAAATCAATAAGCCAACTGTTGGGCAACAAAGAGAAAGAAAAAATTCTTAGGAACAGCCAGAGAAAATGACAGAGTACATGCAGAGGAACAGTAATAGAAGTGATGAATGGTTTCCCTCATGAGGAAGAATGAGCCAGAAGACACCAGGATGACAATTTTAAAAGGTTGAAAGAAAATTAAAAAACCCATCAACCCAGAATTCCATATCTAGCGAAAATGTCCTCTGAAACTGAAGGTGAAATGCAAACATTAGCAAAAAAATAAATCAGACATTTTGTTGCCAGCAGACTTCACTATAAGAAATGTTAAAGACATTTGTTCAGGCTACGGTAAAATGACTCCAGATGGAAACCTGGATTTTACAGAAAGAAGTGAAAAGGATTAGAAGTGTTAAAATACACAAACAAATGCAAAAATCCATATATATATTTTTGTTGTTGTTGTTTTGTTCTGGTCCTAATTTTTCTAAAAATATGTGGCCATTTACATAAAAAATTCTAACACTACATTATGGAGTTTACAATATATGTGAATGTAATATATGTGACTATAACAGCCCAAAGGATGGTGAGCTGCTTAATTATTATATTGTTGTAATATGAAATAATGAAATGTATTATAATGCAAACACTTTAAGTAGATTGTGAGAAATTAAGGTGCATATTTTAATTCCCAGACCAACTCCTCTCCCAGATATCCTCGATACCCTGAATTCAATTCAATACATATTTCAACAAATTTTTCTTAGTATTTATAAATTGGCAATATAATACTAAGATTTACATGTAAAAACAAAATCACTACAAAGTCAAAAAATCTTTTAAAACAGCAATACTGAAAGATTTACAATGATTTTAAGAAATTCCAAAGCTACAATATGAAAAGTATTGTGATGTTGGCATAGAAACAGAAAAAATAGTATAAGACAATTGGACAGGGTGTTCAGAAAGAGATCCACACTTATATGGCCATTGATTTTTATAAAGATGACAAAATGCTTTTGAAAAAGATGCAAAGAAAACAATTTCCAATAAATAATATAAGAACTGGATATCTATATGAATATAGAAAATTAACTCAAAGTAGGCCATAGGCCAAGTGTAAAATCTCCAACTATAAATCTTCTAGAAGAAAATATAGGAAAATATCTTTGCTTCCTGGGGATAAGCAAAGACTTCTTAAGACACAGAAAGAAATAAAGTATAATAAATTGTACTTCATAAAAATTAAAACATCTAGTAATTGAAAGACACCATTAGAAAATTAATATCCAAAGGATTATGAGACAGTTATGAACAATTATATGCAATAAAGTTGTCAACCTTGAAGAAATTAGTAAGTTCCTAGAAACATACAACCTAACAAGACCAAATTATGAAGAAATAGAAAATTTCGACAGACCAAAAACTATTAGGGAGGTTGAATCAGTAGTCAACAGAGAGAAAAAAAAAGAAAAAAAACAAAAAACAAAAAACAAGACCAGATGATTTTGTAGGTGAATTCCACCCAATATTTGAAGAATTAATGTCAATTCTTCTCAAAATCTTCTAAAAATTGGAGAAGAAGGAATACTCTCAAACTCACTTCATGAAGCCAGCATTACCATCACCAAAGCCAGGAAAAGACACTGCAAGAAAACTTTAGGCCAATATTCCTGATGAATATAGATGCAAAAATTCTCAACAAAATACTAGCAAACCAAATTCAGTTGTACATTAAAAGGGTTATATGCCATGATCAAGTGGGATTCACCCCTGAATATAATTATAGTTCATCATATACAAGTCAATAAATGTGATATATCACATTAATAGAGTGAAAGATATAAATTGTATGATTATTTCAGTAGATGCAATAAAAGCATTCAACACAATTTAATATCTTTTCATGATAAAAACTCAATAAATTTGGCAAAGACAGAATGCACCTCAACATCATAATGGCTATATATGACAAACCCAAAGCTAACATACTCAACAGTGAAATGTTGAAAGCTTTTCCTCTAAGATGATAAACAAGTCAATGCCCACTCTCATCACTCCTATTCAACATATTACTGGAAGTCTTTCCTAAAGTAATCAGGCAAGAAGAAATTAATAGAAATTTTCCAAATTGGAAACGAAGAAGTAAAATTATCTCTGTCTGCAGATGACCTGATCTTACATATAAAAACCCTGAAGATATGCACCAAGAAACTGTTCAAACTAATTAATGAATTCAGCAAAGTTGCAGGATACAAAATCAACCTACAAAAATAAGTTGCATTTCTATATATTGACAACAAACTATCTGAAGAAGAAAATTCCATTTATAATAGCATTAAAAGCAAAAAATACTTAGGAGTAAATTTAATTAAGGAAGTAAAAGATCTGTATGCTGAAAACTAACAAATCATTGGTGAAATAAATGAAGAAGACACAAATAAAAGGAAAAATATCTCATATTCATGAATTGGAAGAATTAAAATTGTTAAAATGTCTATACCTCCCAAAGCTATCTACAGATTCAATATAGTACCTATTGAAATCCCAATGGGATTTTTTACAGAAAGAGAAATAAACAAACTAAAATCTGTATGAAACCCACAAAGACCCGGAAAAGCTAAAGTAATCTTGAGAAAGAAGAAAAAAAGCTGGAGTCTACAGGCTTCCTGATTTAATACTATATTATATTACAAAGCTATAGTAATCAAAAAATTATGGTACTGCCATAAAAAGAGAAGCATAGACACAATGGTACAAAATTGTGAACCCAGAAATAAACCCATGAATTTATGGTCAATTAATTTTCCACAAAAAGTCAAGAATACCAAATGTAGAAAGGACAGGCTTTAAGTGGTGCTTATTGAATAACTGGATATTCACATTCAAAAGAATGAAACTGCACCTCTATCTCACATTTACTTCCAAAAATTAACTTGAAATGTATTAAATACTTAGGCATAATAAAGGAAGCGATAAGACTCCTAGAAAAAAATAGGAAGAAAGCTCTTTGATATTGATTTTTGCAGCGAATCTTTGGATATGACATGGGAGCACAAGCCACAAAAGCAGACAAACAAATGAAACAAAACAGGTGTGACAGCATCAAAGTAAAAAGATTTTGCACAGCAAAAGAAACATCCACAAAATGAAAGGGCAGACTATGGAGTGGAAGAAAATATTTGTAAACCACATATCTGATAAGAGGTTAATATTTCAAAATCCACAGGTGAATGAAAAAACCAAATAGCCAATGCCATGTAATCCAATTAAAAATGCAAAGAACCTGAAGACATTTTTTTTTCAAAGAAAATACACAAAGGGCCCACAGATACATTAAAAGGCACTCAACATCACTCATCATCAGGGAAATGCATATCAAAACCACAGCAAACTATCACCTCATGCCTGTTAAGATGGTTATTATCAGAAAGACAAAAGATAGCAGGTGTTGGCAAGGATGTGGAGAAAAGGGAACCCTTGTGCACTAATAGTAGGAATGTAAACTGACACAGCCACTATGGAAAATAGTATGGAGGTTCTTCAGAAAATTAAAAATAAAGGTACCCTATGTTCCAGCAACCCCACTTCTGAGTACAGAGCCATCCACCCTTATGCACTTTACTTCCCTTGGTTTTGATTACCCGGGGTCAAACACAATCCACAATCTTACTTTGATGCAGTCACACAGATGATGATTCTTCTCCTTTATTTTTTACTGTGCCTAATTTACAATTAAACTTTATAATAGGTATGCATGTATAGGAAGAAAGCATAATATGTATAGAATTTGCTAGTATCCATGGTTTCAGGCATCCACTGGGGATCTTAGGCTATATCCCCTGCAGATATATGAGACTATTGTATATCTGAAGGAAATGAAGACACTAATTTGAAGAGTTATCTGCACCACCACCTCCAGTTTAGTAGCATTATTTATTATAGCCAAGACATGGAAACTCATTGATGGATCAATGGATATGGGAAAAAATGTATGTATGCATATACATGCACATCCATCCAACCATCCATCCATTGATCCATCCATCTATCCATCCAAACAATGGGATATTATTCAGTGATGAGAAAGAAGGAAATCCTGCCATTTGTGACAATGTGGATATAACTTGAGGGCATTATGCTAAGTGAAATAAGTCAGACAAAAGGTAATTACTATATGATTTGTGTGTATATATATATATATATATATACATACATATATTTATACTTACTCCACTGTATGATATATATGGAACCTAAAAAAAATTGATTTTATAGAAACAGAGTAGGTTGGTGGTTGCCAGGGGCACCTGTACTTTTTTATTTACCACCACGATTGAGCAAGAGAGATACAAGCGGTACCCCAGTGGATTCCCTGTATGTCACACATATTCCTTCCAAAGCCCATCACATAATAGCAGCCCTGTTGCCTCCTGATGATCAAGGTCAGTAACTCCTGCCCTGGTGAGGACTCCTTTTCTTACTTGTTGGCCCCAGACATGGAGAGTTCAATGGACCCAGAGGGCAACACTAGGTTATTGATGAATGGGATTTTCATTATGTCCTTTAGCAGAAGTATGCCTCTTTTGGGGATAAGGACATCTAATTCTGCAAAACCCAAAGTTGTTCCAAAGTGATGTTGAAGGGATAGGAAGCAAAATTCCCCTGGTGCTAATCACTTGGTTCCCAGACCCATGTATTCTTGCTACTGAGGGTACAATTATATAAATGTCTTTGACTCAATATGTATACTGCCTACAAGAGAAACTATTCTCTATCCTCACAGAGTGTTCAAGAAGCTGTTTCAAAGCTCTCTCAGGCCAGCAGCTTCCGGGCAGTGAAGTATGTAATACACCCAGTATATCCTCTGGTACATTCCTGTACCTCCTTTTTGTAGAGTGGGTCCCCTGGTCTAAGTGATGTCACATAGCATCCCATGCTAATGGGTCAAACATCCTATGAGCCCTCAGCTAGTGGTACCTCATGACTTGTAAGACTGGAAAAGTAGAAACACAAGACGACTATAGTAGGAGAATACATAGTGTACGACTTATAAAGAATAAGATAAAGTTACATGTATTGTCATAGTGGTATTGCTAAGACACACTATTAAGTAAAAACCAGTAAGTTTGAGAAAAGTCCATATGTTATGATCCTTTGGTGTTACAAATTTGTGTGTGTGTGTGTGTGTGTGTGTGTGTGTGTGTGAATGAATAAAAATTTCTAGGATACACACCACCAAACTATTGACAGTGGTATCTGATGGGGAAAGAGATGGGATTGGGATTAGAATTTGCCAGGGTTAGGGCGTAGTTGGAGACACAATGTGAGATTTTAATTTTGTACTCTGCAGATTGTTGAATCATGAAAATATATTAAAGTATTTCTTGTGTAAAAAATACAGACTTTAAAAGTTCAAAATATTTTAATGTACTAGGGAATGCTAATTAAGGGATTAAAGGCCTGGAGGGGCCTGGGGTTTCTAGCACTCACTTAATGGCCTCTCTCCAAAGACCATTTTTAGCACTAATTATCTCTCCCTGTTTCTCACCATCTAATCCTCTGCTTCTTTAAATTGTTATTTTGCTTTCAATTTTTTTATGTGTCTTGATTCCCATAGTATTATAAGCTCTTTGAGCTAAAGACGATGGTGCTTTTTATAAAATTTATCCTCCCCCTTCCCTCTCATATACCTTCACTCTTTTCATGGCTCACAATAGCCATACGTGTGGGAGACACTCTAAATATTCATTAAATGAAAAATTATGTTTAAAAAATCCCATGTGGAGCAGTCTCTACATTACCCTTTAATCCTTTCCTTTAGTGTATGATTTTATACTTAAAAATCTATTCAGTACACATTACCTCATTTGATCTCCCATTTACATAAAGTTCTAGACAGTGCAGGTGCTATTTTGCTGTTCTCCATTTTTCAGAAGAAGAAAGTGAAGCTAAAAGTCAATTGACCAAGTAATGTCAGCACCTAGAATGAAGTCGAGTCTTAATGACTTTTCATCTACTAATTTTGTCACCATAGGTACATATTTGCAAGCACATATTTTACACAGATCATGCTGCTTGAAACTCAAAAAATAGGTTAGAAGTAATTGAAGTAACTGCCTCATTTTCTTAAAAGAAAACATCTCAGTATTCATAAATTAGATCACATTTTAACAATAGTTGAGACTAATCCAAATGGCACTGGAAATATGTAGAGAAAGTTCTGCCCAATAGAGGGAGAAAGGAAGAGGTTGAAGTTGTGTAACTTCTGATGGTTGCAAAGACAATACTGTCCCAGTAAAAGGGATCCACACATGGAATTAAGAGGCGGTACAACACTGTTCGTATTCACGCACAAGCCGCCAGTCCCAATCTGGGGTTATTCATCTGATGGATTCCTTCTAATTCTTTATCATACATGGTGGACACAGCATTTAGAGGTGCTGCTGAGGTTGTCTCCCCAGACCCCTCAGGACACCTTTACCCTGGGACTCTTTCTGATTTCCTTATCCACCTCAAGGATTTAAACTCTCCTCTGGACTTGAAGCTTTATTCTTACTGTAACATATAACTTTTTTCCCCCTAATTGAGCTAGAGAAAGTTTGGCTTTGTTGAAGGTAGAGAGATGAGAATGCACACCACTGGACAGGCATCAAGATCAAACATTTCCAAAAATCCAACACATTGACTTGGTGAGTATTATCACCTCCAAGTCAATCTCCAGTCAGTCATTATGCTAAAAGTAGTCCTGCCTCTTTTTTTCTGCTTTGAGTTGCTTCAAAGGAGAGCTGTTTCTATGTCATGCCCCAAGGAGGAGGTGTGGTGGAAAAAGAATTCTTCTATCATTGTATCCTGTATTAAATTTGGTTATGTCCCCTGATCTTACAGTTAACACTAAAAAAATGTACAATATTATATTATAAATATATTCTTATTTATAGAATCAGAAGTGTTTGGTAATATTTAGGTTTAAAATATCTTACTCTTTGGAGATGTACTCTTCAAATATGAGCACATTCCACTGATTTTACAATCAAGGGTGATATTTTGTCTTTTAATCTATTGCAGAACAGATAACTTAATGGCCTAAAACAAATTATTAATTATTTTTCTGGTTTTGAACTTAAAGAACTACACATGAACCCCTCACATCTCTGAATTTGGGCAGTACTATCTAGTACTTGTATAGGACTCTTTTGCCAGTGGGTACCTGATGCTCTAGCCAGTGAGGAAGATGGGAACTATTCAATCCATATGTAGCAGGACCACTTTGCATAGAGGAAAACGTTACCAAGTAAATGTTTGACATGATGCTATATAATGTAGATTGTATTACTTTCTGGCTCATTGGCCCGGGAAGTTTTAATGCCTTTATGTAGAATTTTAAAATTTATGTTATTCAACATTTTTCTAGTTTTCAAGTTTCTGAAAGAGCCTGTTAAGATATTGCATTTATGTAGGGCGCTCTGGTAAGTAATGCCAGTATAGCAGAATACTGGGAGTCACGTGGATTTCGAGTACTATGGGCTGTCCTGTAGTGAAAAATATCAACTCACGGCCAAGGAGTTTTCAGTAAATGCATGTTTAAGGCCAAGGATGTTCATTAAATAAAGTACTAGGCAAGTCGATACAAGGCAAGGAGCCTTGCTGCCAGAACCCGTCGACGAGCATGTGAATGACATGCGCTGCTTTGCCTACCACCCTCTCTCCAGAATAAATGGTTTAATTTACATGTATTCTGGGAGAAATGTATTCTGGGAGGAAAAGAGAACAAAAGCAGAGGGAGAAGGAATTCCTGAGAACACTGGATGTGAAAAAACTTGAGGCCAATATGCCTGAGTCCACTTTATGCTATACGACCATGCTTGATGTTGCTCAGATTAGCAATAAGGGTCTGTGAATAATAAGGAAATGAGGATAGAGTCAAAAGACTGGAGTAATGCTAACAAATTCTGATATGTTTCTTGTGGGTTGAAATAACTAAGAGGTGCCACAAAGGAACTAGAACAAAATTTGTTCAGAATGTAATGTTTAATTGTATGTTTGTTTTATTTTTTTTGAATTTAGTATAGTTAACATACAGTGTGGTATTTGTTTCAGGTGTACAATACAGTGATCCTAACAATGCTAGACATTACTCAGTGCTCATTAAGATAAGTGCCCTCCTTAATCCCCATCACCGGTTATCGCCCGCTTGCCCTCTGGTAACTACCAGTTTGCTCCCTACAGTTAAAAGTCTGTTTCTTGGTTTCTCTCTGTTCTTTTTTCATTCATTCGTTTTGTTTTTTCTGCATATAAGTGAAATCATGTGGTGTTTGTCTTTCTCTGACTGACTTAATTTCACTTAGCGTTACATGAAGTTCATCCTTGTTGTTGCAGATGGCCAAGATTTTATTCCTTTTAATGACTGAATAGTATATATATAAAATATATATAACATATATATTATTATATTATAATTATAAATTACATATAATATATTATATATATATATATATATATATATATATATATACCACATCTTCTTTATCCATTCATCTATCAATGGACATAATTATGCTTCCATAATTTGGCTATTGTAAATAAAGTTGCAGTAAACATAGGGGTGCATGTATTCCTTTGAATTAATATTTTTGTATTCTTTGGGTAAATACCCAGTAGTCCAATTACTTGGTCTCAAGGTGTTTTATTTTTAAAATCAGATTGTTGTTCATTTTCATGTAAATACATTGTGATCATAGGATATCATATAAAATAAAATGCATGATTCTATTTTTTGAATTTGATTAAGCTCAATTTATGGATTTTTATTTTATATGGTCTGTGTTTTTTCTTGGTAAGTAAAGCATGACTTAATACCATAAGTATATACGGTAGTAATGCAGATTAATGATTTTTGGCATATGTATTTCTGTGCAGCCAACATGGTCCATTTTTATAAAATTAATTCTCTAATTATTAAGTGCAGAGTTCTGTATGTGGTTATTAGATCAAGATTGATAATGTGCCTGTCCTAATCTTCTATGATCTCATCTTTTTTCCTCCGTGATTTTTAAAATTTTGATTATATAAAGAGGCATGTTTGAAGCTCCCCATAATGATTTGTCAACTTGTCTCTGAAATATTTCAGTTCTGTTAATATTGACTTTATATATATTTGATGTCATAGATAGACATGTGTAGATTAATTAAATTCTTTATTAATTTAATTAATTAAATTCTTTATTAATTGAATATCATTATTATTTGGTGATCCAGTTTACATCTCCAATAATGAATCTGGCTTTCAAGTTTGTTTTCTCTCATAATAACATTTTGACATCAAATGAACTAGTCTGACACTTTTGGGCTAGTCTGACACATTTTCCCCTTTCTTTTCAAATTCTCTGTCATTGTTTTAAAGTTATGTGGAAGAAATTGCTAGGTGTTCACCAAAACCTGAGTTTTCCTTTTTATTTATGCATATGAATAAGCTATGTAGTATATATACAGATAGACTACATTTCTCACTTCTCTTGTAGATATATGTAAATCTGTGAGTAATTCTGACCATAAGAATGTAAGTAGACATGATCTGTCTCCCAGCTCATAGAACTGTTCCACCACACACAGCATCTCCCCAATCTTTTTTTCTTGAGACTGTTGATGTAGAAGTGAACCGAGAACTGCCACACAAGCCACATGATGGAGATCTCAGGGCCCAGATAGTCACGACTTCCTGAATAACTGTAGGCTGTCTGTCAAAGGCTGTCTGACAAAATCTTCACCCATCCTGTGAGCACGAAATAAACTTTCATTGTACTTATTGAATCTATTGTGCAGCAGTGAGCTCACTCTAACTCAGCAGTCAAAGGAAGGATTGCCTAAGGTGAAACAGGAAGCAGAGATTTGAAGAATGAATAAGGATTGTCTTAATTGGTGATAGAGGTATGGGGCCAGTGGGCAGGAAAGAGACAGAGGAATTTACATAATTGAGCTTTTGATCTTTCTGGATTAAACTCCAATTTTTCCCATATTTGAACTGCATGATGCAAACTAGTCTATTTGTCAATCACTGAACCTGTCTCTGTTCGTGCTAACTACATAGCTCTTTCCCTCATACCCACTCGCTTTGTACATTTCCAAGTGTACTTCCAATGCCACCTTTTCTATAAATCAATTATCCTAAATGAAATGGACCTCTTTTTTAGCCCTTGAATTTTGACATTTTGAATATTATATTAGACAACATGACCTAATAGATCCTTCAAAGAAAGAAGGAAGTTAACTTAGAATAATATATACAGCATTATTCATGGTAACAAAAAGATTGGTTTAAAAACATAAGCTAATGTCAAAATAGTGCCATACATATAGTAAAATCTTGACTATTATTTTTGGGAAAATAAATAAAATTAAACAAAAGTTTGCAATTACCTGGTAAATGAATTGGCACAAAAATATCCTAAGACACAGAACATATCAGCTATCCCACATATATTTCTTCTTAAACACATCTTCTTCCCTATGGGAGGGGAAATCACTTTTATTTATTAATAATAATTTCCTTGCTTTTTCTTATGTTTTAACCACCTATGTTTGCATACCAAAACGGGATAATTTGGTTTTGTCACATATAGTTTGAGATTCACCATCTAAATGAAATCATACTTGCATGACTTATTTCATTCATGCAACCTACTATATTTGCTGTAGTTAGCAGTAGTGGATTCATTTTCAATGTTGTATACCATTCTATTATATACCATTGTTTATCTTCTTACTCTGCTTTTCATGGGTATTTGGGTTGTTTCTAGTGTGAAACTATTAACAAAGAATGTAGCAGTAAATACTTCCACATGTCTTTTGGTACACAAGTGCATGAGTTTCTCTGTGGTTGTACCTAGCATGAGAACTGCAGGATCCTAGGCTATGCACATTTTCAGCTTTATAAGGTGCCATCAAATGATTTTCCAAAGGGATTGTTACAAATGATGCTCATACCTATAGATCATAAAGAGTTGGAATTGTTAGACTCTTGATTTATTCAATCAGATTAAATGTGAAATTGATGTCATTCTCATTTTTTTTTAAGATTTTATTTATTTATTCATGAGAGACATGGAGAGAAAGGTAGAGACAGAGGCAGAGGGAGAAGCTGGCTCCTTGCAGAGAGCCCAATGTGGGACTCGATCCCTGGACCCCAGGATCATGGCCTAAGCCGAAGGCAGATGCTCAACCACTGAGCTCCCCAAGCGTTCCCTCATTTTTTTTTCTAATAGCTTTTGAGATAAGCGTCTTTTTAAATAAATTTCCTCTTTTTGAAGTATCTAGTAAGATATTTTGCACATTTTTATTGGTTCCCTAGACAGCAGTCTATTGATTTTAGACATTATATGGATCTTAGATACTAGTCCATTTTCAGTTAAATAGCATGCAAATATATTCTCCACACTTTTGCAGTTTCTCTTGTCTAGATGGTGTTTTTTGATGAACAGAATTTTTACTTTTAAAGTGGTAAATTTAGCTTTTTTGAGTCTTAAGAGTTCCTTCCCTGCCATAAAGTAATGAAAATATTCACTTGAATTATTTTCTAAAAGATTGGTAGTTTTTAAAATTTGCATTTAATTTTATAATTTATCTGAAATTAATTTTTATGGATGGGGTAAGGTAGAGATTTGATTTTTTCCATATATATATACAAAAATAACCTAGTAGCATTTCCTGGGGAAAAAAATCTGTTCTTTCCTTGCTAATCTGCAATGCTACATTTAACAAATATTTACATATGCATGGGTTTATTTCTGGACTCTCTATTCTGTTACATTGATTTATTTTTTCTTGCTGTGCCAATAGCCACACTGTCTTAATTATTACACCTAATAGAGGAAGTATTCCTTATTGTACTTATTTTTTAAAGTGTATTTTGACTATTTTGATCTTTGCTTTTCCATTTATATTTCAGAATATGTTTTTAAAATTGACAAAAGTCCTGAGGAATGTTATTAAGCCTGCATTGAATCTACAGATACATTTGGGTATATCTGGCATCTTTAGCACTTTGAATTCTGCAATCAATTTGTTTTATGTCTCCTTTAAGCACTTTTTTCTTTAACGTAAGGAATTGTGTCTTCATTTACTAAAGAATTTATCAGAGAATCTGTCCACATGCTAGGAAGTCTGTGGTTGTGTGCATATGTGTGTGTGAGACATGCAATCTTTCCACTGCATATTTCAATTTACTTCAGAGGAAAGAACAGCATCTACTGCATTGACTTTGGCCTCTCTGTTCACCCACTTGACGGTTCTTCATTTTGGTAGAGTTGCTAATTGTGTTAGGTTGTGTTTTATTTGTGTGCAAGGACTCAACTGAGTCTGTGTGTGCTTAGGCCACATTCTCAAAATCAGCTTTGCCAAGCAACCTGGTATTGGTAGAGTTATAGGAACCTTGACCAGCCAGTGTTTTATCTTATACTAT
This sequence comes from Vulpes vulpes, assembly GCF_048418805.1. Taxonomy (NCBI): domain Eukaryota; kingdom Metazoa; phylum Chordata; class Mammalia; order Carnivora; family Canidae; genus Vulpes; species Vulpes vulpes. The sequence continues at coordinate 114,318,959 of NC_132786.1, forward strand.
CCTCCCCACTTAGCTATTGGGGAGGATATTCCATACGAATATGGAAGTCCAGAAGGGTAAAGGAATGTAGAATGCAAGAACTAAACTATCCTTAATCATCCAATGCCAGATTTTTTACAAAGCAAAATAACTTCTGTAAATAATAACATTATTATTAAAGATAATTTTGTTTCATTAAAATAAATATATGGCCTTTCTTTCTTCCTACTGAATATTAATATTATCTGATTTTTTTAGGCCTGAAGGTGAAGGCCATAGCTTAATATTATCAAATGAACATGCTATGAAGGCATCTACTTTTACAAAATTGTACCATGTTGAATCTATTTGCCAAATACTATTAGCATGAATCAGTATAAAAGAAGTAATCATAATAATAATTATGTATTTTGTAATATGTAATTGGTTTGTAAAAATTATGTATTATATAAAAGTGTATTTTTTAGCACTCCACAGTTTTTAAGTTACTTAAGTATTCATTATCTCATTTGTTCATCGTAAGCTATTTGCATGGGTAAGGAAAATAATTTTTTAAAACATTTATTTGTTTATGAGAGACAGAGCATGAGCAAGTGCGAGGAGGGGTGCTGGGGGAGAGTGAGAATCTCAAGTGGACTCCCCACTGAGCACAGAGCCGATGCCAGGCTTCATGTCTTGAGATTATGACCTAGGTCGAAATCAAAAGTTGGATGCTTAACTGGCTGAGCCACCCAGGTACCCTAGGAAAATATTTTTTATTCCCATTTTATACTTAAGGAAAAGGACCAAAAAACCTAGATGAGTTTCTGAGTAACTGACGTGAAGAGCAGTATACACTGTGATTTACAAATGTGGTAGACAAAGGATCCAGAATTTTAAGGTTAGTAAATTATAAAAGTATATTATAAATCTATTCCATTTATTTAATCAACATAACAGTGCAGAATAATAGCACATAGCTCTGGAGCTAGACACAATTCAGCCAACTGTGTGAACAAGGACAAAGTGCTTAGCTTCCCCTAGACTTCTTTCTTCATCTGTATAATATGTGGCAGTAACTAACCCTTAGATTCATTGCAGGATTATATGAAAGCCTCTAGCATGGTGCCTAGCCCATGGAAGGGCTTCAATAAATTTTATCAATTATTTTAATAATTAAGCTTTTAATATATATGGAGATAAAACAAAAATCAAGCAAGGTTATGTATTTCAGTATGTAATATTAAATACTGCTCTTTATACTTAGGTGAATTTTTATTTCTTCTACAATGAGGAACATGGACTTTGTGATAGGTCTGTTTGAAAGCATCAATGGACACTTCATGACTTGGAGAGACAAGTTATCATCAGCAACAGATGCTGTGATATGCTGTTCAAAATCCTCTTCAGTAGCAGATACCTTGTTACACTAATTGCTAAAAGTCCCAGTTGTCATCCTACTCTGGAACTAGCCCTTGGTTGGGCTCTCCCATCGTCACAGGCCTTTCTCAGGGGTAGCCTACCTCCAATCACTGTTTGATTTGAGAATATAAGAGATGTGAGATATATATAATATGTAATATATTTGAGAATATATTTGGATATATACTTGCAGAATACATGTTGGAGAATATATCTGGATATATTCGCACATATACTTGAGATATATATTTGTGGTATTTGGCTCTAACCATTGTTGAGACTGCATTTCATTCCAACTCTCCCTCTACCCAGTCCTGCTTCCTTCTCTCACCTTCCATACATGTTGACCCCAAAAGCATTTCTCTATAAATTTTCTAAATGCCAGTCTCTATCTCAGCATTATGCTTCCTATGGATCTTAACCGGCAACACAATCTTACTCTAGTGTTCCGTGTCTTTCTGATTTAGAGTCTTATGTATGATTATCCCTAATAAATACTGACTTACAAAATTGGAGAACACATGTTAACTTTAGATAATTCTCATCAGATACCATGTTTTATATATGTGAGCACAAGTCCTGTGTTCAGTTTCTCAGGTGGTTGTGGCATTGATAATATTTTCACCCTATAGCAATAAAGTTTCAAGATAATAGATATATACCACTGATGTGGTGAAAGTCAATGGCATGGTGGAGAAGTGGAAAAGAAGGAGAAATGGAGACATAAAATTCGGGGTTGTAGGAAAGCTGAAGTACTTTTATGAGACAAAAAAGCTTCCATGTTGTCACACAAAGTCTTAACTTTTTCCAAAAGTTAAGTTCTGGAAATATATTATTTTTTTTCCTCTTTTGTCCTATATATATGCTCATTTGCTGCAGTGGAAAATGCCAAAGCAAGTCAGCCTGAAGAGAGCAAATCCTATTTTGCTGTAGTTTTAAAGTGTTCTTATGGAATAACTATATCCAGGTAGTCAGCCATGGATGGAAACATAAAATAGACACAGAAATACACTTCCTCCAGCTTAGGAAATGGAAGACTTGGCTTTTAGTTAAATATGACTTGAATGCTTCAGGGCTACCTCTTCCATGTCCTGGATCATCTCTTTTCTATAATACTCTTCAAATTGGAGAATATTAGCATACTGACGAGTAAAGACGTGCACAGCTGCAGAAAAGTCATATTTTTGTGCTGTGAATTTTTCTCAAAGATTTGGAAAACATCACATTTTTATTCTCTTTTAATATTTTGTCACATAGTGCATTCACAAGCAAAATTGTAAGAATATCACTTTTCCATTTTAGTGAACTTCCATTTTTGTCTTAAAAATCTGAAGCGTAGAAACTTTTAATGTGTAGGGAGTGAGTGAAAAAATGCATTTTTGTGTGTGTGCTAATGGAAAGACTTAGTGCTATTATGACCAGAGCAAAGTAAATCAGATAATGCACCAAACCCAAAATATATTAAGGCACCAGTCTTTAGATGATATAGAGGAAGGAAATACAGGGACAAAGGAGGGACATGAAATACAGAAAGGAAGCTCATGGAGAGAATGAAGTATACAAAAACTGACACAATTTGTTTGTTGAAAAAAATTAGCTTCATACAATCAGCTAAATATCTTGCTTTTAAAATGTGTCCACAAAGACATGCTAATTTGCACCATGTGTAATGATAAACCAGAAAACTTGTGAACACATTTCATCAACTAACGTGTGATTTTTATAAAGCATCATACTATCTAGGAAAAAAAAATGTATCTAGAGAGATATGGTGCAGATGGAGCCAAATCATGACAGACAAAACATTGTGCCCTGCACATGTACCTGCTGCCACTTCATTATCCATGACAAATCAGTATGGAAATCAGAAGACAACCTCTTTGTAGCAGTTTGTTTATTCAGGGAGCAAAATGGTAAATAATATTAAAACGATTTCTTTTATGGGCAGCCCGGGTGACTCAGCAGTTTAACGCCCTCTTCAGCCCAGGGCCTGACCCTGGAGACCCAGGATCGAGTCCCATGTTGGACTCCCTGCATGGAGCCTGCTTCTCCCTCTGCCTGTGTCTCTGCCTCTCTCTGTGTCTCTCATGAGTAAATGAATAAAATCTTTAAAAATAAATAAATAAAATGATTTCTTTTACAATTATCTTTAAACAGTTTTTTTTTTTTAAGTCAGACAAGTAATCAAATAGAAAGTAACTCTCTGAGATCCTTCATAGATGTGTACATTGAATGAAGCTATTTATCAGCTTTTAAGTTCATGTCTTACTCCTTCATTGGGGGAAAAGAACTATAATAAAGGATAAGAATCTGTCTACATGAATTAATTTATTGTTAATTTTATTGAAAAGAGTGTATCACAATGTTTGCTTATATTGCATTTTTTTTTCAAGGCTGAATATTTAACAAACAATTAACAGCAAGGCAAAAATCGAATGATTTAACTGCATCCATCAAAATGCTGCCATGAAAATGATGTTTGAGACTTGGATGAGAAGTTAATTGTTGAGAAAATAAGTCATTTAAGATTCTTAATTCATTTGCATGGAATGAAAATGAAAACATTAACAGCAAAGAATATCAACAGTGATCTTTCTTTACTGAAGAAGACCTTTGTTTAATTTTTTCCCTGAGAGAGTGATAGATCTGGATTGGTGAATTGGAGGCCTTTTCAGCCCAGGACCTAACAATCATTGCCTTGGCATTTCAGCAAGGAGATGCATTTATTGAAATCTTAAAAAAAAAAATCTTCATTGACAAAACCCCCCAAACGTTGCACTATTCCATTTTTTTCAGTGCTTTCTGGGAGTTTTTTTCTCATGATAACTGACAAAGTTCATAAAGAAAAGAAAAAAAAAGTTACCAATTATATTCCTTTATTAGGTAAGAATAAATTCTCATAAAATGTGACCCTGAGATAAATGGGAAATTTTATGGAAGGTGTCAGCTCTTTTTCAATTCAAGCTAATTTTCCAAAGTGGACAATATCACTTACATTAACCAGGTATTGAGCTAAGAACTAATATCAATGAGCCTAATCACTCATAAAATTCTTTCATCAAATATTGTTCAGCATCTACGACTTGTGAGTGAACAAAATATGCTCTCTGACCTCACAGATTTTAGGAAGAGATTAAAAGGGTCATTCAATTGCTTGCAGAATCGTTTGGCATATATGTATAGGTAGTATGATTGTAGGTTTTTCTTAAATGCAGGATATATATTTTTTCCAGTCATCAGAAAGTGAGAACTTTGGAAGAGACTGTGTTCATTTCCTATTAATCATTTAAGATATAAAAGTTTCCCTCCAGTTTCCTTGGGGAATGTAGGAGACATACCAATTAGTATTTTTCCTTCACCTTTCAGTTTTCTTGACTTATTTCTGGCCCATATCTCTAGTTTCTGAGATTTTGTTTCAGTAAAGCACCTTTCTACATTTTATATCAAAAAATTAATCTATGAGTGTATCATTTATTCCTGATTTTCCAGCACCAACACCTAACACCTGTCAGTTGTATTAATAGGTGTATATAAATTTATCAATATGTACTAAAAAATAAGGCATATTGTTCACAAATGGGTCTTAAATGGCTTACTTTTCCAATTAGATTAAGAACTCCTAGAAGAAGAGACTGATGCTTTAAGAAGCCCCTCATTGTGTAGTGTATTTTAAGGTATTTTCATTAAAAAAATTAATGCTCATTTTATGAAAAAGTTTATACACCCAACTTCCTCTTGGAGAAAAAAATCTATTTTTTTTCTCAAATTACAGCGTAAACAATAGATTTGGATCTGAAGTAAGCACCATTGTCAGAGTTGATAGATCAGATGAAAAATAAGGCAAGAAAGGAAAATGATTTTGTTGGGGGAACATGAATTCTTACCAGCAAAGAGGTTAGCATACCAGAAGAAACTGCCCTGTATGATTTGCAACAGGAGTTAACAAGATGATTGGAGTCATGGTACCATCACTGAAATGAATGCCTTGCTTCTGCCAAAGACTCTAGTGCTAAAATACTTGGATGCAAAAGTTCTGTTAGACCTAAAATATCCCATCGTTCACACAATTAAGCTGTAACACAGTGTTCCATTAGGTGTCTAAGATAAGTAAGTGCTAAAGAGGGAGTCCCAAAAAGGGAAGCTCTATGTGTGAGAGTGATCAGGTGAGGTTTTTTGGGGGGAGGTGATGTTTGTCTCAGGCCCAGGAGTGTTGGAGATTTGAAGACTAGAATACTACATGGAAGGGGGTTCAAATTTCTTCCTTGCTCAACAGAAGCATTAGACTAGGTTATGCTGAAGCAGTATAAATGCTGCTTATACATTAGCCAATTTAAAGAGGTTTGCATACCGTCATAATAACTCAATACAACTAAATTATGTTGACTCAATTCAATAACATATGATATACAAGTGCATATACATTTCTACAATCTTAAAAATGCAGCATGGTACTAGCTGGCATTATGAATTTATATTTAACTGACTCTTCAGGAACTGAACTTCAAAACATGTCTATTAAAAATGTTAATTATACTACTACCAGGAGAGAAATTCACTTGAGAAATAAGTTATTCTTTTTAATAGAAAAATGTTCATGTTGATTCCTATTTAAAGTTAACATGAAGTAGAGAGCAGTAAAGAAAACACTCCTTTTGCCTTCCAATGCAAATTGGATTTATTCAAGTCTATCTATGTGAACACTCTCACTTATGTTAATGATTATAATTTAAAAACAAGCATTATGTAGTAGTTGTCAGGGGATGAGGGGGGGGGTGATTAGGACTGACTGCTAATGCACGTGTTTTCTTTTAGGGTGACAGAAATGTTCTAGAATTAGATAGTGGTGATGGTACACAACAGTCAATACACTAAAAACCATGTTCATATAAGATTAGTAAATTCTTTAACTCTATCAGGATCTCGTCCTTTTGCAATTGATAGAATTTTGCTGCTATATCAGTGTTTTCATGGTTACAGTTCTATTCTGTCCGATGTATTCTTGAGTCAATTTTGCTAATGGTTTTCTTAAAAAAATCGTCCTTTTAATATAATTTTCAATTTTATTTGCATAAATTTTTCATAGTATTTTCTTTCGATGCTCTCAAATTTCTATTTATAGTTACATCCTCTTCAACTTTTTAAAACTTAAACATTTTAACTCTTATTAATATTGCATCAATCTTGCCTTATGTATCTTTTATTATTTTTAACACTTTTTGATTTTGTAGATATTTTCTATTTTTCCTGTTTAAAAAAATAGTTTTTGCCCTCATTATAGTAATCTCCTTATGTTATGGGCCTTCTCTGTCATTCTGTCTCTAATGTCTTGATTGAACACTTAGCTCTTTAATTTTTAGCCCTAACTTATGATTTTGTGATATCAAAGATAAACACTTTTTTTGTGCACTGCTTTAGAGGCATTTACACATTTTAATCTCTATTGCTTTCAGTGTTTTGCAATTCTAGTTCATAACTTTCCTTAAATTTTTTCTTTGGACAGTGGGTTATTCGGAAGTGTATTTTTAGTATGTATGTGTGAGAGACCTACTCTGACTCTATAATATTATAAGGAGAAAATAGTTTATAGAAGATATTCTTTTATACGGAGAAAATAGTTTATAGAAGATATTCTTTTATATGTAGGCAATTTTTGAAATTGAATTTTCTCTTTGTTCCATGAAGGCTGTCTACATGTTCATAAAATAGAGCTCGATAATTTCATTTTTTAAAAAGATGTATTTATTTGAGAAAGAGAGAGAGCACATGTGAGTCTGGGGTGGGGCAAAGGGAGAGAACTTTGAAGCAGATTCCGTGGTGAGGGCAGAGCCAAATATGGGGTTTGATCTCACAACCCCGAACCATGACCTGAGCTGAAACAAAGAGCAGGACTCTCAACCTACTGAGCCACCCAGCCACCCGATGATTTCCTTTTTTATTTTCAATAACATTATTACCAATTTGTCTGTTTGATGTTCAGTTTCTGAGGAAGAAGTCTAAAATTTCTAACTATGTAGATTTGTTAGTTTTTTTGTTTATGTTAGTTTTTACCTAATAATTTTTTTCTTTACAAATGTCCCCATATTTTAAAACACATTTTAGTCTTAACAATATTCCATAATAATGCAAGGGGCTAAAAATATAAACACTAGTCTCTTTCTATTATTTTCATGTTATCATGATCAAGTCTATTATATCTATCCCCTCCTATTAGTCATCATTATTAGTTTAAGTCTGTTATATCTATCCCCTCCTATTAATCATTATTAGTTTGTTTTTAAAGTCTATAATTAGTAAGTTTATCAACATACTTAAAAATCTATATATTCACTTCTTTTTTTTTCATTTTACTGTTCCTTTTTTGGTTAACTTTCCTTCATTCCTTCCTTTTCTTCTTTTTTTGAGAGTATTAATTTCATATTTTATATATGCACAAATTCTAGTATGGTTTGGGATAACAGACCATAAAATTAACATAATAAGTAGTAAAATTAGAGTAAGTTATAAATATTCTAGAAAGATGAGAACAGAAGGCCAGATAGTAGGGCAAGTTGCATGTTTAGACATGGCAATAAGCAATAATTCACTGAGAATATGACATTTAAGCAAAAAACTTGAAAGAAGTGAAACTGAGGTATTCAGTTATCAGAAGGAGAAGCACTCCAGACAGAGAAATGACTCGTGGAAACATCTTGGGATGCAAGTGTGACTTGAACCTTTTGAGAAAACAAAACATGCAGGGAGCATAGTGTGGCTGGAACAGTTACAGGGAGGGAGAGAGAGGAGATGAGGTCAGAGGAAAAACAGGTCATGAGGGTTTGTAAGCCCTTTTATGGACTCAGGCTTTCGCTCTGAGTGAGATGGGACGTCCTCGTGAGATTCAGCAGATCTCACATAGATTTGCATGATGACTCTACCTATTGTGTGGAGAGTTGATTGTAGGGAGGCGAGAATAGAAAGAGGAAGACTGGTTAGAAGACTCCTGTGACTTGAATGTTTGTGTCTCTCAAGTCCATATGTTGAAATCCTAACTCCAGCATGATAGTATTAGGAGGTGAGGAATTTGGGTGCTGCTTAAATCATGAAGATAGAGCCTTCATGAATGGAATTACTGCCTTATAATTGAGACTCCACAGAGATCCCTAGCCTTTCCACCATCTGAGGAAACAGGGAGAAGGCACCAGCTGTGAACCAGGAAGCAAACCCTCACCAGAATTTAGCCATGCTGGGACTTCACTCTTGGACTCCCCAGCCTCCCAAACTGTGAGAAATAAGTTTCTGTTGTTTATAAGCTACCTCTTCTGTGTATTTTGTTATAGCAGCCCAAATAGATCATGCAAGTCCATGATCTAGGTAAGAGATGGTGACTGGACCAGTTTTGTAACTGCACAGATGGTGAGAGTCAGTTTTTGGATAAATTTTGGAGAAAAAACCCAGCAGGTTTACTTTTGCATTTCACTATGCAAAAAGAATTCCTGGTGAGAACTAGCATATGATAATTAATTACAGTAATACCAGTTTCATTTTTTTAAGGATTTTATTTTTAAGTACTCTACACCCAGCATGTGACATGAACTAATAACCCTGAGATCAAGAGTTGCATTCTCTACCAATTGAGCCAGACATGTGCCCCAGTAATGCAAGTTTTTAAAGGACAATTATGCTACCAATATCTACCAAAATTATACTTGGTATATAAACAATTTTATTGAAACTTTTGCATAAACAAACAAATTCAAAGAGTTGAAACATCGTAACTCGCAATTTTTACTGGTTCCAGAATGACAGATTTGTTTTACTTGTTACTGTTACTAATTAGAAAAGACCATATGATACTATTATGTAGTGATTAAAAATGATAATAAAGGTCAAGAATAATAATATGAAAATTAGGGCAGGATAGAGAAATAATATGAAGATTTTTAAAAATAAATTATTTTTAATTAACTTTTGGGCTTATGTTTTGTATTGTTTGTATTTGTTGCCCCCACAAGAGATTGTTAAATTAAGGGAGTTTGCTATCACACGCATAACATGAAGAAACAAGGTTTTTAAATTTAATTGTTACATAGATCACACGAAAAGCCATGAGTATGGCTAATACTGTGAGCAGTGTTAAAAATATAGCCACAGTATGTAGGCATTAAATAAGGTTAATTGCTTTCTTGTGGCAAATAATTTGGAACAGAGAAAATGGGCATCCATCTTTTCCACAGATCATGAGGACCCAGTAATTACTATGGGTACATAAACCTTCACTTCATTAACAGTGTATTTGACTGACTGCAACTTCCAAAGGAACATTATGTATGAAGTCCAGGTCAAGTTGAGGAGGATAAAACATTGTATAAGGTAATTATCTCAGCAGTTTTGGTCTTCTTGATAATGACACACAACCAGTACAGTGAACAGACAACTACCAGAGATCAGAAAGCCTAGTATTGTGCCAGTCAATATTTAATAACTTGTCTCCCTTGGATAAAAAACACCGATTTGTAATGTTTGCAAATTTCCATGGTGTACATACTCCCACTGTGGCCAATTTCAGGCTACCAACATAATGATGTCACTGAAAGTGGAGTTAGGAAGAGATGTGCACCATTAACTCCTGCAAGCTTCATTCAAGTCAGTTCCAATATGTCCCCTCCTAGACCTACCATCAAAAAGCCATGAACATTTCAGTAACTCCTCATTTTCCTTACTTCTGCCAATAATTTTTGCCCTTTCCAAGGTTATCACTCTTTTTAAAGAAATGTGGTAGGAAGACTTTCACCTATTTAAAAACATAAAAAATATATAGGATGTCCCAATTTTAAAATTCTACATACAATTCTAGGTAGAAGCAATGGTACATAATCCATGTTTTCCATTAGTTGTTGTTTTAATACATTTTAAAAATCCATTTGATCTTTAAATGGAGTCACAGATTTGGGAACACCATGTAGAAAATTGGCACTAGGTAAGTAAAGTGGTTTTAATTGGATGAAATCGTTTTAATTCCAGTTGTTATGCTATCAGTTATAATAAAGGTACCATTTAGCAGTAGAAAATATGTTTTCTATTATAGTCTTCATACAGCCTAATTCTGTGTGATGCTGTGGGAAGCCTGTAAGATTCCACCCAATTATCCCCCGTGTCCTGGTATTCTTACCCTTGCTTAGTCTTCTCTTTTTTAAGGTGGGCTGGATCTCATGATTTACTTCAGCAAAAGTTGGGTATGACTTCCTTGAGTAGGTTACAGAAAGATTCCAATTTACATCACGCTTGCCTTTCCTTGCTCTCTTGCTGGCTCACACAGGGAAGTACTCAGATGACAATAGCCTCAGCCATCAAGAATGAAACTTTTCAAGTGACCACGAGACACAGAGTCATTCAGCTAAGCCTCTCACACATTGCCAACACTCAGATACTGTGTAAGATAATAATAGCTTGTTATTTTAAGATGGTAAATGTTGAGGTAATTTAGCAAAGAGCAGTGAATAACTAATACAGGGATGAAGGACAAATATGTCTGAAACTGAAACGCAAGGATGCCCCTAGTGTTTTTCTTAGTATTTTCATGCACTTTAATCAATGTACAACAACACAATAAACATATAGAACCACTAATGACACCTTTAATCACACACCCTCACCTCCACTTCAGTCAAGATTGTTTAACCAGCTGTGGTGCTAGCTTAGGAGTATGGAATGGGTAGTGGAAGAAGGTCATTATAAATACTATGACCATGAGATAAATTGCAGAAATGATCTGTAATAGTTATGAGTATCACATTTCCCCCTTATTTTGAAATAAACATATTTATGTAAGTATTCATGTTTTTTTAACTCCCTGCTTTTCTTCTTTTGCCATTTAACATAAGATGTCTTAATAGCAGTTAGGTTTTTCTCTTAGTATTTCATTTACAGGATTTCAAAAGTAGACTATGAGTCAGTTAGAAAAATGAATAAACACCACTCAAAGATGGGTAAGGTTTTTTTTTTTCTTAAATACTATTTTAGGAAGAGGGTTAGTACGTTCTTTGTTGTACGTGGGATAGTAGTAGTGCAGTAGACAGAACAAGATTTTGCTCCTGTATTTGCAATTTGAGTATGGTTTAAAGAAATGTTTCAAAAAATAAAAATAAAGAAATGTTTCTGGATACCACAGTGATGAGGGGTGGCCAGTGGTGGCTCTGTAATGAATGTATCAACTTGGTTAAGCTGAACAATGTTTCTAAGAATTTCTTTCCCTGTATGTTTCTGATTAGATTTGGCCACAAGAAAAATCTGTGTAATATTTGGGAGGTAAAAGTGAAAGAAGAAGTGGAAAAAAAAAAGAAAGAAAGAAAGAAAGAAAGAAAGAAAGAAAGAAAGAAAGAAAGAAAAGAAAGAAAGAAAGAAAGAAAGAAAGAAAGAAAGAAGAAGTAGTCATATTTACTCACTGAATTCTAATGTAGGCCAAGCCTTGTTGCTATTTATGCATGTTTCTGAGTATCTTACGGTTCACTTTGCTAACATGGGTAGCAGCTGGACCCCAAGGCCCTACTACTTCCATGGATTTCTTCTTTCAGTTTTCTTTAATTCTTGATCAGATGCTAGTATGGGTGTGTAAAAAGGGCCAACTTTTCCTGTATGTCATTCATGATGTTGAGGAGGAGAGACAAACATGAGATAGATACAGGTCACAGATGTTTCTTGCACATTCAGTGGTTCCTTCTTTCCCTGGCTTCATGTCTGCCTTTCTTTCTTAACCTTGTTGTTCCATGACTCCAAAATCAGCAGTAGAAGTGGAAGAGATAGCTGAACCAAGAATGTTTCTTCAGCTTCTATAATTGCATGACGTTAAATCCCCCTGATAAATAAATACTAAAATCATTAGTAGTGGCACTGATTCTATCATTGAACCCTGATCCATATATTTAACAAACAGGAAGGGCTTCTCTTTGGCTGAGTAGTCCGTAACAACAGTCTCCTACCTCCAAGATCATGCTAAGTCTTATTGCCCATGGTTATCCTGTAGTAGTTATCTATTATTCATACTCCAGTGTTTTCTGTGCCATTTACTTCAACCATAAGACTGATAGATACCCTACTTCTGTCTTCTCTCCATTATAAAACGCTATGCAAAACGTTATCGTATCCGAGATCCTATACATTTGTTCTGACTTGGCATCTAAATACTCATTTTTAAAGGAAAAGGGAAAATGGAGATCTCGTTAAAGCTACAGGCTCTGTGCAAGTAGAAAATAATACTGTTTTTGTGTTCCCCAGCATTATGGGGGTGGGGGTGGGGTGAAAAGCCAAGATAATTTTATCGGTGGAGGCACACCACCTGGATATCCCTCCAAAATGGAATTTCCTTGGAACTGATGACTCTAGTTCTATTTCTAGGACTCGAACTTGGTAGCAATATGTCCTTTTCAAAACATACTTAAATAATGACAAGAGGGAAGTCTTGCTTCTGCCTACCATGTTGCAACGATCTTCTTTTCAACCAAAACACACTGAGTCTCTCCTAAAGGAGGATTAAAAAAATCCCTTCATTTAACTTTGGATGATAGTCTATTTGTAGTTCTTTTGAGGCATGCTCTGAGATATGACTGGTAAAACAAAATGCACCCTCAAATCAAACAAAAATGAAGAATTCACTGTAAGACATACATGCTGACATTCTTTTTAAAAATTTTTATTTATTTATTCATGAGAGACACAGAAGGAGGAGAGAGAAAGAAAGAGAGAGAGAAAGGGGGTGGGGCAGATACACAGGCAGAGGGAGAAGCAGGCTCCATGCATGGAGCCCAACGTGGGACTCAATCCCTGGGTCTCCAGGATCACACCCACGGCTGAAGGCAGCACTAAACCGCTGAGCCACCGGGGCTGCCCAACATGCTGACATTCTTAAATAATTTTTATTTTTCTGGTTTTAGAGATAGCACTGGGTAATGGAAAAGAAGAATGTATTGAAATTAGATTCCAATTTTGCCATTCACTATAAACTTAGATATTTTTCTTAAATTCTGTGAACCTTGGGTCCTCATCTAAGGAAAAAAGGAAAGTAGTAGTATCTCTTCCTCAGAGAGTTCTTAGGCAGATTAGCTCAGATAAAATATGAAAATTTATCATGGTAACTGTAGGGAGCAAGAGCTCAGCAGCTACTAAGTCTTCCGTGACATCTTTTTCCTCTTCTTGACAATAGGACATCTACCTTGTCTAGAAATTACAGATCTATTATAGACTATGTGCTACTACATTGTTGGGGAGAGAATGTAGTAATTGTGCATAATGGGCTAGAATATTTAGACATTTCCAACTCCAAAGTGTCACTTCTCAGCCAGGGTCATTATACAACAGCATTGACATTACTCTTAACTATATTTGGCCTTAGTGATTGTTATTGCCTAAAGCACTTAATAAGGACTTTAGTTTTGAATAAAGAAAACTGATAACAAAAAATATATCCAATTTAAAATATGCTTAAATGCCTCTTCATTTACACACAGCTCTGCTATTTTTTGTGAAGGATTAAAAATATACATATGAAAATTCCAACTCCCCATAAGTTTGTAAGAAAGACAAATTAAAATTATCTTTTCTTGGCTAATTTGTCCTCATAATAAATATTCTGCAGTGAGGACCTAGATGAGACTTAAAAACAGACATTGCTTACATTTCTACTCTAGAATGCACCTAAAGAATAGATCTGAGCTCTTTGTAGTTAAAAAAGGTTGGAGCTCAAAATTGTTGGTTGGAACATAAATCAGGGATGCCTGGGTGGCTCAGTGGTTGAGCATCTGCCTTTGGCTCAGGGTCTGGTCCCAGGGTCCTGGGATTGAGTTCTGCATTGGTCTCCCTGCAAGGAGCCTGCTTCTCCCTCTGCCTATGTCTTTGCCTCTCTCTGTGTCTCTCATGAATAAATAAAGAAAATCTGTAAAAAAAAAAAAAAAGAAAAGAAAAGGAAAGAAACATAAATCATTTGAAGACCATGGTCCCGCCAAATAATATTCTTAATTTGCATAATTTTTAATTTGCTTTTTAAAAGTAGGATATATTTATACAACTTTAAATCTTTATTCCATTATTCCCCCCCCCCTTTTTTTTTTCAGTCACAAGAACTCCCTTTTCATACCTCAGCAGCTCATGTTAGACACATATCACAAATCCCATGTATTTCTCATTGTCATATACTTCCACATAGACATTTTGTACACATAAATATCTTACATGCACATGTATAGGATCTTTATCAATGATGTACAAAATGGCATTTTATATTTTATGCAATTTTTTATAAATCTTCCTATTGCTATGTAAACAAATCGTGATTATCATTGTTTCTTTTTTTAAATATTACTCAGCTTTTATAGCTCTAGTTCATTGTTTATAGTAACTACAGGTGGTTATACAGAAGTTTTAAAATTGTATATATTGACATGTCCAATAATCTTTAATATGTTCTAGGTTTAATAATAGGTTCAAAGATCTTCCAAGGGGAATACTAATTTCATGTCCTAGATTCCCTTTTAGTTTTTTTTTTTTTTTTTTTTTTTTTTAAGCCTAATGCAAGACCTGAACCCATGTCTCTGAGATCAAGCCCTGAGCTTGATCAAGAGTGAGACACCTTGTTGACTGAGCCACCCAGGAGTTCCTCTCTTTTAGGATTTTTAATATTTTTAATATATAAACTTATGTTCTTTAATTTCCTCTAAATGCATAGTTTTGCCAACATTACTTAAAAGTAAATAATCATTTTTCCATTGAGTCAGCTACCAAAATTGTCATATATGATATATATATATATATATATATATATATATATATATATATATATATATATCTGGGTCTAGTTCTAGATTTTCTGGTTATTTTTCTCATTGCTTTTTTATGCTTTTCCTATATTAGTACCATATTATTTTCATTAAAGTGGCTTTATAGTATGTTTTGGCTTTTGGTGAAGCAAGTACCTACTTATTGTTCTCTTCTTTTTTTTTTCAATACTTCTCTTGGCTTTTTGCTGCCAAAAAAAGCAATTTACTTTCACAATAACTTTAAGATATTTCGACCTAGTATATCCATAAAAATATTGAGGAGTAGTAATTGATATGTATTATTTTGTTTTTAATTTTGTGGAGAGCTGGCAGTTTTAAGATACTGAACACCATATCCAATATCATGACATACATTTCCATCCGTTCTGGTCTTGTTTCTCTCTTCCCATTAAAAGCGTAGTTTTCTATATGTAGGTCCTGTGTTTTCCTTATTAATTTATCCTTAGATATACTATGTTTTTGTTAATATAATGAAGCAATTTTTATTTCACTAACCATTTTTTTTTACAGAATAGAAAATAGATACTTATCTTGGTACATATGTATTTTCTGATAACAGATTGTTGTTCAGATTGGATAATTTCTATTGATCTATTTTCAAGTTTACCAACTCTTTTCTTTGTCATCTTCATTCTGCTAGTGACTCTCCCCTCCAGTGAATTTTTTGTTTTGTTTTGGTTATTATATATTTCAGTAATAAATCCCATTTGTGCCTTCTTTATGTCTTCTATTTCTTAAGCAAAAATTTCAATTTTTCCATTCATTTCTGGAGTGTCCCTGATTGTTGGAGCATTTGTAAAGTAACTATTTGAAGTCTTTTCAGATATTTTCAACAGCTGTGTCATTTTGTTGTTGGAATCTGTTGGTTGTCATTTCTCCTGCAAGTGGAAATTATCCTAGGTTTCCACATGGAGAGCAATTTTGGCCTGTAGCTTGCACATTATGAATGTTATACTATAAAGCTCCTGGTTCATTTTAAATCATAAGGAAAATGTTAACATTTTTTGCTTTCAGCAGGCAGTCAACCTGGTTAGGTTTATGCTGAAAGTTACAACATACCTTCTGTGGTCTGTGGTTCCAATTTCAGTTCAGTTTTCATAAACTTTACACTGCTGTTTGGCCCTGTCCCTTATGCGTACCACTCAGTAACTAGTTTGGGACCTAGTCAGTGGTTTATGCATGAGTTCTGCTCTCAGTAGCTTTGATATTCTGATTAGGATTCTATCTACACATGCACAACTTGGTGAAAAGTCCAGGAATCATAAACAACTCTATAGGTTGGATTTCTTTTAAATTCCTCCCACCCCCTCCCTGGGGCCTGCCTCTGTCTGTGATCTCTGGTACTTTTAGGTTTCCTGGGACTTCCTTCAGTCCTCTGCCCAGAAAGCTGAGGCTTTAATTATTCCTCTCTGCTACCCATTTCTATAACTGTACAGCATTTAGGACTAGAAGTCCAAAGGAAAAAAGATCATCAATTCAATGCAGGTCTGGTGGTTATTCAATTGCTCATTTTCTTACTTAATCTGCCTGCTCTTTACTTTTCAATGTCCTTGAATAGCTGCTTCATACATTCTATCCATTTTTAAGTTGTAGTCAGTGTAAGAGATAGGGTGGAGCGCTCTTAGCCATCTTAGGCAGAACAAGAACTTTTGTACATTTATTTTTCGCATGATTATTGATAAGGATTTGTTTAAAGTTATTAAGTATAAGGATATAAGGGTTGAAGGGTACACCTTATACCTGGATTTTAAGTATCTGAAATAATTCTTGCTTTTTGTGCTGTATATTAACTCTATATTAAAATTATCACCAATAATTAGCATGTAGTAATTGCTGAGACTATAGAGAATACAGAAAAATATATGTATGATTAAAAACTAAACAAACCTCCTCTTACTCCAACCATTCAGTGATAATAATTATTTAATTTTTCCTTTTTGCTTCATCATGTATGTGTGAGGACATGTATGTGTGTTTATAAAAAATGAAATAGCACTGTATGTATGACTGTTTTCATTGTATAATACATGGTAGGCAATATTTGTACTATAAAATTTTAATAGCTGCATACAGTGGAATCATTATATGGAAGGATATTGACTTGATAATAACCCGCATCTTCTAAATACTCTTCTGCAAACCGTACTTTCTAGAACCTGTAGCTCCTCACAGAGTATTTCTCACACAAAAATATGTCTGGTTGTTAACAGTAAATATCAAAGACTGTAAGAAGAGTCTAGTAAAAGATATCAAACAATTTTCTTTGGGACACGAGTGTGTTATCATTAACTTTTCTTAATCATTCCGGGGGGTGGAGGACTTTCTCCTCATTAGTCCAAAACCTTTTGATTTCGTGCTTCCTCTTTTTGTTTTTATTTGTTTTTCCTCCAATTATCTAGGAATCAATGGGCTAAGGACAGGGCAAACATTTTTTTGTACAAGTTTTAATGGTACCGAGAAAAGTAAATTTAGTATTTTTTCCATTTTAGAAATCATCTAACTGCCACATCACAACTTGACTGGATACACACACATATATACACACACACAATAAAAAAACAAAGATGCCCTTAGTACATGTATTGGAGAGGGTACACACTCTGACTTTATATTTTTGTGAAAAAGGAAATTGAACAGAAGAAAAATCTCTCTGAGTCAAATATATTTGTATATTCTAATAGTTTCCATTATTACATGGTTATCAGAACTGCAAGGGTAAACTGCAGGTGTGGAAATGAACCTAAGTATGTCCAGGAAAAGTGTAGCTAAACAATGATGAACCACTTATTAATTTGATAGATTCCGCAGTAACACTATTCATAGCCTATTTTCATAAACATAGTTTCATTTGATTTTTTTAGGAAAGCCATTTCAAAGACATACTATTATAGCAACACTAAAATTTAGCTAAGATACTACTGTTATTTATGAAATGATTTAACTATTTGAGCTATAGTACTATATTCCATTTTGGTTCTTATATAACATTGCCCTAAATAACATGGCATATTATTACTTGAAAGAATTGTTAGTTATTTCACTAAATAACTTTATTTCAATTTTTTATGGTTATTGAAAAAGGTAACCACATGTAACCAGAGAGTATTATTCATCATATTGGAGGATTTATATCTTTTCATGATTTTTAGATAAAAATATGAAGGCTTTTAAATATAAAATAATATAAAGAAATAAATTATAAAAGATATCACTATAAAATAGTTAATAGTTAAAATAACATTTTATGCTATTCAAAAAACCATACAAGATTAATGAAATATATATCGCAATTTAGGTATATTGGATTTCTTACTCCTTTTAAGATTGTCCAACAAGCTTTGTGGTAAGAAGTTTTAAGTTGTCAGTTTTAGGGAAAAGGTTGTGATTTATATTTGGTGACTTTTGTTAATTTCTGCTAAGGCCCTTTACATCTTCCTAATATAAAGTAGTATTTTTTATATTTTTATGTACCCTGATTTACTTATAACTGACAGGTGGCATATCTTAGACTGACAAAGATATGCATAGAGCAGATGTCAGAAGACAGAAATGATTAGAGTATGGAGCACTTCTTTTGTAAAATATATGAGTTAATTCACCAGTCATGAAAGTGCCGGACTGAGAAAAGCTTTCTTTGTGTAGAATGTTGGCAGGTGTCATGAAACTTCCTCAAACAAGATTATTAATTCATCACCTACTTCCTTCATTGGCATTTGCAGTAGCACCTTCTTCACAAAGGACTGCCATTTTCACCAGGCACACCCTCAAATTATGCAGGGCGGATGAAGTAAATGCAAATCTCCAACACAAATTTAAAAGCAAATAGTGCTCTTGACAACCAGATGCCTATCTTTCCATGTTAAAGCTCTCCAAGTTCTGATGAATGGTTTCTACAACCATGCATATACCTTAAAACCCGTGTTGCTCCAAGACTTTGTTGGCAAGTCAGGGAAGAAAAATGCACTTTTCTGGAGAATGAATATCTTTTACAGAGCTAAGGTTAAAGAGAAATTGTGAGGATAATGTCCACATGCTAATAGATGAAACCTTTCCAAAGGTTCTATTTTTCTGCTACAAAAACGGAGCCTGGAGGAAATCTTACTGTGGATATCTGCCTTTAAATATGTAGGTGTCCTATTTAGAAGCCTCTCATAACTTTTAACCTCATATTTTTGTAGTAAGTCAGGCAATCAGTGCAAAACATATCTGGACAGTATTATTCCTCAAAGACATTACTTCATTGTGTTTTAACATCTATCATTGACCTATGTTAAGGGATTTTCTGAAAAATCGCTTCACCAACTTTTTGCTGTATTGTTAAAGATGGTGTTTATCATATTATTCACTGATTTCTTTTTTAGATCTTTGGTCTTATTATCAGTTGTGATTTTTCTGGACATTTGGTTAGTTTGTGCCTTAGTTTACTCTGTTTTCCCTTTTAGTGTGTGAGAACATAATCTTGTCTATCTATTTTAACAAATGTTAAATATTTTAACAAATATTATTCACTGACTTCTTTTTTAGATCTTTGGTCTTAGTATCAGTTGTGAGTTTTCTGGACATTGGTTAGTTTGTGCCTTATTTTACTCTGTTTTCCCTTTTAGTGTGTGAGAACATAATCTTGTCTATCTATTTTAACAAATGTATAACTTGATACAGTATGCTTCTTTAAAAAATTAACTTCTTTCCTAGGAACACCTCACTGTTTTAAATCTTAATTTTAATTTTGACGCATTTTTTTCCTGATATATAAATTAGGTTATTTTTCTTGGTTAGTTGCATCTTTATAAACTACTTCAAATCATTTCTGACCAAAGTAGAATGCAACTTAATAATATTGAAATGTATATCTTAAGATGAAATGCAGGTCACTTTACAATCTAAATCCAATTTACTTTTCAAATCTGAATTCCAAGGACACCTTTATATGCCACCAGTTGTAATCAGTTTTGTCACCTTCATGTTCCCATGCAAACCAGGTTCACTTTCATTTGGTCAACATTGAAAATGCCTTCTTATTTTACCTCTATCCATCCAAATATTAACTATCTTTCAGGATCCATTTCTTCTTCTACCTCATGCCAATTTTTTTTCCTAACTCTGAACTTGTAGCATTTATTAACTTAACCATTCATCTAGATTTTGGCTTTACTCTGCCTACTGACAGTCTGGCATGGTTTGGTATGTTGTGTTCCTTCTTAATATTTTAAGTACCAATATTTTGGCTTTCAGGTAGGCAATGAGTTTCTATAGGTGAGGGGCTGAGTCTTGTCTACAACCCCAATATCTTGCATCCTGGTGCATTTATTGAAGGGATAAAATTTATGAAATAATAAATCAATTTATAGCATGAAATTAAACTATTAACTTAGAATGAGTGGTCAAAGTAGATTTTAACACAGCATGAGTTTATGGGAACCTCTAAAGGTATTTATATTTGTTGTCATACCTACAATTTCTGTGTACTGAGTGCTAAATAGAATCTTCAAATTCACTCAGTATATTTTATTATTCTATCCCATCTCTTTGTGAAATTTGGGATGGCTGTGTGAACTCTGAGTTTAACCTGGAATGCAGAAATTTAGGCAGGGACCTTATCTTAATTCAGCAGTGATAGTAGTGCTTGTCCTGAGTTCAGGGTCAATCTGGTGGTCTGTGACAATTTACCAGTGCTTGTGGCTTGATAATATCGAGAGATGAGTCATTATGATTCTCCTGGATAATGACCAATGGTGTGATCAACAAGATTTAAACTAGGCAACCCAAAGGAAGCGGCTGTTTTCTGGACAGTGTATTCCTCCTACACCTTGCACAGGAGGAAGAATAGTAGAGTAGAGGGCATAGTTGGAAGCTCAGAAAAACAGCAAGATAATTTCACTGCAATTCTGAATTACTGCCATTTTGTTGCATGCTGTGACACCTTTTCTATTACAAACACGTAGTTCGCTAAACATTCATACTGCATTCCTTCAGGGTTTTTGTTTTTGTGGGTTTACTTTTTTCTTTTCTTTTTTCTTTTTTAGAGTAGATGGTAACATGCTGTTGATAAAACACTTGAACTCCTGCTGTTTAAATTGTAAGGTTCTGTTCAGAAAAGTGAAATAATGTTCTGTCATTTGTTCCCAGGTACTGAGACTGCTGCTGAAATGTACAAATAAGCACTCTAATCTGGGTAGAGAATAGTTCTTCATGTGGTTTAAGGCAGTGGGGAAGAGGGGTGAGTTACAGCTTTTCTTGCAAAGGGAAGTCCCCCCGCTGGGACCTCCCTCCCTCAAAAATCCTTTTCTCATGTACTAACACTTGGATCACTAGAGAGGTTCTTCTTCTTCTTCTTCTTCTTCTTCTTCTTCTTCTTCTTCTTCTTTTGGAAAATATTTGCTTTACTTATTTTTCTCAAAAAACAACACAACGCTTGCATTGCCAAAGACAAGACAATTCCCAGCTTTGCTAGATCAGATTTTGTCACCAAGGAGAGGTTAAAATTCTTTAATCTGTCATATAACTAACATAGATATTCCAAATGATCTGAATGTTCAAAGTATTTTATTTTTATTATAGAGCAAGTTCACTAGCTTCCTCTTGACTTTTCAGTTTCTTACATTTTTAGAGTAAGGCTTTCCTAATACCAAAAAAAAGTATGTAATATCATAGGTTTTTATCAATTCGTTTTACCTCAATGATCTGAATCTATATCCTGAGTTTATTGGAGCCAGGGATGGATTACCTATTCTAAGTAGACTGTTCACATGCACACACGTCTAATCATTGAAACACATTTATAGATTATAGCACAATCTTTTAAGTTAATAGTTGTTTTCCATGTGGTGCATACTCTCCACTACTAACTACCATTACTGGATTTTTCTTTTGATGAAAAATGTCCTCTTGTGGGTGATAGCTCATTTTAAAGATGTTTTTCTTTGTATTTTTGCAACAAAACCTTTCCCTTAGCCATCATGTGTCTATTACACACAATTCTGATAAGCCTCAATATTACAAATTCAAATCAAACAAAATCCTTGCCATTAAGCTAACAATTTGGGATATATAGTCACAAATATTATTGATCACTACCTTCATGCTGCTTGCTTCATTGACAGTGTTCTATGTGTCCTGTAAAAGGTCAACGATTACGTTTTATTTGTACAGTGTGTAAGTCTAGGCCCTACACAAATTTTATATCCCTGGAAATGTTTTAAAGAAAATAAAGTATATAGCACTGCTGTAATATATTATAACTATTATACAGAATAAAAATTTTGGCGCTGCATTACACATCAATTTCTAGTATAATTGTTTGGATTTACTTGAAATCAAAGGGAGAAAGACCAAGGTTAGGGAAGAACTTTAGTCTGCTTATATTAGTCAAAAATACCTGCCACTTCCATAGGCAAATATTCTGATCAGAAATGAGTTTGGAGATGTTGGTAGAAAGTGTGGCAACTTTTTGTATCATCATAAACCTATGGTTCAGAAGTAGAGGATTTGATTCAAAATGCCAAATCCAAGAAGAGATTATGTACAGTCTTTTTGAAGTGCTTCTGTTGTTGCAGATCCCCAGGAATATGACCTATCTATGATTGTAAGAAATCCTCTTTGAGCATTCCTTACAATGATGCTTTTCCACTTAAGGATTACCCATCCCTTTTTATCTTTGTTGCTTATTGCATATGGAGATTGCCCTTCTTTATAGTTTACTTTTTCTTCAAGCTCTTATTTTAAAGACCTGAGAATGAGACTGCAAATGAGGAGAATTGAATTGATATTGAAACTGCAAAGGGAAAAAAACAAAACCAAAAAACCTCTTAGGTTTTATTGTAACTCTAAAGGCACATTTTAAACCCTGGAACACATTTAAGAATAAAATGTTCAAACTCGCGCCTATCAAGAAATTTATAGTTAAGGATCATCTATTGTTAATGTTTCCTAATTCATCATTACTTGCTAACAGTTATGTGTCGATAAGAGAGGCCTACATCTTTTATTAGCGTGTCTCCTTACTGGGTTTTATGACTTCTAAAGATAAGGCCACTGGAATGCCTGCTCAGACAGATGGAAAGGTGACATGGCTTAGAACACTGGTGCTGACTTGGATATTAAACATCTTCTTTCTGCATTTTGGAATTTTACTATTTAAGTACACAGGCTGGGTCAGTGTGGGAGACCCTAGAGAATAGCAACCAGAAAAAAAATTAAGGGGAGTTTTTAAACTTCCCTTCCTTAAAAAAGTACTTTGGAAAATAAAAGTGTCTTTCCCACTCCTATTCCAGAATAATTTTTCTTCAGTTGCCTTTTAAACAGAGGGTCTCAGAACACACTTCAACATAGCAGTTGAGATGAATGGCTTGGTTGAGGGTACTTGCGGGAACTGCACTGAGGAGTCCTAAGAACTGCCAGACCAGTATTACCAAAGCGCTGATCAGAATGTGTCATGGCAAATGGTGTCTACTGAACATTCTGATCAGTATAATTCTCTACACTTACACCAGGTCCATTAACAGAAGCAAACTCTCTACTCTTGGTAAGAAGGATTTGCTTCCTGAAATCTAGTCCCCCAGAGTCCTGCTTTCGGGTCTGGAGCAATAGTCCCATATAGAAAAAATGAGTGGCTGGCTCATGGTAAGATGTGAATATTCCTGGAAACATTCTAGTATCTTATCTAGACTCCTCAGGATAATAAGGTTCCGCATCCAAACCTCTGTGTCTATCTCTGGAAACTGTGTAACTATGTTAGAGCTGAAAGGTTAAGCATAAACTATAATAACATGTTTTGTTTGCATTGTATCTTTCTATTTATGAAACATTTTTGAAATACGTTTTTTAAAGCAGGTCGCCAATCATTTGATCAGCTAAGTAGGAATGTATTATTCATCTCCATTTTTCAGATGACACTAGAGGTTGTGATAAGTCTAAGGTCATAAAACTATTAAGGAGAAGAGCTGAAACTGGCATCTAGTAAAGAAATTATTTTGTGACACAAAACTGAATCTAACAAATAGCCCCATGAGGAGTAGGGGACAGTTCATATCAAATTACATTTTAGTCTGTCCTAAAATCTGTATCAGTAGCAGTTGAAATAAGTGTTGATAAAATGAAGAAAGTGTACTTCATTTCATTTCCCTATGTCTGGGAGAAGCTCTATTTTATTGTGTGATTGTAAATATGTAACTTCTGAACAAACACTTGAATGCTTTTGGTTTGGTGATAAAGGAAACAAGAAGAGGTTTTGTATGGAATGAGAGAAGATGCTTGTATAACATTTTATGATTCCTCTTCTCACCTATTCCTCAAAAAAAAAAATAGAGAAGGAAGAAAGATAAAAGTAAAGCAATGCTAGATAGGTGCTCATCCCATCAGAACTGTAACATGATTAATGGATAAAAATGGTCCCAGCTTGGGGCATGTGGGTAGCTCAGTTGATGAAACATCTACCTTTGGCTCAGGTCATGATCTCAGAGTCCTGGTATCAGGCCCTGAGTCAGGCTCCCTGCTCAGCCAGGAGTCCACTTCTCCCTCTCCTCCGCCCCTTCCTCCGCTTATGTTCTCTTTCTCTCTCTCTCAAATAAATAAATTAATTAAATATTTTTTTAAAAGGTCCCAGGTTTACTCAAGGCTTGTTCCCACATGGTGTGGGTGTAATCCAGATGGCCAGGATGAATAAACATAATATTTGGTATCACACATCCCAATAAGCCTCTATGATATTTGGTAGCAGGAATCGAGTGAAGTTCTATCAACCTCCAGGAGAGAATATGTGTGAAGAGGAGGACTAACAAGAAGGACCAGATATGTTACTTGGTATGCTCTTACCTAGAGGAAACCTTGCTACACAGTGTGATACAGTGTCCCGAAGGAGCTTTGAGCCTGCTATACCCTGCCTCTGGCCAGGGTTCTTACTGGCCAAGTCAGCAGTGGACTCTTAGGATAGATGGCCCCAGAGGTTAAAGAGTGAGCATCTTTCAAAGAGAAAAGATACTAATAAATGTTGCTGCTTTCCATAGTTCAGCTCTACAGAGAACAACTACAAATAAAGTAATCTCTTTTTCTTATGGCTTTTTGTTATTTTCCTCAAAACAGACAGATTATAAAAATAGTTTCAAAACATTTTCTGCTAAATTTATATGTTAGCTGCATAATGACTGTTAAGGGAAACTAAGCACATTTGGAAGTTTTTGAAGCTGACTTAATTAAGAGCAGCTATCCTAGTAGCTCCCCAAAGCTCTTAGACGCCACAGACGGAAATGCTACACTGGTTTTGGTAGAGCCTTCAACTGATATGAGGAGAATGATTAGAAGGGTAACAAGACAAAAGGAAAAAGATAAATTTTCATTGGGTTCCCATATGTGGTGGGTTCCAGTGTTGCCTGGTTGCCAGTTAGTATGGGCTCACCTAAGAGCACACTGTTTAATTTTCAAGAAATTGTCAAGCCAGTCATTAAAACCATTAAAACCATCTATTATTAAAAAGTAAATTGTGTAAGCCTACGCTTACATAGAATATGAAATATACATAATAAGCTCTTACAGCTCATCACTTCTAAACTATTTTTCTACCTTTTTCCATTATCTATATTCTTGGGGGGGGGGGGGGGGGCAAGTTGCATCTCTTGTCCCTGGATGGTGGAAATCCTATGTAACAGCATGCTTCTGCACATCTCGTCTTAAACTCTGGTTTCCATGACACACATTGGTGGTTGATATTAGCCATGGTTTGCAAATACTACAAGGTAGACTGATCTATTGTTTTGTTGATTGTCTAATCATAAGAAATGTTAATAATGCAGATTAAAGTTGAAAATGTGTCATGCAGTTGCATTATGGGTAGTATAAAATTGAGGAAATATTTATTTATCATTTGAAAACTTTACCTAATTCAGCAAAGATGCTATTCACATCGTTGAGGAGCAACTGAAGTTCTGATATGCATTTTGGTTGTTCCACTTTCCTCCTAACTCATTAAACAAGAATATCAACCAGTATTCATGTCACATATCAGATTTATTGATGATACATCAATTGGGAAAAGGGATAGCAGATTGGGATCCAATTCTGTTTGTCAAATCCTATTTGAATTGCAGCTAGAATTTGGCTGCCAATGTAAGAGTTTGGAAAATACCAGTGGAAGCTTTCTGTTAGCATCAATTGGTTATACAGAATTTGTAATAATAAGTATTGTGTATTTCATTATAATTTGTTAATTGTGTGCTAAACATCCCTTATGGTTTTATAGCATTTATAATAAACCTATATACATACACATATGTATACATTTTTTTTCTTCATAGAGCCTGTTGTTTAATATTTGCCAGGATACTTTTGGCAAGCACTGAAATGTTCTTTTATTCTCTTATTTAATTCTATATCAAGTCTTTGAAATAGGTATTATCTTCTCTCTGTCCATAGAAAATAGAGAATGTGGCCCAGAAGAGTTTAGAAACAGTACTAATGCCACACAGCTGGTACAGAAGTAGTTGGGATGGGATCTTAGGTATATTCTGGGCAAAGCCTAGGCCTTCTTAATGATATCACTCTGACAGTGACATTAAATAGTTAATGATCTCAGTCACTTGCACTATATTCTGGCCTCAGTACCCTCCTCCATGAAAGGAGAATGATACTATTCATATCTCTTCAGAACCATCATAAGGATCAAATATGAAAATCATTTGTAAACTTAAGGTACTAAAATAATACATAATTAATTACCAAAGAGTTAGACATTTGAGGTAACATTTTGCCTGAAGAGCTTTACTATTCTGAGTCTGACTCAGGCTCCTTGAAAATGAACTTTTCCATATATTACCTGAAAAACAGAATGGCATTTCATTTTCTTTTGGAAATGCTTTCTGTTATAAATTGCTAGATTTTTTTTTTCCTATTCTGGACTTCTTTTTAAAACCCAACACCTTTTTGTTTAAGCACTACTAATTTTTCCTAATAATAGATTGATGGCTTCTTAAAATGTTTGGCAACTCAGTATGCCTGAGTTTTTATCAGCCTAGAGCCTCCCTAGAGGTAGCGTATGACCAGCGGATTCTGGGGAAGCAGCCAAAAGCTAAACCCAATGCATAAGTAAAAAGAAAGAAAAACAAATAAATATTTTTGAAAAGTAATCAAGTTGTTTGCATTAGGGTATTATTACTAATAACCTTGGATAATTTGAAGTTGTGGAGAATATAAGCACATTCTAAAACCCTCTGATACCTAGATATTCGATTGCTATATGGATAATAGATAATTTTGCCCTATATCTGTCTCCAATGCCAAAGCACTTTCAGATGATGACATTTTCTATTGCAATTCTGAGTGCTTACAGGCCTTGATTCTGCTAGGTAATTATAATATCTACCATGGCATTAAGGCTCACTGCATGAGCTAATGCCATGATATGGAATTAATCAAGTCTGAATGAAAAGGTCATTAGAAAGTTAAATTATTTCACTGATACCAGACTAGTGCCACATAAGCAAGAATTATACTCCTTTGTGATATAATAGATCCCGAAATTCAGTCATTAGTTTCACCTCACTAGGGATATCTAATTATTGATGTGGTTAATTACTTAAGCCCATTGACCATGGTTTAATATTCCATTACTTATACTTTTAGCTCTTTAAAAAAGCTATTAGGTAACATTCTTAACATATACTTATGGTTCACCTCAATTATTATTTCCTATGAGTTACCCTTGTAAAAACACAGATGATCTAATAAAATATCAACAGTTATTTATTAAACTCATACTATATAGAGGATTGTGCATAGGTATAAAGGGGAATTTCTCTTTTTAGGATAAAATAAATGAATTTCTGAACACATTACAATTATAGTCACTTTCTCATGGGAGCCTTCATAACTAACCTCTTCTGCACTATTCTTGACTGGAACAGACCAGATTAAGCCTCCGTGCAAAAATGAGCTTTATGGAGTTTTGGATAATTTGAGGCAGAAAAATGATGCAAGGTACCCTAACAGCTGAATGTCTTTTTTTTTTTTTTTTCCTGGCAGGGTAACATTTCAGATATAAATCTGAATAGTGAAAAAAAAAAATCTGAATAGTGATGTCATCTCCTTTTATTTAAAGTGCTGCATCACAGCAGAATATTAATCTTTCTGGTTCTGGCAAGACCCCAAGGATTCCAACAGTTTCCTGACCCTATCTTAGTCAGGATAGGCTAGGTTATGTTGCACTAACAAGCATTCCCAATATTTTCTTTACTTGAAACAACAAAGATTTATTTCTTGCTGTGCCACTTGTCCTTGTGAGTTAGCTGCAATCTCTGCTATGTGTCTTCTCTGTTGGGGCCTAAGGCAGACAGAAGCTCCATTTTTAACTTTTATGATCATCATGGTAGGGGGAAGAGCACACACTGAATTGCACACTTAAATTCTTCCTAGAATTACAATCTCAGTCATTTGTTCCAACGAAAAGGACCAGAATACTTGTGCTCAGCAATAATGACTACTAGCCATTGTCACTGAGGACTTTAGTAGAGGGAGCAAGAAATGGGGCAGGTCTCAAGAAACTCTGTTATATCTTTTGTTCTATATGGTCACTTCACTTCAGCTAAGTTTCTATAACCTTTGAGTAGTACTAAATCAGTTGAACATTTTGGGTTATGTATGTGCTCTTTCTTGGTGTGTAATCTGTCATCCATCTGAGATGCTTTGATTCTCTGTTATAATCTCGCTTCATCCTAAAGTTGTATATAGAGTGGATCAAAATACAAAATTTTATTATTTATATCATTATTTTCCTAAGAACAATGAGGAAAGGGACAGTAATCACAGCTTTTCCATAGCATCTCGCTTAGTGCCAAGCTCAAAGGAATTGTAAAATAAATATAAGTGTATGAACAAATGAATGAGAAAATAAAAATTCCAGCTAAATAGGAGGTTTTGAGTTGGAATATTTCCTCCCTATTTCTATTTCATTTCTTTTTTTTTATATTTATAATTTCTTCCTTCTACATTTTGGGGGCTTTATTTGCTCAGTTTCATTTTTTCCCCTATCTTCTTAAAGTGATGGCTTAGTTTTACTTATACCTTTATTTTCTAATCTAAGCACTTGAAATTACATTTTTCCTCTAATCACTACTTTTCCAACATTCTACAAATTTAGATATGTTGTATTTTTATTATTATTGTGTAGAAAGTATTTTCTAACTTATGCTGTAATTTGTTTTTGTTCTTTGGTCCATGTTATTTAGAAGTATTTGTTTGATATGCAAACGTGAAGGTTTGTGGATATCTTATTGCCAATGAATGTAATTTAATATCATTATTTGATAATTATGAAGACTTACCTTCTGGCTGAGCATATGGTATCTTTGTGAATATTCCTTATACAGTTGAAATAGATGTATATTGTTTAGTTTTTATTGTGTTCTATAATTTGCAATTAGTCAAGTTGATAGATAGCATTGTTTAGCTCTTTTCTATCTTTACTGGCTTTTTTCTACTTGTTCTTTCAATTAATGAAATGGAGTAGCGAAATCTCCAAGTATGAATACATCTTTCTTCTTTTGTTCTGATTTTAGCATTTGTTCATGAAATTTGTAAAATCATTATGTTGTTAGTTGCAAAATGGTGAATTTTTTCCATTTCTCTAATTGTATTACAAAGATCTCTCCCTCACTCATAGTCTCTTGTTTTTCTCAGACAGAAGGTATCTCCCTAGCTATTGAATCTTCTTCCTTCCTTCCTTTCTTTCTTTCTTTCTTTTTTTCTTTCTTTCTTTCTTCTTTCTGTCTTTCCTTCCTTCTTTCCTTCCTTCTTTCCTTCCTTCCTTCCTTCCTTCCTTCCTTCCTTCCTTCCTTCCTTCCTTCCTTTCCTTCCTTCTCTTTCTCTCTTTCTTTCATATCAATATGTTATAAGTCAGTATCATCTTTCTGTATTTAATTTGCCTTAAATTTTCCAAGTGGAAGTTCCTTTCAGGTAATCTACTGTATTCTTTTAATGTGTATCATTTAGTACTTGAACACATTTTTTATTTCTGATGCAATGAAATAGTTCAAGCTCACCTTTTACTTTCTGGTTTCAAACTCATATACTTTACTTGGAAGTGATGTTTAAAATCCCATCTCTGACATTAAATTGTATGTACTCATTGCTTTAGGTGACATTTTTCTGAGCTCTTTGGTGGAAAATTTGGAAATATATTTATTTATTATATATTTTATTATATATATTTTTAAATATTTTATTTATTTATTTGAGAAAGAGAGAGAATGAACTGGTCAGGGGAAGGAGGGGCAGAGGGAGAGGGAGAAGCAGACTCTCCACTGAGAAGGGAGCCTGTCATGGTGCTCAATCCCAGGACCCTAGATTCATGACCTGAGCTGAAGGTGACACAACTAACTGACTGAGCCAAATGGTGCCCCTGGAAGTACGTTTTTTAAACAATCATTAGTTTATAATGATGTATGTGAATCAAATCCAACAACATGGGGTTCCTTTTCACATTTTCCCATTCTGTTTTTTTTTTAAAAGATTTTATTTATTTATTCGAGAGAGAGTCAGAGACAGAGGCAGAGGGAGAAGCAGGCTCCTTGTGGGGAGACTGATGCAGGATTCAATCTCAGGACCCCAGGATCATGATCTGAGCCAAAGGCAAATGTTCAACCACTGAGCCACCCAGTTGCCCCACGTTTTCCCATTCTGTATAGGTATTTCTTTATCTCAGTACATATCAATGTCTACACAGCTAAAAATCACTGAAGAGAAATAAATAGAATAGTGACTATAATTTGAATAACCCTAAAGAGGAAATGACAAGAAGAAAAGAGAACTAAAAGCATTGCATACATATAAGATAAATAAGAGATGTTAGATATAAGCCCAACCACATTTGTGCTCATTTTCAATTAAAATAAAGAAAACTGCAATTAGAAGGCAGAAATTACCAGAATGGATAAGATGAAGCACAGTTAAGTTGTCTGCTGTCTACCGTAGATGCACATTAAATCTAAGAACAGGTAGGTTGAAAAAAATACGATGACAAATTATATACCATCCGAAGAGTAAACAGGAGGAACATGATATATATCTATATTAATATCAGATAGGTTCAAAGAGTGTTGTTAATGATAAATAAGTATTTCAAAATGATAAAAGGTTCATTTTATTAGCAAGGCAGAATGTCAAAGTACTTAATAAA
The DNA here is from genome assembly GCF_048418805.1 of Vulpes vulpes. Lineage (NCBI taxonomy): Eukaryota > Metazoa > Chordata > Mammalia > Carnivora > Canidae > Vulpes > Vulpes vulpes. The sequence goes on from NC_132786.1 coordinate 114,350,303, forward strand.
GGGCTTTAAAATACATCAAGCAAAAACAGGCCGAACCAAAGGGAGAAATAGATTACAATAATGCTTAGAAATTCTAATACTCTTCTTGCAGTAATTTATAGAACAAATAGACAAAAAATAATTAGTAAGCATAAGAGATATGAACAATATCAGACACCTTGATGTAATCAAAATTAAAGAATGGTTACCAATGTAGGCCAATGCCACTTTTGGGCCATTAGGTAGCTAGGAAATAAATCTCATTAGTTTAAAAAAGATTGAAATCAAGTAGGGTATGTTGGTTTGACACAATGTAATTAAATTAGATATTTAAGAGATACACAAATCCCCTAATATCTGAGTGGACAATAACACATTTCTAAATAACATGTAGATTAATGTTGATATCAAAAGACAAAATAGAAAACTCTGACAACTGAATGGTAATGAAAAAGCAATATATCAACTACAGTAGTTAATTTTTTTAATTTTTAATTTAAAGTCTTCATACAAATAATTGTGGCTTCACTGGTATAATCTAACAAACATTTGATGAAGAAACAACAGTATTGCAAGAGTTCTTTCAGAAAATAAAGGAAAGTTGACTTCTCCAATTGTTTTATGTACCCAGTATACAAGTGCTATGAAAACCTAACAATGCCATTATAAGAAAACAAATTAGAGAACAATGTACCTTGTAAAGACAATACATTTGTTAATGAAACATATCAAATCAACCTAGTGATATTTAATAAAAGATAACAAAATTGCACCATGACCAACCAGGTTTCCTCTCAAGAATTCAAGCTTAGTTTATTGTTCAAAAACAAATCAATCTAATGGAACACAACAAAATGATAAAAAGAACAAACTATCGATATGTACAACAGCATGGATGAATCACTAATGCATTATGCTAAATTAAGGAACCCAATATTAAAATGTTATATACTGCATACTTCCATTAATTTGACATTTTGGAAATGGCAATACTAAAAGAAGACAAAACAAGTCAGTGGTTGCCAGGAGTTCAGAAAGGAACGGATTCTAACTACAAATGTAATATGTGAGATAATTCTTTGAGGTATAAGAATGTTTCTGTATTGTATCTCTGGTTGTAGTTACACGAATCTATGCATATTTAAAAACTCATAGAACCTTACACCAAAAAATGTGACTTTTGCTTTATGTACATTAAAACAAACCCAAAAACATAATTTAATTTTTTATTTTAAAAGAAAAAAGCAGGTAAAGCATCATCTTAGTAAAATTCAGACAATGCATCTGACAAAAGTCAATATCCCATTATGATAAACTGTCTCAGCAAATTAGGAGTAAAAGAAAACTTCCTCATATGATAAAGGGTATTTGTAACAAATCTATGATTAATATCATATTTGCTGATGAAATAATGAAGATTTTCTCTCTCACTAGAGAATAAGATAAGTATATCCACTCTCACTACATCTATTCAATATTTTACTGGGCAGTGATGCTAAAAGAAAATACCCAAATCCGGAAAGCATGACTTGGTACTGGATAGTTAGCGTATTCTCAGAAATTGTGAGGGGGTGCCTGGGTGTCTCAGTCAGTTAAACATCTGCCTTCGGCTCAGATCATTATCTTAGGGTCCTAGGATCAGGCCCCATGTTGGGCTCCCTGCTCAGAGAGGAGCCTGCTTCTCCCTCTCCCACTGTGCTCTCTCTCTCAAGTAAATAAATAAAATCTTTAAAAATATGTATAAATTATGTGATTAAATTTCTAAAAACCTGAAAGCTAGACCATATAGCAGGGGGAGTTCTAAAAGTTCTGTTATGAAAGCTAACAACTTACTTAAGAAGTATAAGCAATTCCAGAATCCTGGTAAAGTTCATGTCACAGGTCTTAATAAAAAGAATAGAATGATTTTATTCACAAAGTACTTAAAACAATTAGTGAGCTAAATCAAACTAAATTTACCACAAGTTAAAATTCAGTTTGACTTTAATCTCAGATTAATTTAGGCCTACATTCTAACAGCCTAGGAGAAGAGGCATGCTAATTTCTGTGGACAGATATTTAATACTTCATTCATTATTATTGTGTTACACAAAATATGTCATATATTCAAAAATTTAAATACATACAAAGAGGGGTGCCTCAGCTGGTGGTGCATGTGACTTCTGATGGGGTCATGAGTTAAGTCCTACTTTGGATGTAGAACTTACTTAAAAGAAAAAAAAAAGGACATACAAAGAAGCAAGAAAATGGGACCTATGGTCAAGACATAAAATAGTCAATAGAACAGACCTAGAGATGGCCCAGATGTTGGAAAAATAAGAAATATACTTTAAAATACTATGATAAAAATGCTAAAGTTTCTAGTGAGAAAAGTAGCCATCATGGGAAAAGAGATGATTAATTTTAGCACAGATATTGATGTTATAAAAAAACAAGAAATAAAAATAATATTATCAAAAATAAAGAATATATTAGATGGGCTTAACAACAGACTGAATATTGAAGAGAAAAAGACTGGTAAATTCCTGACAAGTCAATAGAAAACACTGAAACTAAAATACAAGCGAAAAAGAGTGAAATAAAAACAAGACAAAATGTCTCAGACCTATGAAACAATATCATGTACTCTACATTATGGTTTGCAAACCTTGGCACTATTGAAATTTTGGATCAGACAATTATTTGTTATGGGAGGATATCCTGTACATTATAGGATGTTTAGTCACATCCTAAGCCCCTACCTGCTATATGCTATTAGCAAACACCCTTCTAGCTTAGAGAACCAAAAATGTGTCTGGACATTGTCAAATATTTCCTGGAGGACAGTATTGTTCCTAGTTGATAACCAGTGGTGTAAAATATATTTGCAGATGGAGATGAGAAGAGGAGGGAATGGGTCAAAGAAAGTATTTGAAGAGCTACTACATGAGAACTTTAAAAAATTGATGAAAGACTTCAACTTACATTTTAAGAAAATATAAGTTATACTGACAAAAAAACCCACAGAGCAAATAGAATCCACACATCAGCATATTATAGCCAAAGATGAAGAGCAGTATGGAGACTAAATATAAATACAGATGGAAAAGGACACATTACATACCTGGTATCATGACACTAAATACTGCTGACCACTCAACAGAAACAAACCAAATGGCAGTGGAACAACATCTTTAAATTGCTTAAAAATGAAAAATAAAAAAGTCTGGCAATGTAGAGTTCAGTCCACAGAGAAATAGCCTTCTGAATGAAGGTGAAAAAGACATTTCAAAGTGTCAAAGTTTGCAAGAATTTGTCTGGAGCAGATATGCACTATGAAGATGGCTAAAATAGATTATTCAGAATGAAATTGAATACAATTGACCCTTGAACAATTCGAGGGTTAGGGGTGCCAACCTCCCACACAGTTGAAAATACACATTATAACTTTGATTCCCCTAAATCTTAACTACTAATAGCTTAGTGTTGACCAGAAATGTTAGTGATAACATAAACAGTTTATTAACCCATATTTTGCATGTTACATACATTGTATATTATATTCTTACAATAAATGAAGCCGAGAAAAGAAAATGTTATTAAGAAAATCATAAGACTCAAAAGAATATCATAAGGAAGAGAAAATACACTTACCTCACTGTATCAAAAATAAATCCATGTATAAGTGGATCTGCACAGTTCTGTCCCATACTGTTCAAGGAAGAGTCAACTTTAATGCCAGATGAAAGTATAAGGTGAATTTGTAAGAAAGAACAAAAATCACACTCCAAATAAATCTCAAGGTTTAATACAATACACACCAAAATTCAGCAGGCTCTTTTGAAAGGTAGATAAGTTATTTACAAAATTTATATGAAAATTAATTCTGAAACAGCCATAACAATACTGAGAAACAATAAACTTAAAGGACTTTCACCACCTAATTTCAATACTTACTATAAAGCTATAATAATTAAGATAATGTAGTGTTGGTATAACGGAAAGACAAATAATTCTGACAATAAAATTTGCGTGACTCAGCACAAATGAGCAATTGATTTCCAACAAGCTGAGAAGCAATCCATTGGGAAGTACATTTTTACAAATAAATGGTGCTGAACAATTGGTTGAATCTGTGAAAAAATAGGATCCTGACCCTATTCCCATTCTGTCCATGAAAATTAATTTGAGGTTAATCATTGGCATAAAATAAAACCAAGAACAATAAAATATTTCAAAAATTAAAGAATGTCTTTAGGATTTTGGGAAATGTTTAGAATAGTCAGAATACAAACTTACAGCAAAACACTGATAAAATGTATTTCTGTAAACATTATAATTTCTGCTTCATAAAACATTGTAAGATTGATATAAAGTTATAGTCTATGAAAGAAAAACATATTCTTAGCACATATACCTGTGCTAAGAAAGACTTTAAGAGAGACTATATAAAACCTTACTAAAATCAGCAATAAAATGATTAACAATCCAATTTAAAAATCGAAAAGATACTTGAATAGCCATTTCATGAAAATACAACTGAATAGCCAATAAGCAAATTAAAATGCAAATTAAAACCACAGTGATACACTATTTCTCAACACAAGATGGGTGAAATTGAAGGCTGACACACTAAGAATTTCCATCTATTTGGAGAAATAGAGCTCTCATGCTTTGGTGGTGACAGTACAAAATGTTCGAGTGGTTTGGAAATTGGCCATTTCTCATAACATTTAAAGATTTTATTTTATTTTTTTTTTAATTTTTTATTTGTTTATGATAGTCACACAGAGAGAGAGAGAGAGGCAGAGACACAGGCAGAGGGAGAAGCAGACTCCATGCACCAGGAGCCCGACGTGGGATTCGATCCTGGGTCTCCAGGATCACGCCCTGGGCCAAAGGCAGGCGCCAAACCGCTACGCCACCCAGGGATCCCTCTCATAACATTTAATGTAATCCCCCCAATGACTGCGATTTTACCCCAGATATTGACCCAAGAGAAATGAAAACATAGGTCTATAAAAGACTTGTACAAGGAAGTTTATAGCAGTTTCATTCATAATAGTCAAAGAGTTGAAACAACCCAAAGTCCATTTATAGGAAAATGGATAAACTTACAGGAAAATGGATTCCTTATAAAAAGGAATACTCCTCAGGAATATATATATATATATGTTTTTAAGAACAATCTGATGGTTCAGGCAGCAACAGGGATGAATTCAATATAGATTAACCATGTGAAAGAAGCCAGATACAAAAGAATATAATGTATATTATACCATTTTTATAAATTCCAAGTATAAGCTAAACTTGAAAATAATGCATTAGAAATCAGAAAGTGCTTGCTTTTGAGGTAGTGTAAATTTAGTAAATAGGAGATGGGAATTTTCTGTGATAATGAAAATGTTTCATATCGTAAATGGATTGGTGGTTACCCCGATGGATACATGGGTCAAAAGTCATTAAGTTGAACACGTAAGAGCAATGCATGTAAATCATACCTCAAAATAAAAGAGAAAAAAGGCAAACAACCCAATAGAACAAAAAGACAAAAACTTGGCAGTTTGTAAAGGAAGATGCACAGGTGGCTAAAAAGCACATAAAAGATGCTTTTCTAGTTATGCTTAAATCAGAGGCTACCATGGTACCTACTAGTTAAAAAACTGTGAGTGACATGGCCATCGCGGCAATCTGCAGATCAGGAAACTACTTCAATGAGCCACCAATGAAGCAACCTTCCAGTCAAGAGATGTGAAGCTAGTGACTGTACACTGGAATGTGTAGGCACCACTGGTGCCTCCTGACCTTCTTAAGCTGGGACTACATACTGGAATATGATTATAAAGGAAAACAAAATCTGCATCTCCATGCCCTTGTTTTTCAGAGTCAAAGTGAGGAAGGAGATGGTCTTTGCTTTGTCTTTTACTTTCAAACATGTAAAAGTACTTACAGATCTTGAATGCAGGCTAGCTCTAAGAGAGTGTGAGAAATATTGTTTTTATATTTTAGTATCTCCAGAAGAGGAAGGCCCACTAGGAGGATGTTAGGATGGAGACCTAGTGCCCAACAGAGATAGTTACCGTGATTATTTACATTTTGCAGACACTGAGACTTAGAAATGCTATTTAGCTTGTTATTAAGGCTGAAAATTGAACACTAAATTTTAGATTTCTAACCACTAAGCTGTATTTAATAAGTTACACTCAATTTTTCTTTGCATATTGCTTACTTAACTTCAACATTTTGTGTAATGTTTGGTCCAAGGTCTATGATCCAGATGATAATGACCTTGGAAGTCTTGTTTGGAATATCTGAAGGAACTTTCATCATCTGAAGCTTACTGTTTTTTTTTTTCTTTTTAATCTAAACATTTTTAGCTACTCATTTTCAATTAAATGGAACATAATTATATGATTAGACTCAGATGAGTTACGGGGAAATTCACCAATCTAATTGAAACTAAAAATAATTGGAAAGCCTATCTATGATGCCCCAAACTGTAAGAAATATATACTTTGGCCTTATCAGTGACTTTGCACTGAAAATTATTCTGGGCCTGCAAAGGCAAGGCTCATTATAGAGAATGGTATTGCAGAATTTTACTACGTATTTTGAGTCCATATACCAAATTAATAAAGGACATCATTCTGGATCCCTCACAGTTATATTTTATATTTTACTTTGCAAATTACTTTGAAATTCAGTCTTCTATCTTGGCATGAGATTAGTTCAGCCACCTAAAGGCTATCGGCAGTCTCTGAGTGACAGGCTTCTCAGTTTTAATTTGCACTTCAAAGCATCAGTTTCTAGTTAAGAGAAACCAAAGACCCTTCCAGAGCCTGTGCTACCTTATCGGAGACAGTTTCTGGACAGTGCAGCACTTGAATGGTGCTTGTGCTCACTGCTAACTTTCATAGGTCTTCATTTCCATCTAACCCATCTCAGTTTCTTAGGTAATGAAAAGAAAATAAATGAAGCTTTCTTCATACTGTCATGTACTGCTCCTGGTTGTCACCTGGTTCTAGAGGGGAGAGAATAAAATCCCTAGGGAGAAGCTTATTTCTTATCACAGGTGGAGACTATCATATTTAAAGAATGAGTTTCCTGCTGATGTTCTGTTTTGTTTTGCATCTTGGCTTTTAGGATGGAGTCCCTCTCTAACATCCATTACAAGCTCATTTGTTTATTTGGTTTTTAATCAAAAAGAATTATTTTTTTTTTCTAGCGTGAGATTTGGATTTATCCTCAATTACTTAGTTGAGGAACTAGCCACTGAATACCTAAACCAGTGATGGTCAAGAAATCTTGTTGAGAAGGAAATTAGTGCAAGTAAAATATGGTTACTGAAAGTATTAATAATTAGGTGCATGCAATATAAAAAAATGAAAAATAATAATACAATGCATTTCATTAAGTGGCCTTGTGAAAAAGAATGTAGACAAAGGGACATGAGTGGTCGTTCATTAATTTGAAAAATACATGCGAAGATGTAAATTGTGTGGCTATTCTATTTCTTCTATTATTTCTATGTATAAAGCATAGTTGCTTTGTTTTTAAAATATAAGTGATAATTAGTACATAGAGGGAGTGGATAGCAGTGAGCCAGCAAGTTACAGAAACATATAGGAAGCGTGATAACAAAAGAAAATATAAGGTAGAATGGATTGCTAATGATATGCGGCCAGATGTGGTGTAGCTAAAAGTCCTCAGAAATAACTGACCAGATAGATTTGATCTCCTATCTCCTAGAATAATAACACCCCGTATGTCCCCAGGAAATGTGACAGGATGCCAAAGAGTTAAGAAAGCAAATTACAAACTAAGGAGAGGTTTAATAAGTTAATAAAATACATCTTAAGATATGTATATGTGATAAGTACTAGGCCATGTTAAGAATTGGAAATGTGGGAACTTAAAGGGAAAGGAAGGAAATCTGTCCATCAATCAGATTCATCTATTGTTTTCTATATAAGTCAGACTTTCCCCTATGCTTTTGAGATAGGGTAAGCTATAGTTAATTAAACTAAAACTTGTATAGAGTTTAAGTATGAATTACAGCACATTTTATCTCTTATGAAAACTCCCGCCAGTTAGAAGTGGCTGCTTGAATTGCTCTATGGGGATGTATGGTGAAGCCAGTTTCAAGCCTGGTGAGAGTGTCATAATCAATTACTTATGTCTGCAGTGATCATGAGAATGTCTGTAGTGACCATGACTTCTTACCTTGAACAAGGCCTTCCAAAATAGATGGCTCTTCTTTAGGCAAGGGCTCAGATTAGGACTGAACACTTGTAGGACACCTAATGTCAAGCAGATATTGGGTTTAATGAGAATAGATGGCCAATGCATGTACATTTTAGGAACTAATTAAATATAAAAGACAGCCTAAACACAGACTTGAGGAAGAATGTGAACTCACATTAAATCAGATGATTCTTGGCTTGGAATAAAAAAATTGAGAAGATTCAGAATGTTCCTGGCTGAGGAAAGCTGAGCATGCCTATAATGAGTATTTCTTTTTGGGTTTCTGGTTTGTGGCAAATGTTTTTACATCTTCCTCTTGGACTCTGGAATATAATCCAAAAAGACTCTATTGGCTTAGAATAAGCCATTGGCTATGCTCACTGGGTTCTGATAACATAGTACGTCCCAGTCTTAAGAGTATTGGTTGAGGAGATAATTTCTTTGATGGTTTGTTTGCTTTTTCAAAGACAGGCTTGTAGAAAAAAAAAAGAAAAAACAGGCACAGTAGTAGAAGGCTTCTGAATATTGGACACAATTAGATGCAGTTTGAGAGTTGTAGGCCAAATTCAGTGATTCAGTAGGAGTATCATGCTTTGGGGCTATTGTAGATTTTTAAAACCAAAAGATAACATCAATGAAAGGAAATGATGGATGCAACAGTTCTCTTAGCAACTTCACTCAGAATCCAAGATCCTAGCTGCTGGTTGGAGCAGGCAATTGACAGAAGTTCTAACATGAAAATAGTGATTTTCTATAAAACAGTGGCAATTTTTTAAAATGGAAGGCTAGAAAACCAAGCAGGGTAATTGAAAATGAGGTAGGAATCCAGTTATCAGTGCACTCTAATCAATGGATTGGTGGCATTGGACTGTAAGCAATGTCATGAGTTTCCTTCTACTTCTCCTCTTGGGTTCAGTTATAAGACTAGTTAAAACCTGTGGAAGGAAGCTCTGATCAGGCTCAGAATCTAGGGTTAGAATTATATAAAGATAATAATCTTTCAGGAAGCTCAAGTTCTATTCAATTTTTAAAGTTCTCTGTAAACATACTTTTAATAATCTCTTTGCAAGTCTATTGATTAAGGAAGTTAAAAATAATTTTTACCATTCTTTAATTGATTGCTCTGTTGGAGATTAAATTCCTCCTACTCTATAGCTGTGAGAGTGGAAAACAGTGTCCTTTTGAGAGAACAAAACCAAACCAAACCAAACCTTCAATTAATTGGAAACAAGAACTAGCCCTGAGGTCCATGGGTCCATAGGGAATTTAGGAGTGGGGTTTGAAAAACCATGAAACTGATAAAGCTCTATCATATGTTTTGAAAATCTTTTCATAGTAGCATAATATATTTTGTAACAATATATTTTATAACACCTCACAGGTTATTTTATTTATTATATTTTATAATATTCGATTTTATAACAATATATTTTATAACATCTCACAGGTTATTTTATTTATTATATTTTATAGTAGTCTAATATAATTATAATATTATTATATTTTATAATATCATGCAACTTGATGAATTTCTTCTTTCTCTTGCCATGTTACTTGTGAGGTTTATTCATATTATTATGACCTGACACAGATTGTTCATTCTCATTATTATATAATGTTCTACTGTTTGACTAAGCCATGATTTATTTATCTATCCAACTGTTATTGGCATTTAGATAATGTCCAGTATGAAGCTATTATGAATAGTGTGTCTATGGATATTTTGGTACATGTCTTTGGTAAATATATGGATAGGCATTTCTGTTGGGTATAAACCTAAGAATAAAACTTCTGGATCATAACTCTAGAACCTTTACTTTTATCAGTCTGATTATCTAATTTCAGTGTTCACTCTTTTATCTTTTTCAAAATGACAGAGAGAAGTTTGTGGTTTGAATCTCTCCTCTTTTGGCAACCAAAATAGTGGTAATAGATTAAACACTTAACATTGAAATTAAAAAGCTGTATCAGTGTTTGAAAGAAGATAGGCATTTCCATGGACTAGAAGGGGAAAAAAAAATATACAAGCATCAAGCAAGGTGGGACTCTGGGTCTAGAATTGGGAAGAATTTATCTCTTATGAGATGACAGCATTTAAGTATATATATCTCAAGCAAGGTTAAGAGCTGAAACTAGTTCACAGCATGAAGCCAGGTTCTCAAAAAAGCCTGAAAGAAAGTTGCGATTGATAATTGCCTAGGTTGTGGCTTATATGAAGTTGAATATTTATGGAAATAATAAAAGGTATTGTTACTTCTGTGGCAGGGGCTAAATCTTCCTGAGTTCTCTATGGGTCAGGAGCTCCAAGTTGCCAGTGTTAGATCTATTTCTGCAAGGGAGAATGGGAAAGAGATGCCAGGTAAGGGAAACCCCAAAATTCCTAGAAAAGAATGGGCCTTCAGAGTGGAAATAAAAACGACAACAGCAATAGCAAGAACAGCAACAACAATAATAATGACAAAATTCCTTCTCAAGATGAGTCTATAAACCAATACTCCAAAGTATGTAAGTCAGGTGAAGGAAGACTGCTCCCAAAGAACTAACTAATGGAAAAAAAAAAAAAAAAAGTATGCTCATAAAATGAAAATAAAAGATCTAGAAATGTCTTTGAACTATTTGATTAGCAAATTCAGAAGTATGATAAATGAACTAATATCTATGAAAAGGAACTCCTAAAAGCAAAAGACAAGAAAAGATGTATTTGACTAATTCAAAATATTGGAATTGAAAAATACAGACTTTAATCTGTACACAGTTGAAGACAGAATTCAACAAGTCAAAAAATGATTGTGAGGTACCTTGAAACTAACCAAGATGCCGAGATGAAGAAATGTGAAAGAGAACCTGTGGAACAGGAAGCTAGAATAATAGTAACAGACTGCAGTAGACACCGATTAAAAGAAGAGAAAAGAAGGGGATAAAAAATCAATATACAAAAAAATAATAATAATAATGGCTGCAAATGTTTCAAAATAAAGAAGACTTACTAAACTAAGTGTTGAAATTGCACACTTATTGTACATCAGGATAGTCATAAAACCACACCAAAACATTATCTCCAAACTTAAAATATCAAGAATAAAGAAGAAATTTCAAGTTCAAGGAGAGAGGAAAGGCAAGTTACCTCCACAGAGTCTACAATCACAGTAGACTTCTCATCAGCAATGGTATATACAGGAGGACAAGGAAATGCTATTTAAAAATGCTGAATGATTCTAACACTGAAAAGCATCATTCAAGAAAGAGGAGTAGGTTAAGGCATTCCCAGTGACACAGCAAGCAATCTTTCATTTTGCAAACACTTTCATAAAGAATTATTAAAAGCTAGTTATGAAGGAAACTCATGTAGACATTCATAAAAAGTTGACTACACTTTAGATCAGATGCCACCAGCCATATCATCTCTGTGGTCACTACTCAATGCAGCTGCTATAAAGTGAAAGCAGCCATGGACAGGACAGAAAGTAAAAATGTAATTACTTCTCTGTGCCCCATCTGGTCTGGTCTTATTTAGTGTCAGAATTAGTTTATAAATGGGATAGACAGAGTTCTTAATCTCTGTATTTGCAGTAGCTCTGCACTTAATTTTACATTATAAGCTTATATCTTTTCTAGAATTCAGTAATCATATTCGTTATCTTGATCATCATTTTTATTTGTAATTGTTATTACCAACTTGCATAAACCATGCCTTAACAGAAGGACTCTTCTGTGGAGAGAGTCCCATTGTGCCCTGAAATGCTGGGGTTAGATGGGTCTTCATAGATTTTTGTGCCTTTGGACAGAACAAAAGTGTCTTTCGGGCTGAGTGCCACTTGGAAGACTTTATATGATTACTCAGATGCCTTTTCCTTCATTGCTGTTTCCATCTCTCACTTCAAAGAACCTCACTGCAAAGAAACAACCTTCTCTCAAGGCTAGATTTAGCTGAATGTGTTTGGTCATTTAATTTCTCCACCCCCAAGATGCAAAAGGGTTACATTCATATTACTGGTTATTGGCAACATTGGCAAATTTTCAAGTTAATTGATTTCCTGGCACTGAAGATTATACTACTAAAAACAGTTTTGTCAGAAGAAATATGAAGCAAATGCTGGACTTAAGTCCTTAAATCACTCTCAGATTTTATTGTAGCTTGTTCATTCATACAATTTGAGATAGAAAGTGTGGACCTAGGCAAGCAGTGCATGCCTACTTGCGTTAACAGATAAAATATGACAAGTTTTTATTCAGTCTATTTCTAGAAATATAATTTTTTCCTGATTATGTATTTAGAAATAATCTTTTCTGGGAAATACATATTTCCTTTAATTCTTTTACTTTTTTTTTCTGATAACTATGTAATTTTTAAAGCAATAAATTTAAGAATTTCGGAGTTAGAAGAGACTCCAAATATTTGTCATTCAATGTTATTTGACATAAAACTCTTCTACAGTGTTCGCTTCAGCAGCACATATACTAAAAATAAAACTCTTCTACAATGTTCTTACTAAGTAGTGACTTCACTTTTGCTTGATTACCTTGATTACCTCCTATAATGGAGAATTCACTATATCCCATCATTGCCTATCCTATTCTTACTCAAGTCCTAATGATTTTTTTTTTCTAAGTGTAATGTTAAATGTTGAATTTGTATATTAGAGATTTTACATAGAGGGTTGAAAGATAAAAATGTGTATAATAGGAATTACATCCAGTAAGATTTTGAATAGTTATGACTATGCAACTCTTTATCATTAGTATAGTGAAGGCTTATTTATGTCCTCCATTATTCCAAAAATGATTCAAAAAGCTTCAGACAAAAATCATGAAAAGCAAGATGAAAATTAAAGTGAAGAAAAAAGGCTCAAAAGGAAAGGAAGGGGAATTTTAAGGAAGGAAAATAATATTAGTTGGAATTAAAGTTTATCATGAAATTTATGTGTTAGATGCTTTATACTACTGACCTAAGCAGCCAAAGCAAATAGAAATACAAGATCATTTCGGTTAAGGAAGGGCTATTGTTTTCCTTGGTAAGCAAACCATGGGGCTTCATAACAGATGTGTACTGTGATGTGTTCAACAAAAGTATTCAACTCTATCTTCCCAACAAATATCAGAGGAAGCTCACTGTTAACAAGCCACAGCAATCAAAGTATAGGTTTGTAAAGGTATTTCAGTTTTCGTATCAGGCATGAGTATGGCCACTGCCTGGTAGTCTGGTTTGACTCATGGATAATTTGGAATATCAATAGGGAGAGATGAACTAAACTCTTTCAGTTAATACCACACGAAAATTCTATAATTGAATTTTCTATAAACAGTGTAACAGAAATTCCAATGTTTTATTCCTTGAAATGATTCAAAAGTACAGAATTTTGAAATGGTTTATTAAAGACATACCGAAAATGCTTTGACAGTCAAATGGGCAACAGGGCGAGTTGATATAATTTCATAATAAAAAGAAACCTAATGAAAACAAGTAGCTGGTAGGCGATTTTTTTTGAATGAGTTTGCATTTATGCATTTTGGGTGGGCACATAATATACCATTTCACCATGCAGTCTAGAAATGCTATCTGGAAAATAACCAGTAGACTCTAGACTAGTGGTTTTTCAACTTCAGTACACTAAAGAATCACTTAGGAACCTTGTCAAATATGCAGATCTCCACATCTTCGAAGATTATGATTTAATAGGTTTGTGTGGAACATAGTAATCTGAATTTTGCAGGTGATTTGTGCACACATTTTTTTTTAAATATTTTATTTATTTATTTATTCATGAGAGACAGAGAGAGAGAGAAAGGCAGAGACACAGGCAGTGGGAGAAGCAGGCTCCTCGCACGGAGCCTGACGTGGGACTTGATCCCAGGACCCCAGGATCACACCTGGGCTGCAGGCAGTGCTAAACCGCTTCACCACCCGGGCTGCCCTGTGTGCACATTTTGTAAAACATTGCTCCGGATGTGGTGAATCTCTACTCTGGAACTGAGATTACTGTAGCGTTGGCCAAAATTATCAGTGAGTTATTATTAACAAATTTTGTTTCATTAAATTTTTTCACTTTGGAAGGGGAAGATTATGTCGCTTTTTTAAAGGATTTTTATAAAATTGCCTTTGTTCATTTTAAACTGGATGTTCAGAGGAAGACAAAGGAGATATCCTCGGGTAACATAAAAATCTCTCTTAGTTAAGAATTTTAAATGAAACTCTACCTTACACCACCAAATTGCCAGAGAACCACTTTGTTTTTATACTGTGTTAATATATATAGTTCATTGACTTTTAGTATTATTATTCTTATAAACTTCTTTTTATTGTTCACAGGATGCCTGAGGGCGATCATGTTATTTATAGTAGCCTGGTTATAAACAGATTGAGAGATACAACCTGTGTCACTAAGTATCTGGAAAAAAAAAAAAAAACAAAACAAACAAAAAAACGGGCATAGCAGGATAGAGGAGGCTGTTTTGCTTCTGGCAATCCACTTATCTTCCGGTACATGTTGGTGACAGTGGATCATCTGGCTACCTGCTTGAGAGTCTCAGCTGAAGAATCTGCATATTTGAGCTCTTCTACAATCTGATTATTTGCCTTCTTAAAGACAGAGCTGCTAAAAACAATGTCATGCTTAAATTCACACTAAGAGCGATGACTGAATAAACTCTTCCTTATCTATTTTAAACTCTGAATTAATTTACCTAATCAATTTCAACATTCCATTTTTAGAGTCAAATACTGAGAAATGTAAAGCTTTTTGTTCTTTTTAATTTGAATTTTTAAATTTTGTTTAAATTCAATTAATTAATATATAATCTATTATGGGGTTCAGAGGTAGAAGTCAATGATTCATCAGTCTTAAATAATACCCAGTGCTCATTACGTCACGTGCCCTCCTTAATGTCCATCATCCTGTAACCCCATCCCCCCACCCCCTCCCTTCCTGCAACCCTCAGTTTGTGTCCTGTGATTAAGACTCTCTTATGGTTTGTCTCCCTCTCTGATTTTGTCCTGTTTTTTTTTTCTCTCTTCTCCTATGATCCTCTGTTTTGTTTCTTAAATTCCACATATGAGTGAGATCATATAATTGTCTTTCTCTGATTGACTTATTTCGCTTAGTATAATATCCTCTAGTTTCATCCATATCATTGCAATGCTAAGATTTTTTGTTTTCTACTTTTGATGCTCTTTGACAAAAATAGCAGAACAGGCACTGTGTTAGGTTTAGGGGGAAAAGGATTGAATAAGACAGGTGATATCCCCAAGGAGCTGGTATCTAGCAGCCTCACCTTGTCATTAGGCTCTCCACTGTTTTATCTCACCCTCTATCCCCCCAGGTAATTCCTCATTGCAATACAGGTCACTGGGTGAAGAAATCTTTCACCAAGTTATTTTCTATTATTAGGAACTTAAAACGATTACATTTTGACAAAAAAAAAAAGGTTATTGTGTTTTTAATGTCAGAGAACAGAAGCAGCAAATGAAATCGAATTTTTAAGAAAAATTTTAGGGAGGGGTCGGGGGAGGGAAGAAACAGAGTAGGTAATGAAGTGATTATGATGTTCTTTTCAACTAGAGGAAACATAGCCAAAGGGGATTTGTGCTGCTTATGGTGATGTTCTGTGCTTGCTTTCAAGGTGAGTAAGATGTCGGTAGTTGTGTCCAGATAAGAATTTCCAAGAATATTGAATGAGAGGATTTCTTTCATTAGTAAAAAGGCAGTCTTTCCTGCTTGAGAGCAGGAAATCCCCCTATTTAACTCATCAAATATCCTCTTGATTGTTCAGTGTTTTTTAGACTTGGCTTTTCAACAAAAACTATAACCAAATCTGCATCTAAAGCCACTTCAACAAATTTTGAGATTTTCCTGCTTGAGAGCAGGAAAGAGCAAATCTGTTGTGCTCAAGATTGCAAATCCAAGGAACCACCAAGAAGCCAACACCGAAGCGCACGAGGGTTTATTAGCAAGGTCGAGCTTGGGTCCAAGTATACCCGACACAGTGGAGCAGAGACTTGGACCCCGAAGTGGGTTACAGCTGGGTTTTTTATGGGCTGGTCTAGGGGACTTTCAGAAGGGGTGGAGGAATTTCTCAAGTTCTGTTTACATTCTCATATGGGGCTTTCAAGGGCATTGAGCTCTGTTCTCATTCTAATATGGGGCTTCCTACCAGGGATGTGGGCTCTGTTGTCTTTCTGATAAGGGATTCTCTGCTGAGGGCAATTCTGAGCTCTGTTGTCTTTCTGATATGGGATTCCCTGCCGAGGACATTCTGCAGTCCCCCCCCTCCCCATAAAGTTCAGCTCTTATTCACAGGGGCCTAAGATGGCTGTACTTGTGCTAATGCTAAACTTTAGGTGGGATGGCCTTAATTTTTCTCGGGCCTCCACATCCTCAAATAAAATTTGTTGAAGTGGCTTTAGATGCAGATTTGGTTATAGTTTTTGTTGAAAAGCCAAATCTAAAAAACACTGAACAATCAAGAAGATATTTGATGAGTTAAATAGGGGGGTTCTAATCAAGCTGGGTGGCAGGAAGTGAAGTTAGACTAAGTAAGAACTAGTAAATGATTAAACAGGTAGCATTTCTGAAAAAATCTGATATGTATCTTTGGAGTGTTTAAATTTTTTTCTAATATATATATATAATTTTTAAAAAAGATTTTATTTATTTATTCATGAGAGATGCAGAGAGAGAGAGGCAGAGCCACAGGCAGAGGGAGAAGCAGGCTCCATGGAGGGAGCCTGACGTCTTTTTCTAATTTATATATTACCTACCTTAGTATTTTCAATGATTTTTTTTTTTTTGGTATAATTTATGTTTTACTAAATTGCCTTGTTAAAAGCCAACCAAACAAAAACCATGAGTTTAGAAAAATGCCATCCCTATATTTGCCTGTATTAATCGCCTCCCTGAGTTGTTTGGCTATTAGAGAACAAAAGCGTTTAGGAAGAGACCACTGATTTAACTACCTAAGGGATGCAGGAGGAATGAGTTTTCAGCAGATGGGTTGTAAGATTAAACTAATTTATGCCAAACATGGCATCTTCAGCTGACACTGTTCATGCAGGCATGCAAATCGTGACCTTCTGGGACTGATTTCTCTGTTCATGCACTTGCTTTTTTTTTTTTGGAGAGGACATTTCCTCCCACACAAGCTTTGTCTCTACTCAATATTCATTTTTGAATCCTTCTTCGACACCTCTGCCCTGCTGGGGGACTTCACTGGGTCACTCCTCCTGACTGGTCATCCTTTTGTTTGAACCCCGCTGTAACTAACATATTCCGTGTACCGGAATTCAATGGACATACAAAAGCAGCCGATCCGTTTGCAGTCTGGGGGCTGAGCCCCTAACTAGGCATCAGGATGCCTGGCTTCTGGTCTACCTCGTGCCCCTACTTAGCCATAGGAGTTGGGTTAGTCACGCATCTCTCCAGTGCGGAAGTGGTGTTGAAAGATGAACTGAAACATTGACAGTTGTAAAAGGAATTTTATTTTTATTTTATTTTATTTATTTCATTTCATTTCATTTTATATTTTATTTTATTATTATTTTTATTTTTTATTTTATTATTATTATTATTATTATTATTATTGTAAAAGGAACTTAAAAATACATTTGATTTGAGCAGTGCCACACACCATAAGTGGTTAGGAGAGGAAGATGGACAGGAAACAAGGAAAATACCCCAAGAGAAAGAGCGGAAGTGAAGGAAACTCTTCCGGTGTCTACAGCTGAAAACTCATGTAGCTGTTTGTGATTGGTCGTTTCTTAGGGGGTGGGATTATTTATGATAGGCTGTTTGTGATTGGTTGTTTCTTAGGGGGTGGGGTGTTTTTTGTGGTAGGCTGTTTGTGATTGGTTATTTCTTAGGGGGGTGGGATTTTTTTATGGTAGACTGTGATTGGTTGTTTCTTATGGGTGGGGTGTTTTTTATGGGAGACTGTTTGTGATTGGTTGTTGTCCTTGTCTTTCCTTTCAGTGCACCGCCATGGCCCTTTGGACCCGCTGGCTTTAATGGCTTTCTAGTTTATTTAATGGAGAGAACACCAGCTCTTGGGAGTCAGAAATAACTGTGACAGGTGAGGTCAAGGGTGAGAATGTGTCTTGTAAACGAAAGAGTACACTGTCAGTGCAAAGACTCCTCCTTTTCGGCCTCCCTGATTCTCAGCACAAGCCTCCTGGGCCTCCTCGGGAAGCCTCACGCGTGGGTCGATGTTCCCCTGCCGCCATCTTGATGTGCTCAACGGTGTGGTCTTCTAAGCTGTGCTTTGTAAGTGAAGGCCAGCGGGGAAACGGAGCACAGGAGGAGGTCAACGAAATACGCTTCACTCGCATGTCCCCGGCATCACGCCGCACAGTTTCCCGGATACTTGGGAGAGCGACAGGAGGGATGCTGGTAAGACAAGGCTGAGCGAGGGGGGCGGAGAACAAGAATGCACTGATGGCCGAAAACCCATGAACAGCCACGGATCACGAGCATACCCTTCCTTGCTTGCATTACTTCTTTCCATTAGCCAACCACTTACACGGAAAATAATGGAATGAAGAGAAAAGCAGGGCTTCCGGGATTTTGTGTGCGTGCGCATGCGCACATGTGCATGTGTTGGCGTGCGTGCGTGCGTTTCCTTCCCCTTTCAGTTCTTTCTTACCCACCTGTCGGCTGCAGGTAGATTGTAGGGTGTGTGCATAAGGAGGAGTGGTGGTGGGGATCCTCCAACAGCGTGAGGCTACCAAGACCATTGAACCACACTCAAAACAACAGCAGCAACAACAACAACAACAAAAAAAACAAAAAAAACCCCAGCTAAGCTGCTAAATGTTACGCTTATTTATCCGCAATTAAAAATACTAAAAGCTAAAAACTAAAAAAAAAACCCAAAAAAACTAAAAGTTGATTAAAGAAGAGGTAAAATAAGCCGGTTGAGTCGTTTTTGTGGGATGTTTCTGCCATTCTGGGTGAGAATGCTATATACCTACCTGTGCACGTGCAAGCTGAGGCATATGAATTGTGTTATTTTGTGACGCGGTATCTTAGTTAACATCCTCTCATGTTTTTGTTCACAGTGACACCGCAAAATATCAGGTGAATGGTAAAATTGATAGTCGTGGTCGTAAAATAAATAATTACATTATTTTTGCAAACACTAGGAAAAGTTGAGAGAGAGGCTACAGAAGAAAGGAAGGGAAATATATTTTACTTTGAGAGTAAATTGTTGTTGTTGTTGTTGTTGTTGTTGTTTCCTGCTTATTAAACAAGGTGACCTACATTTCCCTTTTGCACTGGGCCCTGCAAAATCCGGTGGCTCATCCTGTTCACCTGTATTATGCTTATATTGGTGAGGAATGTTTCGGGGAAAATGTGAAGAGCGTAAGTAACCCCTACATGCACGGTTTTGTGAGCACAAAGTGCCCGGTGGAACGCTCAAAATAGAGACGGACACTTTTAATTTCCGCCTTTAACCCATGTCATGTTGTTAACAAGTTTATTCTGTGAGTCCTCTCATGTTGCCTTTTCCTTTGATTCATTTCTTGATATATTTGCTATTTGAGAGACAGTCAGCGTCTGGGCCTGGCATTAATCAGTGACAACACTTAACAGTGAAAAGCTAATGAAGCAGAAAGGATTTTAATTGTTCCTAACCATCTTTTCACTGTTACTAATTGCTTTGTGGGTTTTTCCGTACATCACCTTTAAAAGAATTCTCAAAAAGACAGGGATAAAGAAAGAAAGAAAGAGTTTTAAATTCTCACATGCCTTTTCAAGTCATTCTCACCGATTCCATAGCAATAGAAAGAAAAAAAAGAATGTTTTCCTGCAGCTATGAAGACCCCTCGGTGCTAAGTTAGACATTGAAAGTTGTTTCTGCCTCCCTTTTAGTCACTCTTTAATAACTCTTTCTATAGAACTTACGTCTTTAAATCCCATGCTCATATTTTTCAGGTTATTGATTACTGACAAATGAAGAAAGGAACAATTAGGTGTTCCTTTCTTCACTATATTTCAGTTATTCCATTTTATCCCACCTCTTCTCCTTTCCGGCACCTGTATCGCTGACTCAAGTGCCTGTTATCTTCAAAGCATGTTTGAGACCTGTGTCACAGCTGCAGGGAACCAGGCAGATACTGAACCTTAGAATCTTGCTGTTTTGTTTTGTTTTTTTTTAAAGTGAAAGGGTCAGGAGAATCCACTCTGTTGCTCACTTGGTAGGTCATTCTTAAACTTAAGCTGTTATTTTTATTTTCAAGGGATATAAAATATGCTGCCTTTGGTATTATGAAAGGTCCTATTGTTCTTCTGTCAATAGAGCCTGCACTTTGAATTGTATTTCCAGTTGAAGCTGTGATCCATCCACATTCCCTTTCATGATCCACTCTGGGACCAACAGCTGGCCTGAAAGGTACACTTAACTGGGGTGGTGGGTGCAGTTCAGTCTGTGACTGAGAAACAGATTATCCACAAACCAGCTTTATTAGAACCTGATTCTTGTTCCACTAAAATACTCTACTTTGATATCACCAAACCTAATGGACACTTTCCTGCACTTGCTTAGCTTTACTTTGTGGCATTGGAACACTGACACCTGCTTTTTCTTCCTTTTGGTTTCTAGGTCATCACTTTTTTCTTTTTAATTCTTTCTCTCTCTGATTGTATGTCTTTTTACAGCTGCTTGTTTCCTCTCGCCATTCCTCTTAAGTGTCAGTGTTCTGCAACACTTAATTCTCAGCCCTGTTTTCCTTTTATTCTATAATATTTTCACGTGATGATCTCATTCAAAACCAGGGCTTCAACTGCTAGGTCTAGCCTGTTGACCTGTTTCCTGCCTAGACTTCTTTCTTGAGTTGTTTTCTATATTTTCATTGTATCAATTAGGAAAGTGTCAGCAGTAGGAAATCTGACAAACAGCTGAAAAAACTAGGGCATACTTTTTCTCACCTACTGAATAATAAGTCCAGAGATAGTCCATAGCTTTTGTAGAAGACCTTCTAATCACTAATTGAGCCAAGTTTCATCTGTCTTTCTGCTGTAGAACTGTTAGTGTATCAACTTTTGTCCTAATGCTTGTTTCTTCCTGGTCATGCAATGGCTGCTGTGTCTGCTGGCATCACATCCAGAAAGAGAACATAGAGGAAGTGATAAATAGCTAAGTCTTATCTTTTTTTTTTTAATTAGAAAGCAAAATATTCACTAAAATTCCCACGTGTTTAGACATATTTCTGATAAAATGTTATTTGGCTATCTGTAACCTTAGGGTGGACTGTAATTATTAAGTTTTTTCTTCTATGATGGTTCTATGATGGAAATGGGCAAAGGGAATATAGTTATGAATAGCTCATCTACAGTTTGGGGTACCCAATATAGATTTGGCTCATCTATTTTCATACTTGCTATCTCTAACTGGATATTCCACATATACTTTAAACGTAGCCTATAGATTTTGGGGAGGGAAATAGAACTTGGAAAAAGGAATGGCAAATATTAGGTTCCCCATTTTTGTGCTTTTAGTCTGGGGATGAAGTTCATGACTTGGTGTAGGGCAGTTGAAACTTCCATAGAAAACCTATTGGCTTTATGACCAGAGGAATAGAAGAGCCTATGGCAGGAAAGGAAAGTAAGAGGAGAGAGCCAGAAAATGGAAGCTCCAGGTGTGTGTGGAAACTCATACTTAGAAAATTATAAAAGATGATGGTACATATGATTTTGTAAATTGTTTTTAGCTAAATTTTGTAGAGTGTTGCTAAAAGGGTCCAGAGAAATAAGGGATTGTGGGAATAATTTTAAGAGTCAGGTAGACTTTCATAGAAATTGTAACACTGGGCAGCCCCAGTGGCACAGTGGTTTAGTGCCACCTGGAACCCGGGGTGTGATCCTGGAGACCCAGGATCGAGTCCCACTTCGGGCTCCCTGCGTGGAGCCTGCTTCTCCCTCTGCCTGTGTCTCTGCCTCTCTCTCTCTCTCTCTCTCTCTCTCTCTCTGTGCCTCTATGAATAAATAAATAAAATCTTTTAAAAAAATTGTAACACTAACTGGATTCTGAAGGATCTGGGTTATTTTCCCAGAGCGGGACGACAATGGTGCATGTCCAACGAGCCATCAGAATCAATAAAACTGTTTGCCCCTGCATCTTAAATCTTAGAGAGAACAGTATGGGGACTCCTGCAGATATTCCTAGAGGGCATTTGGGAAGCTCTTCAGAAATAATAAGTGCATGAAGCCTATACCTACACTTCTAGACAGAGAATGATAGAAGCATCTGATTAATTCTCTAATTAGTGACAACGTAAATGCACTATAACATTAACAAGCTGCTGCAAGGTAGAAGAAGCAAGGTAAGAACAAAGGAGAGAGTGAGAGAAACACTGAACCAGCCATTTCTTTGTCAGATAGAATGGGTGCTGATGGTAATGTGTGAACTCCTCCTCAGTGTGAGGCTGGCCTGGACCACGCTTGTAAAGATAGACTCAATGATGCTAACAATGAAAGAACTTAAGTGAGATTTGAGTTGCCATCCACTGCAGGTGAAATGTAGTTGGAGTTTGTATGTAACTAAATTAATCACTTGCATATCTGCTAAATCAAAAAACATGAACAGTCCTCACAATAATATAACAAAATCTAGAGACTCCATAACACAGATTCTGTGATGCTCAGAATAAAATCCATTTTTGCTTAAAATATGAAGAACTAGGAAAATGTGATCATTTTCAGGGGGAAGAAACAATCAGCTGAGGTGAAATTATGGGTGATCAGTATTTTAAAAAAAAATTTCAGACAAGGTTTAGGACGTTATTACAAATATGCCCAATTCAGTAATGAGAGAAAAGATAGGCTATCTCAGAAAATGAATGGAAAATATAAAAGCAAAAAGGGAATTTGAGAGTTGAAAAATATAGTATATGAAATTTGAAAAAAATTAGTGCATGGGTTTAGTAGCACGATAAATGTGATAGAGCCAGTGAATTTGGGAAAAATAAACCCTAGAGATGAGATATTAAATACATTAAAAATAGAAAAATTTTAAAGACTTAGTTGATTTCAACAAATTTAAAATATAGTTAATCAGTATAGAACAAAGGGAGAAAGAGAATGGATCAGAAAAAGATATTTAAAGAAGTAATGCCCAGAGAAGGACTTCCCAAAGTTCTTGAATGGACATGGCATCCCTCTGGGCAAAATAGGTTGGCAGGTAAGAAGGGTACTGTTAGATACTCCTTTAATACTGATGAATAATTTAAACATAGCAAGAATAGATGAGATAAGGATGGTTTCCCCAATAAAAGGGAATGATCCTTTTCTCAGGTGCCTGAGACAGTTTACAGACCCAGAAACACTGACTAATGAGTAGCAGTGTCTATAGGGGAAATGATCCTGTAAAATTATTGGCATACGTAAATTGTAATGATGCCCCCAAAAGGACCTATAGCTATTTTCTTGGGGAAATGTACCCTGGGAATAGAGGAATATTCAGACATTTTGAAGACTATTAGACAAAGAGTTTAGGTTGGCATTGATATCTGAAAACTGGAAGGGACATCACTGGTCCATATAAGAGTAGAAACTTAGGGAGACCATGTAGTAAATGGGCTCTGGCCCAAATCTGGTTTATAGATTATAGTAGGTCTACAGGGTCCATATACTCAATCAATGATCATTCCCCTGGTCTCTGAATATATAATGGGAGCAAAACACAGTATCTCATCCTTTCTGTATGTGTGTGGAAGAGATTGGCAGAAATTGGTGCCATCTTTAAGAATCTCAAGCATGCAAGCATGGTATTATCTATTGTATTTCTGTTTAACCTTCTGGCTCCTGCAGAAATCAAAAGGATATTGAAGATTAACCATAGTCTTAACTATGAGCTTAACCAAGTCATAGTCTTGATGACACCTACTCTGTTAGACATGTTACATATTACTTGAGCATATTAGGTAAAGGCTTGTGGTACACATTCTTTTCTATTCCAGTCAGTAAAAAGGAGGATTAAACAGTTAACATGAACATGGAACAGACAAAAATATACACTTAGACTCTTTCATGTCTATGATTTCTTGGATAGGGTACAAAAACGTGAACTATAAAGAAAAGGAATGAATTGGGTATTACTAAAATTAAAAAGTTTTGTCCTTTGAAAGACACTTAAAATGAAACTCAAGATGAAGCATGGAGAAAATATTCATAGTGATATATTTGACAGAGAAAGTAAGTCCAGAATAGATATAGAAGTCCTATAACTAGATAATATGACAAACATATCCTCTTCCCAACAACACAGATAATTGGTTAAAATATTCGAACCAACACCTCACTGATAAAGATACATATATGGACAAAAGCACATGAAGAGGTGCTCAGCATCTTTAGTTATTAGGGAAATGCTAATTAAAACTACAGTGAGATACCACTACCCACACCTATTAGAAAATTGATAATACCAACCATTGGTGATGATGTACAGCAGCTGGAATTCATACATGTCTGGTACAAATGTAAAATCATAGGGCTGCTTTGGAAAACTTGAGATTTCATAAGATGTTAAACATAAACCTAGCATATAAGGTGGATTTTCCACACCCAGGTATTTCTATAGCAGCTTTATTTACTTAGCACCGAATGAAAACAACCCTGCTTGTTCCTCAGTAGCTGAGTAGTTCCTCAGCTCATCTTTAGAGACAATGAGCAGTACCTTGATAGTTGCCTGGGGCTGGGTTGGGAGGGAGGGACAAATTACACAAGGATTCACAGAAATTTGGGAGGATGGTAGAAATGTTCTGATTTCAATTATAGAGGTAGTCATGCCGTTTTGCATGTCTGTCATAACTCATTGTATTATATACTTCAAATGAGCATACCTTAATATACACAAATTATACTTCAAAATTAATTTTTAAAAATATACAGTGATTTCCAATATATTTAGGTTTAAGGCCAGATTCACTGGTTAACCTAAAAATTCTTTTCAATTCAGCTCCACAGCTAATTGCTCTTGCTTCTACTGCTAGGACTCTTCCATATGAAGCACAATTACTTAACGCTTTCCAAGTGCATCATGCTCCCGCTGTCCAGAGCTCCTCTCCTTCTTTTTCTATCAGCATAGCTTTTATTGATTCTTTAAGAATCAGCTCATGCATAGTCTTCTCCAGAAAATCTTCACTGGTACCTTAGTGCGAGTTGAGATGACTGTCTGGCGTGCTTTCATTGCCAGCCCACCACCACCAACCCACCCCGGCCCATAGCCATGGCCCTCACACCTCTCATGTGACAGGCTGTATTGTTACTGTTGCCTTCCTTCTTAGTCTCCTCATTAGACTTTAAATTCTGTAAGGACAAAGACTGCACTGTAGTCATCTTTCTATCTTCAATGTCTGGCATAGATATTTAGGTATTAAATACTTGCTGAATAAATTATTGATATATAAAGATCGAAGTTTTGGCATTTTACATTGTTACTATTTGCAATTTCAAGGCAACAGGACAATGTAAGAAACTTCTGGAAGGAGAGGCTCATGTCTGAATGTTGTGGAAAGTAACATAATTGCTTTATGACCTCTGCTGCATTCTTCCATATGCTTTCTTTTTGTACTACAGAACTACTCTGTTGGTAAAAACATGAAATAGAAGTTGATTATGGTTCCCTACTTAGAGGTACTGTTCTTTTTCACAGCAAAGGCTCACTGTCAAGTGGCTTCTAGTTCTTCAGAGCACCCTTTCATCATGCTGAAATAGAGTGGCTTCCTGTGTCTTCTCTCCCTAGGCATTGCTCTGATTTTGCCTGGTTCTTGTCTGTTCCATTATGCAGTCATTTCTATGCTTGTTTGAAATGTCATGCTTTTTTTTTTTTTTTTTAATCAAGGTTGCTTAATAAAAAAAAAAAATAATGGTAAGATTTCAAGCCTGATACACATGAAGAGTGGTGCCTGATTAGGCTGAGAAATAATGTGTTTTGGAACCTGTTGTTGATAACATTTTTTAGGAGCTTAAGAATTGCATAAAATTGTAGTAACCTGTACATTTTTAGGATAGCCAAGGAAGGCCTTTCGGTTGCTGGACATGATAAACTCTTGGTTTCCATATTTTATCCTAGAAGACACAATGACTCTAGAAGGAAAAGGTGCTAGGATTATATCTTTCTTGTGGCTTTTATGTATAAGCTGAAAATGGTTTCTCTCCTTTTTCTTGATACACATTATTTGTTTCTTTATCTGTATCCAAATTTTTAATGGTATTTAAAAATATTTCTTTCTCTCTTCACATTCACCTGTCTTTGCCTCTTTCTTTCATATTCTTCTCTCACTTTTTCTCACAGGGGCATCCAAATGAAGAGCTCTTAAAGATTTTGATGTACACTACTTTTTCTTGTGTGGCTCATTTTTAAGTGTTTTCTGAAGGGTAAAAAGAAAAAAACATTATTATGGTTGTTAAGAATAATAACAATAGTAATGACTGTTAACATCAACAACAATAATACATTATTGGCATTATTTACCTTCTTGAAGGGATGATGTGAATACTTTAGCCCATTACCTTATAAAGTGTTCCTTTGAGGGAATGCTCAAATAAAACTATTTTTCGCATTTTGATTAGCTTTTGAGTAAAAGACTATTGAGACCAAACACTGTTGTGGACTGTCTATGTATATTTGTGTTGAGAATATAATCCACATGTGCCGATTCTTGGATACTGCTGCATTAAAATATCAATGACTCAATTTTTCCCCTTTGAAAAAATAGTTTCAGATGACAATTTCAAAGCCTTTATTTTCTAAGGTTGTTTGAATGTTTCTAACCAACTCAGTTCTCTACATTGTAAATACATACACTGCACTATTTAGTGCAGGACCCCTTATCTACCTACCCATCACTCCCATTTGTGACAGAACATGGAAAGGTCACTGGAGTTATTTTTATGGTAAACTGGAATGAAACTTTTAATAAATCAACTAAATTTAGAGTCTTCCCAACTACCAAAATGATAAACTCCTTTTGCAGAAAGGATAAAAGGTGCAACAGAAAAAGCATCACGTACACTACACATTTTTTGGGATGTTTAAAGTTGTATAAATTTGCTCTATGGAATATTTCTGTTAACTTGAAAATGTAATTTTATTCCATTACAGAATTAGAGATAAAAAGATGACCATTTAACCTTCTCATGTTCATAAATAACACAAGATTTGTTTGCAGAGTAAAATTGTTTCTAAATTAAGCAAAAGATGAAAATGTGGCACCAAAATAAAAATACTTTCCTTGCCACTTTGAACACAGAAGCTCAAAAATCCTCATACATAGGGCACAAATGAAAAGGAAATAGGCTTTACCTGAACTGTCGATTACTCAGCTAACCTGAAGATTAAACTGAGCATTCATTTAAAGGAGGAAAAGAATCTCCATGACAAGATCAGATGAGAGGGTTTTAGGCGGCTGGTGAGGTTACATGGGTTAAATCACAAGCAAATAGATAGGGATGGCCTAGCTATGAGGGAGCTTGTCTAGGACCGAGAGGAAGAAATGTAGCCAGAGACTCAGTCATCTTATGAAGAAACAGAAATAAATTCATTAAACGCAGGAAAATACAGGGCAAGTGACAATTTAATTTTAGGGGTTACTGACACACTTGTAAGCCTTCAAGTGTGCATATTTGAAGGTGGATTATTCATAGTTGGAGACAAAATGTTATGATACATTAAAAATAGTTCGGTGTTTAATTAAAATAACATGTACATACTGATATTACATTTAAAAATGATAAAGTAAAAGGCATCAAACATTATTCCTAGGGACTCTTCATTTTATATTAGAGTAAGAACTGAGACCGTCTCAGGATTCATACATTCATCATGTTGTGTTTTTTTTTTTAATTTATTTACATAATTGTCCCGCTATCTTGGATTTTTTACTGACATTTTCTGTTTCAGTGTGTAGGGGTCAGATAATAACAGTGGTTTCTGAATCTTGGAAAAGTGTCAGAGGCCTCTAGCTCCACAGGAGAAAATAACTCCCCCTCCCAGTGTCCTGCCCCCAATCCTGGTTTTAAATTCAGCCCCTTGTTCTTTTCTTTGGAACTTAGGTGACTCAGAACTGAGAAACTGTTGCCTCTCCACTTAGTCGTTCTTTATTTAGCCATTACATGCCAAGCACCTGCTCTGTACCAGGAGCTGTTCTGGGTTCTAGGGAGAAAATACGTCAGGGAGATCCATCCAAGAATAACACAAAGCTAATTTCAAATATTACTCTATGCTGTGGAGACAGTAAAGCATGATGACATGAAAATGTGACTGGCCTCAGGGATAAGAAGACTTTAGATTGAGAAGCAAAGGTTTCTCCAAAGAAATGAAATTTGAGCTGAGTTTGTCTGGCACCCCGAACAGCAAGTGAAAAGGCCCAGTGTAGGGTAAACTGTATGATCAAGGACAGAAGTAAGGCCCGTGGAATAGAACAAAGGGGTTAATAAGACTCAAATGATGCCAGAGAGGTAGGGAGAATGTAGATCATGGAATTGCTGATAGGCCATAAGGAATTTGAATTTTATCATAGGTATGATGAGAAGCCATGCTTTGTTGCTAGTGTAGAGATGGTGCTTAGCTTAATCAAGGTTGTGGTGTATTCTGATTTTTTTTCTTTAAAGATGGATTGGAGAAGGGCAAGAATAGAAGCAGAGATACACTGGATGTGACTGAGTGATTCAAGGGCAGGATGATAGTTGAAGTTAGTATGAGAGGAAATAAAATTGAACCATGTGGAGTATGCTTGAGTGGGCCTTTACTACTTGAAGGCAAAACAGGTAACCACCTACAGAATTTGGTTTCAGTACTCGCAGTGATGTTCAGCATTTACTCTTTCCCTTGTGGACTGCAAGTGATGAGACAAAATCTATCATTAGTCATTTATTGCTTGGACTAAATTCTTCCTTTCCAAATGCAAGTAGTTTTCTTGTTGTAGTAAGACAATAAAGGGGGACACCTGGGTGGCTCAGTGGTTGAGCGTTTTGGCTCAGGGCATGATCCGGGGTCCGGGGATCGAGTCCCACATTGGGCTCCCTGCAAGGAGCCTGCTTCTCCCTCTGCCTTTGTCTCTGCCTCTCTGTCTCTCATGAATAAGTAAATAGATCTTAAAAAAAAAAAAGACAGTAAAGAGTCGCCTGGGTGGCTCAGCAGTTGAGCATTTGCCTTCGGTTCAGGGTGTGATCCCAGAGTTCCAGGATTGAGTCCCACATTGGGCTCCTTGTGAAGAGCCTGCATCTCCCTCTCCCTATGTCTCTGCCTTCTCTCCATGTCTCTCATGAATAAATAAATTTTTTTAAAAAAGACATTAAATGTAATAATCACAGCATTTGATATGTATATTAGAAGATTCCCTTCACTAGAAAATAGCAGCTTGGTTAGAAAAGCAAGACAGACACAGAGGAAGATGAGAAGATAGCATTGCATGTTCTTGATCCATTGATTGGCAACTGCTATATTGATTTTTTTTTATTGTCTCCATTGTTGCACTACATTTTAGCTACTGAGAAAATGTTTGTTGACAAATATTCCTGTGTTCTCCAGCATTCTCATTTTAGTCCAATCCTCCCATGATATAAGCACATGTGGCTTTTTCTAGAAGCCTACTTTTGGATGTTCAACTTCACATATGATGAAGCACTAGATTCTGTTTTCTGAAGGGTAATCAAAGATGATGATGGTTTTGGGAGATTGGTTTATATTGAATTCCTTTGAGTTTCATCACATAATATTTGGTCATCTTGCCATATTTTGAGAAAGTATCATATGTTTTCCGAGGCACGGCTTGACAGAACAGCAAATTTAACAATGAGAGACATAAACACTGGTCAAAAGCAAGGATTCAGTCAGTACATCAAATAGTATTTTTAAGCATCCATATGGGCAAACATACCAGGTCCCCTGTAGAGTATAAGGCTGAAAGAGTCTACATATATACCTAAAAATTCTAAGATACAATGTTACATAAGGTTTTGTAAATTGATTGATACAAAGTATTGCTAGAAGGGTTCAGAGAGAATCTCGGGACTCTGGAGGTGATTATAAGACAGACTTTCCTAGAAATTGTAGCACTTTTAACTGGATTCTGAACAATCCATGTTATTTTCCCAGAGAAGGATGACATAGATGCATGACCAGTGAGCCATCAGATCAATACAGCTGTTGGCCATTGTAGCTTCAAAGTTAGGGAGAACAGTATGGGGACTCCTATAGACACTACACTCCTAGAGGGGAAGTGTGAGTCCCAAGGGCATTTGGGAAGCTCTTTAGAAATAATAAATGCATGAAGCCTATACCTACACTTCTAGACAGAGAATAAAATATATGATTAACTCTCCCTTTTTTAATTAGTGACAATGTAAGTGCATATAATAAGTTGCTAGAGTGGAGGATGCAAGATAGGGTCAAAGGAGAAAGAAAAGAGAAACTTTGAGTATTGTGTTTCTTTTTCAAAATGTGGTTACTGATAATAATGGTTTATCTTTGTTTTCCTTCTTTTGTCAATCATTTGGATTTTAAGTTCTTTTAAAAGAAATGGTGTGTGTTGTTATATACTATTTAAGAGAATTTAACAAGGTTTTAGCTTGTGGCACAATTATGCAAGGCTAGGTGTAAAATACAAAAAGAGTACATGTTTCAAATTGTCTAGACTCTGATGAGTATGTTCAGTAGAACACTTATTTTTAGTCTGGAATAAATTACATTTTTTTCCAAGGTGGCTTCTTGTTGTAGTCTATGATAAAGAATGGGGGTGACAAGTAGGTCAGCTTTTTCTGTATCTGGGTGAATACCATTTGTTCTGTAAAGTTTTCATAGAATTTATTTATTTATTTGAAAGGAACACATATGATCAGGTACTTTCTCTACCCTGAAATAAAAAAAGAATAGTTAAAAAACTGTATACTGGTGTAATTTAAATAAAAATAATTGTATTGTGATGAAAAGAAAACATATAATAATGTTATTTTAATATTTCTCAAATAGAAGCATTAATTGCTATGTTAGAAAAGAGTCAACAAATTTTCTCTATTCTAAGCCAAGATAAGTAATCATTGGTTTTACTATGTGAGGGCCAACTGGAAAGTCTATCCTGGTTAACAGAAAAACAGCTTGTTATAATTGTTATCTTTATAAAAAACATACTTATAGGAGAATGTTAAACCCATAAAGCAGCTGAGGCAATAACAGGTGGATATAATACAGATATATATTTTTTAATTTTTGTATTATCTTTTTTGGTTTTGCTCAACCCCAAATGAAATAAACTCCCCTTTTAGGAGTAGCAAGTATATTTATTAAGGAAAGAAATAGATTTACAGAGACTGTCTAACTCTAATGGATAGAAAATATATTCATTTTTATTTGCTATTCAGATTCATATCTCAGTAGTTAAGAGTTATAGAATTTAATATGCTTTATCCTTGTTTTTCCTAGAAAGAACCTGATTTATATTTTTTAAAATTATGGCATGAAATAATTTAACTTTTCTTGAAAAGCAAAAATACACTGTAAATATTTAATTCAATATCCCTATGGAATGAATCTTAAATAATTGCTAAATGGAATAAATCATGAAGAAAAATAAACCAATTTTAGAGCAAACATGTTTGTCATTTAATATATGCTCACTGTACCTAGTATTTCAACAAAGAAAATATAAATTTCAGAAAAACAAAATTTGCCTGTAGTTAGCCAGAACGGTCTTCCTTTTTTGCTTTTTTTGGCTGATGTAATATACTTCCTGAAGGGATATTGAAGAATATTCTTCTCTTCTTCCTGTTCTCTGTTCAGTTACCTGGTGTGAAATAATTGGTAACACTAAAACAAATATGGGATCATAGCATACTAATCTTGAGTGTAGTGATGAAAACTGTAATCAAAGGGATTCTCTAAAGAGAATTAGTTCTCCTAAATATAAGTATCCATCCACAGTTCTGTATGAGCTAGTGGGATTTTCCTAATGAATTGGCTACATGTGAGCTGAATGGCATGGTCTTATGTAGGAACTAAGAGTTGGAGTAGATAATAGAAGTAGTAGTAATTAATCAATATTAAACACACTACTTAGTTTATATATATTTTTATTTAATATAAGCAATTCTTACAGCATGGGTATTATGACCAAATATATAGATAAGGAAAATGAGCATAGTGACATTAAATAACTTGCCAAATTCACACAAGTACTCAGTAACAGAGCCTGAAGTCAAATGCGCTCCATCTGACTGTAGAGCCCATACTGTGATGGTATTATCCCTCTGAAGGTAAGTTCCTAGGTTCTCTCTCTGAGCTGATAAAACCATGATACATGTCTTCTTCAAGAACTCAATAAGGAGATATCTGTCAACACCAAAAGAATATGTCTTTGGGAATATGTCTTAATGTATGCAGGCCTAGAAATATGTCTAGCTACTGATTAGGGTTTAAATAGTAGAAAAGACTTGACATTACAGCTTTTTTCAGTGAATTATTTTAGTTAGGATGTGTTAGTTTTTAATAGCCCAAAATAAAGATGATTCATTATCACAGGCTAGGACAGCCTTTGTTAAGAGACGATTTGTATGTTTGTTAGTATCTTATGTGATTCCAAACAACTATAAAGTGAAGGAAATACTTTAGGGTAAATGCCTCTAAATTTAAAACTAGAAGTTCACTTTACAAATGTGAGTATTGCCAAATTATAATGTCATATAATGACATTAAAGATTGTAAAAATATTTGCAAGCTATGGCTACAGTAACATTTTCATTTATTGGTTGCTTACATAACAAATCCTCAAAGGCTTTAAAAAACAATTTGCAAACAGCTTGGAAATGTTCTAGCATTTCAGTAAGGTAAAAAGAAAATATATACACTAATTTAGAAGTTAGAGAAACCATAACCAAAAAAAAAAAAAAAACTTAAGTGACATATTCAGTACCACTGAATAAATTGGAAATAGCATGCTGAATAACTCTTACACGAATGATTTTCATATTACTTCTCTTGAACCACAGTTAAAGCGTTTCTTGGAACTCTGCTCAAGTTAGTTCCTCTATTTTGTTAGCCAGGATGATGCTGATTTGCATTAAAAATTAGCTTAAAGAACATCCTCATTGAAATGAGAGGCAAAGAAAACTATGCCACAATAATGATGAAAAGCAACTAAAGAGTAGGAAGACTAGGAGAGGGCATGTTTTGGAACTGGTGTGGCTCAAGTACTGAAAAAGTTAAGAAGCAAGGAGTCCATGGTATAAAAATCTTCCAGGCCGTCAGGTGAGATGAAGACACTTCTGTTCACCATGTTTAGAAAACAGCAGCTATTTGTTAGTATTGCTGAGTTTGAATTTCAGTTGAGTAGCAGAGATGGAAGATATAGTTGAGAAGTGAGGAGGAGTCAGTGTAGGCAACCTAGATATTCATTAGTTTGACTGTGAAAGGATAAGGATAAGAGCTAGAGATTTTGAACTAAGAAGACACTTTTAAGATTTGGAAACTGTTAATTTCTGACAGTGATGCC
The DNA here is from genome assembly GCF_048418805.1 of Vulpes vulpes. Taxonomy (NCBI): domain Eukaryota; kingdom Metazoa; phylum Chordata; class Mammalia; order Carnivora; family Canidae; genus Vulpes; species Vulpes vulpes. The sequence continues at coordinate 114,383,982 of NC_132786.1, forward strand.
AGAAAATGTGAAATTAACTATTTGTAGATGAAGCCAACCTATGCAGTGGTTACATAGATGAAAACTTAGGAAATATACATGATCAATCAAGGCAACTTGATTTCTTCATAACTGAATGCTACTAAGAATCCGTCTATCCAGCCTTATTTGATAATTAAGCTACATGCAAATGGAAGCTGATAATTTGTAGTTGTAATGTTAACAACAACAACAAAAATACCTTACAGAGTTTTCTATCTTGTTCTGAAGAACAATGACAAACATATAATGAATATATATTAGATATGAGAATTGTATTTGTGATAGTAATAAAATATAAATATAACAGTAGTTGAAACATCCTAAAATTAAAAATATATACCATATGTAGAATAAAATTATATGTATTGTACTGTATCATATTGCCTAGGACTACTGGTAGAAATGAGGAATTACTGCAAATGTACATGAGGAAACTCTTAGGATGATATTGGTGTTTTAAAACTCAACTGTAATGATGTTTACAAAGCCTTATAAATTTAATAAAATTCACTGAATTCAACAGTTACAGTGGGCAAATTTTATGCTATAGAAATTATAAGTCAAAGTTAAAATCCTCTTTAACTTTTTGAAACTGATAGATTATTGATTTTCATTCTTTTTATTTAATTCTTTTTATTCTTTTATTATTAGAGCTCTAAATGATACCCAAGCATTGCATTCTTATTTTTCTAATTGAGGTAAATTTATATTCAGTCAGTTCTGCTATAATGTGACGCATGTTCCTAAAAAGCACTATGCTATGGAAAATTGCTCAACCAAGAAGTGCATGCTTCTGGGAAAAATGTGTTTTGGGGCATAGTATGTACATAGTGTCATGTATTAGGGACATGGAGAACCTAGTAAAAATGGTAGCATAGTTTTAGACATATAAAATGAATATGAAAAAATAATATAATATAATATAATATAATATAATATACTTTAATTTGAGAAAGGCCTAACGTTTGTGGAAATGGACTTCAGAAGGGTTTTAGCTTATGAGTTATTATGAAGTGGTGCAAGGTGGGTGTATTACTCTCCTAGGGCTGTGATAACAAATTACCATGAACTGGATGCCTTTAAACAACAGAAATTTATTCTGTCACAGTTTTGGGGGCTACACATCTAAAATTTAGGTGTTGGCAGGTCCATGCTCCCTGTAACAGTTCCAGGGAAGAATTCTTGCTTGCCTCTTCTAGTTTCTGGTTGTTGCTGGCAATCCTTGTTTTCCCTTACTTTGTAAATATGGTCACTCCAATCTCTGCTCCTGTCTTCACTGAGTCCTCTCCTTTGTGTGCTGTGTTTCTTTGTGTCCCTGTCTCCCTCTTATAAGGACATCAGGCATACTGGAGTTAGGGCCTACTATAATTTAGTATGACCTCACCTTGACTGGATTACATCTGCAAAAACTGTTTACAAACAGGGTCATATTTGTAGGATCTACATGGACATGACATTTTGAAAGACACTGGTCAGCTCAGTACAGTGGATTGTATGAAATTAGAAAATTATAACAATGGATGTGGGTAGGAGTGGCTTGTAACACATGGTGAGCAGGTGGTAGATGTTTGATGTACGTACCTTTTGTGTACTGTTTGACTCAGTGAAATTGTGTGCTCTCTTTAGCATTCCACTAGTTTTTTTTGTGGAATAAATAATGCATAAACAAACAAAACTCCATTCCTATTATTCCCTAATATATCAATCATATTGGAAAAAAATCATGTTATCAGAATGTGTTATAGAAGATCTGATTGTTCAATGAAATGCATAATTCTTTTTTTTAACTGACAAATCATTTATTATGTGTACAAACCAATTAAGTAGAGAGTTTACTATTGCAATCAAAGGACCAAAATAGCTATCATTTAATGATATACATAATTATTATTGTACATTATACTAAATACCAAGCAGTTCAAGGAAAATGTTTATAATCAGTAGTAGACGGTACCAACTTCTACTTTAAATCAACCCAAGGATTTTTACTTCGCTAACAAATGATGCTCAGTTTAGCAGATTATACTTTTCCCCTTTCCATTCCCACAGCCAAACAATGCTAAAGAAAGCAAATGCAGTATGATTAAATGGAAGCTCCCGGGCAGCAATAAAAATTCCCTATCTCGTTACTGAAGATTAAATTAATCAGATTGCTACTCCTTAGCAGTGGAGGATGGTCTCGAGCAGTGGAAGGAAATTGAGGGAAGAATTTTGCAGCGAATAGAGAACAAACCGATAGTTACCATAAGGTAACTCTGTTCGTGATGTTCTTAGAGGCATAAAATAATTTAGTTTTGATTTGGTAGAATCCAGTTTAACTATTTTTTTCTTTTTTAGTTTGTTTTTGTTTGTGTTTTGATGTTCTATCTGAGTGCCTTTAGCCAAATTCAAGGTCATAAATATTTATATTTTAAGATTTGTACATTTTTAACCCTTACATTTCAGTGTTTTATTCATTTTCTATGAACTTTTGTATATGATATGAGGGTAAGTGTTTGCATATGGATAGCGAATATTCTCAGTATTTATTAAAGAGGCTGGTCTTTACTCTGTTGAATGATTTTGGTGTCTTGTCAAAAAAATCAATTGAGTATACATTATGGATTTATTATTATTATTTTAGTTTTTCTCATAATCACCTGGCACTCGTCATGACAAATGTACTCCGTAATCTCTATCATCTGTTTCCTCCTTCCCTTCCCTACTCCCCACCCCATGGTAACCATCAGTTTATTTTCTATAGTTGAGTTTTCTTTCTTGATTCTTTCTCTCTCCCTCCCTTTACTCATTTGTTTTGTTTCTTAAATTCCACACATATATATGGAATCATGGTATTTGTCTTTCTCTAACTTATTCACTTAGTAGTGTACTCTCTAGCTCCATCTGTTTTTGCACATGCCAAGATTTCTTTCTTTTTTTTTTTTTTACAACTGAATAATATTCCCCTTTGTGTGTATTCGCGCGCACACACACACACACACCACATCTTTATCCATTCATCAATTGATGGAGACTTGGGCTGCTTCCATATCTTGGCTGTTATAAATCAATTGTAAATAATGCTGCTATAAACATCAGGGTGCATCATCCCTTTGAATTATTATTTTTGTATTTTTGGGTGAATACACAGCAGTGTGATTACTGGCTTAGAAGGTAGTTCTATTTTTAACTTTTTGAGGAACCTCCCTACTGCTCTCCACAGGAGTTGCACGAGTTCACATTCTCAACAGGGCACGAGGGTTCCTTTTACTCCACATGCTCACCAACACGTATTGTTTCTTGTGCTGTTATTTTTCTCCATTTTAACAGGTGTGAAGTGATATCTCATTGTGGTTTTGATTTGCATTTCCCTGATGATAAGTGATGATGAACATTCCTCCCTGTGTGTTAACTCCTATTTACATAGCATTGTGGTCGGAAGAGAGACATGATATGGCTTTGATCTTTTTGAATTCGTGGAGGCTTGCTTCGTGGCCTTATATGTGATCTATTCTGGAGCATGTTCCATGTACACTTGAAAAGAATGTGTATTCTGCTGTCTTAGGCTGGAATGTTCTAACTATATCTGTTAAATCCATTTGGTCTAGTGTCTCATTTAAAACCATTGTTTCCTTGTTGATTTTTTGTTTAGATGATCTATCCATTGATGTAAGTGGGGTGTTAAAAGTCCCCTGTTACTATTGTATTATTGATTAGTTTTTTATGTCTTTTATTAACTGTTTTATATATTTGAGTGTTCCACCATGTTGGGTGCATAAATATTTATAATTGTTATATTTTTTTGTTGGATTGTCCCCTTTATTAGTATAGGGTGTCCTCCTTTGTCTCTTGTTACAGTCTTTATTTTAAATCTATCTTGCACAAAATAAATATTGCTACTCTGGCTTTTTTTTTTTTTTTTTGACATCCATTTGCATGATAGATATTTCTCCATTCCCTCACTTTCAATCTGTAGGTGTCATTAGATGTACAGGAAGTCTCCTTTAGGCAGCATATAGATGGTCTTGTTTTTTTTTTTTTATCCACTCCCTCACCCTTTGTCTTTTGATTGGAGCTTTTAGTCCATTTACATTCAAAGTAATTATTGATCAATGTGTGGTTATTGCCATTACCTTTATTCTGTTTGTTTGTGAAGGTTTTGTCTGATCCTTGTTTTTCTTTGCTGGTTGTTTGCTGGTTTTCTTTAGTGATATATTTGGATTTCTTTCTCTTTATTTTTTGAACATTAGTCATTTTTGATTTGTGTTTACCATTAGGTTGTTATATAACATCTTCTGCATATAGCAGTCTGTATTAAGTTCATCATTGTTTAACTTTGAACTCATTCTTACTCCTCTCCTCCCCACACATTTAGTTATGTCATATTTTACATCTCTTTTTATCAAATATTTATTTATTTATTTTAGAGAGAAAGGGTGGGGGGAAGGGCAGAGAGAAAAAGAGGGACAGTCTTTTTTATTTTTTAATTTATTCATGAGAGACACAGAGAGAAAAAGAGGCAGAGACACAGGCAGAGGGAGAAGCAGGCTCCATGCAGGGAGCCCGACGTGGGACTCAAACCCTGGTCCCCAGGATCATGCCTTGGGCTGAAGGCAGTTCTGAACCGCTGAGCCATCTGGGCTGCCCAGGGAGGGACAGTCTTAAGCAGAGTCTGTATTGAGCATGGAGCCCTAGGCTGGGTTCAGTCCCACAATCCTAAGATCATTACCTGAGCTGAAACCAAGGGTCAGACACCTAATGACTGTGCACCCACCCACTCCACATTCTTTTGTTTTGTGAGTTCTGTAATTGTTTTTTTTTATACAGAAATATTCATTTTTACTGCCTTTGTGTTTCCTATCTGCATACTGTCATTTTTGGTCTCTCTTTTCCACTCAAGGAGTCCCCTTTAATATTTTTTGCAAGACTGGTTTAGTGGTCACAAACTCCTTTGGTTTATGTTAGTCTTGGAAACTCGATCTTTCCTTCTATTCTGAATGATAGCCTTATTGGATAGAGCATTCTTGACTGTAGATTTCTCTCATTCAGCTCTTTGGATATATAGTGCCACTCCTTTCTGGCTTGGAGAGTTTCTGCTGAAAAATCTGCTGATAGACTTATGGGGTTTCCTTTTTATATAACTGTTTTTCTTTTGACTTGCTGCTTTTAATATTTTTCTTTATCACTACATTTTGCCAATTAAATTAGGATATGTCTTAGTGTGGATCTGCTTTTGTTAATTTTGTTAGGGGTTCTGTGTGCCTCCTATCTGTATATCTGTTTGTTTCCCAGATTAGGAAAGTTTTCAGCTATTTTTTCAAATAAATTCTTTGTTCCCTTTTCTCTCTCTCTTTTTCTTTTGAGATTCCTAAAATACAAACGTTACTGTGTTTGATGGAGTCACTGAGTTCTCTAAGTCTGTTCTTATTGTGCATAGTCCTTTTTTCCTCTTGATTACTTTCAGTTACTCTGTCTGCTAGGTGATTAATTCATTCCTCTACTTCTTCCAGCCTGCTGTTTATTTTATCAAGAATGTTTCTCCTTTTGTTTATTGAACCTTTTATCTCTGTCATGTTATTCTTTATCTCTGTGTTAATGGTCTCACTGATGTCCTCCACTCTTTCCTCAAGTCCATTCATCATGCTTATTATGATCATTGGTTTAAATTGTCCATCAGGTATCTTATTTACATCTGCCTCAGATCTCTGGCTATGGTTGTGTTCTGTTTTTTCATGTGGGACAAATTCCTCTGTCTTCTCATTTTGTCTAAGTCTCTGTGCCTATTTTGCCATTATAGGAAAGTCAGATATGCCTCCTGTTCTTGAGGATAGTGGCTTTATGAAGAGGAGGCCCTGTAGTGTCCTATAGTGTAGTGTCCCCTGTTCTCCAGGGTCTGGTGCTTCTGGGAGTGTCTCCAGTGTGTGGTCTGTGTGCTCTGCTGTTGTGTCCTAGCTGCTTTATCCTTAAGACCAATTATCTGAAAAAGCTCTTTTTGCCTGTTGTAAGCAGTGTTTGGCCTCTGGCCTGATTGTGGTGGATTTTAACTAGGTTGTGCAATGAGACCTGTTGCCACCACCAATGGAACTGAGGCTTTGCAAAACTCCTCAGGAGGGAGACGTGTGTTGGCAGGAATTTGGGCCCATCTTCTGAGGTTGGAGTCCTATTGTATTGGGACTGAGTCAGGCTTGACTGGGAAGGACTGTTTTTTTCCCAGTGGACAGTGGGGTGGGGCTTGATGTAAGTAAGTTAAGTTGGGAGTGCTGGTGCTTTGTTGGTGCCTGCCACTGGCTCTGTGTTTATGCTGAGGGAGAGAGGAAGTAAATGGTGCTGGCCAATTCCTTTGTTCTCAGAGGGGTCTTCCCATGAAAGCTGCCTCTCTGGGAATGCATACTAGAGGTGAGCAGCTCATCTCCCCACTGTGTACCCCAGGCATTCTTCAGATCGCTGTTTCCACACTATATGTCCGTGGCTGTTTTTCCTGCTTTTTCTTGAAGAGCAGCCCCAATGTCCTCTGAGCTCTCCCAGATCCAAGCATGCTGACCTTTAAAACTCCAGGCTTTAAGGCCCTTGGTTGCAAGAGCTCATGAAATTTGGGCCCTCTCCCTTTCAAATTAGTTGCTGTAGGGATTCATTTTCCTCATGCACTCTTCTATGTGCTAATGTGTCTGTTGCCCCCCTCTCTGCAACCATGGCTCTCTCCCTTCCAGTTATAGCAGCCATGATATGTTTCTTTTCTAAGTTGCATCTCCACACTTCCTACCTTCTTCAAAGTGGCCTCTTCTCTATTTTTTTTTAATTTTTATTTATTTATGATAGTCACAGAGAGAGAGAGAGAGAGAGAGAGGCAGAGACACAGGCGGAGGAAGAAGCAGGATCCATGCACCGGGAGCCTGATGTGGGATTCGATCCTGGGTCTCCAGGATAGCGCCCTGGGCCAAAGGCAGGCGCAAAACCGCTGCGCCACCCAGGGATCCCCTCTTCTCTATTTTTAATTGCGGGGTTTGTTCTGCCAGACTTCTTACCAATTTCTGGGGGTATTTAGGATGATTTGATAGTTATCTAGCAGTATTCATGGGACAAGACAAGCCTAAGGTCCTTTTGCCCTGGCGCCCTCTTCCTTTCCCTATGAGTTTTTTTTTTTTTTTTTTTAATTCTCAAATTTTATTCCATTAATCTGTGGAGTATGCACAGTATGTTATTAGGCCAGTATGCTATTGCTTAGATTACAGTAGTTGTATAATAAGTTTTGAAATCCAGAATTGTGAATCCTTTAACTTTGTCCTCCATTTTTGAGGTTGTTTTGGTTATTCAGGATCTTTTGCAATTCCATATGGATTTTAGGATTGATTAGCTTTTCCATTTCTGCAAAAATGCATTGAGAATTTTGATAAAGGAGTGCATTTAGTTTCTTGAGCACTATGGGTATTACTGCTTTTTTTTTTTTAAGGTTTTATTTATTTATTCATGATAGAGAGAGAGAGAGAGAGAGAGAGAGAGAGACAGGCAGAGACACAGGCAGAGGGAAAAGCAGGCTCCATGCAGGGAGCCCGACATGGGACTCGATCCCGGGACTCCAGGATCACGCCTTGGACCAAAGGCAGAAGCTAAACCGCTGCACCACCCAGGGATCTCAATATTACTGCCCTTTTAACAAAATTAAGTCTTCCAGTTTATTAACTCAGATTATCTTTTTATTTATTTAGGTTTTGTAAAATTTCTTTCAACAATCTTTTGTTTTCAGTGTGCAAGTCTTGAACCTCCTCTGTGAAACTTATTCCTAAGTATTTTATTCTTTTTGAAGTCTTGTAAATGAAATTTTTCTTAATTTCACCTTGGATTGTTAATATATAGTATGTAGAAACACAAATTATCATTAGAACTCAAAGAGACATTTTTCAGTACTCTGGCATATGGCTGATACATGCTTAAGATCATGGGAGAATTCTCTCACACACTATTAGCAACCTGCCACCTTGACTGGGTTGGGTTGTCCTGCACAAGTATTTTGGGAGGTGAAATGGGAAATACATTTTACATATAAAATCATTATTTATTATCAAACTGATGATGTTAATTGGATGTGTTTCATGAGGACTGTGTCAAACTATTAAAAAGAGTGAGGACATATATTTGGATGTATCTACCAAAACCAATGAAATGTGAAAAATTCAGACAATCAAATGGAGTTTTACTCAAATAGGGTTTTTTTTTTCCTTCACTGAGATTCTTAAATTTTTCAACTTTCCAGCAAAGTCATTGGCAAGTTTTGCAAAAGTAACACTTCAGACGATACTTAAGTTTGATATTTGAGTGGTAAAGTAAAATATAGAGAGTTGTTATATAAGGAAAACATCAAAATCATTTCTAAAGGAATGTTTTGGAAATGTATCTAAAAGAAACATTCTTCCGTTTGTTATATGTAATTCAGGCGTATATAACACTTTTAGAGAAAAATGAGAGCAATCAGGAAAAAAAAAACTTTAAAATGCTATAATTTCAGTTTGTCTCAAATTACTTTTAAATACATACTTTTGCAACAAAAATTTCAACATTGATGAATTTAAGGTAGCCTATGAAATGTATATCTTCTCCCATGACAATTTTGTAGAACACCATTATTATTAGTACATATTGCTCAAGTGAGAGTTTAAAAAATAAGACTAAACAAAACAACAACAAAAACATTCCTGTGGAATATCTTATTGCAGAGATATTTTATACTAAAAAATTAAAGTTATATTATGTGACTTAGTTTTTAATTTAAAATATTATGCTTTGTAGTAAATATATTTTTAAATGTCTTATACATTTTTTGTTATTATATTTCTGTAAAGTAACTGCATTGCAACCAAAAGAATTTATCTTTGTCTCGATTATTCACCATAAAACAGGATCTACACAGCCAAGATATATGCTTAAGGTTATTTAATAACTGTTAAAGAGACAATTTCGATACATAAATCTGGAATGCCATCTATCAACCTAATGAAAAGAAATATTATTATCTTGCATTTTCTTTTTCTGTTATTGATTTGTGGTGCCCCAAGACCATTTTAAAAATGATCAGTGTAGTCCTTATCTGTCATGGAAACAAATTCATTCCTTGGGTGGCTGAGCAACATGAGGGGAAATAAATTTCTCAGAAATGTATCCCCTGAAGGTTGCTATCCATTATTGTTACAAGTTTGCAATGGAAATGGCTTTATTGCTACATAAAAAGAATATGATAAAATTTAAAGCTTGTGAAAGATGATTAGAAAACAAATATTACACATATTTAATATATTACTGACAATATATCACCACCTATGATGTATTTATTTATTTAGACAATGTTTTTAGCATATCAGAACAAACGTGGAACAACTCAAATCTGAATGTTAATCCAAAGAGTAATAAAAATGAAAAATGAATGCCTGCAGGGAATTGGGAATTAAAAAATTCTCCTGTTTCCAACATAGAACTCTTAACATTTTCTGTTTGAATGGCATGTGTGAGCTCTATAGATCAGATTTCATCATATCAGTGTTTCATTTTACTTCTTGGACATTGCATCTAGTCTGAACTTTAGTAAGGTTTCAAGAGTCTGAGAGATTATTCCACCAGAAAAATAAAGCAGAAGTTAATGGAATTAATCCTATTATGTGAGTTTAGCCTTTGGTCTGTGTAATCTCTGCCTACGTTACATCTCATAAGCTGGAATGAGGCACATCACAAAAGTTGGAATATATTTTTTTATTATTGTAAAGTGTCTTTTTTATCGATCTAGACACAGGTAAATACATATATTTACTTAAAACAATAATATATATATTTGGCCTGTGTGTGATACATCAACAAGGATAGTAAGTTTCCATACTTTTATAAAAATAAATAACTGGGATGCCTTTAGTGTTCCATTAACTGCACTAATTATCATTCTCTGTGGATACTGAAATTTTGTATCATTCTTTGTGGATACTGTGGATACTGAAATTTTGCATAATTTTAAGTAGCTCTTATGAATAATATTTAAATTTTTTTCGCCAATGGCTTTTGTTTTTTCTGTGTAATGAAAATTAGCAAAACTCAATAATTTGGTTTATTATACTCATTGCCTACCTTTTTGGTAACATCTTGTTTTCTTGAAAGCATGATTCTTAGAAGTATGCAAATAGAAAGAAAGATTCATTAGAATAAACCAAGTGAAAAAAATAATACATATTAGTATTAAAAAGTTTACTGGAGTATTGATAAATGCAGTTCTCCACATTAGCGTTTAGGTTTCTAAATTCATGTGTAAATCTATGTTTAATATCTTGGTATCAAAGTAGCTAACACTTGAATTTTGTTTTAGATCCATCTGATGTATCAAGCTTAAGAGTTCTCCATTAAGGATTAATGCAGTAAAAAAAAATATGGTATGGTTATTCTAAATCCTTGGATCTTTTTAATATCTAGTTTCAGTGATCCATTGAAAAGCCTCTAAGCTGATAGGAAGCACACTGTATTGTAAGGTCTAAAATTTTGAGTGCTGCTTTGATATCTTTGAATCTCACAGGGCCCCCAAAAGCCTAACTGTGAGTTCCCCTCTCCTGCCAAATACATTTTGCCACTGTTCCCTCCACGGTAGGAAAGGCTCCTCACCTGGCTAGTTCCCCCAGCAGCCAGAGCAGCTGTGCTCTCCCTAATCCCACACTAACTTTTCTGGCCTGTGGAATTATTCAAATAAATCAATCACATCCTTACAGAGGAACCAGGGGACACCACATCCTCTTATTACTCCAGAGTCTGCTTCCATGTCCCTGTTCAGTCTGTTCCCAATTGCAAATTCCATGTGGCCTTGTATGGCATGCAGTATCCTCTCCCCTAGTTGATAGATATAGTTGACTGATGTCAAACTGCTGTCAAGTTTGTCTAACCAGTTCTGGGTGTTATGTTTGGGTATCTAGTACTATTTAGTGCACACGATCCCTCCGTTACCATTACAATAATAAGAGATAATCAGAACATATATATGTGATGAAAAGGAATTGTTTATTGAATTTTTTCATATTCTTATGATATTTAAATGTCTTTTATATAAATGAAAACTTTGCTGTTGTTTTATTATTGTTGTTCAGAGCCATTCAAAGGGAATAATGTAATTTTAGCTTATATTGTAAAAATGTTATTTCCAGAAGAATGTAAAATGGATTTTAGCAAAGTGGGATGACTTTTTTTTTTGAGTAATGACCTATCAACTTGTATTTGTTTATTTAACTCAGCAATAAAAAGCTCTTAGACATGATGAATGAATGGTATTCTTGCTTCATACATTAATTGTAAATTTACCTAACATAGCAGAAGTAATGTTTGAGAATTGTATTTTTGTTGCTATATCTATGTGTGGTCATTTTTGTTGACTGAATTCCATGTAATTTGTAGGGCCTTCCAGAGCTACCTTAACCTTTTCTGATTTAATCATAGGTTCTCAAAACTTAATAGGACATTATGTATTCATGAATTTAAAAAATAGGGGATCCCTGGGTGGCGCAGCGGTTCGGCGCCTGCCTTTGGCCCAGGGCGCGATCCTGGAGACCCGGGATCGAATCCCACATCGGGCTCCCGGTGCATGGAGCCTGCTTCTCCCTCTGCCTGTGTCTCTGCCTCTTTCTCTCTCTCTGTGACTATCATAAAAAAATATAAATAATAAAAAAAAAATTTAAAAAATAATAGTTTCCTTATCTGACAGTAAATTCCACTGTTTGCCGATTAAATGGTAACGGGGACATCTAAAGTGCACACATACACACATGTGCACACGTTTGCTCAAATAAGTTTGGATGCGAAATATTGGCTTCTGAGGAGTAATATTATGAGTTTCTCCATAACCATTAAGTCAGTGATTCTACTCTGTTTACTTTTAAAATGTTAATCTTAGCATGGAGCTTTGAGAAACCTACATAATTTTTCTGTACCTAAGTCAACCTATACCTAGAAAAATTAATAAATCATTATAATAAATAATAAATAAATTAATGCCTTATTTTACCAGTATTTTTATATACCCTGATTCACTCCAAAAAAAAAAAAAAAAAAAAAGAAAAATATCTCTTCTCCAAAAGGAATTTTTGTGTTTTAATCAAAGGTACATTACTTTGTAACTGCTGCTGAATTATAACCAGTGCTGAGCAATGACGTATTAACAGAGGCATGTAGCATAATTGCCTAAAACTTGGAATTTATGGTTCTGTAACTAATTTTCTTCCTAACCATTTATATTTCTCAGATGTAAAATAACATAAAATAAAGTAACCTAAAATTCCTATTCAAATCTAGAATATTGTTACTCAGCATGTTTGGAAGCTATGATAGAGAGAAAGCTCTGGGTTGATTTTATTTTTACAGAGGTTTATTGAGAAAAGATTCTGAGCACCTGAGCATATTTAACAAATTGTGAAATCCTTTATAAAATATCAATCTGAACCTAGTAATATTCAACTTATTTTTGTCAAACGGCACTGTTATCATTGAACACTAAATTCTAGTTAACTGATGGGATGTATTTGCCTTTGAAGGACATATGCACTAAGATATTTTTGATGCCTAAGGAAGTAAATACACATACGTATAAATTGATCATTATGGATTTGCCATTTTTAATTTTTTATGTTCAATTGTATAAAAAATATACATTTGTAGGGTTTTTTTGAATATGTTATACCAACAAATCTATAACAAACGATAGACTTGCAGTTGGGGACATTAAATATAAGTTGGGCGAAGATCAATTACTCAAAGGAATAAATGATTGCACATTTATAGACAATGGATTTTTGTGATATTTCAACAGCATTACAATCTTGAAGCTCATTTTATTAATTATACTTGGTGAAGATTTGAATATGTATAAGGTCTATTAACATCTCAAATGTATGTATGTTAATTTCATGAAAAGAGGAAAATTTTAACCTGATTGTGTGAAATTCATTGACAGAGTTGTGTTTAATATTTATTGTTTGTTAGAATTTTGTAGACAAAGCCTTGTTTTCCTTTAAGAAACAAAAGTAAGCAACTGAGTTTTCCCACCACATATGAAACATTGGGAATGGGCTGTAAAAGTTAACTAGAAATGAGGAGAGCCCAAAGACAATTTAATCAGAACCTGCAAACAAACAACTCATCTCAGTGGCAAGTCCCAGAAGGCATTTGTATAGCTAAAGGAAAAAAGACCATAGCAGATATTAAATCTAAAAGTGGTGAAAACTGCAAATTATTTGGCATATCTGTTTCCAACACAAATGGTTAATTTAATTTCCTTTTATCTATTACAGTAAAAGTGCCTTCTTTAATCTTCTTAAGTCTCCCTTAAAAACATTAAACTGTGAGCCATAAGAGTCGTGTTCAAGGTCTCACAGTAGCATTATGACTCTGAGCAATTCTCTCAGACTCTTTTAGCTTCAGTTTTATTTTCCAGTATTAGGATAAAGTAATCTTAGTAATAATTGTTCTTTTCGGGGTTGTTGTGAGATCAAATAATTATTTACTTGAAAGTGCATTGTAAATCTAAGCACTACACCAATATTAATAATTAGTTTAGAACTATACCTTACAATGCTAATGAGTTTGATCAGGTTGGGCAAATGAGTGGGCAAAGGATAAGATAGGCTAATCATGTCTATGGAAGTGGGAGAACAATGATACCATATTCAGGATTACACATTTAACAAAGAAACGTTCTCTTTCTCAACACAAAACTTGAACTTCAAGCTGTATGGCTCATAAAGAACTTTAAGAAAAAAGAATCTTTCACAAGGAAGTGCCTATTCTTGAATGATCTTCCCCTTGAAGAAGATGGGGCCAAAGAGTGCCTCTTCCACACAAGTCAGTTATAACTTTGATTTTCCCATATTTGCTTTCTGGCTTCAGTACTTCATGGTTGTTGTATAAAACTTCAGTAGGTGAATTCAGTCTTTAAGCTTCAGTTTCTCCTCTAAGGATAGTAATGCCAACTGCCACTGTTAAGTTGAAAGAACAGAACTCAATAGGGCACAATCATTAAGCATTATTTTCCTCCCACATCCATTGATGACCTTGGTGAATTAGTTGTTTATCTCTCCTAGCATGAAATCTCAAGAGAAGTCCCATGACTTTGTAGTCACTCTCTAATTTAAAAAAAAAAAGTCCCGAGGGCACTTCTAGTCAAAAGAGTATTTGCTCTCATTTCACGAAAATGTTGGTGCAGTTGAACAATCCAAATTCCGAACTTAGGTTGAGGTTAAAACACCTCCCCTCTCACACCTTGAATATTTTGCAGGGTGAAAACCAGCAATAGGGAAGGCAGGTGTGGTCAGCTTCTTGATTTACTGTTCTACTAATTTTCCTCTTCTTCCTATCCCCTAACATTTCATCTCCTCACTTGTTTGCTTCTGGCTCCTCCAGTATTAGGATGGGTTCAGGGAGAGAGGAGATGTGAGAAACTGTCTTCCTAACAAATGACATTTGTGTTTTCTAAGCTTGGTAGATATTGAATGTTGATTCTTTCCTTGGGTGTTTTAATTTCTCAGAGGTTCCTCTAACTGTACTCCCTCTTTGAGCTCCTGGTTATCCTTTTCTACTTGACCTCTTTTATCCTTGTTCATGGCTTTTTATTTTTTCTCCAAAGCACTTTTCATATATATTTGTTTATTGTCTGTCTTTCCTCATGAGATTTTAGGAGGCAAATATTACCTATTTTATTTATTTTTGTATCTCCTATGCCTAAAAAGATGCAGTAGACATTCAGTAAGTGTTTTTTGGAGGAATGAGTGAATAAATGAACATTTGGAGGGAGATCCCCTACAGTAGTCTCGTTATCTCTTTATGTATCTTATTTGCTGAGATTCAAAAGAAGCTCCTGTTGGCTCCTGTCAAAATATCCACAGTTAGTTCCCTTGAAACACTGTGGTTGACAAGTGAAAGTGCAGCTACTTCCCAACTCACCCTTGGAGCAACTATATACATTTGGACCTTTTAAGAGATCAGTCTGGCAGTGTCTCAATATCTCATGAAGGACAAAGTCAAGTTCTCTGAGTCTTAATATACCCTCTATGTGTCTTAAAATGAGGAGTATCTCTTTTCACACATGGATTCCATGCCTCTTTACCACCTCCAAAGAAATTCCCTCCAAAACTCCTCTTTATCAATAGTATTGATTTAGATGTTGAACAAGGATTTGCAAAATTGTATGGCAGATGCTTTTTTGCATGCTCTGTGTAGGTCAGGCAATTTGCCTCAGACCTATCTCTTTTCTCTCATGCCATCAGGGCCTCAGTCAAATCTGAGACAAGAATAGTTCTATTTTGGAATCCTATTACATCTGCCTTGAAAAGCTGTTGTAAATGTGTACTGAGATAAGGTAAATCAATCATTTAACAAAATGTGTAACGTAAAACAAATATTTATTTTTTTCTGTCATTATCTTTCTTAATGTCATTTCTTGCGTTCCTACTAAAATAATAGGTAGAATCTTAGCCCATAATTACATTTCCATGGAAATTTTAAGCAGAGATAAAAGGAAAAGGGCTAATAAATTCCCTTGAAGATCTGAAGAAGGAAAAAAAAAAAAAAAAAAAGGTGTACAAGAGAAAAGCCCAAAGTTATCATGAATATGTCACATATAAGTTAGAGTTACAGTATTTATTTTTTCCTGACAGAAGTATATCATTTCCTGTTGCTAATTTCTAAATTTCACTTTAGAGGTGCAAGCTAAGCAATTTCAAATTGTCAGAGACACATAAATTACTGACTTACTTTAGCAGCAAGGGCTATTTCCTGGTATCTAGTGATTAGACCTGAAATACATTTTATAGCAAAGTATAAGATTAAATAGTTTCACCTCTAAATGTGGTATGCATGTGATTCTTGTATCCTCCTTAAAAATTAAGTTTCATGTTTAGCAGAGAGTGAAATTCATCATTGACAGAGCATTGCAGGTGAGCTCATTCTCCTATTACCTTGATGTATGGAATTATTCCCTCAGGTTCATATCTAATCAAATGTGACCACAATTCATGTAATACTTTCCTTCAGATCTATGCAGCCTTAACAGTATTATCAGCTAATGAATTCTACAGAGACACCTATAGTAAAAATGTTCTCTAACCAAGTAATTCTTCAGTGAATTAGATTTTTATTCGGAGGTTAAAAGTAGTTTTATTTGAATTAGCAATACTTTGGAAACTTGGCAAATTACCTGGGTATAATAAGCTGTGATGAAAAATGAATTTAAAAATTTCCCCCCCCAAAAAATAATAAATAAATAAATAAAATAAAAATAAAAATAAAAATTTTCCCAAAAGCTGGGAACATTTACAAAGAGTTGAAATAAATAATTTGTATTAGAGCAAAAAATATGACTTAAGTTATTTGGAAATATCTTTGAAAACATAGTATTACCGATAAGAATTGTCTTATAAATCTTGTATCCAAAATGGCTTTATGACAAAGGCCACCTCTTAGAGGTGTTCCAATTCCATCTGTTTTGAGCACCTATTTGAAGACCCGAGACAAATATCTTCATCAGGAGGTCAGGCAAATAGTCATCAAACTTTTTTTATTTCCACCTTTACCAAAACCAATCCATCCAAGGAAAGTTTTTATGAATCCTGACAGTACTTCTAAGTCATTGAGGTACAGTAGTCTACAACATGTCTCATAGTGTACATTCTTCGAAACTCCCTTGGTGTCTTTGTGAAGGTTTAGTTTAATCAAGATTAAAATATCTATCCCCAGCCCTTCCAAACCCTAGGGTTAGCAGTTTGCTAACCCTAATCTGCTAATCTGGCAATCAGAATATGTGAAATGCACTAAAGTGGCAGATACTCAGTTATAATGAGCTAAGTTGGTAGGGTTGACATGATGGTGAGTCTCTTGATGTGCTGAAATACCTGGAACTGAGTTTTAGATGGGGATATATCTTGTGTGTGTCACGTGGGGTAGGAGTGGGGAGAACATTAATCATAATTTTGAGAAAAGCATGTGTGTGGGGCCAGTTTCTTATATTCTGTAAAGAATTTTTTTTTATTATATTGCTTTATAACTCCCGAGATCCAGAACTGTGACAGAGTAGGCTATCAATATTTTAAAAATTAAATATAGTTATCAAATATCTACCTACCTCTACCTGCATAAACTGGTCATGTTGACATAATATTAATCAGGACATAGAACTCAACCTTGACACCAGTTTCTAAAAGGAAATACACCAGGAAATTTGTGATTTTCTCTGATCTTTAGAACAACTAAGTATTTTCATGGTAAAAAAAGATATTGCATTGATCATGCAGAAATTTCCTAAGTTTTTCTTTACCTTGTCCTTTTTCTCTAGTGCTTTTATTTTTATGTTTATTTCTTCTTATGGTGATAAAATACATATGCAGTTTATCATTAGGCATAGTGTAACTCTCTCAACAAAGGTCTCCACAAAGAAAAGTTTTACACTAGCAACTTAGAAAATAAAGCATTCTTCATATTTTTTTTCAGGAATAAAAGTATCATATACAGATAATTCACTCTTTTACACAAAATGGTAAGTTTTGGTACTATAATACAGTTATTCCTAGCAAAAAAAAAAAATTGATTGTAATGGCTGTTTGTGAGTTTTAAAGAATTGGTGATTTGTCCCAGGAGCATTATCAACCATGTATAGGCAGCCAGATATAATCCTTGTATGGTCAACTCTATGGGTAAATCCTCCTGTAGAAGAGTAGGCTTATTACAGAGTAGTTGTCCAGAAGTCTTGAACTATGTGGTGGAATTAAGCCAAGTATGAAATATTGGATACCTAGACCACTAAAAACAAGAGTGAATTAAAAATGTATTCTAGCTTGTATATTAACTCCAAACCAAGATAAATAATAAAAAAATATGTTGACTTTATGATTCAAATTGAAAGCATGAACAAACTTCATGTACTATCAAGAGATTTCCTCTAGTTTCAGAATACGTTTAGGTTCATCTTATTCCTGTGCTATAAAAAAACAATTCTTTTTGACATGTCTCTATTTTAACATCATCTGTCTCTCAAATTTAGTTTGATGGTAAAATGTAAAGAACAGATATCTGATATCTTTTATAAACAGTGACAAAACGGTGAATGCAAATATAAACTCACCGTCCCCTTAAGTAGGGTTCATATTTGCATTCAGTTTGATAATCACTCCCCTGGGGGAAGATTTCTTTACTTTTATTAACTTATTTTATTGAATACAGTATTTTTATCAGATACAAAGGAATGTCTTTAAAATGTAATATTGTCTGTAACTTGAAGTTTAGCACCATTAGTAGATAAACTGCTGTACACTTTTGAATCCTACAAATCTGTAATCAGATTTATGTAGCTATAGGCTGTCTGTAGGTAAATACACATACACAATTCAATATAGTAGGTTGATTGGAGACCCTCAAAAATATTTGTCTGTCTTAACTTCTCATAACCACAAATGTGACCTTATTTGAAATAAACAGTCTTTACAGATGAATTAACCTAATTAACCTACAGATGAATTTCAAGGATCTTTTTTTTTTTTTTTTTTTTTTGAATTTCAAGGATCTTAAAATGAAATCACCCGAGATTGCCTAGAAGGGCCAGATCCAAGCACAGGTGTCCTTACAAAAGTGAGTCTGACGTAGATTATACAGACAAGAAGAGAAGACACAGAGGAGAAGGTGATATAAAGACAGTCTTGAAGAGATTGTAATGATATGTCTGTTTGTCAGGAAATGCCAGGGATTGCTGGTAGCCACCAGCGCTGAAAGAGAAGAAAAAGTGTTGGCCCCTACATGGTTTGGAGGGAATGTAGCCCTGTTAGTACCTTGATTTCAGACTTTGCCCCCATTACTGTGACAATTTATGTTGTTTTAAACCACTAAGTTTGGGGTAGTTCATTATAATGGCCCTAGGAAACTAATAGATTTTGGTGATGGGAAGTAAAATGTCACTGTAAAAATTACTTAAAAATATAGACGGTTTCAGAATTAGTTAATGGGTAGAGGCTGGAAGAATTTTGAGATACATAACAGAGAAAAGCTTAGATTTCCTTGAAAAGACTGTTGGTAGAAAGATGGACATTAAAAGATGCTTCTGGGGAGATCTCAGATGGAAATAAGAAACATGTTATTGGAAACTGAAGAGGTGTTCCATGTCATAAAGTGGCAGAAAACTTGGCTTATTTTCTATTATTGAGTGGAAAGCAGACCTTGTAAGCAATAAACTTGCATATTTAGCTGAAGAGATTACCATGCAAAGTGTCAGAAATACGGCGTGGGTTCTATTTGTTACATATGGCAAAATGTAAGAAGAAAGAGATAAATTAAGGAAAGAACTGTTGAACAATATGGAACCAGAACTTGAGTTTTTTAAGGAGCTTCTAGCTTACCCAGATTGCAAAGATGCTACTAGTAGGTGGTTTACTGGTAGGAAGCATGTTTGAAAGAGAGGTTCAAGGTTCAATTTTGTTGATTAATTGAGTATATGTATGATCATGGATCCAATTAGCCCTCTCGGCAGAAGTCAGGAATAGATAAAGGATTATTCTTGAAGGATATGTGGAGAACCCTGTGTCTATAGATCCCTTTGACATACATGAGAGGTTTTTTGAGACTGCTATGCCAGCAGACACACTGCCAGCTTGGACAGAAGAGGACAGATACAGGATGAAATAAAGGATGGCTCTTGGACTTCTGAGGTTCTACAGATAGGAAATGGACTGATAGAGATCAGTGGCAGGAAATATATGCTACTTTTCAAAGAAAGAAAGAATGCCTCTAAGGGCAGAGTGGCAGAGGCCAGAGGCCAGAGAGGTGGGTGCAGAGGAAGATGGAGATATTGCCAGAGACTTTGAAAAAACACATTTCTATTGTTTTAAGCTACCAAGTTTATAACAATTTGTTATGACAGCCTTAGGAAACAAATACATTCATATTTTCTGAAACTTGCAGGTATAATTTGCAACCTATTTTAGATAATCATCTTTTCTAACAGTATATCTGGAATTCTCCTCTCTCTCTCTCTCCCCCCGCCCCCCCTCTTATCTACACATCAAAGCTATACAAAAGCAAAGTAGACTAGAAGATAGACTACCGTAATGGAAATCATATTGGGATTTAATTCAAACTAGGTTTAAAGTCTACTCCTCCACTAACTGTGACATTGAGCAGCTGAATTAACCTTTCTGAATCTACTTTAAGATAGAGATAATAAAGTTGACAAGAGATTTAGAATAGAAAATATATATAAATTGGAAGGCATGGTGCCTGCTAATTTTCCTCCTTTCCTTTATCCCAGTAGGAACATTAGGAATAAGCAATAGGAGTAGTAGCCCTGTAATGCTTGCAAATTTTGAACATCTAGAATGGTTTTAATTTGCATGATAATTTATGAGACTTATCAGAAAGTTTGATTTTTTTGTGGTCATTGTAAAGCCTGCTATTATATGGATGCATATCTTTATGGCCTCAGGGAATTCATTTAAGGATTTTCCTCCCAAAGGCTACTTATTAAACATATGTACAAAAATGTTTTATGGCCTGAGAGAAAAAAAAAAAAAAAACAACCTCAACCAATAAGAGAAAGTCTATATCTGCTATAGTCTTAGGGTTTTCTGTTACTTTATTAGTTCTGTCTGTTATATCTGATCCTAATTGTTAAAATGTACAAATTTATGCGTTCTTATAATGATCTTAATGATAGATAAATATCTGTATTTATACTCTGTGGTCAGATTTGAGGTTTTTAATTCTGAAGACACAGGGGACACATGCAGAGATTTTTCATCTCTCTTGAATTAAGTCTTCATTAGCCTCACATGAAGCATGATAAGAATGCTTTGAAAGGTTGTATCTATTTGTATTGATTGCTTCTCCAACTTTTATGTTCTGATCTTAACAGGTACCAAATTCTTAAGTTTGAAAAATTGATTCCTCAGAGTTATAATGAAAACTCAAATAAATTTGAAATAATTGTGTAGTAAAATTTCCTGAAGGGTAAAGATGAGATTTCTACCACTTTATACAATGTCTTTCAAATATTTCTATTTTCACTTAGAGCTCTTCCTAAAAGTTGGCTACATTATTTCCTCTTCCTAGGGATCTCAAACGAAGTTGCTCATTAGAGTTAGAATGACTGGAGTTGGAATGTGGGTTTTAAAATGAAAAGTATGTGGAAATTTTCTAGCATATTCAAGAGTAAAAAGAATAAGGTGAAGTGCTCTCGCATGCCCATGACAGGCATCAACAATGGACTTATGGTCAACCTTGTTTTATCTGTACCTCCACCCAACTTTGGATTATGCTGAACCTAATCTAAGTTAACAGATAATTTCATCTGTAAATATTTTACATAAATATTTTAGATGGAAACTATTTTTAAATACAATCATAACATCCTTATCAGACACAAAGTAACACTAACTATTAATATCGTGAAATATAAGTGTTCACATTTGTCCCAATATTTAGTAATATAATTTTGTACAATGTCTTTTATAGAATCCAAAAACATTTATACACTGTAATTGGAAGACATGTTTTTGAGTCTTTTCAGTAAGATCCCCTTTTCTCTCTTGTTTTCCTTGTTAGTTACTGGAGAAATGTCCCAAAGAACTATCTGCTCTGATGTGGTAGCAACTAGCCACATGTAGTCATTTAAATTTTAATAATTAAATGAAAATTTAACATAGAGTTAAATAAAATTTAAAATATCACACTAAAATGCTTTCTAAGTGCTCAATAACCTCGTGTAGCTACTGTATTAAATAATGCAGGTATAGAACAATTCCATCGTTGTTAAAGGTTCTTCTACAGATTTTCCCTCAGTAAAGATTTTTTTTTTTAATACACCCCTATATGTCATTTGATACATTCTGGCACCTGTATTTCCTATAAATTGATAATTATATCTGACAGTCTTGATGGATTTATGTCCAGTGTGTTGCCAAAACTATATAGCTTTATCAAGAGATACGTAAAATCTTATGGTCTCTTTTTATGATGTTAGTAGCCACTGATGATCATTGCCTAGTTTTAATAAAATGGTGTATTTTAATTACTCCATAACTTTCATAATTTTTCTCCTTTCCATGTCATTCTTACCTGTATAAACATAGTAAGTTTATTGCAAGTGATGCTGCTTATTAGATTTTTCTCTTAGCCTCTAGTACTCTAGAACCCTGTCTTCTGGGACAAAATTTAGCCAGTGATCTACCATTGTTGTAGATCTGAGTCAAGTCCACATTTTATAGTATTTCAATCAAGATCATAGCCTACCTTTCTGGGTTGAAAATTACTTTGTACAATAAAATTTCTCCTGAAAGTTTTATGCCTTGAAGACATATTAAATATACATATCTAATATTGATCCTTTCAAGCTTCAATAAAATTTTATTAAAGGGATTGTTTTTTTCAAAGATAAAGACCCACAAAGACAGGAGAGAAAATAATTGCAACAGCATTTTGGAAGTTAGAAGATGGATGAACCAGGACTACCCAGTTAGCAAACGCTAACCTGGAAATAGAAAAAGGAGCCAACAATTTAAAATTTCAAAAAGTTCAGGAACTAGGAGTGAAGCAGTATGGTGTTAAAGAATATCTGATGATTAAAACCCAAAGTCCTAGATAATTTCTTCCATTCCATTAGACTGCTTCTCTGTTACATTGACAATATTCTGGAGATTTGTTTGCTAGAAAAAGTTAAACTATTCTTGAACTGGACTGTTGAGAGTGAATGTACAATATTGTAACAAGAAAAGTGAATGGACCACATATATATTGCTGCAGGTTTTTGTGCCTTCACTTGACTCCTAAGATGTGGACAACCAGACTTCTCCCACAGGAGACTAGAATATCTGTCTCTGGGAAATTTGCCTCCCCATAAAATATGAAACAAAAAAGATTGACATCCAGGATTTTGTAAAAATTGTCCATATCTCCCTTCAGTGGGGTTCAAGTTTGCCAGTCCTTACCAGACACTCAGAGCTTTCAATTTGCTTTTTGAGCACCCTGTTCCTGCCACTCTTAATCATGAGTAAGCAAATAAATTATGAGATATCTTGAGGGAAAGTTTAAAAGGGAAGATAGAAATAGAAATAAATAAAAGAAAAAGCAACTTGTAAGGAACAAATACTATGCAGAAAGAAAGAAAATAACAGTATCCTAATAGTGATCATAGAGACTATTTATAAGATAAAAATTAGATGATACGGAGAGAAACATTCAAAGACTATCATAAAACTTAAAAAATGATCACAAGAAAAAAAAAGTACTTTTGTAAGTGTTACAAAGTTGAAGGATTTCCCGGAAATTAAAACAGACCAAAAAAAAAAAAAAAAAAAAGAGGGGGTGGGTGGTGGGTAGGAATCATAACAAATTAGAATACCAGTGAAGTCTGGGATTTTTCATAAGCAACACTGGAAGCAAGAAACAATGTAATGCCTTCAGATATTTGAAGAAAAATGATTTCTAACTGACAGTTCTATACTAAGCTTAGCTCTCAAGTTTTATTTTAGATAAACAAGGGGAAATTTATTTGGAAGGTACTAGAAAATGTGTTCCCCAAAAATGTAGACTTTAACCATAAAAATGGGACAGGGCAGAAAACAGGAGATCCAACACAGAAAAAGACAAGGAATCTCTAGAATGAAAAGGATACCCCAGGTTGATTGTTGTGCTCTAGGCATACATGACAGTCTGTGAAGGTGGCTGCAGTTTGCAAAATTGGTGGCTAAGTACAACGTAGAGCTTCCTATTTTATAGCAGTCCGTCCCACAAAGTAAACTGATAGGCATAATAGACATCAGTGAAGCAAGCTGTCTCTTCTATTGATGTGATTCACAATATCGATGATATATAACTGAAACTGAATGAGAAGACAGTAAAGAAGTATGTTACTGTCACAGGTGGATATATTGAAACCTTGTGTCTCTTTCCACTAACATTGTGGTAAGACCCTCTGCTCCTCAAGTATTAAAATGCAGAAAAGTCGCCCACAATTATAGCTAAATATTTCTTTGAAAAAGAAAAACCTATTTGTACATGCATAAAATTTCCTCTAAATTAATACCCACCTGAAATCTCAGAATACGACCCTATTTGGGAAAAGTCTTCGTAAATGTAATGTTCATTAATTAATATGAAGTCATACTGAATTAGGATGGACCCTAAATCCAGTGACTGGTGTCCTTTTATATGAAGAGAAGAGGACATAAATAAACACGGGAGGAAGGTCATGTGAAGACGGAGGCAGATTGGATTGATAAAGGTCTTAAAGGCAAGGATTTGTCCAAGGATTGCCATCAACTACCAGAGTCTAGGAAGAGAAAGGAATCTTCCCTAGAGCTTCAGAGGGAGCATGGCCCTGTTGACACTTTGATGTCAGAAATTCAGCCCTCAGTACTGTGAGAGAATAAATTCCTATAGTTGTAAGCCATCCAGTTGTAGTAATTTCAATGCAGGTAATAAATTTATTTTCTAGAAGTTCAGAATTTCAAGCTTATAATACTGTGGTTATGTCTATAAAAGTTGGACACTGGACTTTTGGTCTATAAGCATTTTATTCGGGATCCCTGGGTGGCGCAGTGGTTTGGCGCCTGCCTTTGGCCCGGGGCGCGAACCTGGAGACCCGGGATCGAATCCCACATCGGGCTCCCGGTGCATGGAGCCTGCTTCTCCCTCCGCCTGTGTCTCTGCCTCTCTCTCTCTCTGTGACTATCATAAAAAAAAAAAAAAAAAAAAAAAATTTATAAGCATTTTATTCCCATTGTTTTGTTTGTTTTGTTTTTTAAAGATTTTATTTTTTTATTTGACACACAAAGAGAGCCAGCACAGGCAGG
The DNA here is from genome assembly GCF_048418805.1 of Vulpes vulpes. Lineage (NCBI taxonomy): Eukaryota > Metazoa > Chordata > Mammalia > Carnivora > Canidae > Vulpes > Vulpes vulpes. The sequence goes on from NC_132786.1 coordinate 114,408,809, forward strand.
GGGAGTGGCAGGCAGAGGGAGAGGGAAAGCAGATTCCCTGTGGGGCCGAGGACCTGATGTGGGATGATCCCAGAACCCTGGGATCACAACCTGACCCAGAGGCAGACGCTTAACTGAGTCACCCAGGCACACTCCCATTGTTTTGTTTTGTTTTGTTTTAAGTGAAAATCAAATCAGCTAATTTCATTTCAACTTACAGTTGTAGTCACCAAAACATAGTCTTTGCTAAGTGTGAATTCTAGAAACTGGGTCTCTTTTTTTATCAGACTTGCAATTCAGACTTTAATGGGATATGGTCAGTGAGAATTGATTGAGGAGGATTAATTTTGACTCATTCTTCCTGTCATTGCTCTCAAGGCCCCTCACAACTGCACACTACAGTATTACCCCCTTCATTTTCTTTCTATTGATAAGATGTAACTGATAAGGTTGCTTTACCTCTAAAACCTCCTGAAAGTTCACATTCCTTTTTTCCATTGTTCTGAGGATTTCACATTAAACATAGTCTACTTCTATGCTCTTAAAAATATTTTTATCTTTTAAAGAATAGAGAAAATAATCCATGAACTAATACCCTAAATGGTTCAGAATATTCACAAAGAATGGAACATTTATATTGTTTCCAAGAGTATATATTTTGAAGATTTTATTTATTTATTTGAGAGAGGGAGTGAGCATGAGAACAGGGAGGGGCAAAAGGTGAGGGGGAAAGAATCTGAAGCAGATTCTGCATTGAGCAGAGAGCCTGATGTGATCATGGGGCTGAAACCAAGTGCTGGGCGCTTAACTGAGCCACCCAGGCATTCCTATTTCCAAGAATATTCTTTTTTTTTTTTAAATGTTTTTAAATTTTTTTTATTATTATTTATTTACGATAGTCACAGAGAGAGAGAGAGAGAAACAGGGAGGCAGAGACACAGCCAGAGGGAGAAGCAGGCTCCATGCACCAGGAGCCCGATGTGGGATTCGATCCCGGGTCTCCAGGATCACGCCCTGGGCCAAAGGCAGGCGCCAAACCGCTGCGCCACCCAGGGATCCCATCCAAGAATATTCTTAATAAAAATTTTAGGCACATCAGATGTGATTCAAAGGATAGCTTCCAGGTTTAAGCCAGTCTGCTGAATGGCAGCCTGATAGGGAATTAAGGAATTCTCATTCTCCTATTAGCACTTTGCATATCCTCAACTCTAAGTGTATTCCTTGGTGTTCCTTTCAGGAATAAAAGTATAATTATTTTTTCTCCTGCCTTGGGGAACATTAGGAAGCTTTAGAAAGGGAAAACTCTACAAATTCAAAGTGGCATAAGGGGGTTACTACTAAGCACAAATACATATTTTGCCAGTTTGGAATTCTACCAAATGCTGTAATTGGTTTCTGAAGATGCACAAGAATGGATTCTCTTTGTTTGTCTACAGTAGGATTTAGATGTCATGGAATCAATTTCATAATATATAATCCAGGCATAGGTGACAATAAAAGAACAAGAGGAAATATTCTTCTGTGAAATCCCACAGGTTGACATTCTCTTGACTTTGTCCCTGTGGTTCTGGCAGATATCTTTACCAAGCTGATAGAGTTGTTTCCTTTCCCAGATGAATGGATTTCCTGATAGCACTTTGCCAGAAAGTAAATTTTCCTCCATAGCCATAGTTTTGTTTTTATTGTTGTACTTTTTCCTGAAAAAGATAGGTAAGCACACCTGTTGTGAAGAAAAGAGATAAAGGAAGGTGTCATCAATGGAATCAGTGGATCAATTGGCCATGTGGTAGACTGGTATAGTTCTCTTTAGGGGCAGATGGCACCAACAGATGCTATCTTAGGTGAAGTGTATGGAATGAAATGAGGAATGTAAATGACTACAGGCACATAGAGACACAATAGAGAAATTATAGCACACAGAAGAAATTGAAAAGGAATAGCCAGAGGCATAGGAGGTTAGTCAAAGGTGTCATGGAAATAGAAGTAAGAGAGAAATTCAAGAGAGAGTAATTAGCTGTTATTTGTTCCAGAGATCTTAAATAAGATAGCCTAAGTCTGCCTATGGGACTTAGTAATAAGGGCTCTTTTGATACAACATAAGATAATAACTAGTGTTGTTAATAAGAGGACTATTGAGACAGCAGAGGTAGATTGCTTTGGGCTAAGGGTTGAAGAAGGGGCCGAGAGAAAGTACAGAACAAATGTCAACTTCTGTTTCAGTGATGTATGTGGTGTGTGTGTGTGTGTGTGAGAAAGAGAGAGAAAGGAAGAATAGAGCCATCATAGTAAATAGATAAATAAGATGTTACTTTTGGCCTCTAGAGTGACTTATGGTGTTCAAGAGGGAGACAGAAGCATATTTAGATGTTGTAAACGCAATATAGTAAAGTTCGGACAAATGTAAGCTTAAGAATCTTTGAGAATATGAATAGGAGAGACTATCATCCTGAGCAGGAAGCATTGGTGGTCAAGGAGAGTCTCTGGGTAGGGACAGGCTGGTCCACCTGGATGAGGCAAATTCAGTTTCTTCCACACAGTACTGTTCTAGACAATTTGCTTCATTTTTCATGGCAAGGTAGTTTGATAGAGTTAATTTGAGCATTTCCTTCCACCTTTACTTTCTCATATCATTTTCCTCCCTTACTCTCACCCACCACAACCCACAATGAAATAGAAGCAAAGGTTAAAGGTAATTGCCAAATTAAATATGAGAATGATTCTCTCTTTAGATACTTTCTTATGGAGTTGATTTTTGGATACTAAAAAGAAGTGGCCTGAGGTAAGAGGAGGGATCATGCTGAGTGGGGACAAAATTTATAATTGGAGAGGGAATATATTTTAGAGCAAAAATAAAGAATTCCTATTGATTGGTATTAGTAGTAGCCTTAGTATCGTTGTCTGATTGCAGAAAACCAGGTTGGAAAATTAGAAGGAACCCAAATGATGAAATGGCCTCAGGAATGGATGTTCCTTATCATAATCCAAGTGTATCATGGTTTTTAGCATTTCTGGACACTTAGGAGCCTCACTACTTATCATGGGGGCAAGAGGAACATGGGCGAATTGTCACTTGAATAAGGAGGACTAAACCAGGGGGAATATATTATTTTTTTAAGATTTTATTTATTTATTCATGTGAGACAGAGAGAGAGAGAGAGATAGGCAGAGGGAGAAGCAGGCTCCACAGGGAGCCTGATGTGGGACTCGATCCCAGGACTCTGGGGTCACACCCTGAGCCAAAGGCAGATGCTTAACCACTGAGCAACCCGGGGATCTGTAAACCAGGGAGAATATCTGTATAAGCAAGGGCAATAGTGAGTCAACTGCTGTTAGTTAAAACTTTGATGCTTTTATCTATAAAATGGGAATAATAATATTACCTACCACAGGGTATCATTTAGTACATCAAATGACATAATCAATACATCTGCTAGGAGAAATGGATGAATCCTATTTGGAAGTAATTAACGTTATCTGGAAACTTTATATTTTTTATGCTATTTCCAGTATTTAGTAAAAATGAAAACAAAACTCAAAATCCCCCAAAAACCTGACTATAAAAGGGACTTGACTATACAATTGAAATTAAGAGAAAAAATAGAAAGTAGAAACAGACCCATAACTGACCCAGATTTGGGAATTAGCTAAGTAGGATTAAGAAGAACTTTAATTTGTATGTTGAAGAAAATAGATTAACATATAAAGAATTTCATCAGAGAATGTGTAATTATTGAATGTGTATTTATTGAAGTATCAAATAAAATTGTACGCATAAAAAAGGAACTATCTAATACTAAGAATTTAGTACACTACCGGATTAGGGAACTAGAAGGCAGGCTAATAAAGAATATCCACACAAAAGTCCGGAAAGAATAAAAAGATGCAAAATAAAGAATACAGGAAAAGTAACATGTGAAAAATAGTGACAAGGTATTGTAGTTGGCAAAACAATGATAGCATTTCCATTCCTAAGTATATGCCCCAAAGAAATATCTGCATACAGATATGGCAATCAAAAAACATGCACAGTAAGGATGCCTGGGCGGCTCAGCAGTTAAGTGTTTGCTTTCGTCTCAGGGTGTGATCCTGGAGACCGGGGATCGAGTCCCACATCGGGCTCCCTGCATGGAGCCTGCTTCTCCTTCCATTCATGTCTCTGCCTTCTCTCTCTGTGTCTCATGAATAAATAAATAAAGCCTTTTTAAAAAATGCACAATTAAGTTCATGTAAGAAGTATTTGTAATAGTCCCAAAGTGGAAATAACCCAAATGGTCATCAATAGCATAATACATAATACTAAACTGCACTGAAAATAAACTAAAACTAGACACAATATATTTTTCAAAAACATAATTTAAGCTACATCTTATGACTGTATCTATATGAAGCTCAAAATTACTCATAGCTTATCTATATCTATGTTGTTTTAAACCCAAAGAGTGGTTACCAATGGTGTCCTGTGGAAGAAGCAGTGTGCAAAGGGAAGTTTCTGGGGGTCCTCATGAAATTTTGTTTATCACTGAGTTTTGGTTAAAATGGTTTACATAGTTTGTGAATTTATAGAGCTTTACATTTATGAATTATATACTTTTAATAATATAATGTTAGTATTACCACTATAGTCAATAGTGAATTCATATGAGTCTATGTGAAAAGTGGAATTATCAAAAGTTTTTTTAATTTAATAATTAGCAGCTTTGTTTTTCAGATTCTTATCCTGATACCAAACAAACAAAAGTAAAACACCTAAATTAAATCAAGGTATTGTACCAATTTTTCACCTAATCTCTATATTATTATTTACATCTAACACTAGATAGTATGATAGCAGGATATGTCAAAACACGAGAAAATTTTAAAACAAAAGGAAACAGGGCCTCTTGAATAAAAGAATCGTAAGCATAGAGGCTTAGAAACAATAATATGTACATATTATGAAGCTGAGAAACAATATGTACATATTACGAAGATGAATATACATTTTTGTAAAGAAACCACTCAAGTCTGTCATTTAGCATCATTACTTTTCAACTGATTGATTTGCATTGTGAATTCACGTAGAGCTTGCCATTTTACTCTTTCATGAGCATTGTGTGTATGTTTCTGTCCCTTTATTGGAACATGCATTCTCGATAAACCCTACTAGCTTCAAACTACCAGGAGTGCTATATAAAATTTAACACTTTTTAAAATGCAGGCCGAGTTTAAATAAGAATGAAAAATCTGTTGGCAATAAATATGAAGACTGAGCTGTAGTAATAAGCTAACTCTCAACCTGGGCTTCTTCAGTATGTTGACTGTCTACCACACTCAAAGATTGAGATCTTCATAGCTTCTAGGAAGGGCAAAAGTGGAATAGTTTGGAAGTGGGGATAGTTAAGACTCCTTAAGCTTTCACAACATAGAGAATTATGGGCTCAAAACTCTACACCTTAAGTAAAATAGGACTAAAACAAATCTACCAACCTATCAAAGGAAAGGAAACTGGAAATGGTTTAATTTAGTCTGAGCTCTGGGAGTTTAAGGAAAAGAACTTGTTTCAGAATGTCTAATCACAGGCCTGTCCTACTGCGAGTTTGTGTGGGAGGACGTGAGCGAGGCACCTACTGTTCTGCCATCTTGCATCACTCCAAATTTAAAGTTCAAATTTCTATTATCCATGTGGTCTGGAGATAATAACCTAAATGCTTCTAAGTAGTATTCCAACTTGTTGATAAAATATTTGGGATCAATCTTCAGAATGTATCTAGTGTTAAATCATTTCTCATGATATATCCTAGTACTGTTCTACTCTTAGCCACCACCATAATCTCTCCTCTGCATTATCATGATAACTGCATAACAAATTTCTTTGCTTCTATACTTGACTTTGCTGTTTATTCTCTACAAAGTCAGATCATGCCACTCATCTGCTCAAAACTCTCAGTGTTTTCCTGTATCACACAGAATAAATTCTGTGTCCTTAACCATAGTCTACCGGACACCTTGTGTTAGCCTCCCCCTGATCTGGTTTCCCACTCATTTCTGATCCACATCCTTCCCCTATCCCCTCCTTCATTTTGCACCACACACTGGATATACATTTTTCTTGGGAAATGCTGGATAAGCTTCTTTCTCATAGCCTTTGGCTACTCCCTCCGTGTGGAACACTCTTTTCCCCAGATATTCTTAGAATTGTCTTTCTTTCCTTATTCAGATCTCTACTGTGTTATCATCTGTTATGAGTTGAGTTTTCCCTACCACCATTTCAGAAAAGAAAGAAAGAAAAGATTGATATGTTGAAGTCCTAACATCTGGTACCACGAAATTTGACCTTACTTGGAAATTGGGTCATTGCATCTGTAATTAATTATTACAATGGGCCCTAAATCAGTATGATTGGTATCCTTATAAAAAGGGCCAATTTGGACACAGACATGCATATAAAGAGAGCATCTTTTTTTTTTTATTTTTTTTATTTATGATAGTCACAAAGAGAGAGAGAGAGAGGCAGAGAGACACAGGCAGAGGGAGAAGCAGGCTCCATGCACCGGGAGCCCGACGTGGGATTCGATCCTGGATCTCCAGGATCGCGCCCTGGGCCAAAGGCAGGCGCCAAACCGCTGCGCCACCCAGGGATCCCAAGAGAGCATCTTTGAACATGGAGATGGCATCTGTAAACCAAGAAGAGAAGCTTGAACAGATCCTTCCTTCATAGCCCTTAGAAGGAACTAATTGCTAGTAGCTTGATTTCTTATCTCTAGCCTCTAGAAATCTGAGAACATATTTGTTGTTTAAACTCTTCAGTTTGTAGGGGTGCCTGAGTGGCTCAGTTGGTTAAACGTCTACCTTTGGCTCAGGTCATGATCTCAGGGTCTGGGATTGAGACCCAAATCAGGCTCTCTGATCAGGGGGAGCCTACTTCCCCCTCTCCCTCTGCCTGCTATTCCCCCTGCTTATGCTCTCTCTCTCTCTCTCTCTCTTTCTCTCTCTCTCTCTTTTTCTCTGTCAAATAAATAAAATCTTAAAAAAAACCCATTCAGTTTGTGGTACTTTGTTACAATACCCTAGGAAACTCTTACCACATTTAAACGAAGAGGACTTCACTTTGTACTTGATGTAAAATAACTCTGTGATTTTCTTACTCTTTACCCCACTCTTGTATTATTTATTCTTGGCATCTGTATTCTTTGTCTCCTTGTCACAAAATGGAAGCTCCACAGGTAGGAGTACTTGATGTGCATTTTCTTATTTTATCAAAAACAATACAAGAAGAAATAGAAAACTTGAATAGAACTTCCAGAATTAAGAACTTGAAATAGTAATTCATATACCAACTTCCAAAAAAGCAAACAGACCAACAAACAAACCCCAAACTGGTCCATTGTTAAAATATTCAATTAATAGATAACTGACATCCTATTAAAATTCTTTCACAAAATAAGAAAACATTAATCTTACCGATCTCATTTTAGGAAGTTGATATATATTCAGTAATGAAGACAAGAATGCTATTTTTGTTTATTAACTTCATGTAGTTCTTAAGTGTTAAGCATTGTTTTAAGGACTTTATAAGTACTAATTCATTTAATCTTTTGCTAGCCAACTGAAGTAGGTACTATACTAATTTCACTTATGAGTAAATGTACAAATAACTTTAAATTATATTAGCAAACCAAATATAGTAGTGTATTAAAAGAAAACATGATTGAGTGAGGCATATTCTGGTATTTCAAGAAGTATTAATATTTGAAAATAGTTACTAGACAAATAATATTTTGTATGTATTTTGTAATAAAATATGTAACAACATATTCATCATATCATTTGGAAATATTTTTATATAATTTAATATTCATTCATGATTAAGAAAAAAATAAAACCTCATAGTAAATTTGGAGTTAGCTAGAGAAATACTCCTAAAATTTCAGCAAATTTCACACTTAATGGTGACAGGTAGACGTGTTTTCAATTAAATCAGGAAAATGATGAGCATACCTGCTCTGACCATTGTTATTCAGCATTGTACTTGAGGCCCCAAGCAGTGCTGGAATACAATAAAAATAATTAAAGTTGTATTATTTCAAAAGAAACAATCATCAGTATCCTCAGTACACATCAGTAAGTGTTTGTATACCTAGAAAACTTAAGAGAGAAATGTTTGGTATTAGTAGGTGGGTTCAGCAAGAGTGACGTATATAAGATCATTAATCCATTGTATTACTATACACAGCAACAACAAGTAAGGTAACATTATAAAAACAATAAAAACTGTAAAGTACTAAGAAATTTTACTGAAAAGTGTTAAAGAATATAAATAAAAAGGTATTCATATCCATGGCTGAAAAGTCTTAACTGTATGTATAGGTTAATTCAATTACATTAATTTAATGCAATCAAGATCTTTTCATAGTTTTTACAATATTGAGAGATTGTTTATCTTACTTACAAGGTTATTGAAATGGCCAAGGGTCATTAAGAGAAGATTTAAGAAGAGTAAGCTGAGAATATTTGCCATCCGGATCTCAAGAATAAAGTAGTGGTATTTGTGTAAGAGATAGATAAATGGAATAATGGAACAGAATAGAGAAAATACATTTTAAACCTTGCTTTACAATATATGAGGCACTACAGATAAGTGAGGGAAAGAATTAACTCTACATATATAATGATGGTGGAACAGGTTATCCATATGAACAAATAAAATATGTGCTAATCTCCTGCTATGCCCAGAAAACAATTATACAGGGACCAATTCTAATCTGCAATTAGATAAAAAAATCTAATTAGGAAAAACGGAATTTTTGTTAAAATTGGAAACATCTGTGTTCTACAAGACAACAGTAAAATAGGTGAAATGGTAATCCAATGGTCCCTGGTCCAGGAGAAGTTAATTCCAAGATACACAAATGCTTAGCAATGGTAATTAGAATACATAAATTAAAAAAAAAAACTCTTCAACCAAGATTTGCGTATAAAACTGGATAAAAGATACAGAATAGCAATGCGCAGAAGAAAAAGATATTACATATAGATACATAGATGTGGATGTGTATACACACACACACATATATAGATAGAGTCAATTTACTGTAGTGTTTGCTCAAGATGAAAAGGAGAATGAGATCAAAAAGGAGGAGCACAGACTACTAAATAAATAAGTAGTATTTTATTTCTAAGTGCCTGCTGAGCACATGGTATTTATTATATTTATATATTTCATTTAAATGAAATATATTAACATAAACTTTTTAAATGTAGACAAAAGGGTATTGCATGGCAAAAATGCCAAGTGAATGTTAACACTTCACTGGAGGTATCATTTGCAAATATCTTCTCTTGTTCAGTTGGTTGCCTTTGTTTTCTTAATGATTTCCTTTACTGTGCAAAACCTTTTTATTTTCATGTAGTCTCAGTATTTTAATTTTGCTCTTACTTCCCTTGTCTGAGGAGACATATCTACAAAAATGTTTCTTTGGCTGATGTTAAAGAAATTACTGCCTCTGATTTCTTCTAGGGGTTTTATGGTTTTTGAGTCTCACATTTAGATCTTAGATCCATTTTGAGTTTATTTTTGTGTATGGTGTAAGAAACTTTTCCTGCGCTCCCCCCAGGACAGGCAGAGGCCGGGAGGGCCTCAGACAGTGAAGACGCTCCTGCCACTGGGTGCCCCCAAGCCATGCAGATCAGTGCCCCCTGCTGCCGGAGCATCCAGGCCAGTGCAGACTGGGAGCTGTGGTAGTTACTGTGGGAGCTGACTGCAGGGATAGAGAGCTGGCCACCACCAGTGGGGTTGTTCTCCTGGTGTCACCCTGTGCCTGGGATGGAGAGGGGCTGCCAGGGAACAGAGGCCTCATGGGGTAAACAGCTCCCACTGAGCTGAGCACTTGGCGGGAGGGGGGCAGCTCCCCCAGGTAGGTGCACACACCTGAGACTCTGCATGCAGGCCCTCCCCCAGAAGACCAGCTAGAAGGACAGGGGAAGAGTAAGCCCTTGAGCTAGCAGCACTGGAAAGCTCCAGGGAAAGTCTAGGGATTTACAGTATATAGAACCAGAGGATACCCCGCCTATTTTTTTCTCTTTTATTTTTCTTCCATTTTCCAACACAACAAGTTTTTAGACACTGCACTGAGCAAAATTATTAGAAAAAAAAACTCACCACAAAAGAAAGAATCAGGAACAGTACTCTCTGCCACAGAGTCACAGAATTTGGACTAAATTTCGATGTCAGAAAGCCAATTCAGAAGCACAATTATAAAGCTACTGGTGGCTCTGGAAAAAAGCATAAGGGATTCAAGAGACTTCATGACTGCAGAATTTAGATCTAATCAGGCCGAAATTTAAAATCAATTAAATGAGATGCAATCCAAACTGGAGGTCCTAATGACTAGGGTCAATGAGGTAGAAGAAAGAGTGAGTGACATAGAAGACAAGTTGATGGCAAGGAAGGAAGCTGAGGAAAAAAAAAAATCATGAGGAAAGGTTAAGGGAAATAAATGACAGCCTCAGAAGGAAAAATCTATGTATAACTGGGGTTCCAGAGGGCGCTGAGAGGGACAGAGGACCAGAAACTGTATTTGAACAAATCATAGCTGGGAACGTCCTTAACTTGGGAGGGAAACAGACATTCAGATGCAGGAGTTAGATCCCCACCCCCCAAAACCAATAAAAACCATTCAACACCTGGACATCTAATAGTGAAACTTGCAAATTCCAGAGATAAGGAGAAAATCCTTAAAGCAGCAAGAGACAAGAGATCCCTAACTTATATGGGGAGAAAGATTAGATTAACAGAAGACTTCTCCACAGAGAGCTGGCAGGCCAGAAAGGGCTGGCAGGATATATTCAGGGTCCTAAATGAGAAGAACGTGCAGTCAAGAGTACTTTATCCAGCAAGGCTCTCATTCAGAATAGAAGGAAAGATAAAGAAGTTCCAAGATAGGCAGAAACTGAAAGAATATTTGATCACCAAACCAGCTCTGCAAGAAATGTTAAGGGGAACTCTGTAAAAGAAAGAGGATGCCCAAAGAAATAATCCACAAAAACAGGGATTGAGTAGGTATTATAATGAAATCAATTCATATCTTTCAATAGTAGATGTGAACGTGAATGGGCTTAATGATCCCATCAAAAGATGCAGAGTTTCAGACCGGATAAAAAAGCAAGACCCATCTATTTGCTGTCTACAAGAGACTTTTTTATTTTATTTTATTTTATTTTATTTTATTTTTATTATTATTTTTTAAAGATTTTATTTATTCATCACACACACACACACACACACACAGAAACACAGACAGAGGGAGAAGCAGGCTCCATGTAGGGAACCAATGTGGGACTAGATCCCAGGTCTCCAGGATCACACCCCGGCCAAAGGCTGCACTAAACCGCTTGGCACTGGGGCTGCCCAAGAGATTCATTTTAGACCTAAGGACACCTACAGCCTGAAAATAAAAGGTTGAAGAACAATTTACCATTCAAATGGTCCTCAAGGGGATACCTGGGCAGCTCAGCAGTTTAGCACTTGCCTTTGGCCCGGGGCTTATCCTGGAGATGCAGGATCGAGTCCCACGTCGGGCTCCCAGTGTGGAGCCTGCTTCTCCCTCCTCCTATGTCTCTGCCTCTCTCTCTCTCTCTCTCTCTCTCTCATAAATAAATAAATAAATAAATAAATAAATAAATAAATATTTTTAAAAAAATGGTCCTCAAAAGAAAGCAGGGGTAGCAATTGTCATATCAGATAAAGTTAATCCCAAAGACTATAGTAAGAGATGAAGAGGGACACTATATCATACTTAAAGGATCTATCCAGCAAGAGGACAAACATTCATGAATATTTATCCCCCTAATATGGGAGCTGCCAAGTATATCAATCAATTAATAACCAAACTAAAGATATACATAGATATTAATACATTTATACTGGGAGACTTTAACATGGCACTTTCTGCAAATGACAGAACTTCTAAGCACAACATATCCAAAGAAAAAAGAGCTTTAAATGATACACTGGACAAGATGGACTTCACAGATATTTATAGAACTTTACATCCAAATGCAACTGAATACACGTTCTTCTCAAGTGCACCTGGAACTTTCTCCAGAATAAACCACATACTGGGGCACAAATCAGGTCTTAACCGATACCAAAAGATTGGGATTGTCCCCTGCATATTTTCAGACCTTAATGCTTTGAAACTTGAACTCAATCACAAGAAGAAACTTGGAAGAAACTCAAACACGTGGGGGTTAAAGAGCATTCTGCTAAAAGATGAAAGGGTCAACCAGGAAATTAGAGAAGAATTTAAAAGATTCATGGAAACTAATGAGAATGAAGATACAACTGTTCAAAATCTTTGGGATACAGCAAAAGCAGTCCTGAGAGGGAAATACATCACAATACAAGCTTCTCTCAAAAAATTGGAAAAGAATTCAAATACACAAGCTAATCTCACACCTAAGGGACCTGGAGATAGAACAGCAAATGAAACTTACACCCAGCAGAAGAAGGGAGTTAATAAAGATTCGAGCAAAACTCAATGAAATAGAGACCAGAACTGTAGAACAGATCAACAAAGCCAGGAGTTGGTTCTTTGAAAGAATTAATAAAATAGATAAACCAATAGCCACGCTTATTAAAAAAGACTCGAATAAAATCTCAAATAAAAAAAGAGAGATCACCACCAGTACCAAGGAAATAGAAATGATTTAAAAAAATATTTTGAGCACTTATACGCTAATGAATTAGACAGTCTAGAAAAATGATGCATTTCTAGTCTAGAAATGGATGCATTTCTGGAAAACCACAAGCTACCAAAACTGGAACAGGAAGAAAGAGAAAGCCTGAACAGGCCGATAACCAAGGAGGAAATTGAAGCAGTCTTCAAAAACCTCCCAAGGCACAAAAGTCCAGGGCCAGATGGCTTCCCAGGGGAATTCTATCAAATGTTTAAAGAAGAAACAATACCTCATCTACTAAAGCTGTTCTGAAAGATAGAAAGAGATGGAATACTTCCAAACTTGTTTTATGAGGCCAGCATCACCTTAATTCCAAAACCAGACAAAGACCCCACCAAAAAGGAGAATTATAGACCAATATCCCTAATGAACACAGATTTAAAAATTCTCAACAAGATACTAGCCAATAGGATCCAACAGGACATTAAGAAGATTATTCACCATGACCAAGTGGGATTTATTCCCAGGATGCAAGGCTGGTTCTACACTCATAAAGCAATCAATGTGATTGATCATATCAACAAGAGGAAAAACAGGAACCAAATGATCCTCTCAATAGATGCAGAGAAAGCATTTGACAAAACACAGCATCCATTCCTGATCAAAACTCTTCAGAGTGTAGGGACAGAGGGACATTCCTCAGCATCTTAAAAGCCATCTACAAAAAGCCCACAGCAAATATCATTCTCAATGGGGAAACACTGGGAGCCTTTCCCCTAAGATCAGTAACACGACTGGGATGTCCACTCTCACCACTGCTATTCAACATAGTACTAGAAGTCCTAGCCTCAGCAATCAGACAACAAAAAGAAATAAATGGCATTCAAGTTGGCAAAGAAGAATACAAACTCTCCCTCTTTGGAGATGACATGATACTGTACATAGAAAACCCAAAGACTGCAACCCAAGATTGCTAGAACTCATACAGCAATTTGGCAGTGTGGCAGGATACAAAATCAATGCCCAGAAATCCATGGCATTTCCTACAGTAACAATGAGACTGAAGAAAAGGAAATTAAGGACTCAATCCCATTACAATTGCGCCCAAAAGCATAAGATACCTTGGAATAAACCTAACCAAAGAGGTAAAGGATCTATAACATACAAACTATAGAATACTTCTGAAAGAAATTGAGGAAGACACAAAAAGATGGAAAAATACTCCATGCTCATGGATTGGAATAAATACTATTGTGAAAATGTCAATGTTACCCAGGGCAATTTACATGTTTAATGCAATCCCTATCAAAATACCATGGACTTTCTTCAGAGAGTTGGAAGAAATCTTTTTAAGATTTGTGTGGAATCAGAAAAGACCCCGAATAGCCAGAGGAATATTGAAAAAGAAAAAACCAGAGCCGGGGGCATCACAATACCAGATTTCAGGTTGTACTACAAAGCTGTGATCATCAGGACAATGTGGTACTGGCACAAAAACAGACACATCAATGGAACAGAATAGAGAACCCAGAAATTGGCCCTCAACTCAATGGTCAACTAATATTCGGTAAAACAGGAAAGAGCATCCACTGGAAAAAGGACAGTCTCTTCAATAAATAGTGCTGGGAAAATTGGACAGCCACATGCAGAAGAATGAAACTAGACCATTCTCTTACACCAGACACAAAGATAAACTCAAAATGGTTGAAAATCTAAATATGAGACAGGAATCCATCAAAATCCTGGAGGAGAACACAGGCAACACCCTTTTTCAACTTGGCCACAGCAAATTCTAGCAAGGTACATCTATGAAGGCAAGGGAAACAAAAGCAAAAGTGAACTATTGGGACTTAATCAAGATAAAAAGCTTCTGCACAGCAAAGAAACAGTCAACAAAACTAAAAGACAACCTACAGAATGGGAGAAGATATTTGCAAATGACCTGTCAGATAAAGGGCTAGTATCCAAGATCTATAAAGAATTTATTAAACTCAACAGCAAAGAAACATACAATCCAATCAAGAAATGGGAAGAAGTCTTGAACAGAAATTTCTTCAAAGAAGACATAGACATGGCCAACAAACACATGAGAAAATGCTCTGCATTCCTTGCCATCAGGGAAATACAAATCAAAACCACAATGAGATACCACCTCACACCAGTGAGAATGGTGAAAACTAACAAGACAGGAAACAACAAATGTTGGAGAGGATGTGGAGAAGGGGGAACCCTCTTGCACTATTGGTGGGATGTGAAGGCTTACAGTCACTCTGGAAAACTGTGTGGAGGTTCCTCAAAGAGTTAAAAATAGAGCTACCTTATGATTCAGCAATTGCACTCCTGGGGATATTCCCTAAAGATACAGATGCAGTGAAATGATGGGACACCTGCACCCCAATGTTTGTAGCAGCAAAGTCCACAATATCCAAACTGTGGAAGGAGCCTCGGTGTCCATGGAAAGATGAATGGATAAAGAAGATGTGGTCTATGTATAGAATGGAATATTCCTCAGCCATTAGATACGACGAATACCCACCATTTGCTTCAATGTGGATGGAACTGGAGGGTATTATGCTGAAGGAAGTAAGTCAATTGGAGAAGGACAGACATTATATGGTCTCATTCATTTGGGGAATATAAAATATAGTGAAAGGGAATAAAGAGGAAAGGAGAGAAAATTAGTGGGAAATATCAGTGAGGGAGACAGAACATGACAGACTCCTAACTCTGGGAAATGAACAAGGGATAGTGGAAGGGGAGGCGGGCAGGGAGTTGGGGTGACTGGGTGTCAGGCACTGAGGGGGCCACTTGACAGGATGAACACTGGGTGTTATGCTGTATGTTGGCAAATTGAACTCCAATAATAAAACTAAAGACTATTTTGGTAAATAAATAAAATAATATCCAGGCAACCTGATTCTAAATCTGAGCTACTCTACCAATTCCATATATCGGTTTTGGGTCAGTTGTTAAAAATTATCACAAATTTGGGCATCCCCAGTGGGCCAGCGGTTTAGTGCTGCCTTTGGTCCAGGACATGATCCTGGACACCTGGGATCAAGTCCTTCGTCGGGCTCCCTGCAGGCAGCCTGCTTCTCCTTCTGCCTGTGTCTCTGTCTCTCTTTCTCTCTGTGTCTCTCATGAATAAATAGATAAAAGCTTTTTTAAAAATTATCACAAAGTCAAATTAAAGAATCAATCCCATTTACAATTGCACCCCAAAGCATAAGTTACCTAGGAATAAACCTAACCAAAGAGGTAAAGGATCTATACTCTAAAAACTACACAACACTTCTGAAAGAAATTGAGGAAGAACAAAGAGATTTGGAAAAAAACATTCATTCTCATGGATTGGAAGACTAAATGCTGTGAAAATGTCTATGCTACCCAGGGCAATTTACACGTTTAATGCAATCCTTATCAAAATACCATGGACTTTCTTCAGAGAGTTGGAACAAATAATCTGAAGATTTGTATGGAATCAGAAAAGACCCTGAATAGCCAGAGGAATATTGATAAAGAAAACCAATGCCGAGGGCATCACAGTGCCAGATTTCAAGCTATATTACAAAGCTGTGGTCATCAAGACAGTCTCGTACTGGCACAAAAACAAACACATAGATCAATGGAACAGAATACAGAACCCAGAAATGGGCCCTCAACTCTATGGGCAACTTATATTTGACAAAGCAGGAAAGACTATCCACTGGAAACAGGACAGTCTCTTCAATAAATGGTGTTGGGATAATTAGACAGCCACAAAGATATAGAGGTAGTGAAACGGCAGGACACCTGCACCCCAATGCTCATAGCAGCAATGTCCACAATAGCCAAACTGTGGAAGGAGCCTTGGTTCCTTCAACAGATGAGTGGATAAAGAAGATGTGGTATATACACAATGGAATATTACTCAGCCACCAAAAAGGATGAATACCCACCATTTGCTTTGACGTAGATGGAATTGGAGGGTATTTTGCTGAGTGAAGTAAGTCAATCGGAGAAGGACAATCATCAAATGGTTTCACTCATATGTCGAATATAAGAAATAATGAAGGGGATTATAAGAGAAAGGAGGGGAACTGAGTGAGAAAAATTAGAAAAGACAAACCATGAGAGACTCTTAACTGTGGGAAACAAAGGGTTGCAGAAGGGGCAGGGGTTGGGAGGATGAGGTAACTGGGTGATGGACACTGAGGAGGGCACTAGATGGGATGAGCACTGGGTGCTATACTATATGTTGGCAAATCAAACTTAAAAACAAATGTAAAATAAAATAAAAAATATCACAAATTCTGGCAAATTTTGAGACCTACTGCTTCTAATAGGTCATAATCATTTCATGGTTGTTTGTATAACACAAATGTAATACCAACCCTATAAAGCACTTACATTGAGGTAAGTGGTAAAATATTAAATTAAAATTTTTGTGTCTGGGGACACCTCGGTAGCTGGGTAGTTTAATGCTTGCCTTTGGCCCAGGTCATGATTCTGGAGTCGCTGAATCGAGCCCCACATCGGGCTCCCTGCATGGAGCCTGCTTCTCCCTCTGCCTATGTCTCTTTCTCTCTCTCTCTCTGTCTCTCATGAATAAATAAATAAAATCTTAAAAAAAATTATTGTATCTGGTATATAAAATGAAAAATGGGTTGATTTTTTAAATATTTCAATCTAATTCTATATGACATTACATTTAACAAAGCCCATGTGTTTTGTTTTTATACAGTGAGGACTTGATGCATACTCCATGCAAGTTTAGAGAGAGAGAATAAAATGAAGAATAAAAATAAAATAAATCTCAAAAAAAATTGTCACAAATTTTTGGACATTCACCCTACTCAGAATGACGTCCTTTCCTCCACCTTTGGTTCTAGGCTGACCTGT
The DNA here is from genome assembly GCF_048418805.1 of Vulpes vulpes. NCBI lineage: Eukaryota > Metazoa > Chordata > Mammalia > Carnivora > Canidae > Vulpes > Vulpes vulpes. Next base: position 114,426,326 of record NC_132786.1, read on the forward strand.
GGCTGATGTAACCACTATGGCAGAATTAACACTGTCAGTTACTATCCTAGCCTTTAAGAAGACTGATGACTTTATCTTGGTCTCTGGAATCCCTGCACTCTATATAGGAAGTCCAGCTACCTAGCTAGTGAGAACACATGGAGTGTTCCTAAGAATTTATTAAGAGGGAGAAGGGCCAGTATGAGCCCAGCTACCTGTCTCTGTAATGGTGCAGGCATGTCATGGAAGCCCAGTTGAACCCTGTATCTCTGCTCAACTAACTACCACTAGGTAGCCCAGTGGATGGCATATGAAGCAGAGCTGCCTCGCAGCTCCAATTGTTCCATACAAATAGCTCTTTTCTCAGAGAATGCATTTTACATTGTTTGATCATTTTTGTTTAAATAGGATAGGATTGCTAGTCACACTAGCAATTTATTCAACAGAAGTGCTTTTGACAGTACCTCTCTTGCTCAGACTGGGTTTTGCTGACCCACAAAATCATGAGATGTAAAAAATATCGTTTTTGTTTGAAGCCACCAAATATCCAATAGCTCACAATACAGCAATAGATAACTGGCATTGGATTTGTTACCTGGAAGTGGGGTGCTGCTGTAACAAAAACCTAAAACTTATGGCATTGGCTTTGGACAGAAGTAGACAGACATTGGAGGAACTCAAGGAGACCAATAATGAAAACTTAAAAGTAGATGGATAGTGAGGGAAGTGTATTGATGACTGGATTAGAAATGGTCTTTGTTATTTAGTGGTAGAAAGTTTAGCAACAATGTCACCTACAGTAATTGGAAGATTGGACTATACCTGATGGCTTAATAATTAAGCAGATATCAGGGTGCCTGGCTGGCTCAGTTGGTGGAGTGTGTGACTTTCGGTCTCAGGGTTGTGAGTTAGATTTCCAGGCATAATTTGCATAAGGCCACCTGTGTTCCAGTGTCCTCTCACAGATATATTACGGAAGAACATGTTGACTCTTCCAGTTGAATTTTGATGAAATAAAGTATTCGGAACAGTTTTTCCAGACAGCAAAAGATGATCAAATTGAGTAGTTCTTTCAGGTCAGAGCCAAATCCAGAGCAGTAAAGCATGATAACAGGGATAGATGTAGGACTATGATAATAGGGATAGATGTAGGACTATAACAACTTGGTAAGAATTCAACCCTCTTTTCTGCACATCATATTTTTAAGACTCTTAGGGTTTTCTATAGCAATGTCAGAAGCAAAAATCAAGGCTGAGATAAGATGGTTCAAAAGACAGAATACATACCACAGATATCAAAGCCAAGACATGCAGAGAATTAGCCCCGGGGAGGATTTGGCTCTAACCAGTGGTCTAGGGACATTGACCAGATGGATCTGAGGATTTCTATAGACTACTGACTTATGTCTCCTATTCCTCCTTTTTGAAAAGGAATGTTTATTAATCCTTTGCTGTGCCTTCTATATCATTGTGTTATGCATATATATGGAAGGAGGCATATACCTTTTTCTTTAATTCATAGATCTTTGGATTAAAAGAAATTTTACATGAGGACTTCTATCTACATCTGCACCTATTTTATTTTATTTTATTTATTTTATTTTATTTTATTTTATTTTATTTTATTTTATTTTATTTTATTTTATTTTATTTTAAATTAATTTTTATTGGTGTTCAATTTACCAACATACAGAAAAACACCCAGTGCTCATCCCGTCAAGTGTCCGCCTCAGTGCCCGTCACCCATTCCCCTCCAACACCCACCCTCCTCCCCTTCTACCACCCCTAGTTCGTTTCCCCGAGTTAGGAGTCTTTATGTTCTGTCTCCCTTCCTGATATTTCCCAACATTTCTTTTCCCTTCCTTTATATTCCCTTTCACTATTATTTATTCCCCAAATGAATGAGAACATACACTGTTTGTCCTTCTCCGATTGACTTATTTCACTCAGCATAATACCCTCCAGTTCCATCCACGTTGAAGCAAATGGTGGGTATTTGTCGTTTCTAATTGCTGAGGAATATTCCATTGTATACATAGACCACATCTTCTTTATCCATTCATCTTTCGATGGACACCGAGGCTCCTTCCACAGTTTGGCTATTGTGGCCATTGCTGCTAGAAACATCGGGGTGCAGGTGTCCCGACGTTTCATTGCATCTGAATCTTTGGGGTAAATCCCCAACAGTGCAATTGCTGGGTCGTAGGGCAGGTCTATTTTTAACTCTTTGAGGAACCTCCACACAGTTTTCCAGAGTGGCTGCACCAGTTCACATTCCCACCAACAGTGCAAGAGGGTTCCCCTTTCTCCACATCCTCTCCAACATTTGTTGTTTCCTGCCTTGTTAATTTTCCCCATTCTCACTGGTGTGAGGTGGTATCTCATTGTGGTTTTGATTTGTATTTCCCTGATGGCAAGTGATGCAGAGCATTTTCTCATGTGCATGTTGGCCATGTCCATGTCTTCCTCTGTGAGATTTCTCTTCATGTCTTTTGCCCATTTCATGATTGGATTGTTTGTTTCTTGGTGTTGAGTTTAATAAGTTCTTTATAGATTTTGGAAACTAGCCCTTTATCTGATATGTCATTTGCAAATATCTTCTCCCATTCTGTAGGTTGTCTTTTAGTTTTGTTGACTGTATCCTTTGCTGTGCAAAAGCTTCTTATCTTGATGAAGTCCCAATAGTTCATTTTTGCTTTTGTTTCTTTTGCCTTTGTGGATGTATCTTGCAAGAAGTTACTGTGGCCAAGTTCAAAAAGGGTGTTGCCTGTGTTCTCTTCTATGATTTTGATGGACTCTTGTCTCACATTTAGATCTCTCATCCATTTTAAGTTTATCTTTGTGTATGGTGAAAGAGAGTGTGCACCTATTTTAGATGATGTAATATTGAACATCAAGTCAGTATTGAAATGGGGTAAGACTTTGGGGAATCTTGAGAAGAGCTGAGTGTGTTTTGAATATAGGAAAAATTAGAATAATTTGTGCCAAACTGGGAACTATGGCACGTTAAAAATGGCAAAAATTCTACGCCAGTAATTCCAATGAACAGTGAAGTATATTTCCCCACCATTTAAATCTAGGCCTCTATATGAATACTTTGGCTCATAAACTAATAAATCATATTATTTTAATTCTGAGCATAGTCTATTTTATTTTAAATATTTTATTTATTATTCATGAGAGATACAGAGAGGCAGAGACATAGGTATAGGAAGAAGCAGGTTTCCTGTGAGGATCCCAACGTGGGACTGTATCTCAGGACCCTGGTATCATGACCTTAGCCCAAGGCAGGTGCTCAACCACTGAGCCACCCAGATGCCCCTGAGCTGAGTCTTAAAAAGAACTGGCAGCTCTTCCCTTAGTCTCTAGAAGTCCTCAACCTCCATATAACGTGTCTCACTACCCTGCTGGGGAGAATCCAAAAAGTGTCCCTCATATTACATAGAGAAGAAAAGTACTGCTGTCTTCAGCCTTCCAACCTCCTTGTCAAGTTATCAAGCATATGCTTGTACCCATGTTAGATTCCTCAGACCAGCTCAGTTACCAGCCTAATGCCACTGAGAGATCCAATCTGTGCCTTGAATAATAGAAGAAATTATGAGAATTTTTCCTGCCTGATTTCCTGACCCACAGAACTGTGGCATATAAAATGATTGTTGAAACTACAAAAATTTTGGAGTCATTTTTTGATGGCAATAGATAACTAGATCGTAGATTAGATATAGAGATGATAGAATAAATAACTAAGAATTCTGTTTATCTGTAAAAGTGGTGTTTGAACTATATTATCTCTATGTTAAAACCCTCTAATTCCTAAGGCTAAGGATTTATTCCAGTTTATCCCCTTCACTTTCGAAGCATCTTTCTTATGTGCTTTGCCGAATCTCTAGGTCAAAGCAATACAGTACAGAATAGATAACTAAATCCTTGCTAGGCATTAACGAGGGTGAAGATATTTGGAGAACTGCCTCGCAGTTTAAACCAGTTGAACTGTGAGAATGCCCATGGTTTTAGAAACAGTGTTTCATCATGTCATGGCCTGTCTTCTAAGAGTATGGTTTCAGTCCCCTGACACTTTTAAAATAATCACAGTCAAACAGAATCTAAGCTTCTGGGATATATGTTAATTGCTCTGCACTAGTGAGTGTAGATAAGAGGAGCTGAGGTTCCCTTGAGATCAGGAAAATTGTGAAGGGTCAATTTCAAAATGAGTATTAATAGGTAGGTTAAAAATAGTTTTTTTTTTAGAAGAATACACTTAACACTCTTTGAACATTATTAATTAAATAGGTTGACGGTGCTAGTCATAATAGCAAATTATTCAACAGAAATGCTTTTGAGTGCATGATTTCTGCTCATTCTCTTTTACTCTGGGAATATTTATTATAAAATACCCCTTCTATCCATGTATTTCTCAGAGAAATAGAGGACACAAACCTATGATGAACTGATAATTATCAATGGTTTACTTGATATTTTGCAGTGCTTGTTGTTGTCTATGATTTCCTATGAAAACCCAGGCCAGTGTTTTAGATAGAATTTAACTCAAGGTTTATATTTTTATTAATTACAATTTTTGCTGCTTTCATAAATAAGGATCAAATGCAGAATTTCTTCTTGAAAGAAACTGAACAGTCTACACAAAAATGGTGCTACAATAGAGACAAAGAAATGAGAGATGTCAAATTTGAACTTGTAAAACTCTGAGCAGTGAGATTAAATATATTCTCTGGGTCACTATTATAAATGCAAGACTGTAAACAACTCACTTCATTCTCTGAAGTGAAGGATAACTTACGTGAACAAGCTTGAATGTTGTTAGTTCACAGTTTGGCATTTGTACTTGAATAATAATTTTTTTCCTTTCATTGAGAGTGGACTAAAACTGCTTTATACTTTCTAAGAAGTATATTTTTCTGTAACATCAACTATCCCTCCTTATTTAATGCAAACTTAAATGTATCTGCAGGTTATTAGAAGCTTGGAGATGCTTAAAGACAGCACAAATATATATTAGAAAAAAACCCAAATATGTATTAGAATAAGTTCTGTATGAACCATAAAGAGGCATCTATTCATTATTAATTTCTGGATGACATTCATGTTTAATTTTCAACCATGACTAATACTTGCAGTCAGAAATGTATTATTTTTAAAAGTACCAATTTAAAAAAAAAAATAAATAAAAAAAAAATAAAAGTACCAATTTGATTATATAGAACATTTCAACAAATTTTTAATGTTAACTGATTATCAATATATAAATTATACTATCTGCATATATGAATAAGTTGAATTGAATCACTGATTAATATTTTGGAGTACCTACCCCTTCAAATAGCAAATAGGGATAGTGAAAAAAAAGATCTATCACCATAGAAATTTTAATAAGTAGCTGTTTTTTAGTTTATAAGTATATTGTTTTAGTGCTTATGAATTCTACAAGTATGGATGCCCTTGAAATAAGATTTTGAAAGGATAGGTTTTTGAGTTTTTTTTTTTTTTAATGATTTTATTTATCTATTCCTGAGAGAGACAGAGAGAGAGTCAAAGACAAAGGCAGAGGAGAAGGAGGCTTCCTGTGGGGAGCCTGATGTAGGACTTGATCCCAGGACCCAGGGATCATGTCCTGATCTGAAGGCAGATCCTCATACCCTGAGCCACCCAGGTGTCCCAGGTTTCTTGAGTTTTTAAATTATTTCCTTTCTTTAGCAAACAAGGAGCTAGAAAAAGGAGGGAAAGATGGAAGAAAATAAATCACCAAAACGTACTCATAATGATGATTTTCATAATAACAGGAGACCTTGTAATGAATAATCAAATAATTGATAATCTAATAGGTATGTGATATAATTTGTAAATAAGGATCCATATACACACTCACACATATACTTTTCTCCTTCTTAGTCTATAATAGATTCAAATTTAATTTAAACCAATCAAAAATGGCATTAAATTCTCGGACTTAAGGTAATAATAAATATTACTTTGTAAGAAAAGATGGTTATATCTAATAGTTTGGATTATAGGAAGAAGTTCCTAAAGACACACAATCACAGAAAATGCTGGAATGTGCTTTATTTGAAAATGAATCCTTATGTACTGCTGCTGGGTCAATGCCACTGTTTCAAAGCATTGTGAGGCTACAAAAAATAATCCCCAGAAATGGGTTTAATAACAAGGATCAGTGAAAATAGCATGGATAAATATAAATAAAAATAATAATTCAGCATTGAATTTAAAAAGTTTTAGTTGGAGGCATATAGTTTATGGAGCTCTTGGAAGGAAAATACTGCTTCCTTTGTGAAGGATCCTATGAATTTTCTTTGAAAAATCTGTGAGAATATTTTGGTGGTAGGAGCAGGGCACAGAGCAGACTGCCAGATATTTTTGAAAGTGTTTGGGTGAAGGCCCCGTATGCTCTGCTGTGGGGAAGAAATTTTGCAAGGGAAGTACATTCCAGAGAGGGTGCTAACGGGAAGGCCGCTTGGCACAGGACGCTGCTCTTCTCCAGGCTGCCAGTGCTCTTCTGCTCCATGTTCTTTCAGAAAGTAGCTCTTTGTGAAATGCAGGTCCCTACATTCCGATAATGAGAGTTTCTGTAATTTGAGTTTGGACAGGCAGGGATACTTCCATTGCATATTCCAAATTTTTCAAAATCAGTTTTATAGGTTATAATTTGGACACAATTTCATTCAATAATTTGTGAAAGTTTAAGAATATTTGCTTCACTATTTAAAATTAAATGTACTAGTTACAATTCATCCCTCCCACCCCACCCCCGTAGAACCAGTTAACCCCTGATCAGCTTATTCTGTGGTTACAGTTTTGTCTTATATAGAATATATAATTAGAATCATACTATATATGCTTTTGGTGAGTCTGACTTTTTCTCACTTAGCATAATGCTTTTAAGATTTATCTTTGTAAATACTCATGTATTATGTGTATAACAGTAATTCGTATCAGTAGCTAGGTTCTTTGGATTGCTTTGATTCCTTTTTGATTGATGCTGTTGAATAGATGTTTCACCATTGTTTACCCACTCACCAATTCATAGGCCTTGGGATGGTTTTCAGTTTTATCCTATTATGAATAAATCTGCTGTGACCATTCAAGTATGATTTTTTTGTGTAGACAGATGTTTCATTTTTCCAATGAGTACAATAGCTGGGTTGTATGTTAAATGCATGTTTATCTTTATAAGACACAGCCAAACTGCTTTCCAACATGACTGTAATTTGCCTTCCTGCCAGCAATGTATGAGAGTTGCAGTTGCTGCATATTCTTGACAAAACTTGGTATTTTAGTTCTTTTTAATTTTAACCATTCTAAATTACTTTTAGTGGCAACTCATTGTATTAATTTTCATTTTTCTGATGACCAATGATGTGGAACATAATTTCATGTGCCTATTTGACATTTGTAAATATTCCTTGGTAAAGCATCATTCACATTTTTGCCCTGTTTTTAAAATAGTTTTAGATTTTACATTTAGGTCTATGATCCATTTTGAGTTAATCTTACCATATGTTGAGAGTTAAGAGGCTGGATTTATCTTTTTGTCTATGGTTATATAATTGTCTCAGTACCATTTGTTGAATAGACAATTCTTTATTCATTGAATTACCTTGGCGTCTTTGTTAAAAATCAATCGACCATGAATAGAAGAGGTTTTTTTTTTTTTTTTTTTTCTGGATTCTCAGTTCTCTTCCAATGATCCTATGTGTTTCTTCTTTTGTTAAAACCACATCTTTAAAGTTATAATAGCTTTATAATAATTCTGAAATTGGGAAGTCGAAGTCCTAGATTTTTATTTCACAATTATTTTTGCTATTCCAGTTTGTCTTTCCAATATACATTTTAGAGTCAGTTGGTTAATTTATGCAAAAAACCTTGCTATGATATTGAAAAGTATTGCAATGAATCGGTATATTAAATTAGGGAGAATTGCCATTTTAATTTATTTTTCCATTCAAGTGATACTCTTATTTGGTCTTTTAGTAATTTTCTCAAATTTTTAAATAGTTTTCAATGTATAGACCTTTCACATGTTTTTAAGATTATCTCTAGTATGGTATTTTTTATTTTCAACTCCCAATTTTATGGTTAGTTTATAGTAATAAGTTAATTTTTGCATACCAACCTTGAATATTTGACCTTCCTAAACTTACTCAATAATTCTAGTAGGTTTTTGCACATTCCTTATAATTTACTTTGGGTATGGTCATGTTATCTGTGAATGAAGTCTGTTTTATTTCTTCATTTTCAATATTTATGAAATTTTGGCCCATTTTTTTCCTTATTGCAGTGGTTTGGACTTCTATTATTAAGATGAATAGAAGTGGTAAGAGCAGATATCCTCACCTTGATCTTGAAGTATAGGTAAGCATTCAGTGTTTCAACATTAAATATAATGTTAGCATTGTTTTTTTCATAGATGTTCTTGATTGGGTGCAGAAAATTCCCTTTTATTACAAGAGTGATGAGAAATTTTAAAAATCAAGAATGGATGTTGGATTTTGGTAAATACTTTTTCTACAATTATTGAGATGGTTATGTTTTTCTTCCCCCCCTCCTTTTTTTTTTTTTATTTTCCAGTCTGAAAACACAGTGAAGTGCATCCATTGCTCTTGAATGTTGTATTAACTGTATTCTTGAGATAAATCTGACATGGTCATGGGGCATATTATTAACATATTATTAAATTTAATTTGCCAATATTTGGTTAACATTTTACATCTGTGTTCATGAGGGATATCTATCTGTAGTTTCCTTTTGATGTATGTAATGTCTTTTGCTGGCTTTGATGTAAAGGTAATGCAGAATTCATAAAATGAGAGGGAAATCTTTATTATTTTTTGAAAGAGTAGGGTAGAGTCTATGGTTATGATTTTGCTTTTCAGCATTTTTGTGGCCTCTTTATTTTATTTTGTTTATTTTGCTGTGTAATACTCTTTTCTGCCCTTTTCTCCATAGGAGGTGCCTCATTCTTGACTTTCAGTTTGATTTTTCTCCCTTAGGTAACTGAGTACCCTTAAGTGAGTTACAGGTTTTTTTAAGATTTTATTTACTTATTCATGAGAGACCCAGAGAGAGGCAGAGAGTGAGGCAGAGACAGGAGAAGCAGGCTCCATGCAAGGAGCCCAGTAGGGGACTCAATCCTGGGACTCCATGATCACACCCAAGCCAAAGGCAGATGCTCAACTGCTGAGCCACCCAGGTGTCCCATGAGTTACCTTTTTAATGTGTTGGCTAGAAGTCTGGCAAAGCAATTGTCTCTACTGCAGAATCCGGGAGCTCTTCAGCTCAAAAGAGCAGCTTCTCTCCATCCATAGCATGTAGGTAAATGCAGACTCTTAGCTTCTCAAAGAATTCACAGGGGGTTAGGGTTGTTGGTTGTTTATCTAGGCAGCAAGGAATAGCAGGTACTCTCCTCTGTAGCTGCTCATTTATTCAGTCATTCATAGATGTTTAGTGAATGTCTGCTATATATCAGACAGTATTTCTAGCACACAGAATATACTAGGAAACAAACAGAAAACGATTTTCTCTTGCATGAAGTATACGTCTATCAGGGTTTAAGGGTGATGAAAACATTAAGTATAATGTAATTTAAAACTACACAGTATGTTAAAAGTGATAAATGCTATCAGATGAAAAATTACAGCTGTTAAAGGAAACCTCAAATGCTAGGAAGAGAGAGTTTGCTGTATTAAATAGGGTGGTTAGGTTTATTCTCGTCGAAGAGGAGATAATGTAAGAAAAAAGTTGAAGGAATTGAGAGGTTAAGCCAAGTGACTTTCTAGGGAGGAATATTAGAGGGGTAGGAACAGTAGAAGCAAAGGCTCCAAGGCAAGACACATGGCCTCCTCTGTTCCCTGGCACCAAGTCAAGGCAAACCAGCCTCTGTCTTCATAGAGATGCAGGCTTTGACATCATGTATGGTTTGGTGGTTTTGTTATTCACTAGAGGGAATTGGGAAGAAGGGGGGGGGGCGGTCCACAAGTGTATACAAGCTGCCTCAGCTTCTCAGAACTCTCTTATAAAATATGTTTTGGAAACATTGTCCGAGAACAGATAGTAGGATTTCTAGCCCAGTGTGGCACTTTAAACATTCTAAAATGAGATACAGAGAAAACCAATTAGTCTGTCACTGACAGAGATTATTAGGTATCATTTATGGTCAGGTGTCCTGATGACAAATAGCAAAATAAAAGCAAAATGATGATTAGTATTTGATTTGTTGCAATAACACCTAAGCAGAATAGATTCTGTTTTTTAACTTTAAAATAGCCAAGCAGAATCTCTTATCTAAATGCAAAAATACATTATTTATGATTGGCTTTCATCTATTTAAAGATTTCAAAATTTAGATTTCTGTGATATCCTTAGGATGTATCAAGAACATTAGGAAGTAAGATAAACCCCAAAGCAGTATCATTTATGAAAGAAATATAACATTGGGACTCTGAATATTAAACAATTTGTATACCTGGCATTTTCTTTATTAAAAGTACATTCCTCTAGACTTTTTTTAAGGAATGATTAGAATCATAATTTAGTACTAGTGGGTTAAGTTTTTTATTTTTTCTCTTTTGGTAACAAGCTAGAATAATTTGTGAATCTTTCAAATTCAGAATAGGGAGTGAAAATTAGATTGCATTATGAAAAATGCAGTAGTTGATTTGACAGCTATTTTAAAGGTAAACCCGTATTTTTCAATAATTTTCTAAACTTTATATATTAAGCATAATTTTTCTTGAGTTTTAAATATAAAGGTGTTCATAAATTCATATACACTATATAAATTAAACACGTGTATATATTCTTTATAAAGTCACTGAGTAACACCTCATACCTAAGCTTACTTTGGTTCTCAATGATAAGCATTTAAATGTGCAACATGAATCTCCAGGATCAGAGTTTTCACATTTGAAAGAGGAATTGTGTTGGGCTTTTTGTATCATATGATGGAAAAGTTAATTATTTTGTGTGGACTTGGGCATATTTATTGTTTACCAATGCTTTAGAGAGGTGTGTGTGTGTGTGTGTATTACCCACGTTCTTATCGAGTCAATTAAAAATAATTTAAAATTCTGACTCAACCTGGGAATAGATAATTTACACTAAATCCCAAGAATAATGATAGTTTCATTTTTAGAAACCAGATTAAAACTGCTTTGAATAAACAACTCACTGAAAACTACTAAAATAAGTAGACATAAAAACAATGGCACAAAGGTCAGTGGAAGTGAGAAGCAAAACTTTTCAACCTACAGTTTAGTGAGAAAATATTAAATTTTTAAATAAAAAAAATACAGTTTTTTTCAGTCTTGACACTCTTGTATTAGTTTGCTAGTAAGCAGTCAATGATTGATTACTAGTTTAGACCATATATTTGGTGGCTTAAACAACAGACTTGGTGTCTAACTTTCTAAAGGCTAGACGTTTGGAATGAAAATATTAGCAGGGTTGATTCTTTTTGAGTGTGGTTTATTACAAGGAAAAGATCTATTCCAGGCCTCTCTGCTTGGCTTGTTGATGGCTGTCTCCTCATTGTGTCTCTCCACATTGTCTTCCCTCTATGCCTGTTGCTATCTCTGTCTTCATTTATCCCTCTGTGTAAGGACATCACTCATAATTGATTTAGGGCCCACCCTAATGGCCTCATTTTAACTTGATTACTTTTTCAAAGATCCAAATAAGGTCACATTCTAAGGTACTGGGGGTTAGAACTGCAACATATCTTTTTTTGAGAGGACACAATTTAGGCCATAACAGCTTGTCTTAGGAAATTAAAATAAAACATTAAAAAATTAATTTTATCTGCCATTACAAAATACAAAAACCCTCAAGTTAGCTATTAGCTTGATGTCATACTTTAATTTTGATACTAGGAGAGGTTTTCTTGTCATGGCTAACTGCCTTTGTCTAGCTGGTTGTTTTGTTTCCCTATCACAATCTCACCATACAAATCACCTATGCTCATCTAGAGCAGAGACAGAAAGCACATGATTGTACTGAGAAAATCCACTCCAATAATTACAAAAGATTATGTCAAACGACTATTTCTGCCTCATGGATACAAGGAACAGTTGTCTCCATGTTTGAACACAGTGTCAGGCTTGGCATATTTCTGAAGTTTGCTTAAGCTTAAAGTCTTTCAAGGCGAATTAGTAGCTGCAAAATTTCTAAATTGAAAATCAGGAGATCATCTTCCTTTCCGAATGGCATTTGTCTTTCTCATTATAAAAAATAATGTGTTTTCATTTACTTTATGGTATTTTACTAATGCAGATCTAAACAGAAATGCAAATTACATTATTTATCTTTGGAAGGTCTCATTCCAGACAACTTATTTTACTTTTGGCCTCTATTTCTTGAGTAACTTTTAACTAAGGTGGCCTTACTCTTCCCTTCTGCAAAACTGAACTTTAGACAGGTTTCTTTTTGACTGAAAGCCTCTGACCTCCTTTTTTTTTTTTTTTTAAGACTTTACTTCAGAAAACTTGCAGGTGTAAGTCTTTCTCTCCCTTATTGAGATGTAAATCTTCTATAACCCAGAAACTGTGTTTCTTAAGGAGCCATCCATTTGTAATGTAATCCTTAAGAAAGAGAGGGCTTGTGTGTGAGGGTGGAGCCCAACTTCTGCAAGTGACAAGTAGGAAAGGCAGACAGCCTAATGACATTGAGCAAACCTTGCCCCCTCCTCAGGGTCTTCTAGTACTTTTCCATTGTCTTACTCCAGCTTTTAGAAATATCCTTCTGCCTTTATTTCAGAACAGTTAAGTTTGGGCTCTCTCCCCTATTGCAGTAGTCTTGAATAACATCTTCCTTGCCATTTTTAGCAAGTGTCTGATGCAACTTTTCTCTTCCACAGTTTTGCCTGGTTCTTTATTTGGGGTTCTTCTATGAATAAGAAGACCTACATGACTATGCCTTATTCTGCACTTGAAGTGACTGCAGTTACTTTTCTTTTCTTTTCTTTTTTTTTTTTTTTGCAGTTACTTTTCATTGTAATTTAAAGCTATTAATAAACCTAAAATTAATGTCACAAATACACTATTTATGATTCACTCAGAAATTCTTCCTTTATTCTATGCAATATTTTATTTCTGTTTCACTAGAAAGATGGAAAGATATTTAATGTTAACTTCAAATATAAATATTTTTGCCTCCAGAAATCTGAGATTCCTCTCCATTTACCACCTAAAAATTTCTTAAGTTCTCTCTCTCATGCCCAATTTTTATAGCTCCTCATATATTTAAGGCTTCCGTCATTTTTCATTTAGGCTAAATATATTTTACTTGAATCTGTACTTTCTCCCTACTCCCACACAAATTTATTTTCTACCTCTCAAAAGGGTGATTTTTCCAAATTGGAAGTCAGGATATGTAATTCTTAGAGTTACTATTGCCCTACACTGCCCTGTACCTTTATGTGAATTAGATAAGATGTCCTCTTCTTCAGCTAAAATAGAACTAAGTAATAGACTAGGAACTAAACAACTGTACTTGGGATGAGCTGGGGAAAGTGGGAACTTGAGCAGTTTTCCCTTTGAATAAAGGGAAAAGGATGGTAAGGGATGAGGAGGAACAGACTACTTGTTGGTTGCCATAGGAAAAGTAGAATACTTCAATGGTGAGTGCTGGCTCTTCCTAATGTAAAACTGACCAAGTATAGCATTACCAATAGCAGGACTATTGGTTTTAGATGCTTTCTCACACAATATGATACACAATATAATATGATCCTTGTGTTATTTGTGAAGTATTCTTACCAAATAGTTCTAATAAAGACTAATTTTAGGTATAATTTCCGATTTATAGAAAAGGTGGACAACCAAGAAATAAATTTTATACAGGACCACAAACAGGAAAATCCAAAAGTTAAAACATTTATAGGACAGCTTGCCTTCTATCTTCAGTAGTGGATGCCATGAAAAAAGTTGGTCCATTCTACATTAAAATGAATTCAAATGCTATAACAACCAAACACAAGGCATAAGTCATAATTGATTACTGGTTTATAAACTAATGGATAGTATTGGTTGGAGCTCCTGGGAATATGTGTACATGGGCTGGTCATTAGATATTATTTTGGGGTTATTATTAGTTTTTTTTCACGTAAGATAAATAGTACTACTAGTATAGAAGGAATTATTTAGGTGTAAAATGTCATAATAGCTGCAATTTACTTTAAAAAACTTATGTGAAAAATAATTGAAGCAAATACAGTAGTATATAAACAGTGTTAAATTTACATATCTATAACCACAACTATATGGTCAGTTAATCTTCAACAAAGCATGAAAGACTATCCAATGAAAAAGACTCTTTTCAATAAATAGTGTTGGGAAAACTGGATAGCAGCATGCAAAAGAATGAAACTGGACCACTTTCTTACACCACATACAAAAATAAATTCATAATGGATTAAAGACCTAAATGTGAGGCAGGAAACCCTCAGAATCCTAGAAAAGACCATAGACAGTAACCTCTTTGACATCCTACCATATCAACTTGTTACAAGATAAGTCTCCTGAGGCCGGGAAACAGAAGCAAAAATAAACTATTAGGGCTTCATCTAGATAAAAAGCTTCTGCATAGTGAAGGAGACAATCAATAAAACTTCAAAGACAACCTACAGAATGGGAGAAGATATTTGCAAATGAAGTATCTAAGAAAGGGTTAGTATCCAAAATATATAAAGAACTTTAGAAACTAAACACCCAAAAAATAAATAATTCAGTTTAAATGGATAGAAGACATTGATAGACATTTTTCCAAAGAGAGTTGTAAGGCCGAATGTCTATTTCAGAAGGAGTTTTTGGGGAATCCCAAGTCAGCAGATACGAGAAAAACAAACGGACTTTGGAGGAATTTGAAGCCCCTGGGATTATAGCTACAACAGACATTAAGGACCACTCAGGTCTTAGCCAGATTAACATAACATCTCATGGTTAAGACCTACTAATCTCAATTTCTATTACCCAATATTCATGTCTGGCTTTTAGTAAAGTTACAAGGCATAACAAAAGGCAATAAAACCCATCAGTCTGAAGAGGCAAAACAGTCATCAGAACCTGACTCAGATATAGCAAAGATATTATAATTATCAGACAGGGAATTTAAAATAACTATGATTAATATATTTAGGGCTATGCTGGAAAAAGTAGAAACGTGTAAGTTCAGATGGGCAATTTGAGAGATTGATGTGCAATCTAAAAAAGAAGCAAAAAGAAGTGCTAGAAATAATATTTTAAAGGAAAACTAACAGAAATGAAGAATGCTTTGATGGGTTTATAAGTAGACTGGTATGACCAAAGAGTCACTCTGAATTTATCTGGGTAATATTAATATTTATTCATTTCTCAGATGTACATCAGTTATTATTTCCTAAAAAATGTCTTCTGTGATCCAACTTTTCTTGATATCTTTGTACCACAATGACTACTTATCTACAAGGATATCACAAATTATCTTTTTAGACATCAGCCTTCTCTAGTAGACTGTGACCATGGTGTATGCAATATGGATCACTTTGTTACATTTTCTGTAAGTCAGGACTAACTCATCATAATACCAAACAAATGCTGAAGAATTGTCAGTAACTGTATATTTTATTTTCTAAAAACCTTTGTAGTAAAAAAAAAAAAAACTTGGTAGTCTATATTATAAAGCTAAATATCTGAGATATCTAACTTGTATTTTTAACCATTGTTTGGCACTCACAGTTTAATAATTGGAAAATTTCTCAAAAACTGTGCTAAGTTGTTGTGACTTGAGATGTGGTTCAAAAAATAGGAAATGTGATTAGAATGTTGTAAATTTTGAATGTACATCTAATTATTTTTCCCAAAGAAATCACTTCTTCAGAGGACTTGCTTGATATGCAAAACAGATTAAATTATAGGCTTTTATTTCTTCTTCCTGGCTTTGACTTCAGTCATATTGGGTGTCAATTCTCTACAGGTCTTTCATGTTTCTGTTATCTTGTGAGCAGATACACCATCACTGGTCTGGATATTTGTATACCGAATAACCTAGTAAGATGGAGATAGTACCTTCTTCCAAAGAAAAGTGCAAACTTTTCAAACATACTTAATGCCAACGGTAAAGGACTGAGGATCCTTAATCTGAGAGTTTCTCTCTTAGAATATAAACCATTGTGTGTGTGTCATCTGGCCCTTTTTGCATTGTTGTGTGGGAATTGGGGCTCAGAAACTCAGAGAAATACTGACAGTCTGGTTACTGTTCTTGCTGTGAAAAGTAAAGTGGCCTTTATCTCTGGCCCAGGAGTCTCAGTTTTCTGCCAGCATTCATGATCCTGTAGTAGGCTAACTTACTAGCTTGAAAGGAGGATAAAATACTAGGTCCTTCACAATTCTTAACATACATTATAGAAAAAAAAAATGCCTTCAGTTGGAAGGCATTTTTGCTGCTGTTTAAGCAACAATTATTTAATTAGGGCAGGAATGGATTCTTTTGAAACTATGAGGAATGGCTCACCCCAGGAAGGAGGTGATCCCACAATAACTTAGTATAGTCCTGTTTGGGACTGTATAACACACTCTATAAAACTACTGCAGCCTATAACTCAGAGCCTTGGAGTGGGGAACAGAACAATACACAGCGATATGTTTCCAAGACTCCTTACTACTATTTTTGTCAAGAAGCTAAATAGATGAAAGTATTAAATGATTTAAAGTCATATATTCCAGTTGTAGTTGGTGACATACATGGATAAAACATGGAGTAGACAGGCTTGACAAGACTTTTATTTCTACACTGGGTGAAAATGAACCTGAAAGTAAAGAGAAGGAAGAGAGAAAGAAAGGGGTAGGGATGGGGAGGGAAAGAGAGAGAGAGAGAAAAAAAAAAAAGCCAGCCAGCCAGAAGTGGTGGGGGGAAACAGTGAGAGAAGTGTGGTAGGGAGGAAGTAGGTACATAGAGCAACAGAAAAACAAAGGATTAGAGGAGGGAAACAGAGAGAATGGAAAGACAGAGCGATGGGAAAATAGATTGAGGGAGAGAGTGAGAATTAGTAGTAACAGCAAGCACAGGAAAGAGAACAACACATTGACAAATACCCCTATTTAACTGTCTGGATAGGCAAGTTTATATTGTGAACTTGCTAAAAAAATGATGTTTTCACTTGTAATTCATTTTCCTCCCTGGCACTATTGATCTAATCTGAGGAGTGACCATGCCAGGGACCATGCCAATAAATGTGAAATTACATTCAAGGTACCTAAGATTCAAAATCATGGCTTAAAATGTTCACTCTTTTTGCAGTGGATCAGCAAATATTCCTATTTCACTCAAAACTGCATTTTGATATTCATTTCCACATACCCTGTGGTAAAGTCAACCCTGAACAATAATTGCATCTTTAATCTGCAAATCATGTGACTTTGTTGACTGAATTGTGTTGTGAAGGATCCAATAAGGAGGAATAATGAAGAGAAAGAAAAAAAAATGAATATTATACACAGTTTTATTAAATAAGCCATCAAAATATGTGATTAAATTATTGAATCTTTGAGAATGTTTTATCACAGAACTTTTCACTAGTGTTGTCCTACAATAAATATGATTTAGTTGTTAAGAAAATAAGGTACATCACAATTGACAGTTTTATTCAGTTAGCCATGTAAATTTCTAACTGAAAAACATTAAAAAAAAATTCCAAGGCAGAGTTCCTGATGAGATTTTAGCCATAAAGAAACTAATGACAGGTAAAAAGGTATCAGCGTCCTCATTGGAAGTCTTGGCATATTTAAAATCTAAATTAAATGGGTTATGAATGTCAGTGATACACTAACGATTAACAAAGAGCTCAGAAGATATTAAATAACTGAAGTGGAAAGATAGGATGATTGATGCAGTAAAGGTATTAAAGGACCAAAGGACTGACAAAAAGCATGTTTCAGTGTTATTAGATGGAGTGTGAAAATCCTTGAAACAAATGTGGAACACCGGAGCTTCTGCTTGAGTTGGAACATTGGATTTGAAGAGGTATTTAGGGGAGATAGAAAGTGTATTATTTTAGGAGATGATACTCATTAATATTAATTATGAATGTTACTGCATTTTGTGTTTAGAGCTTTATGCGAAGTATTTACTTTTTGTCTATCGTTACCGTGATGCTACAAGATAAATATTATTATCCATGTTTTATCAAATAGAAACCAACACAAAGAATCTCAAGGTGAGGTTGAACTAGTTAATGGTGTGGCAGAGATTCAAACCAAATTCTGTATTCTTCCACTCTAACAAAAGAAAAATATTCCAAGCCTTCAGATCGACTCCTTTCAGTGAGTCAAAATAACTGCATTTTTCTACTGCTGCCGTAACAAACTTACCACACTTAGCCAAACTTAGTAGCTAAACTTTAGTAGTTTATTTTTAATTTTTTTTTAAACTTTAGTAGTTTAAAACCATACCTGTTTTTCTGTGTCTTTAGATTGGAGGCTCCCATTTCTGGGTCTGCTCTTACCTGGGGACTGCCTTTGCTCCTAGAAGTCACCATCATGCCTTTTTGCGTGGTTCCTCTATCTTCAAACCAGCAATGACAACTGAGTCCTTCTCATGTTTTGATCTGTCTTACTTTTTCCTCTGCCACCAGCTAGAGAAAACATCATGCTTTTATTTTTAATTTTTTTAAAGATTTATTTATTTATTTATTTATTTATTTATTTATTTATTCATTTATTTATTTATTTATGATAGACATAGAGATCGAGACAGAGATACAGGAGGAGGGAGAAGCAGGCTCCATGCTGGGAGCCCGATCGACCTGGGATTCGATCCCGGGTCTCCAGGATCGTGCCCTGGGCCAAAGGCAGGCGCTAAACCGCTGAGCCACCCAGGGACCCCCCCAACATCATGCTTTTAAAGGGCTGGCATGAAAGTCAGCTGATTTGGAACTTGTTACATTTGCAAATGAGGTACAATTTTTATTTATTTATTATTATTATTATTTTAGGTAACTGGGATTTATAGTTTTATGTTTTTATCCAGCATCCCTTCAAATCTGGGACATCCTTTGCTCTGGGAGTGTCCCAAAGTTTTGTCAGGCCCTACTTGTCTTTCTAAAAACATTCTTTGAATAATTACTCAGTGTAGTTCCTAACTTATCTCAAACTTAACCCTACTTATTTCTCCCTATGTAAGGCCTATTTCTAATTAGAAAGCCTAAAGTCAGGGGTCTTAGCAGGAGAAACCTGGTTTATTTTGTAGCCCATAACCGTCTCCTCCTAATTTGCTGGCTGCTGCTTCTGACCCCTCCAGTGTCAGGCCAAGAGATAAAAAGAATTAGGAAGAATGGGCATGGCCTTGCATGATACAGCTATAGTGTTTTCTAGGCTTAAGTGATACTCAAAATTGCCATTCCCTTTTGTAGAAATTCTATGAGATTACTTAGAGATTCCTCTGGTTAATTCCACTTTCTAATATTGAGTAAGCTTACTTTGAATTCCCGGCCATTGTTCTCATGTGGTCCATTCATCCTGCCCAGTCATCATCCAGTATATGCTTACGGTTTTTGCCTTCTCAGTGATGTTTTCATGCTTCAGCCTCATTCTCAAATTTCCAACATCTTTTACTCTATTATTCTTCAGAGATAATGACCTTTGATTCTTATTTGCCAAAAAAAAAAAAAAAAAAAAAAAAAGGAAGCCATCAGAACAGAACATCCCCAGCTCCACATCAGCCATCTGTGCCCATATGTGCTGACTCCCTGTTTTTACTGTAGAGGAATTTTCCATGCTTCTCAGAGGACACCTGCTCTAAATGTGTTCTATATCCCAATGCTCTCACCTCCTCAGAGAATCCCTTTGCCCCTCTCTTTCCTGTCTTATCAGTATTTCAGTCTTTGTTACATACTGGAAGTTTCTCATTGGCCCACAAACTTTTTTTCTTTAAAGAAAACAAAAACAAAGCAAAAACCTTCCTTCCCAGCTACTGCTTACCTAGCTATCCCACTCTACAGGAAGCAATCTTCAAGATAATCATGTATTATTACTTTCTGCAAATCAGTGTCCTTTTCTCAGACTACCCCTTGATTCCTTCATTTTCCCTACCTTCATAATTTTTCCAACATCCAGTCACTTCTCCCCATTTCCAAGTACCATCGCCCTGGTCCAGTGCTGTATCATCTCTAACTTTGGTTACTGGATGGCCTTCCCGTTACCACAATCAGCCTGATTCACAGTTTTTTTCTTAGCACAAATTATTCTAGTTCCTATCATGTCACTTCACTTAAAAGCCTCCAGTGGTTCTGCCTTTTACTCACAGAGCTATAAAGGTTCAGAATGGCCCACAGACCCTGCATATTCTAGGCTTCTCTATCTCCCTGAATGTATTTTAACCTATTTCCCTCTTGTTTTACCTGTCCTGACAACTGTCTGTTTTCTGCTCTTGAATACCTGAAGGCACTCTTGCCTTATGACTTTTGCTGTTTACCCTCCCAGAAAGATCTTTCCCATATTTCCTCATATCCCTTCCTCATTCCTTTAGGTCTTTTCAGCTAGATGTTGCTTGAGACCTTATTTAAAGCTTAAAAGACAACAATGCTCTCCAGACTTTTATCTTTCCTCACTTCTGTCTGTTTATTGTTTTAAGGAGTTCAATTTGCCAACATATACCATAATACCCAGTGCTCATCCCGTCAAGTGCCCCCTCTGTGCCCGTCACCCAGTCACCCCATCCCCATGCCCACCTCCCCTTCCACTATCCCTTGTTCATTTCTCAGAGTTAGGAGTCTCTCATGTTCTGTCTCCCTCTGATATTTCCCACTCATTTTCTCTCCTTTCCTCTTTATTCCCTTTCAGAATTTTTTTATATTCCCCAAATGAATGAAACCATATAATGTTTGTCCTCCTCTGATTGACTTCCCTCAGCATAATACCCTCCAGTTCCATCCACGTTGAAGCAAATGGTGGGTATTTGTCGTTTCTGATGGCTGAGGAATATTCCATTTTAAATATAGACCACATCTTCTTTATCCATTCATCTTTCGATGGACACCGAGGCTCCTTACACAGTTTGGCTATTGTGGACATTGCTGCTAGAAACATCAGGGGGCAGGTGTCCTGCTGTTTCAGCATCTGTATCTTTGGGGTAAATCCCCAGCAGTGCAATTGCTGGGTCGTAGGGCAGGTCTATTTTTAACTCTTTGAGGAACCTCCATACTCTTTTCCAGAGTGGCTGCAGCAGTTCACATTCCCCCCAACAGTGCAAGAGGGGTCCCCTTTCTCCACATCCTCTCCGACATATGTTGTTTCCTGGTGTGAGATAGTATCTCACTGTGGTTTTGATTTGTATTTCCCTGATGGCAAGGGATGTGGAGCATTTTCTCAGTGCTTGTTGGCCATGTGTAGGTCTTCTTTGGTAAAATCTCTGTTCATGTCTTCTGCCAATTTCATGATTGGATTGTTTGTTTCTTTGCTGTTGAGTTTAATAAGTTCTTTATAGATCTCGGATACTAGCCCTTTATCTGACAGGTCATTTGCAAATATCTTCTCCCATTCTGTAGGTTGTCTTGTAGTTTTGTTGATTGTTTCTTTGCTGTGCAGAAGCTTTTTATCTTGATTAAATCCCAGTAATTCATTTTTGCTTTTGTTTCCCTTGCCTTCATAGATGTACCTTGCTAGAAGTTGCTGTGGCCAAGTTCAAAACAACACAGGTGTTGCCTGCATTATCCTCTAGGATTTTGATGGATTCTTACCTCACTTTAGATCTTTCATCCATTTTGAGTTTATCTTTGCGTCTCGTGTAAGAGAATGATCTAGTGTCATTCTTCTGCATGTGGCTGTCCAGTTTTCCCAGCACTAATTATTGAAGAGACTGTACTTTTTCCGGTGGATAGTCTTTACTGCTTTGTTGAATATTAGTTGACAATAGAGTTGAGGGCCAATTTCTGGGTTCTCTATTCTGTTCCATTGATCTATGTGTCTGTTTTTGTGCCAGTACCACACTGTCTTGAGGATCATAGCTTTGTAGTACAACCTGAAATATGGCATTGTGATGGCCCAGGCTCTGGTGTTCTTTTTCAATATTCCTCTGGCTATACGGGGTCTTTTCTGATTCCACACAAATCTTAAAATGATTTGTTCCAACTCTCTGAAGAAAGTCCATGGTACTTTGATAGGGATTGCATTGAATATGTAAATTGCCCTGGGTAACATTGACATTTTCATAATATTAATTCTTCCAATCCATGAGCATGGAATGTTTTTCCATCTCTTTGTGTCTTCCTCAATTTCTTTCAGAAGTGCTCTGTAGTTTTTAGGGTATAGATCCTTTACCGCTTTGGTTAGGTTTATTCCTAGGTATCTTATGCTTTTGGGTGCAATTGTAAATGGGAATGACTCCTTAATTTCTCTTTCTTCAGTTTCAGTGTTAGTCTAGTAATGCCACTGATTTCTGGGTATTGATTTTGTATCTTGCCACACTGACGAATTGCTGTATGAGTTCTAGCAATCTTTGGGTGGAGTCTTTTCAGTCTTCTACGTACAGTATCATGTCATCTCCAAAGAGGGAGAGTTTGACTTCTTTGCCAATTTGAATGCCTTTTATTTCTATTAGTTGCCTGATTGCTGAGACTAGACTTCTAGTACTATGTTGAATAGCAGTGGTGAGAGTGGACATTCCTGTTGTGTTCCTGATCTTAGGGGAAAGGCTCCCAGTGTTTTCAAATTGAGAATGATATTTGCTGTGGGCTTTCATAGATGGCTTTTAATATGCTGAGGAATGGTCCCTCTATCCCTACACTCTGAAGAGTTTTGATCAGGAATGGATGTTATATTTTGTCAAATGCTTTCTCTGCATCTATTGAGAGGATCATTTGGTTCTTGTTTTTTCTCTTGTTGATATGATCAATCACATTGATTGCTTTACAAGTATCGAACCAGCCTTGCATCCCGGGGATAAAACCCACTTGGTCATGGTGGATAATCTTCTTAATGTAGTGTTGGATCCTGTTGGCTAGTATCTTGTTGAGAATTTTTAAATCTGTGTTCATCGAGGATATTGGTCTGTAATTCTCCTTTTTGGTGGGGTCTTTGTCTGATTTTGGAATAAGGTGATGCTGGCCTCATATAAAACGAGTTTGGAAGTATTCCATCCCTTTCTATCTTTCAGAACAGCTTTAGTAGAATAGGTATTATTTCTTCTTTAAACATTTGATAGAATTCCCCTGGGAAGCCATCTGGCCCTGGACTTTTGAGTCTTGGGAGGTTTTGATGACTGCTTCAATTTCCTCCCTGGTTATTGGCCTATTCAGGTTTTCTCTTTCTTCTTGTTCCAGTTTTGGTAGTTTGTGGTTTTCCAGAAATGCGTCCATTTCTTCTAGACTGCCTAATTTATTGGCATATAACTGCTCATAATACATTTTTTAAATCATTTGTATCTCCTTGGTATTGGTTGTGATCTCTGCTTTTTCATTTGTGATTTTATTAATTTGAGTCTTTTCTCTGGTGTTTTTAATAAGGCTGGCTAGTGGTTTATCTATCTTATTAATTCTTTCAAAGAACCAACTCCTGGTTTTGTTGATCTGTTCCACAGTTCTTCTGGTCTCTATTTCATTGAGTTCTGCTCGAATCTTTAACAACTTTCTTCTTCCGCTGGGTGTAAGTTTCATTTGCTGTTCTATCTCCAGGTCCCTTAGGTGTGAGATTAGCTTGTGTATTTGAATTCTTTTCCAATTTTGAGGGAAGCTTGTATTGTGATGTATTTCCCTCTCAGGACTATTTTTGCTGTATCTCAAAGATTTTGAACAGTTGTATCTTCATTCTCACTAGTTCCCATGCTTTTAAATTCTTCTCTAATTTCCTGGTTGACCCTTTCATCTTTTAGCAGGATGCTCTTTAACCTCCAAGTGTTTGAGTTTCTTCCAAATTTCTTCTTGTGATTGAGTTCAAGTTTCAAAGCATTAAGGTCTGAAAATATGCAGGGGATAATTCCAGTCTTTTGGTATCAGTTGAGACCTGATTTATGACTCAGAATGTGGTTTATTCTGGAGAAAGTTCCAGGTGCACTTGAGAAGAACGTGTATTCAGTTGCATTTGGATGTAAAGTTCTGTAAATATCTGTGAAATCCATCTGGTCCAGTGTAGCATTTAAAACTCTTGTTTCTTTGGAGATGTTCTGCTTAGAATATCAGTCATTTGCAGAAAGTGCCATGTTGAAGTCTCCCAGTATTAGTGTATTATTATTTAAGTATATCTTTACTTTGGTTATTAATTGATTAATATACTTGGCAGCTCCCACATTAGGGGCAAAAATATTCATTTTTGGTAGGTCCTCTTGTTGGATAGATCCTTTAAGTAAGATATAGTGTCCCTCTTTATCTCTTTCTACAGTCTTTGGGATAAACTTTAATTTATCTGATATGAAGATTGCTACCCCTGCTTTCTTTTGAGGATCATTTGAATCATAAATTGTTCTTCAACCTTTTATTTTCAGGCTGTAGGTGTCCTTAGGTTTAAACTGAGTCTCTTGTAGACAGCAAATAGATGGGTCTTGCTTTTTTATCCAGTCTGAAACCCTGCGCCTTTTGATGGGATCATTAAGCCCATTCACGTTCAGAGCCACTATTGAAAGATATGAATTTAGTGTCATCATAATACCTATTCAGTCCCTGCTTTTGTGGATTATTTCTTTGGGTGTCCTCTTTCTTTTATAGAATCCCCCTTAATATTTCTTGCAGAACTTGTTTGGTGGTCACATACTCTTTCAATTTCTGCCTATCTGGGAATCTATTCATTTCTTCATCTATTCTGAATGAGAGCCTTGCTGGATAAAGTATTCTTGGCTGCATGTTCTTCTCATTTAGGACCCTGAATATATCCTGCCAGCCCTTTTTGGCCTGCCAGGTCTCTGTGGAGAAGAGAAGTCTGTTGTTAATCTAATATTTCTCCCCATGTAAGTTAGGGATCTCTTGTCTCTTGCTGCTTTAAGGATTTTCTCCTTATCTCTGGAATTTGCAAGTTTCACTATTAGATGTCCAGGTGTTAATCGGTTTTTATTGGCTTTAGTGGGGAGGGGGATCTCTATCTCCTGGATCTGAATGTCTGTTTCCCTCCCCAAGTTAGGGAAGTTCTCAGCTATGATTTGTTCAAATATGCTTTCTGGTCCTCTGTCCCTTTCAGCGCCCTCTGGAACCCCAGTTATACATAGATTTTTCCTTCTGAAGCTGTCATTTATTTCCCTTAACCTTTCCTCATGATCTTTTAATTGTTTTTCTATTTTCCTCAGCTTCCTTCCTTGCCATCAACTTGTCTTCTATGTCACTCACTCTTTCTTATACCTCATTGACCCTAGTCATTAGGACCTCCAGTTTGGATTGCATGTCATTTAGATGATTTTTAATTTCAGCCTGATTAGATCTAAATTCTGCAGTCATGAAGTCTCTTGAATCCTTTAAGCTTTTTTCCAGAGCCACCAGTAGCTTTATAATTGTGCTTCTGAAAAATTGACTTTCTGATGTTGAATTATAATCCAAATTCTATAACTCTGTGGGAGAGAATACTGTTTCTGGTTCTTTCTTTTGTGGTGAGTTCTTCTTTCTAATCATTTTGCTCAGTGCCGAATGGCTAAAAATGAGTTGTACTTGTTAGAAGCTCAAACTCTTCTCTCTGTGGCGTTCCAGCTGTTCTCTCTTTAAATCTCAGGTCCAATTCGTAGGTTTTCAGGATGATTTAAAAGTTATCTAGGTAAGTTGGTGGGGACAGGTGACTTGGGTACCCTACTCTTCTGCCATCTTTCCCCACCCCCCTTCTGTGTGTTTTTTAGTTATTTTTGATTTATGATTTTTCCAGCTTAATTGACATATAATTAATATATAACATTGGGTGCAATTAAGGTGTAATGTCAATTTGATACATTTATGTATCACAAAGCAATTACCACTATAGCCTTTGCTATCATTTCTATATCATCACATAATTTCCATTTCTTTCTTAAGTGTGAGAACATTTAAGATCTAGTCTCTTCACAACTTTCAAGTATGCAAAATACTTTATTATGAATTGTATTTGTCACACTATCCATTAGATCTCCAGAACTTATAACTGGGTGTCTGTACTCTTTGACCAGTATCTCCCCATTTTCCCTATCTCCTAGCCCCTGATAGCCACCATTCTACTCTCTGTTTTTATGTGTTTGGTTTTTTAAAATTCCAGATATAAATGGTATAATACAGTATTTGTATTTTTCTGACTTATTTCTCTTACGTAATGCCCCTGAGGCCCATCCATGTTGTCACATATGGCAGGATTTCCATCCTTCTCCTGGCTGAATAACATTCCATGTTGTGTTTGTGTGTATGTATGTGTGTGTGTGTGTGTGTGTATACCATATCTTCTTTATCCATTATTTTTTATGTAGCATCTATTACTTTCAAATCATATACATTTTTATTTTTATTCTTTTAGTA